>NC_049249.1:8701687-9322625 GCF_011100685.1 Canis lupus familiaris
TCAATGCTTGCTGGTAACCCCTCATTCAGAAATCCAAATTCCAGCTCTTTTTTTCTGTGAGTACAGGGGCAAATCACTAACCTTCCTATCTCTTTACTCATTAGGGGGAAAAACAGACTTATCTGGAGTCCCTTGACTCACATTATAAACTCGTTGAGAGCAGTACCCAGTTACCTACTTGAAAAATAAAGGTTCGAAAGACAGTCTCGAAGAACCCTTTAACGTCTCCCACCCTACAGACACGAGACTCCGTGCTCGCCTCACTGCGGCCCCCTGAAGCCAAGTGTGCGCAAGGTGTGCGGTCCAAGAGGCTCCAGATCTAAGTGCCAGGAGGCTGGCAGCGCACACAACCGCGAGGCGGCCCCGACTCCAAGCCACCGCCTCCTATACAAGCGCAAAAACTCCCCGAAAAGCCACACCGGGCAGCGACTGTCAGCCAAAGGGGTCCTAAGCCGCAGAGACCAGGCTCCTCAAGACACCTACCGCCTTCATCCTTAAATACGAAGGGAGTCCCGACGCTACGGCAAGACCAGGAATAGAGGTAACGCAGGAATCCGGAGGGGGCAACACACGCGCCCAAGGTACCACACCGCGCAAGGCGGAAGCCCCCGCTGGCTCCTCCCCATCCTCCGCCGCCGGAAGTGGGGGCGGGACTTCCGCACAAGGGCCTGGCCGCGCGCCCTCTTGCGGCGCGGGGCAGATGGCTTCCCTGGCGCTCGAGAGCGCGCGTGGAGACGCGTCGGCGCTGGACGAATGCGGGCGGGCCCGGGCGGGGAGCTTCGCAAGGTCTGTGATTCTTGCCCTGTCGCCCAATTTCCTTTAAAAGTCTTGGAGACGTCGGGCTCCGCCTTTCAAAACGAAAGGGCTTGATTTTTATCAGTCACCTTACTGCCCGTTGTGCCTTTCTTCACGCAGCTGACCTCGTCTTCCTGTCAGAGATACTGACTGGCCGCTGGTGTTCCTCCGTCGAGGCTTGGGAGGCGAGGCAGACAAAGGCTTCTTCCTTTCGTGGAATGCCGGCCGCGGCCTCCCCCACCCCCCGGGCTCCCTGGGAACGTTGTTGTGGAATGGCGAATGACTTCTCGTGACCTTCCGGAACTCAAAAGCCTCGAATTCTTGGTATTTTATTTTGAAACATTTCTTGCCTTCGTTTTAACCGTTGTCTGATAAAAAGAAGTATGTCGGTGAAACCCTGCGTTTCCATATTTTACAACGATGACCTGTGTAAATTTTACTGTCTGCTTAATCCGCCAAAGTCATTCATTTCAATAGGATTTATGTAATTTGCAAGAAAGTGTTTTTCAAAATGTTTGTCCCCCAAAGGCCTTTTTTTTTCCCTGAATAAATTTAAGAATGCCATTTCAGTTTATTTTAAAGAAAGTCAGTGATTTTTGAGCCTATGTCTCAACTGGAGTCCTGACCCCTCCAGTCCTAAGCCAGGTGGGAAGAGCCAGGAGGGGCTCAGAAGTCTGAGCTCCCTGGTGGGTGTTAGCGTTAAAGAGACTGAGAAGAGGGATCCCTGGGTGGCGCAGCGGTTTGGTGCCTGCCTTTGGCCCAGGGCGCGATCCTGGAGACCCGGGATCGAATCCCACGTCAGGCTCCCGGTGCATGGAGCCTGCTTCTCCCTCTGCCTGTGTCTCTGCCTCTCTCTCTCTCTGTAACTATCATAAATAAATAAAAATTAAAAAAAAAAAAAGAGACTGAGAAGAAACCTCCCAATTTCTGTGTTCTAATTCAGAGACCAAGAATCCCATTCTATCTGGATGGAATTCTTTCCCTCCCAAGTTCAGTGGTTTTTCCCTGTTGTGCTCTCTCTCCTTCCACACACAACCCTCAGAAACAGCAGAGCCTGTCCCCTGGAGTATTACTTCATCAAAAAAAATTGAAAATATCAGCCTGTGCTCTTCCCAAGTGCCCAAATCCCTTCCCAAACATAGTAATTTATCTCTCATCACTCCCATCCTTCCAGCTTTACCTCCAGTCTCCAAGGGTGAGGCATCCCCATTTCTATTCAAAACCAATTTTCTCCCAACTTCATCAGACTGCTGCGTTACTAATTATCCCCTTCCTGTTTTCCCTCTCCAATGGATTCTTCCTTTCAACCTATTAGTATATTCAAATTGATTCCATAATTTGTTTTCTTTTTTTTTTTTTTATGTAATTTATTTATCCCAGAGAGAGAGAGAGGCAGAGACAAGACAGAGGGAGAAGCAGGCTACATGCAGGGAGCCCGACGCAGGACTCCATCCTGGGTCTCCAGGATCACGCCCTGGGCTGAAGGTGGTGCTACACCACTGAGCCACCCGGGCTGCCCCTATCTTCTTTTTTTTTAATTTGAGAGAGAGACTGAGCAGAGGGGAAGGGCAGAAGGAGAGGGAGGGGCAGACTCCCACTGAGCAGGGAGTCTGACTTGTGGCTCCTTCCCAGGACCCTGAGGTCATGACCTGAGGCAAAGGCAGACACTTCACCGACTGAACCACCCAGGTGCCCCTGACTAATTCCTTTTAATTGCTGTTTCATTTTCCAAAAAGCTGGTATTTTGGTGTCTCTACTTCCTCTTTTCTATTATGACAACCCAAGTTTGTGCTAGCTTCTTGAGGAATTAAATCATTTGCTTGGCCCGTTTTAAGTTAATGATCAACTTGAATCCTTAGATCATTTTTAAGCACTTGTTGCCAAGCTGACTCCCTCCCATCTTGAATTTGAGCAATCTATCATTTGAACACAAACTTAAAAATGGAAGTTAATGTGATTCCTACTAGCTTAATCTTAATGGTTTTTCAATTCTTTGGTCTCCAGCTTTGTATCATTTCCCATTAACTCAACCCACAGCTAAAGTCAGTTTGGGTTCTAGGGCCTCTTGGATCCTCCAGAGTTTTCCTGAATGCTTGCTTGGGCTAAGAGAGATCACTGGGCTACCTCAAACTAGCTTCACAGGGATTGTACTCAGAGATTCCTATGAGCCCTTTTGAGCAGTCTGTTAAGAGCCCATCTGGACCTGCCTATAACATTCCATTGTCCTTTTCATTAGAGTCACCAAGAACCTCCAAACTGTTTTTCTTTTTTAAGTGTGCACTAAGCTATATCATTTCTTTTTAACTTCACTAGATCTCTCCACTTCATTTGATGCTACACATTTCTCCTTTTTTATATTACGCTTTCAATGTCCTTGGCCCTCCTAACAACCTCTTCCCTGAGTTCTTGTCCCAACTCCATTCCTTCTTCTTCATGCCTCTTCAATGTAGGTGATTTTCAAGGTTCTGGTCTTGACCCACTTTTCTACTTCTCATTCTACTTGCTCTTCCAGTGTGAGCTCATCCATCTACATATTGCAAAAAGATTTCCAAATCGTTTGTCCAGTCCATGCCTCTCCTTCCAGGTTTCTTTGTTATAGCTACCTCCTTCTGGACATCTTCACATAGTAACCATGGAACTTCAAATAACCGTGTTCAGAACCAAACTATTTTCTTCACTTGTACCTCTCCCAATATGCCCTATTTCATTCTTTTACCCACAGCTAGAATCCCGGTATTTCCAGAAATGTTGGAACACAAACCAGGACTTTCTTGGCCATGGTCTATAAATAAACTGATTTGAAAAATGTCACTAAGTATGCGTGGAACAATAAGGCTTCTGGTGTTCCTGTCCCACAAGATAATTCGTAGAAGTTGTAACAAGGAACCTTGAAGAAACTAAAAACACATAATAGGCTCAAAGGAGGTATGTTATTATTTCCTAATGAGAAATTACTAAATGGTGCCAGATTATAAATATAAATCTCCAAAATTCAGACATCAAGAACTTGAAAATGTGTATATGCCATTGGCCTCTTCCTTAGCTATGTAAAAATATACTTGAGAAAAAATGTATGTATAGTTGAGAAAGATAATTATGTATGACCAAATAGAGATTAATTGAAGAGATTGTATAGGTGCTAAAAAATAAAGAAAAGCTTGGGAAGAAATGACAGAGCAATGTATACTTAAATGGACCCTTACAGAAAGGACAAGTTCTATAAGTTCACATAGATGGGATAATATTTTCTGAGCAAGATTACACAGGTAGTGCAAATAATTTATATTGTGGACCAT
Organism: Canis lupus familiaris; assembly: GCF_011100685.1. Taxonomy (NCBI): domain Eukaryota; kingdom Metazoa; phylum Chordata; class Mammalia; order Carnivora; family Canidae; genus Canis; species Canis lupus. Next base: position 8,705,779 of record NC_049249.1, read on the forward strand.
CAGGAAATTAGGTTAAAATAGCTAATAACCATCATTACAACTGATGATTAGTTGTGGAATTAAAATTATAAATAAGGGACGCCTGGGTGGCTCAGCAGTTGAGTGTCTGCCTTGGGTTCAGAGCATGATCCTGGAGTTCCAGGATCAAGTCCCACATCGTGCTCCTTGCATGGAGCCTGCTTCTCCCTCTGCCTATGTCTCTGCCTCTCTCTGTGTGTCTCATGAATAAATAAACAAAAAATCTTAAAAACAAAATTTGTAAACAAAAGATTAATGCCAAAAAATAATAACACACCAACATCCTCTCAGCAGTTATTACACACACAGAAAAAAGTCCTCCACAAGTGATTGCAACTTTATACTTGAAGACTTTCACAAACCCTGCAAAGCAGGGCTGAAGTGCCAAGGAATTTTTACCCCTGAGAGCAGCCTCCAACCAGTGATAAATTGAAGTTGAAGGATAAATATACCAATTTGGTACGCTAGAAAATGTACTCCAAAGATCTCGGGCCCTAATCCCTGAAACCTGTGAATATTACCTTATATTGGTCAAAGGTGTGATTAAGGATCTTGAAATGGAGAGATTATCCTGGACTATCAAGGTGGGCCCTGAAGGGAATCACATGTCTGTATGAGCTAAGAGGAAGGAGATTTCATACAGAAGAGGAAGAAACAGTGTGACTACAGAGCAGAGATTGTAGTGATGTAGCCACAAGTCAAGAAATGTCCCAGCACCAGAAAGGGGAAGGGGCAAGGGACATATTTCTCCTCTTAGATCTTCCAGAGGGAGTGTAACCCTCTTGACAACTTGACTTCAGTGATCATGATTTCTGATTTCTGATCCCTCAACTTGTGAGAGAATGAATTTCTATGGGCATCTGACTGGCTCAGTCGGTAGAACATGCAACTCTTGATCTCAGAATTAGAGGTTCCAGCCCCACATTGGGTATAGAGATTCCTTAAGAAAAAGTTTAAAATCTTTTTTTTAAAGTAAATTTCTGTTGTTTTCAACCACCAAATCTGTAGCAATTTGTCGCAATAGCCATCAAAAACTAATACACCAATATTTATACTAATCAGTATGCCAATGTTCTCGTTCCTAAGAGGTAGGATGACTCTGAGGCATCCTCTGCATTGTCTCCCAGAGAGCCACGAAAGGCATGTGCACCACCTACAAAGCTAACCTACTCATCAGCCCACTCTCTTACTGTCCTCTTCCCAGTCTCACTTCCCCACCCCTTCTATCAATGGTTTCTGGACTCTTCTTGAAAATAAACCATTTGCGGGACACCTGAGTGACTCAGTGGTTGAGCATCTGCCTTCAGCTCAGGGCGTGATCCTGGAGTCCGGGATGGAATCCCACATCAGGCTCCTTGCATGGAGCTTGTTTCTCCCTCTGCCTGTGTCTCTGCCTCTCTGTGTGTCTCTCATGAATAAATAAATAAAATCTTTAAAAAAAAAAAAAGAAAGAAACCATTTGCCCTCAAATCCTTGTGTATTAATTTCTTCCTGGGGCTGCCATAACAAAGTACCACAAGTAGCATGACAACAAGTTTATTCTCTCACAGTTCTGGAGGCTGAAAGTTAAAAATAAAGGTGTTGACACAGTTGACTCCTTTTTAGGACTCTGAAGGAGAATCTCTTCCATACTTCCCTCCTAGCTTCTGGTGACAGCTGAAAGTCCTAGGAATGCTTCAGCTTGTGAGTGCAAGATTCTCATCTCTGCTTCCATTCATACATAGCATTCTCCCTTGTGTCTGTGTCTTCACGTGGCTGTCTTCCCCTCATATTGAATTATGGGATCAGGCTAATGACCTCATCTCAACTTGATTACATCTGCAAAGCTCCTATTTCCAAATAAGGTCACATCCATAGGTACTGTGGGTCAAGATTTTATAATCTTTTGGGGGGCACATAATTCATACAACGTTGACTCAGGATCCAATTCAGGGACTCCAACCTAATACAGCTATCACTTACTAAGCATTTTTTATGTTTCCCTAAGTATAAACTATTTCATTTTATCCTCAATAATCTTATGAGATAAATATTAGCTCCATATTAAAGTTATTGACTTGAGGATTAGATATACTCTAACAAAGTCTGCATTTCACTAGGTGGGAAATGTAATAAAATGCTAGTTCCACTAGCTGGAGTTTTTTTTCACCAAAAGGGATCAAATGCCTTAAACTCTTTCCTAATCTGCTACATTATAGAAAAGGAAAAAATTAAAGAGGATCTTCCTAGGGTTTTAATATGTATTCTTTTCTACTTAAGATTTTTGTTAATAAATTGAATTTCTATGACATGACATTTCCTCTTTCTTGTATTAGTTGTTCAGACCCATTATTTATTCATTGCTCTCCAAAATCTCTAGGGAAGGGGAAGTGGATTCCATGCACAATGTCATGTACAGTTTCTAATAGTCCCTTGGCAGCAACAGTTCCTCTCCCCTCCCTGTACCAGACTCTGCTAGGAGCTCTCTATGAAAGAATGTTCTGTAAAACAAGGACACATTGTCTCTAGACCTCTATTCTAAAGCTTCTGGGAAGTATAGCTGAGCAGGGATGAGACTATAGATTGAAATTAACATCTAAACTAACATGTAGATCATTTCACACCCCCCACAACGGTGCCCTGCTTATCCTAATATTCTCTATTCCACCTATTACCAGAGTTCAAGTCCTCCCTCTGGTTACTACTTTGGAAATATAACATGGGCTTACCACATACACACAGAAGACCTACTTAGATGGCATTTATGTTTCGGATTGCTTTCCTTCATTTTCCAAGTTACTGCTGCTGATTATAATTAAAACCCCCTTGGGTGAATAAATGGATACATAAGTGAAATAAGTGGCTATCTATGAATAGAATGATAAGAGGTCTGGATGATCTAAAATATCTCCTCCTACAGCTGTCACTCTAGAAAGAAGATAAGATCTTCTCCTACAGAATCTCTCTCTTGGGCCCATTAGTCCAAAGGGACTTTTTAATATGCTATTTACGACCTTTTAACATCCAGAAAAAAGGAAATTGGTGGCTTCTGGAGGTAGCAAAAATGGGACGTGAAGGTGTGGAAGGATGTAAGTGGACAGGCTCCAAAATAGCTAGTTTTTAAACATGATCTATAACGTAAGGAGGTATGTGTATATCATAATAGAATTACAGCTTTAGTGGGAATATGAGTTATCTATTTCTGCTTAATAAATTGCCCTAAAACTTAGCAACTCAAAACAATAAACATTTATTATTTCACACAGTTTCTGTAGGCTTGCAATTTTGAAGTAGCTCAGCAGAATGGTTCTGGTTCTGGAAGTTGCAGTCTAGGCATTGGTTAAGGCTGCACTCATCTGAAGACTTCACTGAGGCTTCAGGATTAACTTCTAAGATGGCTCACTCATACGTCTCTTGACAAAAAGCCTCAGTTCCCTTACTGCCTGTTGGCAGGAAGCTTCAGTTACTTCCCATGTACCCATCTCCTTAGGACTGCTTGAGTATCTTCATGACATAGCAACTGGCTTCCCCGAAAGCAAGTTATCCAAGAGAGAGCAAGGGGAAAGTTCTAATGCCTTTTAAGATCTAGTCATATGGGGCAGCCCGGGTGGCTCAGCAGTTTAGCGCTGCCTTCGGCCCGGGGTGTGATCCTGGAGCCCCGGGATCGAGTCCCACATCGGGCTCCCTGCATGGAGCCTAATTCTCCCTCTGCCTGTGTCTCTGCCTCTCTCTCTCTCTCTCTGTGTGTGTGTGTGTCTCTCATGGATAAATAAATAAAAATCTTTAAAAAAAATCTATTCATATGGCAATGTTCAAATCTGGTTATATTTAAGTCACCTAGGAGCTTTCAGAAACTAACAGTACCCCATCCCACACATTTGAAATCAAATCTCTGAAGGTGATGCCTAAGCTTTGGTGCTTTTTTACTCGTTTTAAGCTACTCAGATGACTCTAATACAGCCATGTTTGAGAATCCTATGTGGGGCACTTACTCTCAAATATAGCTGTATCTTGGAATCACTTGGGGGCGGGAATGGAAAACACTGGTTCTTTGGTCCTGTTATGGATTGAATTGTACCACCACTACGACCCCCAATTCATGTATTGAAATCCCACCCCAGTACCTCAGAATGTTATTAAACTCAGAGATAGGATCTCTAAAGAGGTCAAATGAGGTCATTAAGGTAGGCCCTAATCCTTATACAAATAGGGGTCCTTATTAGAAGAGATTAGAATACAGGTTCAGAGGTAAGACCATGTAAAGGAACCACTAGGAAAAAAAAAACACCATTTACTAGCCAAGAGGCTTTGGAAGAAACTAACCCTGCAGACACCTTGATCTCTGACTTCTAGCCTCCAGAATCATGAGAAAGTAAATTGTAGGTAATAAATAATCATGAGCTCCTCGGACTCTGATACTTTTTTTATGGCAGCCCTAGTGAACGAATACAGGACCAGTCCTCAGAATTCTGATTTGATAGGAATGGATATAGCTGGGGATCAGAGCATTTTTAATGCTGTTTCAGTGATTTTAATGTGCATCAAGGTTAAGAGCCCCTGCTTTAAGTATCCCGAAATCTGACTTCATCTGTTTAAACAAACAAACAAATAAAAAGATATAGTATTGGAAATCATCACCTCCATTATTCAACTTGTTAAAAGTGAGTCACTTAATTCAGACCACACTTGATAGGGAAATGAGAGTTCACTTTTTTTTTTTTTTTTTGAGAGTTCACTTTTAAAAGGGAGAAGTATCAAAAACATTTATGGACACATTTAAAAATAATCAGTGTTGCTGGAGTGCCTGGGTGGCTCAGTTGGTTAAATGGCTGGCTCCTGATTTTGGCTCAGGTCATGATCTCAGGGTCCTGGGATGGAGCCCCAGGTCTGGCTTTGTGCTCATTGAGGGATCAGTAGGGAGTCTCTCCCTTTGCTCCCCACCTCCCCTGCCCCGCTCCTGCTCTTGCTTTCTCTCACTAAAATAAACACATCTTTAAAAGAAATCAGTGTTGGGTTCAATGAACATTTATTAAGCATCTTTATTGGAACCTAGATGGACACTGGAATTCAAACACGAAGTATTTTTCTGTCACTCAGGACTAAAGAAATTGGAAGTTTTGTGTAGGTAGATAAGAGGCAACTTTAGAACACAAGATGTTACAGGACTGTGATAGTTTAAAGCCGAATGTTCATGAGGTGAGATGTAAATCATGGACAGTATGAGGGACTGATTTTCTCCTGAGCAGAGGAGAGAGGTTATTTTATAACCATGTGACTTCCCATTCTTGAAACTTTTGTAGGATCTGAACTGAGAAGGACATACAGAGATGGTGACTCATTCCATCTTGCAACCCTTGACACCTGGATCATTATTTTTTATCTACAAATAATATTTACTGGTTTGTTGAATTAAATTTAACTGATGAATACAGATGAATCCTAAATATAGACTCACGTACTTCATTTGATTGTTGTAAATTTAGATTACTATGGTTTAGAATAGTGTTTTCTGTCACATATATATTTTTTTAACATGGTCAGCTCTTTTCTTTAGAATTTAGAGCAGTCACAGACAGAGGCATAAACCCTTTGAGGCCCATGGCCCACATTCTGTCAGTGGCATTGCTGTTTGGTTAAAATAGTGTGCGTCTGTGGGTCTGTGTGTGTGATATTTTTTTTTAAAGATTTATTTATTTATGATAGACATAGAGAGAGAGAGAGAGAGAGAGAGAGGCAGAGACAGGCTCCATGCCGGGAGTCCGATGTGGGACTTGATCCTGGGACTCCAGGATCGCGCCCTGGGCCAAGGGCAGGCGCTAAACCGCTGAGCCACCCAGGGATCCCCTGTGTGTGTGATATTTTTAATCGATTTTCTAATGCCTTTAGGTGGGGCACACACTCAGTACGCATTCTCTTGTTCTCCACTACTTCCTGTTGTCTAATATCCATCAGCCATATTGGTTCTTAAAGGCTTCAATGTGAGACCCATGGATCTAGATTTAAAACTTCAGGATTCTAGTGCATAATATTATTTTGGCTTATTCTTTTTTTTTTTTAAGATTTTATTCACTTATTTTAGAGAGTGAGAAAGAGAGTGAGTAGGGAGATAGAGTTTTCTGCTTGATTTCTTTCTCCTTATTTCCTCCTTCCTCCTTTTTTTTCCCCCTTGAATGGGAAGGATCATGAACAACTTCCTCAGTTCTTAACACAGTATCATCATTTATCCAGCCAAAGACTCTCAGTTGCATTTTTTATTTAGCACTATATTCAGTTTTATTTCTTTTCAACAATTCCTTTCTCTTCTCTTCCATAGGCAACTATTTTAATGCATTTAATGTAGATTCTAAAAATGCATTTCTATTCTTGTAAAAAGAGACATTTCTGTTTTGTGTATAGGTATTTTTAATTTATGTAAATTACATTATGTTCTTTTCCACTTGACACTATTTTTTTTGGTTTTACGTTATTTATTTGAGAGAGAGAGAGCATGTGTGAGCAAGAGAAGAGAGGGGGAAGCAGACTCCTCCTGAGCAGGGAGCCTGATGTGAGGCTCAATCTAGGGATTCCAGGATCATGACCTGAGCCAAAGGCAGACGCTTAACTTACTGAGCCACTCAAGATACCCCCACTATTTTTTTAATATTCATCCAGGTTTCTCTGTGTATCTAATTTGTCGTTACAAATTGTTGCATCATTCTCTATCATGGTTCATTTACCACTTATTATATATTTACTACAGCTGCACTGTCTTCAATTCCTTTCCACCTCAAACAACAATAACAATACACACACTCTTTAATGAGGGTCCTCTTCTCTTTTTTGTTTAGATTTTATTTATTTATTGGAGACGGCGGGGGGGGGGGGCAGAGCTCCCTGGCAGGGAGCCCAACGTGGGACTTGATCCTGGGTCTCCAGGATCACGTCCTGGGCTGAAGGCAGCGCTAAACCGCTAAGCCACCGGGGCTGCCCTAATGAGCATCCTCTAACATCCTCTTAGAGATCTGTGAGAAAATTCATCTGAAGAGTATAACCAGGAATGGAATTGCTGGGTCATAGATTACATATTCACTTGATTTAACTAAGTCATGCCTGCTGGGTCTCCAGAATAGCTGTATTTACCAGAGATTTTCTGTTCTATGTTTACTTCATCCCTACTGCTAACAGAGCATTCTGGATTCTTCAGTTCTTTTTCTCTTTTACACCTTTTATCCTTCATATACCCATAGTGAGCGCAAACCACCAGAGTTCTATTCTTCCCCAGGAGTCTAGACCCAAAGCTAGTTTACCACATTCCCTTCAGGAATTCACAAGACACTTATACACTAAAGATAATCATCGTCTTCTAAAGGAGATTTCTGTTTTCTTTCTCTAAATATTTAAAGTACTGTAAGATTATCTTTCAGCTCATAATTTATATGCTCCTCCATGGTCCCCTTTCAATTCACAAATATTTCTTAGGATTTCTAGTCACTAAGTGGACTGAAAACAAGTTGGACCAAAGAACTTTTTGACTTAGTCTCAAAAACAAAACAAAACAAAACACGTAAGTGGCTAATATGGGAGAGAGGTGGGGTGTGGGACAGGTTCACCTTAATTACTAGTCAAAGTAATTTGAAATACTTAAGAATAGTTTAAAAATACCTAAAATTTGGGACACCTGGGTAGCTCAGTGCTTGAGCGTCTACCTTCGACTCAGGGCTTGATCCCAGGTCTGGGGATTGAGTCCAGCATGCAGCTCCCTGTGAGGAGCCTGCTTCTTCCTCTATGTCTCTGCCTCTCTCTGTGTCTCACATGAATAAATAAATAAAATCATTTAAAAAAAAAAACCTAAAATGTTTTCTATATTCTTTTCTATTATAAAATGCCTTCCTATTATACTTTTATAATAAAAATAAGACTTTACTGAAATAAAAAGGGAAATATTTAATCTACTCCAAGTCTGGCCCCAAACATTTCTGAAAATACTAACACTTAACAGATTTAGTCCCCCTTATGCTAAATTTATGCAAAACTCACTTCATTATAACAGTAACAGCTATTTGCAGAAACTGTCACTATTTTTGCAAAACTGTCAATAGATTGTTTTTGTTTTTTTAGTTTTTGTTTTTGATATTTTATTTCTTTAAGAGAGAGAGAGAAGGGGCAGAGGGAATCTCGAGCAGAATTTTAAGCATACTCTCTGCTGATACAGGGTTTGATCTCCCAACGCCAAGACCACAACCCCAGCAGATATCATGAGTCCCACACCTAACTGACTAAGCCACCCCGCTGCCCTTTAATAGATGCTTATAGATGCTTTTTCTTCCAAATGTAACTGAATGCCCTCCTGCAGCATAAAAAACATTTGCAACTCTTGTCACAACTCATAATTATGACATGTATATGGGAAAAATGTCAAGATTTCAATTTTTTTTTAAGATTTTATTTATTCATGAGAGACACAGAGAAAGAGAGAGAGAGAGAGAGAGAGAGGCAGAGACACAGGTAGAGGGAGAAGCAGGCTCCATGCAGGAGCCTGACATGGGACTCAATCCTAGGTCTCCAGGATCAGGCCATGGGCTGAAGGCAGCGCTAAACCGCTGAGCCACTTGGGCTGCCCAAGATTTCAAATTCTTGTGGAGGATTACCATTTAATCAATTTTTAAAATTTCATCAAAAGGAAGAATGTAAAAAATTTTAAAACCTCCATTAGTCTTCTTTCATGTCTGTCCTTTGTGGCCTTTATAAAACTAGACATGCAGTTTTATACATCATTGTCATTATGATATATAACTGTATCTCTACCTTTTACTTAATATTACTTTGTAAAATTTCTCCCTATTTCTGCATTTTTATCATTTTAATCATCTTCCTCTTTCACTGGTATATTAGATTTTCCTATACTTCCTATATTATTGACAATTTCAGTAGTTTTAAATTTTTAACTATTAAATATCTTGCTATTAGCATTTTTGTATAGCTTTTATGTTATTCTTTTGAAAGATTTCCTATGACAGATTCCTAGGAGTAGAATTACAGTGCCTCTTAATATGTGGCATCAGTTTGCTTCTCTAAAGGATCAGTATGCATTTCTAAAGCACTTCATCTGTCTCTTGGTTTGTGGCTGTCCCTCTGTGGCTTACCAAACAGCATCTGCTTTGTGATTTTACTATCATTTATTTTCAACACATATCTCACCCTGCTGAGTTAATCTGTAATGCACATCCTTTCGATACTTGTTATCTAACTGTAATCCAGAATCTCAGACTTAGTCACCCCCTCTTACCAGCTGAGGCTTTACCAAGCGTGTATGGCACTAAACCATTTGTGAGCATTGAAGATGATTTCAGTAGCAATCCAAGTCACATGGTCCCACAGAAGGTTGCCCATTCCCATTGCTTTACAGAAATTTCTTCTGGATTTTGATATCAAATTTATTCTAGGTCTTGTCAGCCAATTTCCAGATGGACATATTGACCACATTTTTGTTTAATCAGTTCATCATCAAACTTCATAAGCTCATCAGTATATAGTGAGGACAAGCTATGGTTATTTTAGGTTTCACTAGTGTCTACTCATACAACAGAAGTCATCTTTAGGTTAAACATTTATCCATGGGAGATGAAATTGTGTGTTCAGGAGTGTAAATGGGAATCTGTTTCAGGCAGTTCTTAACAAAGGCTTTGAGGATTATAGATAAATTTAGTCTATTGAGTTAGGAATTCCTGGGATCTAAATATGTTTTTTTAAAGATTTTTCTTATTTATTTGAGAGAGAGAGAATGAAGTGGGAGAGAGACAGAGGGAGAGGGAACAAACAGACTCCTCGCTGAGCAGAGAGCCTGAAATGGGGCCAGACCCCAGGACCCTGAGATTATGACCTGAGTTGAAGTCAGACGCTTAACTGACTGAGCCACCCAGGTGCCCCTAGATATGTATTTTGATAGCAGTTTTATTCATCCATTTATTTCTATATTCCTTTAATAAATGTTTATTGAATAGCTACTGTGTCCTTGGCACTATACTAGTTATTATTGCTAAGAAAGTGAACAAAACAGACACAATCTCCTTCCTCTAGAGCTTGCAGTGTACAGTGTGTGTGTGTGTGTGTGTGTGTGTGTGTGTGTGTGTGTGAGTCTGTGTATGTGTATATACAAATGATAGTCCAAAATGCCATAAGATTGGAGCTGTGATAGTGGCTACAAAGAAAAAGGGTGCTTTGAAAGCATGTAACTGGAGTCTAATCAATTAGAGGGGAGGTCAGAGAAGTCTTCTCTGGGGAGGTAACATTAACACTGAGTCTTGGGGGCACCTGGGTGGTTCAGTCAGTTAAGCAGCTGACTGCCTACTCTTTATCTCAGCTCAGGTCATGGTCTCAGGATTCAGAGTTCAAACTCCATGTTAGGCTCCATGCTGGGCATAGAGCCTACTTAAAATAATAATAGATAAATAAATACACTGTGTCCTGAACAAAGAGTAGGAATTAGCCCTACAAGGTGGGGAAGAACCCTCGAGGCAGGGGGACCAACATACATGAATACCCTTAGAGGAAAGGGGCTTTGCACATAATTTCAGAAACAGAGAAAAGGGAGATGTGTCTGAAACATGATGAGTGGGGAAAAGAGAAAGGAGAAATAAGGCTGAAGAGACAGATAAAAGTATAACAAAAATCCCAGGTCATTGTGCAGAACATCCTAGATATATACAAGCTTACAGAAGGAGTTTTGTAGTATCTGAGATGAAAAGAATATCAAAATGACTAAAGTTTAGGGTTCTGGGGAGAGAAGAGGAAAAGGGAGGGGAGATGCCTGGGTGGCTCAGTGGTTGAGCATCTGCCTTCGGCTTGGGTCATGATCCCAGAATCCCAGGATCAAATCCCATGTTGGGCTCTCTGCATGGAGCCTGCTTCTCCCTCAGCCGTGTCCCTGCCTCTCTCTGTGTCTCTCATGAATAAATAAATAAATAAATAAATAAATAAATAAATAAATAAATAAATAAAATCTTTAAAAAAAAAAAAAAGAAGAGGAAGAAGGGGTTAGATAGGTACATAGACTGTGAAGAGCTTTGTAGGTCATGAGAAAAGATTTTGTCTTTTGTCTTAAGAGAATAGGAAGCCATTATATTTAGATTAAGGAAGAAGAACCCTCCCCAAGTGTACCCAGAAAAATATAGCCAAAAATGTAGGAGAAAAAAATGGAGACAATGGAGTAATGAAAACTTAGGGAAAAGTGTTTCTTTTAAAAGGTTGAAAGGTGGGATGCCTGGGTGGCTCAGTGGTTTGAGCGTCTGCCTTTGGTCCAGGACGTGATCCTGGAGTCCCAGGAAAAGTCCCATGTTGGGCTCCCTTGGTGGAGCCTGCTTCTCCCTCTGCCTATGTCTCTGCCTGTCTCTGTGTCTTGAAAGTTTAACATGATGATGACTAAAAAAGCAGGGCAGTAACATGATCAGATTTGTGTTCATAAAAAAAGTACTTTGGCAGGGTGCCTGGGTGGCTCAGGTCATGGTCCAAGGGTCCTGGGATCGATTCTCACATCAGGCTTCCTGCCTGCTTCTCCTTCTCTTTCTGCTTGCTGCTTCCCCTGCTTGTGCTCTCTCTCTCTGTGTCAAATAAACAAATAAATAAAATCTTAAAAAAAAAAAAAAAAAAGTACCTTGGCTGCAGCCATGGAAAATCATTTGGATGTGCCCACAAGTGAATGTGGGAAAACCAGCCGGAGGTTAATTCTGTCACCCAGGAAAAGATGATGGCAATTTAGTCTGGGTGGGTGATATAGTGTGAAGTGAATGCATTTAAAAGATATTTAGATTAGATCCTCAGACTTTATCCATTTTATAGCTGAAAGTAGGTAAGAATCTTTCAGCTATCCAATTTCAGAGGCTCTAATGTAAACCGTGATGACTATAGTTAATAACACTATTATTATATTTTTTAAAATAACAAGAAAAAACATTTTATATAAAAAAATACAAAATATGTAGGAGGTAAAAAAAAAAAAAACAGACAGACTTTAGTAACTACTTTGTGTATTAGCTTCTTAGGGCTGTATAACACATTACCAAAACTTAGGTATCTTTAAAACAACAGAAATTTATTTTGTCACAGTTCTGCAGACCAGAAATATGAAATCAAGGTATTGACAGGGTGGATTTTTTTTCTAAGGCTCTGAGGGAGAATTCACTTCATGCCTCTCTCCTAACTTATGGTCACTGTCAGCAATTCTTTTTTTTTTTTTTTTGAAGATTTATTTATTTGACAGAGAGAGAAGAGAGAGAGGATGCACAGTGAGGAAGGGCAGAGGCAGAGGGAAAGGGAAATTCAAGCAGACTCATCTCTGATCATGGAGCCCAATGCAGGGCTCTATCTCATGATCTTGAGATCATGACCTGAGCCGAAATCAATAGTTGGACGCTCAACGAACTGAGCTATCCTAGCTGTCAGTAACTTTTTGTGTTGTGTTCCTTGGCTGGTAGACATATCATTCCAATCTCTACCTCCATCTTCACATGACCTTCTTCCCCGTGTCTCTATGTGTAGGTTTTTTTTTTTTCTGTCTTTTAAAGGACACCTATCACATGTATTTATTACCTCTATGAGGAGAAGGAGTATGTCTAATCCAGGATGATCTCATGTTAAGAGCCTTACTTTAATTACATCTGCAAAGATCCTTTTCTGAATAGTCATGTTCATAGGTACTAAAGGTTAGAACTTGGATATATCTCTTGGCAGGACACAATTCAACCCACTACACTTGGCTAAGGGGATAAGGAAGAGGGAGGTATCAAGGATGACTCTTGGGTTTTAGGTTTGTGCAACTAGATGTACAGTACTGTTATTTAGTAAGGTATAGAATATTATAATAAGAATAGATTTAGAGGAGGCAATTATGAGTTTAGACTTGTACACATTAGATTTTAGGTGGCTTTGAGACCAGCAAGCAGAAATGTTGGGTAGACAGTTGGCATGTCAGATCTGGAAAGACCAAGTGGTTGGTCTCTATTAAGAGACCGTATTAAGATAGAGAACAATGGAAGAAAACCAGGAGAGACTCATTTTAGTCATGTTATGTTTGTGATGCCTAGAAGTATCTGGAAATGTCATATATTTGGATTGTAATGTGGGAGTGGTAGGTTAAATTCTAGTCGTCAGTTTATAAGTGATCATCTAAATCATGAGAATTAGTGAGATTTCCTGGGGTACAGAGGGTTGAGTGAGAAGAGAAGAGGCTTCAGACCTATTCCGCTAGGAAATTTCATTAAAGAGGAAGAAATCCTGCCTTCCTAGGAAGAAATTGAAAAGAGGTGGCCAAAGAGGTAAAGAGGAAAACTGAGAGACTATGGCAACAATACAGCAATGAAAACTAAGGAAAAAGAGTGTTTCTTTTAAAAAGTTAAAAGCCAGGGAAAGGAGTGTTTCAACATGGAAGGAGTGATCAACAGTGTAAATGCTGTTGAAAGATAGAGCAAGATGGAGACTGAAAACTTTCTATTGGATCAAGAATAGTAAAGTCATTAATGAGAGTAAAGAATTGTAGAATAAATGGGAGGTGAGGGGACCCCTGGGTGGTGCAGGGTTTGGCGCCTGCCTTTGGCCCAGGGTGCGATCCTAGAGACCGGATCGAGTCCCACGTCGGGCTCCCGGTGCATGGAGCCTGCTTCTCCCTCTGCCTGTGTCTCTGCCTCTCTCTCTCTCTGTGTGACTATCATAAATAAATAAAAATTTTTAAAAAAATGGGAGGTGAGAAAATGGAGACATCTTTAAAATAGCTCTCTTTTTTTTTTTTTTTCTTAAATAACCTTAAATGTAGAGAAAAAGTTACAAACATAGGGGCACCTGGGTGGCTCAGTCAGTTAAGTGTCTGCCTTTGGCTCAGGTCATGATCCTGAAGTCCCTTGTCAGGCTCTCTGCTCAGCAGGGAGTCTGCTTCTCACTCTGCTCCTCCTCCTGCTTGTGCTCTTTCTCTTGCTCACTGTCTCAAATGAACAAATAAAATCTTTTTCAATTTACTATTTATTTATTTATTTAAAGATTTATTTATTTATTTATTCATGAGTTACACACAGAGAGAGGCAGAGACATGGGTGGAGAGAGAAGAGAGAAGCAGCCTTCCCACAGGGAGGTCCATGTGGGACTCCATCCGGATCACGCCCTGAGCTGAAGGAAGATGCTCAATCACTGAACCACTCAGGAATCCCTAAAATATTTTTTTTAATTTTTTAAATTTTAATTTTTATTATTTTAAAATATTTTATTTATTTATTCATGAGAGACACATAGAGAGAGAGGAGAGAGGCACAGAGACACAGGCAGAGGGAGAAGCAGGCTCCATGCTGGGAGCCCGACATGGGACTCGATCCTGGGTGTCCAGGATCACGCCCTGGGCTGAAGGCGGCGCTAAACCGCTGGGCCACCTGGGCTGCCCTAAAATCGTTTTTTAAAAGAAAAACTTGTAAACATAAAGATAGTAAAATATTCATATATCCTCCCAGATGCCCACTGATAACATTCTATCCCATTTGTCTTTGTCATGTGCTCTGTATGTATGTGTATGCATGAATAATTTTTTTCTGAATCGTTTGAAGGTAAATCCCATATATCATAGCCCTTTACCCTAAATACTCCACTGTATATTTCCTAAGAATAGAAATATTTTCTTATAGAACTGATATACCAATTATAAATATAAATTGTAATTGTAACTATCAATATTTACATTGACACTTTTATTTAACCCACTGTGCATATGACAATTGTGTTGGTTGATGTAATAGTGTCCTTCATAGACTGTTTTCCTTTTCTCTACCTAGTACAAAGTGAAGTTTAGGGGCAGGTATTACATGTAATTGTCATTTTGTTTTAATCTTCTTTCATCTCAACTATGGCCACAGCTTTTGTCTTTCAGGATACTCGCATTTTTTAAAGGAGTCCCCTATTTCATTATTATTTTTAGTATTTTTAAAAGGTTTTATTTATTTATTCATAGAGACACACACACAGAGAAAGGGAGGGGGGGGGCAGAGACACAGGCAGAGGGAGAAGCAGGCTCCATGCAGAGAGCCTGACGTGGGACTCCATCCAGGGTCTCCAGGATCACGCCCCGGGCTGCAGGCGGCGCTAAACCGCTGCGCCACAGGGGCTGCCCTATTTTTAGTATTTTTTAAATATTTTATTTATTTATTTGAGAGAGAGAGATGGAGTCAGGGGCAGAGGGAGAGGGAGAGGCAGACTTCCTGCTGAGCAAGGAGCTTGATCCCAGGATCCCAGAATCACAACCTGAACCAAAGGCAGACACTTAATGGACTGAGCCACCCAGGCACCACCCCCCCCCACCATTTCATTTTTTAAATAGAATTTTCTTCACTTTGAATTTGATGATTTTTGTATGATTAGATTGAGTTTATACATTCTCAGCCACACTGTGCCCTTTTCAGGGTATCACATCTAAGTGTGTGCATAATGTGTAAACAGCTTTTTAAAGAAGCTTGCTTGCTCAGGGAAGCAGAGAGATAAGGTTGTAGCTATAAGCCAGTATTTCTCAACATTGGTTGTAAATTAGAAGTACTTGAATAGCTTTTAATACCAGTGTAAGGCTCCTTTCCAGAGATATTGACTTAATTGGTCTTGGGTGGTGACCAGACATAAGCATTTTTAAAACTTCCTAAATGTTACTAATGTACAACTGAGTTTGAGAAACATTGCTTGAAGAGTATGTGGGTGATGATAGTGGTGATTTAACATGATAGAAGTTAAAATATGTTTTAAAGCTTTTTGAAATCCAGTTCAAAAGAAAAAGGTTGAAGATTAAAGAAAGATACAAAGAGTCTAGAAGCCTTTTATTTGAGGCCTTTGTACTCTTCTTGAGTACAGTTATAGCAAAATAATATTATGGGATAATGGGACCATATTTACTGTTCAATAATGAGGAAAGGATCATACAAGTAGAATATGACAAATTGTATTTTGAGAATTCTGTGAAAGTCAAATGTTCTTAGAAAATGCAAGAATATAAAAAAAAAAAAAAAAAAAAATGCAAGAATAGGGATCCCTGGGTGGCGCAGCGGTTTGGCGCCTGCCTTTGGCCCAGGGCGCGATCCTAGAGACCTGGGATCGAATCCCACATCAGGCTCCCGGTGCATGGAGCCTGCTTCTCCCTCGGCCTATGTCTCTGCCTCTCTCTCTCTCTGTGACTATCATAAATAAATAAAAATTGAAAAAAAAAAAAAAGAAAATGCAAGAATACAAAGTATATTCATAGTTTTCCATATTTTAACTGTTAATTAATATTTTGTAACAGCGATTATGAATATCCTATCTCTAGATGCCCGGGTGGCTTCTTGGTTGAGCATCTGCCTTCAGCTCAGGCCATGATTCTGGAGTCCTGGGGTTGAGTCCCACATTGGGCTCCCGCTTCTCCCTCTGCCGATGTCTCTGCTTCTCTCTGTGTGTCTTTTATGAATAAATAAATAAAATCTTTTTTAAAAAGGATATTTTTTTTCTCAAGGGAACCAATCCAATCAAAAAATGGGCAGAAGACATGAATAGACACTTTTCCAAAGAAGACATCCAGATGGCTAACAGACACATGAAAAAATGTTCAACATCGCTTGGCATCAGGGAAATACATATCAAAACCACAATGAGATACCACCTCACACCAGTCAGAATGGCTAAAATTAACAAGTCAGGAAATGGTAGAAGTTGGCAAGGGTGCAGAAAAAGGGGAGCCCTCTTATACTGTTGGTGGGACTGCAAGCCGGTACAGCCACTCTGGAAAACAGTATGGAGGTTTCTCAAAAAGTTGAAAATGGAGGGCAGCCCTGGTGGCTTGGCGCCGCCTACAGCCTGAGGTGTGATCCTGGAGACCTGGGATCGGGTCCCACGTCGGGCTCCCTGCATGGAGCCTGCTTCTCCCTTTTCCTCTCCCTCTGCCTGTGTCTCTGCCTCTCTCTCTGTGTCTATGAATAAATAAATAAAATCTTAAAAAAAAAAAGTTGAAAATAGAGCTACCCTACAACCCAGTAATTGCACTACTAGGTATTCACCCCAAAGATACAAATGAAGTGATTCAAAGGGGCACCTGCACTCCAATGTTTATAGCAGCAATAGCCATAATAACCAAACTATGGAAAGAGCCCAGACGTCCATTGACAGATGAATGGATAAAGAAGATATGGTAATATATATACAGTGGAATATTGCTCAGCCTTCAAAAAATCTTTCCATTTGCAATGATGTGGATGGAACTAGAGGGTTTATGCTAAGTGAAATAAGTCAATCAGAGAAACACAATTATCATAAGATTTCATTCATATGTAGAATTTAAGAAACAAAACAGGAGCATAGGGGAAGGGAGGGAAAAGTAAAACAAGATGAAATCAAAGAGGAAGACAAACCATAAGAGACTCATAATCATAGGAAACAAACTGAAGGTTGCTGGGGGGGCGGGGACGGTCACTGGATGGGGTAACTGGTGATGGACATTAAGGAGAGGACGTGATGTGATGAGCACTGGGTATTATATAAGACTGATGAATCACTGAATTCTACCTCTGAAACTAATAATACTGTATGTTAATTAATTGAATTTAAATTAAAACAATTTTAAAAAGAATATCCTTTCTCATGATAACAGTTTCACCTGATTTATAGGAATGTACCAGGATATTTTATTTATGCCTACAGTTGTAGTAATATAATATGGTACCAAAAGATTTTAATATCAGGGGACCTGGTTGGCTCAGTTGGAAGAGCACATGACTCTTAGTCTTGGAGTAATGAGATCAAGCTCCAAGTTGGTGTAGAGATTACTTAAATAAGTAAAACTAAAAAAAATGTTTAATGTCAAACTCTTAAGGACCACAAAAAGGATAGTCCACACCTTGAAAGGAGATTTTTTTAAATTTGCAAGATGGCATATATTACTTATCAGATAAGACAGAAACTTACCATTGAAAGTGGAAAATATAACCACTAACTGCTAAGAATGACTACAATTTATTATGGAATACATATTATTGTAGACAAAGTTACAAAACATAATTGTATTTCAGTTTGAAGTCTTCACTGAGAAAACAGTAGCATCCCATGGGTTATTATGGTTCATAAGATTTTTGTTGCTACTGACCAGGGGAGAGGAAGGAGGTGAAATAAATAAACCATTTAGAGAAACTGGAGTTTAAAATATTGCAGTGTGGTTTCATAGAGGGAGAAATAAAGCAGTACCTAGAAAGTAGTAAGTTAACAAGTTAGAAAAGGCTTAAAAAGTTAGGAAGTTAGGAGAGTAAGGAAAGAAAAAAAGTTGAAATGAAACAAGGTTGTGATTAGACTCTCTCAGCTATCTTCACCATTATATAACTATAATTATGTCTAGATTATCTCCTAAATTAATGAAATTTTTTTATTGAGGTGAAAATTTACATAAAATACAGCTATTTAAAAATGTACAATTCAGGGATCCCTGGGTGGCGCAGTGGTTTGGCGCCTGCCTTTGGCCCAGGGCGTGATCCTGGAGACCCGGGATCGAATCCCACGTCGGGCTCCCAGTGCATGGAGCCTGCTTCTCCCTCTGCCTGTGTCTCTGCCTCTCTCTCTCTCTCTGTGATTATCATAAATAAAGAAAAAAATATTTAAAAAAAAAAGTACAATTCAGTGCTATTTAGTTCATTCGCAATGTCATGCAACCACCACCTGTATCTCCTTGCAAAACATTTTTCATCATCCCATATCCATTAGTCTAACCCTATTTCTATCCTCTCCCCCCCCTCCCTCAAGGAGACATTGGCAGTCACCAATCTGTTTTCTTTCCCTATGGATTTACCTATTCTGGATAGTTCATACAAATGAATTATACAATGTGGACCTTTTGTGTCCTGTTTCTTCCACTTAATGTTTTTGAGATTCATCTACTTGTATCATATATCAGTACTTCATTTCTTTTTATGGCCGAATAATAGTCCATTGTATAAATATCATATTCTGTTTATTCATCCCTCTGTCGATGGACATTTGAGTTGTCCCTATCTTTTTTTTTTATGAATTGTGCTGCTAAGAAATGTTCATGTATAAGTTTTTGTATGAACATCTGTTTTCTTTTGGGTATATATCTAGGAGTGGAATTGCTAGGTCATATGGTAATTCAATGTTTAACCTCATTAGGAACTACCAAACATTTTCCATAGCAGCCATACCATTTATATTTCTACTGGCAATGTTTGAGGGTTGTACTTTTTTCCACATCCTCTACAACACTTACTTTCCACCTTTTTGAATATATCGATTCTACTCAGTTTGAGTGCCATGTCATTGTAATTTTGATTTATATTTCCCTATTGACTAATGATATTGAGCACTACTTTATATGCTTATCAACAGCTATTAACATATATTCTTTGGAGAAATGACTGTTCAAGTCTTTTACCCACTTTAAAATTGGATTGTCTTGTTAAATTGTAAGAGTTCTTTAGGGACGCCTGGGTGGCTCAGCATTTGAGCATCTGCCTTCGGCTCAGCGCGTGATCCTGGGACCCGGGATTGAGTCCCACATCCGGCTCCCTTCAAAGAAACTGCTTCTCCCTCTGCCTATGTCTCTGCCTAAAGATTTTATTTATTCATAAGAGACACAGAGAGAGGCAGAGAAATAAAATCTTTAAAAAAAAGAATCCTTGGGATCCCTGGGTGGCTCAGTGGTTTGGCGCCTGCCTTCGGCCCAGGGCATGATTCTGGAGTCCTGGGATCGAGTCCCACATCGGGCTCCCCACATGGAGCCTGCTTCTCCCTCTGCCTGAGTCTCTGCCTCTCTCTTTCTGTCTATCATAAATAAATAATCTTTTAAAAAATTTAAAAATTCTTTATTCTGGATACTAGATGCTTAACGTATGATTTACAAATATTTTTTCTCTTACTATATTAATTTTTCTTTTTTTTTAAAGATTTTATTTATTTATTCATGAGAATACACAGAGAGGAGAGAGAAGCAGAGACACAGGCAGAGGCAGAGGGAGAGGCAGGCTCCATGCAGGGAGCCCGATGTGGGACTCGATCCCCGGCCTCCAGGATCACGCCCTGGGCTGAAGGCGGCGCTAAACCGCTGAGCCACCAGGGCTGCCCCCTATATTAATTTTTCTACCTCTGTCCTTCAAGTCATTTCTTCTGAAAGATCTTGACAATAAATATATTGCTAACTGTGCCCTTGCCACTTAGTCCTTCCTTAAGGTCTTCAAATATGCTCATTATAAAAGACATTTGATGTTTCTTAAACTGGGTGCTGCGCACATGGGTGTCCATTTTATTTACACATTTTACTGTCACTCATGTATAGGTTATATTCTCTCTTGTATATATAAGAAGAAAATAAAAAGGCTTGGCAATGCTGCTTTCTCTCATCACTACCCCATCCTATTTTTGTCCTCTTTCATTGACATACTTGTAGAATGAGTGGCCAATATTTCCCCCTTCATGTTATCTACCCCTAATTCCTCTTTATTTTATTTTATTTTTGTTTCTAATTCCTCTTTAATCCTTTGCAACACAACTTCTTTACCCATCTTGAAATAATGACACCTTTGAGCCTCTGCCCCACCTCCATCTTTTTTCTTTCTTCCCAGGCAAAGTCACTAATGACTCACCTTGCTGCAATATGCAGATGACTGTTCAACCCGTATCTCCAAATCTAAGCCCTAATCCGTCTTAGAACCCTAACTATATCTGAATATTCCCAGTCTTTTTCTTTACCAGATACATTTCTATTAATCAGTGTCCCCCCACCCCCCACTCCGCCCAGATCCAAATCTCTATTTCTTCAAACCACATTAGTTTCGGTCTCAAGAGTTTTGTAGTAATTGCCAGTTCCTCCCTCTTCAATCGCTTCTTATAGCTGACCAGTTATCACGTCTTATGATTTCTACTTTAAATGCCTTTCATTTCCACTCAGTGGCTACCACCCCAGTTTAATCCATCATCGCACAGCCTCTCTCGGACTCCACTCTTTCCCTCAAGTGATAATAGAAATCTCTAGGAAGCGCGATGTGATGAAACATGGTGCTAGATAAAAAAGATTCCTTTGGTAGTATCGTGGAAGAAGACGTGGGGAAGGGAGGGTGTTGGGGTGGAAGGATGAAGCCCCAAATTGCGGCAATGGCGGTAGAGAAGATGCATGAAAAAGCGTAAAGTCGACGGGTGACCAACGGGAGGTGGAAGGACTTACATCTTCTACCCTGTCTTCTACTCCCATAAACTAAGTACGTCGAGGGACTTTTTGCTAAGGGAGGCAAGCCGGCGCCTCGGTAAGCACGGTCACGCTCGGAGCGAGCCAACCGGACTCCACCGTCCGGATGGCGGACCCCAGATTGGCCGCGGGAGTGTTAGGGAGCCGGCCCCTCTAGCTCCCGTCTCTATGGTTCGCGGGATCTCCAGGTCGGGGTTTGGCCCGGCCGGCGTTTGCGCGTGCGCGAGCTCCTGCGCGTGCCCGCCCTCCCGCAACTGCCCGAAGCCCCGGGCGGGAGGGGCGGGTCTGGGAACGTTGCGGCGGCCGTCGCCGCGGCCCCAGCCCCCAGGGTTACTCCGGGCCCAGGCTGTGCCGGGGACTCTTGGCGTCGCCTCCTCGGGTGGCACCCGCCCGGCCCTAGATGGTGGGTCCGGAGGATGCCGGAGCCTGCTCGGGAAGAAACCCTAAGTTGCTCCCGGTGCCGGCGCTGGAGCCCGTGGGCCAGGACGGAAAGATGATCCGGGCCACGGGCGGCTTCGGCGGAGGCGTCGGCGCTGTGGAGCCGCCGGCAGAGGAGGAAGAGGAGGAGGAGGAGGAGGAGACGCCGCCTCAGCAGCTCCTCCGGCGCTATCTCGCGGCGGCCGGCGGGGGACAGCTGGAGTCGGCGCTGTGCTCCCGTCCACTCCCCGCCCGCCAGCCCCGCGCCGCGCCGCCCCCGGCGGCCCCGCGCCCTGACGCCTGCCCGCGGGACTCGGGCTCCAAGCGGCGAGGCGCGGCGGCGGCGGACGTCCGCGCGCCGCGGCACAGAGGCATGACCAACGGGGACTCGGGCTTTCTGGCGGGCCAGGACTCGCGGGACCTGGAGGAGGCTCGCGGACTAGCCCGCGCTGGCGGCCGGGACCCGAGCCGCCGCCGCCTCCGCCCGCAGGGGCCTGGCGACGAGGGCGCGGACGGCTCGGGCAGCGCGTCCGACTGGGCCGCGCCGCTGGAGGACCCGCTGCGGAGCTGCTGCCTGGCGGCGGCGGACGCCGACAAGCCCCAGGGCGCGGGCGGCGGCTCGGAGGGCGGCGCGGGCGGCGACGGCGGGAGCAGCGGGGACTCGGAGCGGCCGGGAGCCGGCGCCGGCGCCGGGGGTTGCGAGGAGGGCCCGTCCGCCGCCGCCGCCGCCGCCGCGGGAGCCGAGAGGATTAGCGGGGGCGCCGGCGCTGAGCCTCGCCCCGGCGTCCCGGACGTTCGCGTGAACTCTCGGAACACGTTCGAGGTGAGCCGCGACCACCTGCCCCCCGCCAGTCCGCCGGTGCCCGCGCCCGCCGCGGAGCAGGGCGCCGCGGGGACCTCGGCCCGGGCTCGACGGAGCGGCGGCTTGGCCGACTTCTTCGCCAGGTACAGCGCAGGCTGCGCCGGGGCTCGGGGCGGGCTCGGGGCCGGGGCGGAGGTCGAGGCCGGGGTCCGGCGGAGAGCGGCTCGAGGGCGGCCTGCGGGCGGGCTCCCGCCGCCGTCAGGACTCGGCTTTGATTTGTCACCGCGGGTAGAGGAACTGGGTCTGCATCGTGTTGCCTGTGGGAGAAGTTGCCGACTTTGTGGGGAGCGAATCGTTCTGTTGCCCTGGCGGGCCGGGGGCTATACCAGCAGCCACACCTGGTTTCCGCGTATTCCGGTCCTGCCGCGGCTGCAGTTTTGCCTCCTCCGGAAAAGTAGACAGCCTGCTCCGTTCTCAGTTTATTTTTTACTGTCCTGTGAGGATTAGGGTTGGGGGAGTGGGGGTGGGCGCGGCGGTGCGTGTGTACGGGTGTGGTGGTGAAAGAGAAAGGAAGTCGTTTTGCAGAGATGGCTATTTGCGTGCAGTCTAAACCCATTCAAGTGGCTTGGGAATTCTGGAAATTGGAAGTGATTGTGTTTCATAGTGTTTAACTGTTTCAGTGGCCTTTATTAAAATGCAGTCAGTTTGGAATTTAGAGTGTGAGCCAAGCCCTTAAAGCCAAATTGCTGTGGCGCTTTATCTAGAAAATCCGTCTTCTCTACTGCCAAATAGGCCTACACTTTCCTCAGCAATTTCTTTTTAATTTCTGACGCCATTGTATTTGAGTTTTGACCTGCTGTTCTTGAAATTAAGTTATGGTGCTGGATGTTGCAGATTTCGGAATAGGGTTTTGATAGGGACAAAACACTCATCCTATTGCACGTTAACGAAATGCCAATTTTCCTGGAGTCGTATCTTGATACCCTTTTTTTTTTTTTCTTTTAATCTCTAGTCAAATAGGAAAGTATTCCCAACTTGTAAACTCTCCCTTTCAGAGATCTTCTGTGTTTTTGTTTCCTTCTTAGGGATCTTGATAGAAATGAAAGAAACAAGTTATGCAGCTCTAGTTTTAGAGAATTATGCAATCCGTGTGCATATTTGTAGACACAGGCACAATTTTCTCATTGTAACTAATATTTATTTTTCTGTCTTATCCTTTGTTTTTCCTGCTTCTGTGGATTTACAAAAACAAAGTTGTTTACATCAAGATTAGGAAATCCTGATTTTGTGTTACTAGTAGGACAAATATATAGTAGTGAGACTTGCATTTGTGTCTATAGTTGCAAAAATACACAAAAAATGTAGTTAAAGCTTATAGTGGCAATATTTTAAGAGCATGCAAGATGAGCAAAGTTTATACATTTGTGAGCTTTGGGTGTTTATTGGTCCTGTTTTGATTTCAGGCATCAGGCAATTTTAGACCTGGAAGCAGCTTTGGAAATCACTAATTCAACCACTGTACCCAGAATGCCTGCTGTGTGCCACCCTTGTGAATAGAGATGATTTGGACAGTGGAGTACAGGCTAGTAGGTATTAAGTTTGAAGACAAATGCACATACATGGATTGCAAATTATGAACAGTAACAAGGCAAATTAATAGGGAGAAATTTTGATATAATTATTTTTTTCTTTAGTCTAATAGGCTAGACTAATAGGATTTCAGTTAATATGGCTTGATTACTACATTCATACAGCCACATTAATCATGTGTATCAGAGCACTGGATTTGAAGTCAGAAAATAGGTACCAGGAAGTTAATTTCTCTAAGCCTCATTTTTCTTAATTTAGATCTGAATGTCAATCTACTCTGTCAGTTGCTTCTTTGTATAACTTTCTTGGGAAGGGACACAGAGGCACAATCTTTCTTTTAGCATTTAACTAAAACCTTAACTGGATTCTGAACACTTTAAAGGCAGAGACCATGATCTTCATCTCTGAGTCTACAGTTACTTAGCACTGGTATTGAGAACCTTGCTTAGTTTATGTTGAATTGGCAACTTTTATGGACTCTTCCTCTTTACTATTCTCTAGGTAGTGTAATTTTGGTTTTTTGTTCATAGGCTCCATCTAGAGCCCAGCTCAGGGCTTGAACTCATGACCTTGATGAGATCAAGACCTGAGCTAAGATCAAAAGTTGGAAGCTTAACCAACTGAGCCCCAAGTAATTTTGAAGAAATCTTCTATTCCCAGGCAGAATGATCAGAAATTTCCTTTGCCTTGGCAACTTAAGAGGTTTTATCCCTCCGTTCATGGGTACAACTGTCATTCTTAACTCTGAAGCTTCAGATGAGGGATCCTCTTGGGGATATCTTGTTCTAGGATGTATTCTTGTTCTTGAGTGCAGCCCCTACCTACCGCCACCTCATTTTTTGATGAAGAAACTCATTGTCTACATAAGTTTAGGTAGCTAATGGCAGAACTGGAATTAGAAACCAGGATTCCTCTTTTCAGACCAGGTTTACGTTCAGTCACAATTTATATTAGCCTGTGGCTTTTTACTCTCTCACCTGCTTATCCTCCATCTTTACCTTCTTTCTCCTTCCTTTCTTTCTCTTAACCTGGCAAAAATCTGTAACAAGTACTTTTTTCTTTTTTTTAAAGATTTTATTTATTTATTCATAGAGACAGAGAGGCAGAGAGAGAAGCAGGCATCATACAGAGAGCCTGACTGGGACTCGATCCAGGGTTTCCAGGATCACGCCCTGGGCTGCAGGCGGCGCTAAACCGCTGCGCCACCGCGGCTGCCCTGTAACGCCACCGGGGCTGCCCTGTAACAAGTACTTTTTTTTTTTTTTTTAATTTATTTATGATAGTCACACAGAGAGAGAGAGAGAGAGAGAGAGAGAGGCAGAGACACAGGCAGAGGGAGAAGCAGGCTCCATGCACCGGGAGCCTGACATGGGATTCGATCCTGGGTCTCCAGGATCGCGCCCCTGGCCAAAGGCAGGCGCCAAACCGCTGCGCCACCCAGGGTTCCCTGTAACAAGTACTTTTAAGGAATAGTTTCAGGGATGCCTGGGTGGCTCAGCGGTTGAGTGTCTGCCTTTGACTCAGGGCATGATCCTGGACTGAGTCCTGCATTGGGTTCCCTATGGGGAGCCTGCTTCTCTCCCTCTACCTATGTCTGTCTGTCTGTCTGTCTGTCTCTCTCTCATGAATAAATACATCTTAAAAAAAAAAAAGTAATAGTTTCATGTTTGTTTTAACCAAAGTAAAGATAGGGGAACATTTTATAGTGATTTACCTGTTACTACAAAGTTACCTTCAATTAAGTCACATCATTGGCGGAAGCTTCATTGAGTAGAGTAGAAATTCTATAGGAGCTAAAGGAATTTGGTCCAGGATGGGACTGCTCTCCATCTCCTATTTTCCTTCTCTTCCAGATGAGGGAAGTTCTAATTCAGTCCCCGTCGGGGGCTTGCCCTCAGCTTCAAATGTGCATCTCTCTGTGAATGGTGACTTGACGATGGGAGCTCCAGAAGTAATATTCCCTCAGATCCTTGATCTTTTCCTGCTCATAAATGTTTAAAAATGCTAGGTGGGGAGGGCAGCCTAGGTGGCTCAGGGATTTAGCGCCACCTTCAGCCCAGGGCCTGATCCTGGAGACCCGGGATCGAGTTCCACGTTGGCCTCCCTGCACGGAGCCTGCTTTTCCCTCTGCCTGTGTCTCTATCTTTCATGAATAAATAAAATCTTTAATAAAAAAAAAATGCTAGGTGGGGAGCACCTGAGATGGCTCAGTCATTTGAGCCTTGACTCTTGGTTTCTGCTTAGGTTATGATATCAGGGTGGTGAGATCCAGCCCTGTGTCCGGCTCCACACTCAGTGGGGAGTTGCTTGAGATCTTCTCCCTCCCCCTCTGCCCTTTTATTGCTCATATATATGCACGCTCTCTCTCAAATAAATAAGTCTTAAATAAAATAAAAATGCTAGGTGGGTGCACTACCCCTACTATCACCAACTAGCAGTAAGAAGATGAAAACTTAAAAAAAAAATCTCAAAAAAAAATCTCTTGTGTTTCTGGGCTAGCCTTCATTTTTCAAGGATCTGCTTATTTCAAAAATAATTTTAAATTATTTTTAAGGGTCCTTCAAGCAAATTCATGTCTTAGTTTTTTTTTCAGACTAGATTGGTTTGTTTTTTAGGTAGGTACACCCTTTATAGATGTATTTTTTTGAGCCATTTAACACTTTTGAATTTTGTTCGGATAGTACTGGCATAGTTACTGTTATTTAGAAACACACAGGTAAAAAAAAAAAAAAAAAAAAGAAACACACAGGTATCTGTGTCTCCAGGTAGTACTGATAATTTTTTTTTTTAACAAAGTCTTCATGTGAATCATGAGAATCTGGTGGCCTTAAAGGGCATAACTAATGTCGAGAAGGAAGTATTGAAGATTTTTCCTTTTATTTATTAAAAAAATATTTTTTTAAGGTCTTATTTATTTGAGAAGGAGAGAGGGGGGTGAGGAACAGATAGAGAAGCAGACTCTCTGCTGAGCAGGGAGCCTGATGTAGGGTGGGGTTCCATCCTGGGACTCCGCCATCATGACCTGAACCAAAGGCAGACACTGAACAGACAGGCATCCAAGCGCCCTTTTTCCTTCCTTTTTTTTTTCCCCCTTCCTTTTGAAAAGAGAATTGACGTTATAAATTATGAAACATACAGATCCACCTTGCTTTTTCTATAGTTACTGACGTCTGAAACTTAATACATGTTGTGGTAAAAAATTATTTTCATGGAACTCTTTTTATTACAGTTAGGTTGAATGAGGAAGACTGAAGGCTCTTTTTGTGATTTCTTTTTTTTTTTTTTTAATTTTTACTTTTATTAAATAGGCTCCACACCCAACATGGGGCTTGAACTTATGACCTTGAGATCAAGAGTCCCATGTTCCACCTCTACTGACTGAGCCAGCCAGGTACCCCTAGTGCTTTCTTTTCATATCTAGACAGTCTCCATTCTCCCCAATATAAAAAATGTTTAGAATGTATATTTTTTTGTTAAATATGATAGAGAATTTTAAATTCCTACAATTACAGTTTTTCTTTCCCCTCCCCCCCGCCTTTTTTTAAGTAGGCTTCATGCCCAGCCTGGAGCCCAATTCAAGGCTTGAACTCACCACCCTGAGATTAAGACCTGAGTGAGGCCAAGACTCAGATACTTAATCAACTGAACCACCCAGGAACCCCGTACAATTTTTCTTTATTTAAGGTTGTCAGAAACAGCAAAATCAACATTTCTTTTTCCACCTAGAATTTACTTTAGTTGGCAAGATCGTGATTCACCTAACTGAACCATCATAACCCTCTGTCATATAGGGCTCCCCTATTTGTTGCACAGTGTATATATTCCTTCCAGCTAACTAAAATAAGAACCTATTTTTCAAAAATTCCTTTTTTCAACATTTTAGTGAAGAAGAAGCAAAATATCAAACTTCTGGTAAGTTTTAAAAAGCTTTTTATAGCTCTCCAGATCAAGGATTTCTTTAATACAGGTGTGGTGTAATTATTTATAAGGAGAATGAAGGAATATCTTGACTTAAATATTAAATTTCTATTATAAGAGATTATAAAAAACATGAAAATATTTTTTTTCTATGTCACTAATGAAACTTCTTTGGACATTACTTGTATATTATAATTAAAATGTTTGAAATTTTTAGAGAAGCTGAAAAGAAAATGTAATTCATTGCTCTAGAATAAAAACAAGATACTTTTTAAGATTTTAGAGTATTGTGGGATCCCTGGGTGGCGCAGCGGTTTGGCACCTGCCTTTAGTCCAGGGCGCGATCCTGGAGACCTGGGATCGAATCCCACATCGGGCTCCCGGTGCATGGAGCCTGCTTCTCCCTCTGCCTGTGTCTCTGCCTTTCTCTCTCTCTCTCTCTCTCTCTCTCTCTGTGTCTCTCATGAATAAATAAATAAAATCTTAAAAAAAATTATAATGATAATTTCTAATTCAGGAAATACTCCTGTGTGACCTACAAAAGGATTCATTTTTATTTTACAATTACTTGCCCATAGTCAGATAGTGAATGAATAAAAGAATCAGACTAACGATCTGATTCCTAGGGCTTGAAGCTAATATACTGATTTCTATGAATCATGAGAAGTTTACAAACAAAAACATAGCTTTTGGTGTAGTAAAAATACCATTGGCTTGAGAGATAAGATTTTTGGCTTTTGTCCTGGGTAGCTGCTTCTGCCATTGAATAATTGTATGACCTTGGGCAAATAACTAAATTTATAGACTTCAGTCTCATCTGTGAAATTAGGAGATTCAGAGTCCCTTTCAGCTTTAATATATTGTGATTATATTAAACAATATTTTTGCAGTACTATTGTAGACCTCAAAATTTTGCCAGCTTAAATATTACAAATGTGAACTGAGTTAAAAAACAGGGTGTAAAAAAAAAAAAACAGGGTGTTTGGGGACGGCTGGGTGGCATAGCGGTTGAGCCTCTGCCTTTGGCTCAGGGCATGATCCCAGAGTCCCGGGATCGAGTCCCACATCGGGCTTCCAGCATGGAGCCTGCTTCTCCCTCTGTCTATGTCTCTGCCTCTATGTGTCTCTCATGAATAAATAAGTAAAATCTTAAAAAAACAAAAAACATAAAAAAACAGGATGTTTGTTTCATCTATAAAATGAGAATGTTGCCAGAGATAGAAATATCTCTGACTCTAAATTCTGCCTTGCAGCTCTTTCCACTATTTTTCCATGCCTCCATAATGGTGCGCATGAATGTCCTGACAGATGCTCTTAAGAGCATTAACAGTGCTGAAAAAGAAAGGCAAACCCCACATTCTTATATGCCATTCTCCAAAGTCATCATCCAGTCTCTGTGAGGGTGCAGCATGGTTACATTGGTAAATTTGAGATCATTGATCACAGAGCTTGGAAAATTGTTGTGAACCTCATGGGCAGGCTAAACAAGTGTGGAATAATCAGACCCAGATTTGATGTAAAACTTAAAGATCTAGAAAAATGGCAGAATAATCAGCTCCCATACCCCCAGTTTGGTTTCATAGTAGTGACAACCTCAGTTCATATCATGGACCATGAAGAAACAGGATGAAAACACACAGTAGGGAAAATCTTGGGATTCTTTTTCTAGGGAAGTAATACATATGTGAAAATAAAATGCCTCAATGGGAAAACAAAAAACAAAACTCTACCTTGCACATTTCTTTTAGTAAAGGACTAACTCTGACCCAGAATAATCATGCTAAACATCAGTTAATCAGTTTTGTTTCTTATATGTATATAGTATAGAGCAGCGGCTCTAATTAGAAAATTCTAGATTTTTTTTCTTATAATATCTTTGGAATAGGAAGAAAAATAGGATAAGTAAATTCTCGTTAATGTACTAGAACTTGAGACCTTAACTTCTAGACCATGATTTATATCTCAGAGGTTCCCAGTGCTCTACTTTGGCGAATAATACCCTAACACAATAAGTCCAAGCTTTTTTGTTATACTTCAAAATTACCTAAAAGCACGTTTAAAGAAATGAGATTCTCCAGAATCCACAACCCCTCCTTTGTCAGATTCAGGGGACTTGCTTTTAGGCAGATGGCATATTCAAACTACAGGATAGTGTAGTATTAAAAATACTGGTTCTAGAGTTAGACTGCTTGGTTTGAAGTAGCTTACCTAGCTGTATAATTCTGCACTAGTTATGTGGCCCCTCTGGATCTTAGCAACTCATTCATAAAGTAAGGATAATTGGTGATACCTACCTCATGAGACTGTCCATGAGATAATGTTCTGAGAGCATTGTATTTCTTATGTGGCATATAATGAAGGTTCAGATGTTGTTATTCGGACTTCATTCAGCAAGACAGCTGCAGCCCCTTCCCCAACTTCATCATTGAAATCCATTGGTTTAAAGAAAGGAAGAGATGAATGGATTTTTTTATATACTACCTGAAGTAACATTATATAATTTGTGTACTAGATTTTTATTTTTTTATTTATTTTTTATTTTTAATTTTTATTTATTTTTATTTATTTATGATAGTCACAGAGAGAGAGAGAGAGAGGCAGAGACACAGGCAGAGGGAGAAACAGGCTCCATGCACCGGGAGCCTGACGTGGGGGGACTCGATCCCGGGTCTCCAGGATCGCGCCTTGGGCCAAAGGCAGGCGCTAAACCGCTGCGCCACCCAGGGATCCCATAGATTTTTAAATATAATTGGTATTTGGGATTGTATGGACTTTGATTCAAATGGAGTGTGATGCTGTGATCTAAAATTTCCAGAAGTCTTGAAGCTTTGACTAAAAAGCAAATCTGAGAAGGAAATGAAAGCAGGGAATGTTGAGAACGATTAAAATATTTGTATCTTTTATTGTTTTAAGGAACTTATAGACAGGCAAAAGCAAGTTTTATAGTTCATGAAATGTTTAGCTTGGCTCACTCATATATTTCATATTTAGTATGTTGTGGTGGGAAAGCTTTGGGAAGAGTGGAAGCATTTGGAGATTTTGAGGTGACACATCTGTTACCCATCTCTCCAAGTATATTGGAAAGGGGAAAGTCAGTCCTTTTCAAGACAGCTTGCTTCTTCCTAGGAACTCTGCTATCTATGCTGAGTTGTCCCCAGGTAGTTCTGATTGATAGTTGCTTGGACCCTACTACAATAATTCTTAAACTTTAGTGTTTAAAATTACCTAGAGGAAGGAGGTTGTTAAGAATGCAGATTTCTTGAGCTCCCCCCACTTACCCTTTCGATTCACTAGATCTTGGATGGGGCTCAGCAGTAAACCAAGTATTTTACAAGGGCTTCCTAGTGATTCTGATGCAGGTGATTCCCAGGCTATGATTACTGAAATAATTGATAGGTAGATCTCCTCAGATAACAACTGAAAGAAGGTGCAACATGCATTTATAACTCATTACCTTATTGATTTAAAATTGGGTCATATGTAGGTCCTCTGTAATTGGTGAGTTTAAGTACAGATACAATAGAGAACAGGGGTAAATATAAATGTAGAAGTATTTTGCTAGCCTTCAACAGGTTGAAAGGTTATCTCTGCCTGATTAAATCTTAGCTTCCTTTTTATTAGTGGGAAGGGTCTTTTACTTTCACTTTATGTTGTGCAGATAGCCATGTTTGCCTGGTCTGTGAAAAGCTTTAACTTTGAAAACCTTACTCAGATCTCTTCAATGTAGAGTCATAACTTTACCTCTCCCTATTTATAGCTTATCAAAAAAGGTGTTAATTTTCCTTCCTTCTGCCGCTAGTTGTAACTCCTTTCCATGTCTTTAAGAAAAAATCCTGCAGACTGCACATGGCTTATTCCCCTCTAGATTTGCTGCTTCAGCCCTTCTTGGACTTCTTATTTCTGTGGCCAAAAGAAGAAAGAGGGAAACCCCATGTGACTGTCTGGGTTTTCAGCAGGCTCTTTCCTGCAATTAAGAGAAGTTTACCTTAGGAAACCAAGTTACAAGTTATACTCCTAGTTTAGAGCTACTTTGAGAGTGAACTTGGTAATGTGTTTAAATTTACCTTTGAATTTGGCTTTTCACTTTTTTTTAATTTGAATTTTATTTTGGGATACATTATTGGCTAGAAAATATTTCCATCTGCCTGTTTCTAACCCCACAGAGATTAAAACATTATGAGTTTGGAACAGAACATGATAGTTTTGAAATCAAATTATGTGCTATTTTCTCATATTTTCCCAAATACTGTAATGTATAACTACCCATCATACATTGGGCATTGTTTACAGTTTCCAAATCTGGTTTTCATCTAGACTGTTGATGGTCATCTTCTAGTCAAATAGGGGAAATACTTTTATTGCCCCCAAGAAAAAGGTATTCAGAGACTAAAATTTAATTTTTTTGTAAGTAAAACAGAAAGTGCTCATCCTTTTTTTGGTTTAAAAAATAGAAATTTCATGTATGATAGTTCTGTAGGTTAGTTAGAAGCCTAACAAGTCTCAATGGGCTAAAATCACTGTGTCAGCAGGGCTCCATTCTTCTCTAGAAGCTTGAGGGGAGGGTCCATTTCCTTGTCTTTAGAAAATGCTCATATATTGTTTGCTTTTGAAAAGCAGGACAGGAAATATAAAATAAAACTACTAAGGATAAATCTTTTGTTTCCATACTATTCCAGTTAAGGTGGTAAGGAAAAAGATAAAATTGGAGAGTGTGAAGTTACAGTTAGAGACAGGAAAAGCTGTTACAAGAATGAACTTGAAGAGATTTCTACAGAGAAAAATTGCTGAGGAAAATATGTTAGTTGGAAGTTAGCTCATACTTTGGCTGCTAGGCTTTAGTATATTACTACAGATTATCCCCATATTTATTTTTCTACCCTGCTTACCTCAACGCCTTTGTAGAGGTTTCTGGCAACTTCTTTCCTTAAAGATATGTACTGTGCCTTCCTCTTTAAATAAGTAAGTAAGTAAATAAATAAATAAAAACATATGGTTGATACATCTTTTATATATGTACATGAGTATATATTATGTATATATGATGTAATATAATGTAAAATAATCCATATGTATATGTAGGTTTAATTTAGGCTTTAAAAGTTTAGGAGCTAGTATGATAGATTCAAATATTAAAAAGTACTATTTTATTCAATGTGTTCTTCCTTGAGTTTCAGTGTTAAAAGGAAAATTATCTACAGATATCACGGTTCAGCTTGCAAACAGAATGAAAATCCCTCTCACCCGTAAGGAGAAAATTAATTGCTCATTAGCAGGAAGATATATTGTGTAGTTTTATTTTTTATTTATTTGTTTTTTTAAAAGATTTTATTTATTTATTTATTTATTTATTCATTCATTCATTCATTCATTCATGAGAAAAACAGAGAGACCTAGGCAAAGGGAGAAGCCAGCTCCCTGCAAGAAGCCCGATGCAGGACTTGATCCTGGGTCCAGGATCATGCCCTGAGCCAAAGGCAGACACTCAACTGCTGAGTCACCCAGGAGTCCCATGAAGTTTTAAAGTTTTTTTTCTTTTTTTTTTTTTTTAAAGATTTTCTGTATTTATTCATGAGACACACACACACACACACACACACACACACACACACACACACACACACAGAGGGAGAGGCAGAGACACAGGCAGAGGGAGAAGCAGGCTCCAGGCAGGGAGCCCGATATGGGACTCCATCCTGGGACTCCAGGATCACGCCCTGGGCTGAAGGGAGGCGCTCAACCGCTGAGCCACCCAGGAGTCCCAGTTTTAAAGTTCTGAAGTTAAGTTATTGAAGTTTTAAATAAGTAAAAGGTCTCAACTAAGTAGTTTCTGTGTTTCTGAAGAGTGATGAAGTAGACGTTTGTAAAATGTAAGTGATAAAATGTAACGCTCTTCCCCCCCCCCCCTTACATTGCCCTTGACACTCTTCACCTCACCCCTGTTGGATTGACTTTTTAATTTATTGGTACTACCTAGGATTGAAGAGATTAAAATCCTGGGTGTTTGGAAAACAGAGGATTTGTTGTGATTCAGAATTGGGTGTTGAGAACCAAAATTTGTTATCAAAGACTAATAAAATTTTTGATAGATAATTATTATATAAGGTAACAAGCACAATAATTGAACATATAACCAGGAAACTATGGCCATCTTTGTAATATTCTCCTAGAAATGCATTAATACTGTGAAGAATACTTAGGACAGCAATTAATTTTCAAAATTGGAAGTACAAGTAACAATTATACTGCAGGAAGGAACAATTTTAGAAGCTAACCACTATTGGGACACCTGGGTGGTTTAGCAGTTGGGTGTCTCCCTTTGGCCCAGGGCTTGATCCTGGGGTACTGGGATCAAGTCCCACATTGGGCTCCCTGCATGGAGCCTGCTTCTCCCTCTGCCTGTGTGTGTCTCTGCTTCTCTCTGTGTGTCTCTCATGGATAAATAAATAAATAAATAAATCTTAAAAAAAGAAAAGATAACCACTGTTACATTTTTCTAAATAAAATAATAACTAGCCATATATTTAATGAGATAAGATTGTTTTGCTCTAGGAGGCCACCAAAATATAATCTTTTGATTTGGTTGTCTGTTTAAAGGAAACATAACACCATGTAGAAAGAAGAGACACTTACCTTGGTCACTAGAGGGATTTCAGCTATGCTACTGGAAGATAAGTTCTGGGACTCCTGAGTGGCTCAGTGGTTGAGAGTCTGCTTTTGGCTCAGGGCATGATCCTGGAGTTCTGGGATCGAATCCCACAATGGGCTCCCTGCACGGGGACTGCTTTTCTCTCTGCCTATGTCTCTGCCTCTCTGTCTCTCTCATGAATAAATAAATAAGATCTATTTTTTTTTAAAGGAAGATAAATCTTACTATCTTGCATACCATCAGTCCTAGAAGTACTTCAAGGTCAGGCCTCAGCAAAAGGTCAACAAAACAAACCAACAACCACCACCACCACCCTAGAGCTAAGTGTGTTTTTTGCCTCTTAATTCTTACAGAGTTTAGGCACCTGATGGATATTGTTTAGCCTCTGCTTGAATTCTTTTACTAACAAGGAGGTCAATTTCCTCAAGACAGCCTATTGAGGGTATTGTTAGAAGGTTCTTTATGTGAAGACAGTGTATCTCTTTGTAATGTTTCTGGTCCTAATTTGCCCCTTAGAGCCACAAAGAACAAATTAGTTTTTTGTTTTTGTTTTTTTAAGATTTTATTTATTTATTCATGAGAGAGTGAGAGAGAGGCAGAGACACAGAAGGAGAAGCAAGCTCCATGCAGGGATCCCGCCCTGGGCCCAAGGCAGCGCTAAACCGCTGAGCCACCTGGGCTGCCCAAATTAGTTTTTTTACATAACCACCATTAAGATATTTAAAGATTGCTTCTGAACCTCTTTTTTGTTTTTGGACCCTCTGACCTAAGCATACATAGTTCTTATGAGTTAGTTTGCAATTTTCTTATCATTTATTTATTCAACGAAAGCTTTTTTTTTTTTTTAAGATTTTATTTATTTATTCATGAGAGACAGAGAGAGGCAGAGACACAGGCAGAGGGAGAAGCAGGCTCCATGTAGGGACCCCGATGTGGGACTCAATCCTGGGACTCCAGGATCACGCCCTGGCCTGAAGGCAGGTGCTAAACCGCTGAACCACCCAGGGATCCCCCCCCCCCGCCTTTTTTTTTTTTTTTTAAGATTTTATTTATTTATTCACCAGAGACACGGGGGGAGGGGGGGGCCCCCCGCAGAGACACAGGCAGAGGGAGAAGCAAGCTGGGACTCCATCCCGGGACTCCAGGATCACACCCTTGGCCAAAGGTAGCCCTAAACCGCTAAGCCACCCAGGCTGCCCTCAACAAAAGCTTTTGAGCTCAATTATGTATATGAGGCACTATGGAAATTAAACAATATTAAACTTAAGATGGGGAAGTCACATAAATCAGTACTTCTACAGTATTACCTGATTAGCGTTATAAAAGAAGATACAGGATGCATCAGTAGCACTGAAGGAGTGATTAACTTTGTGGGTAGGAAGTTAGGGAACTCTTCACGGTAGATGAAATAATGAACGTTTGGTCTTTTACTAATGAGAACAGTTGGGATTGGAATGAGGCTGACTGAGGACCGTACAGGCACACAATAACATGTGCAGAATTTATGCATGAAATAGCACAGCGCTTTTGGGACTGCAGATAGATACTCAGTATGACTGCCCTTAGGGCAGGTGGGGTACAGTGTCAAAATCTGAGGCAAAATGTTGGAGCTGAACTGTGAGGGTATTTGATGACAGAAATAAGCAAATTGAATTGATTTCACGAGGGGACCTTTGATGGGCTTTTTTTTTTTTTTTTTTTTTTTTTAAGATTTTGAGAGAGAAAGCAAGCACAAGTGGTGGGGGGGGGGGGGCAGGGAGGGGAATGGGAGGGAGAAGCAGATTCCCTGTTGAGCAGAGAGCCCCACGGTGGGCCCTATCCCAGAACTCTGGGATCTTGACCTGAGCTGAAGGCCGACACTCAACTGACTGAGCCACCTAGATGCCACTGACGGGTTCTTAAAACAAGGGCAGCATGCTCAGAATAGCTTTTTTTAAAAAAGTTTTTAGTAGGCTCCACACCCAGCATGGAGCCCAACATGCGGCTTGAATTCGGGACCCTGAGATCGAGACTTGAACTTAGATCAAGAGTTAGATACCTGACTGACTGAGCCACCCAGGCACCCTGCAGAGTTGTGTTTTAGAACAATGACTCTTGTGGCAGATGATTTGTGACTTGTGAAACCAGGGTTTGGATACACTGTGGTAGTATATGGGTGCTTGTCAGTCTCTTTATTAAAATGTGATATCTAGTAGTTGATATAAATAACATTAAATTCAGTCTTTGTCAGAAGGAATCACTAACAAATTGAGTGACATATGCTTATACCAGATGCCTTTTTGTGAAGCTTTAATGGAAGAAAACTTTGAATCTAAGTTTTGTTTTGAGAGAAGAGGGATAACGTGAAAATGGAGAGTTGTGTGAGAAGTTATGTCTACCATGTTTTATAAGGAATTTGATGAGGGGGGAAAGAGCCAGAATAGCTGTTAGGCTGGGGTTTTTTTTGTTTTTTGTTTTAAGATTTTATTTATTCATGAGAAACAGGGAGAGGCAGAGACACAGACAGAGGGAGAAGCAGGCTCCATGCAGGGAGCCCAACGTGGGACTCGATCCTGGGATTCCGGGATTACACCCTGAGCCAAAGGTAGATGCCCAACCACTGAGCCACCCAGGCGTCCTTGCTTGTTACTTTAATAGTATCATTTCTCAGAGTATTTTGGTGCTTGTTTTTGGGGAGATTGTTCTATAGGAGAGAAATCAGTTGAGCCAATGTAAGATAGGACTTGAGGAACTGAATGTTGGACGGGAGTCAAAGCTGAAATACATTTAGAAGCCAACTAAGCAAGTTTAGTTGTACATTAACTGTAATAAAGTACTTTAAATAATATCCTAGGTATAATAGATTTATCCCCAGGCAAATAGTTAGACATAATATGTAAATAGTTGTGGTTTGTATAAACTGACATAAATGACTTCACCTTCATATTCTTTTAAAGGATTAAAGATTTCGGGTCTGCCACCCTTAGATTTGGCCTCTTGGGTAGATCTGGCTCTATCAGCTTAATTTTGATGGAGCCTAAAACTGTTTTGTTAGTTATCACTGTGTTTGCAAAACAGTCCATATTTAAAGGACTTTTTTTTTTTTTAAGATTTATTATGAGAGAGAGCGAGAGTGCAAGCTTGTACACACACAAGTGGGAGGAGCAGAGGGAGAGGAAAGAGAATCCCAAGCCGACTTCTTGCTCAGCCCTACACAGGTCTGGATCTCACCACCCTGAGAACATGACCTGAGCTTTAGGGACTACACCACCCAGGCACCCCTAAAGAACTATTACATAGATTTTGGGGAAATCCATTATACAGCATCTATAACTGGCAGTGTTAATGTAATAGAAATATTGAACTCTGTATGGTAAATGTTGCCTTAATGATGTTGCAAGTTTTGAAATATCCTTTATACCTTTTCCACTTGTGACATAAATCATATCCTTTAGCTTTTCTTTTCCTTTTTTTTTTTTTTAGAGAGAAAGAGAGCCGTGAGAGTGGGGTAAGGGCAGAGGGAGACTTGAACATGGTTCCATGCCCAGCCCAGAGACCTATGTGGTTCTTTCTCATGACTCTAAGATTATGACCCGAGGGGAAATCAAGAGTTGGATGCTTAACCAACTCAGCCTCTTCTTTAGCTTTTTTGATTAGCAAAACAAATTATTCTCAATTTCAGTAGAAGTTGATGTATCTGGTTTTTTCTTGCACCCTACCTTATATTTTTGATCCTTTATTAATAGCAAACACACTCATCTTTTGTCATTTTATTCATTCTTACAAATCCATACTAAATAACACTTGTTTACCATCACTAAAGTTTTTTTTTTTTTTTAAAGATTTTATTTATTTATTCATAGAAGCAGAGACACAGGCAGAGGGAGAAGCAGGCATCATACAGAGAGCCTGACGTGGGACTTGATCCAGGGTCTCCAGGATCACGCCCTGGGCTGCAGGCAAGCGCCAAACCGCTGCGCCACCGGGGCTGCCCAAGTTTTTTAATAATTTTAAATATTAGCCTTTATTTTAGATTGATAAAACTTAAAAATAGCTCATGTAGAATAAACATTTTAAAATACAAGTACGCATTTTTGTATCTTGTTTAAAAAGCCTTAACCAATGGAATTAATTTTCTGTATAATGTATTTAATTCCAAACACTGCCAGAAAAAAGAAAAGTGAATTTCCTTGAAATAGTTCTTACTTTACAAAGTTGTGTAGTTTAGATATGGTTTTTGGCTTGGCATATTTATTAATACTGGGAGATGTGGATTTAGTCTTAAACTGATGATCAGGTTTTAAAAACTGATAATTGGAAGTTTAGTTTTAGATCTCTTAACATTTTTTATTATGGTAAAATACATATAAAATTTACTGTGAGTGACATTTAAGGCATTCATGGTGTTGTATAGTCCAAGGCATTTCATTACTCCAAAAGGGACCTCCATTCCCATTAGTAGTCACTGTACTCCCTTCTCCCCACAAGCCTCTGGCAAACACTTATCTGTGTCCTGTCTTAGTAGGTTTTCATATTCTGGATATTTTGCGTAAATGAAATCATACACTACATGGCCTTTTGTGTCTTCTTTCACTTAGCATAATGTTTTCAAGGTTCATCCATGTTGTAGTACATGCTACAATTCTACTTTTTTTTTTTTTTAAAGATTTTATTTATTTATTCATGAGAGAGAGAGACAGAGACCCAGGCAGAGGGAGAAGCAGGCTCCATGCAGGGAACCCAACGCAGGACTCGATCCCGGGTCCCCAGGATCACGCCCTGGGCTGAAGGCGGCACTAAACTGCTGAGCCACCCGGGCCACCCAGTTCTACCTTTCATAACTGAGTAGTATTCCATTGTGTGGATATACCACATTTTGTTTATTTATCCATTGACAGACATTTATTTGGGTTGTTTTCACCTTTTGGTTCTTGTGAATACTGCTGCTATGTACATTTTGTGTACAATTTTTTTAAAAAATACTTCTCAAGTTATTTTGGGTGTTATGCCTAGGAGTGGAGTTGTTGGGTCATATGATGATGTTTAACTTAATTAAGGAACCACCGGTTGTTTTCCACAGTGTCTGTACCATTTTATATTCCCACAGCATTGTACAAGGATTCCACTTTTTCTACATCCTCTTCAACACCTATAATTTTCCTTCCCCCTACCCCCTAGTTAAAGCCATCTTAGTGGGTATAGAGTAGTATCTCATGTGGTCTTTTTTTTTAAGATTTTATTATTTATTCATAAGAGACCCACAGAGACAGGCAGAGACATAGGCAGAGGGAAAAGCAAGCTCCATGCAAGAAGCCTGATGTGGGACACAATCCTGGATCCCAGGATCGTACCCTGAGCCAAAGGCAGACGCTCAACCACTGAGCCATCCAGGCGTCCCTCACTGTGGTCTTAATTTGAGTTTCCCTAATGGCTAATGATGTTAAGCATCTTTTTGATGTGCTTGTTGGTTATTTGTGTATCTTTTTCGGAGAAATGTTTATTCAGAACTTCTCATTTTTGATTGGGCTGTTTGTATTTTTGTTGGGTTATATGAGTTCTTTATATATTCTGAATACCAGCCCTTTATTAGATCTATAATTTGGAAATACTTTCTCCTATGGCTTGTCTTTATACTTTCTTGGTAGTAAAGAAAGTACTTATGATGCACAAAAGTAGAACTTTTTAGCTTGGCTATATTTGGGGCACCTGGATGGCTCAGTTAAACCTCTGACTCTGGATTTTGGCTCAGGTCACGATTTCA
This sequence comes from Canis lupus familiaris, assembly GCF_011100685.1. Lineage (NCBI taxonomy): Eukaryota > Metazoa > Chordata > Mammalia > Carnivora > Canidae > Canis > Canis lupus. The sequence goes on from NC_049249.1 coordinate 8,746,088, forward strand.
GGGTTGTGAGCTTCATGCTCAGCATGGAGACTGCTTGCGATTTCTGTCTCCCTCTCCTTCTGCCCCTCCCCCTACTCTTAGGTGTGCATGCATTCTCTCTCTCAAAATCTTTAGACTGACTATATTACAGTTCTAAGTATGTGCAAGCAACTTAGTTTATACTTTAATAGGGGAAATAAAATGTGTATATAAGATATATAGAGCATAGAGGCAGGAAAGTACAGAATATGTAGAAAAGAGTATAGAGTTTGGCTGATATGTTAGGGTTAGTGTTTGTAATTTTAAGGAACAGAAGCCCATCTAAGCTACCTTAAATGAAGCAAGGTTTATTGTAGGCATGTAATAGGCATCTTGTGGATATTTTGAAAATAGAAAATAAAATATACCTGGGCTATAGAGTGTCTGCAACAGTGGTTTCTCCACTTTTCAAGAGACGGTTTTTCTCATCTCTCTCTCTGCTAGTTCTTCAGTGCATGATTTCCACCTGCAAAAGGCCTATAACGCTGTGTCCCACCTCTACCTGATTTATCAGTTTAAGCATCTACCAGCCTTCAACTGACTCAGTCTCTAAGTCTCTTATTTAAAAATCTTGGGACTCTGATTGTCTCAGCCTATGAATTAATTTGTTCCAAAGGACAAGGCCATAAGATACAAATGCAGCCACATGGGGCTACTGCTTCAGTAAGGATTGGGGCAGATGCACAAAAAAGTGGGAGTGGGTCACAGGTGTGCTAAAGTCACATATATTTCAGCTCATATTTTCCTTGTTACCACTCATGTTCTTGTTCTAAAAGTCCTTTCCTATACTCTTCCTCTTTTCTTCTGGTGGTTTCTGTCTTCCCTCTGAATGTCTTAGATACTACATTGGGTGTATGATGGAGATTTTCTTTATAAAGCATTCGGGACATGGTTTAATTACTATGTAGCACAAAAGCAAAAATATTTTAAAAATTCTTTTCCTCTTTTTTTTCTTTTTAATTCTTTTCCTCTTAATTGTATTCCATTTTATTCTCTCCGTGCAACAAAAGTATAAAAAGATCTCTATTAGTAAGACAGTGCCTGAAACTTACTATGGCTGGCTCAATCAGTAAAGCATGTGACTCTTTTTTTTTTTTTTAAGATTTTATTTATTTATTCATGAGAGACGCAGAGAGAGAGAGAGGCAGAGACATGAGCAGAGGGAGAAGCAGGCTTGGGACTTGATCCTGGGACTCCAGGAACACACCCTGGGCCAAAAGCAGGCACTTAACCATTGAGCCACCCAGGCGTCCCAAGCATGTGACTCTTGATCTTGAGGTTATGAGTTTGTGTCTCATGTTGGGTGTAGAGATTACTTAAAAAATAAATGTTTGTTTGAAACAAGAAATAAGATATACCATAAGATGACTTGCTGACATGAACGTAGGAAGAAGAAAATAATTTATATTTTTGAACTTTAAATGAATATCAAAAAAGATTTTGGCAATGTGTAGAATGAAAGAGAATAGGAATAGTTATGAAGTTTTTACATGTTAATTCTGTGAAGGATGCGAACAAGTGTGGTTAGAAAGAAAAGGAACAAGAGACCTGGCTCAGGTCTCCAGTGATGTGACTTTGACAAGTGATTTTATAGGCTTTTTTGGGTGGTTGGGGTGGCACATTCAATACTCGGAAAATTCGATGGAAGTTACAACTGCCTAAGAAAAATTTACGTAAAATTTATATTGTTTACTTTAAATTGTGCATACAGTTTGAGGAGGCTTGTGGACATTCTCTAGCTCATTCATGTAGATTCATTGATTTATGATGAAGAACCTTTGACCTAGTTACTCTCTGTCATCCCTAGCGGCTCTAAAATACTTAAAAAAAAAAATTTAACCTTCCCTTCAGCTTTACGTTCTGTGTGGGATTTCTTTGACAAAGAATAAATTTTACTGAGTTCTCTCCTTTTTTGATAGCTCCAATCTCTGAGAATATAGGTTAGTTTAGAAGTATATATTAAGGGGATCCCTGGGTGGCTCAGTGGTTTAGTGCCTGCCCCTTTTGGCCCAGGGCATGATCCTGGAGTCCCAGGATCGAGTCCCAAGTCAGGCTCCCTGCATGGAGCCTGCTTCTCCCTCTGCCTGTGTCTCTGCCTCTCTCTGTGTGTGTGTGTGTGTCTCTCATAAATAAATAAAATCTTAAAAAAAAAAAAAAAGTATAAAATAAAAATTTTGTATTTTTTTGATTTTTACAATTTGTAATAACAACAAGGAGAAGATCCAGAAACAGCCTGAAAAAGAAAATTCTTGGAATTAAAGCCTCAGTTATCTGGCAGAAAAAGTACTTTTTTTGTATATAGTCAGCTGAAAGTCTTTTTCAAGAAAAATGATTGAGGTTTGGAAAGAATGTAAGTAATCTTCATGCCAGATCTTTAATCCAAGATACTCAAGGATAGCCAAAGTACTGCATTTTAAAGAGACAGTACTTTTACTTTTTGAATCAATTATGTAGTCAACTGTGGCATTCCATGATCACTGGATAATGTTTTCTTTTTGGCCTTCTATTTTGCTTTGGGGAAACTTAAGTACAAAGTCCAGGAAGTTGATGTGTTTTCAGCAGTCCAGTTTCTACTGAGACAGTTTGAAGATCAGGTCGTGATTTCTAGTTTAGTTTTGTTAACTAATTTTTTTTACTCTTTTTTTTTTTAATATTTTATTTATCTATTCATGAGAGACACAGAGAGAGCGCAAGGCAGAGGGAGAAGCAGGCTCCCCGCAAAGAGCCTAGACCCCGGGATCACGTCCTGAGCCAATGGCAGAGGCCCAACCGTGAGCCACCCAGGCGTCCCCTCTTCTTAGTTTCTTTTTTCTTTTCTTTCTTTTTTTTTTTTTTTTTAAGATTTATTTATTTATTCGTGATAGAGAGAGAGAGAGAGAGGCAGAGACACAGAGGAGGAGGGAGAAGCAGGTTTCATGCCAGGAGCCTGACGTGGGACTCGATCCCGGGACTCCAGGATCGTGCCCTGGGCCAAAGGCAGGCGCTAAACCGCTGAGCCACCCAGGGATCCCCTGATTTTTTTTTTACTCTTGATTAAAGTTGAATTCTTAACTGCTCAAAAAAGCATTCTAAACCCATTTGAGTGATGATTAGAATTTAAATAGTCATATAGGTGTAAATGTTAGGCAAAAACTGATGTTTTTTCCTGGAGCTGACATTGTTGGTTAGTAAGAAGATTGATGATTTAGGCAGTCCTAGTTTTTATGTAAGTGTCAAATTCCATAGTCTGAGAAACTATAGAATTTACATGATTTTTTTCTCAGAACTTACATGGTTTTGTCATGTTTACATGGGTTTGCCAATTCTTAAAGACAAACCCTGGAGATTCTGCTACTTCAGAAATCACTGTGTAAGTTTTGCTCCTTTTTGGCTAGCTTTATCCTTTAATACAGTGTAGTAGGCAAGTGGTCTGATTGTTTTATCATATGTAACTCTTTTTGTGTGGTAAAAGAAATGAAACCTTGGAAAAATGAAACACATAGATATGTGAAGCAAATATTAATATTAATAAGCAAGAATCATTAACCAACCTTTATTATAAAAGCCACTGAGAAAAAAGGTAGGTCTTTTATTTTTTTCTCTTTCTCTTCTAATCCCCACATCAGTTTTTTTCTTGGTGTTTTCTTCATTTTTATGTTTTCAGTAATATGGAAACATTGAACCGCTACTTCTCACCTAGTACTGTTTCTTAACTGGTACAACAGATTTTCTCATTTTCTTTTTGCTAAAAAGAGTGGACATAGATTTGAGGAGAGAATGGGAGATGGTGTGTTTGTCTATGTGTGTAGATACTTGTGTGTGTGACAGTAGTGTAACAATAGTGTTGATTGGGGGTAAGAGAATGAATTTAATGGAGAAAAGATCGATTACCATTACCATTTCCTGTTCTCTAGATAAGATGTCACAGGATGGGGAAAAAAAAAACAAAACCAAAACACCGAAACTAGAAAACACATAGTTTTTAATATCTCCAGTGTATCTGAAGCAGAAAGATCCTTTCAATTTCTAAAATCTTGACTTACAGAGTTTGGGGAGAACCAAACCAAATCTGAGTTTGAAATCAGTAAGAAAAAAAAACATTGGACACTGATAAATGGGACCTTAAAACGTCAGCTTTGTGTTGATGAAACCTGTACTGAAAGACATGCCTTTGGCTGCAGTTTGCCTCCTAAATACTTCACCTGATTACATATATCCAGCTAGTCACTAGCACAGCAGACCTTTCCTTAGGGGGTTGGAGGCAGAGGGGTACAGAGGAAACAACCTCATATTATTAGGAAAGCAGACCAAACTGTATCTTCTCTACTGTAGGCAGCAATGTCTGTCACCAAAATTTAACCCCTCAGGTGGAGGAGATAAATGAAGGAGCAGAAAGAAGCCAGGAGTGTCCCTCCTGTCCATCTCTCCCCTTGAAACATGATGAATACAGAGTAGAAGTGATCTTTTCCTCCCAACACTGCCATGTAAATCTCATTCATACAGTCAAGCTCTACCTCTGGAATCCAGAGAGGAAGAACTGTCCTTTTTTGTGTGTGCGGGTGCTTGAACATATTTGGTTTGTTTTGCTAAGAACTTTTTTTTTTTTAAGATTTTAATTTATTTATCCATGAGAGAGAGAGAGAGAGAGAGGCAGGCAGAGAACAGGCAGAGGGGGACGCAGGCTCCATGCAGGGAGCCTGACTTGGGACTCGATCCTGGGTCTCCAGGATCACACCCTGGGCAGAAGGTGGTGCTAAACTGCTGAGCCACCTGTGCTGCCCGCTAAAAACCATTAGTGTTGACTTATGTTTAAGAAATTTGAATATCTTGGGGGATAGAAAAAAATGGAAGAGTGTGTGTGTGTGTGTGTGTGTGTGTGTGTGTGTGTTTTCAAAAGGTGATACGGAGGAACCTAGTCCCATACATTTATTTGCATTAAGACCTCAGCTTCACTAGTTCCCTGATAGTGGATTGGAGAATGATGGATGAGGTCTAAGAAGAATGACAGCAATATGACATATTTTTGAACTATTAATAAACCTTTTCGTTATGTTTTCCCTTAAGACTTTAGAGTGATATTCTTTTCCTACACTGCTAGAACCCATTTGATCTATATTAATCTCATATATTTGTAATAATATCTTAAAATTGCTTTGCAGATGTATGCCTTTTAGTTACATTATATCCAGTTTTTGAGGCAGGGGGTAACCTGAAAACCTAATCCAAAATTTCTTAGTGGCATAAGAAATTAATGTGGAACATTATCTGGTGGCCTTTCTTAGCAATTGGATACCTGTTGGCTCCTATTTCTTTTACAGAAGTTTCTTCTAGTAACCAAAGTTTATCAGATATGTAAACTTAAGGTATTTGGCTTTGGTTTGTTTGTATAATTTAATGAAAATTTAAGCTTCATGATGAACTTATTATCATTGTAATATTATAATATAAAACATATTGAAACCATATTGAAACTCTGTTGTGGAGGTTATGCATTTCCCTTGCTTTTTTCCTTCTTATCCTTTCCAGTCATTTCAAAATTCTTCAGAAACTACATCCATAGAAAGGCCTACTATTGTTTGGTTTAAGAAGTTAGTATTCCTTGATTTTAATTTTGGAGTCGAAAATATCCTTATAAATTAATTTCAAACATAAACACACATCTTACATCTTAACAGGCTTTTTGTGATGCAGGATAATTTCTAATGGTCTTTACTAGAAGACTCATGTATATTTGGCATCTTGGCTGTGATTTATGAAGAGTTTTGTAACTTATACAGGTCTGATACACAGTATTAATATGGATAGCCTCTACTTTTTCATATGAGAAAACTAGAGGTTTGGTAGTGATTACAGTACCCTCACTGTAGATAAAAATATAGAGACATGAGCACCCTCCAAGGGGTGCTCTCTGTAAAGCTTTATGCATGGGGAATTTTCTGATCTGTGATTATTGCTCTCTCTTGGTATAACTGTATCTTATGCTTGTGGTTTCCTCATTCTGCTGCTTTGTCTTATTCTCAGCCAGGTCATATTATTTGAAGTTATGTTTCACTGCATTTAAAAAGAATGCATAACCCCTTCTATTTTATGTTAGCCTGCTGTAATTATATACATAATTCTACATTTTTAGTACAGAGAATGAAATGCTATTTTTTCCCTTCATAAAACTATCTTCTTTATATATTATGAAGAGACAAACGATTTATAGGCTTTTAGATTTGAAACAATTTTTTTAAAAGACTTTTTAATTTATTTATTCATGAGAGAGAAAGAGAGAGGGGGAGAGAGAGAGAGAGAGAGGCAGAGACATGGGCAGAGGGAGAAGCAGGCTCCCTGCAGAGAGCCCGATTCTGGACTCCATCCTGGGACTGCAGGATCATGCCCTGGGCCAAAGGCAGACGCTCAACCACTGAGTCACCCAGGTGTCCCTAGATTTGAAACAATTAAAATTGTAGTGAAAGATCTAATTATGGTCAGTCATTAGAGTTGGTGGTAGTTGTAAAAAACACACCAACAAAACTTGTTCATTGTACACTTTTTTACCCCCAAGAGCTAATTTTTAGCATGAGGTCTTCTGACCCAGTAATTACATAAATCAGTATGCTGATTGAGACAAATTTATATAGAGATGTGAATTGACCCTAAGAAGAGTACTTAAAATCTGAAATGCTTATCAGCTTTGGCCCAAATAAATATACCTAAGCTTGTGGCAAAAGTGGATACCTAGCACTGTGTAGGAAAAGGCTGACTTTATGGCTTCCCAATGGTGGATTCAGAATATGCAGTCTTTTAACTATTTTAGATAATGCTCTCCAGTTATTAGGGAGTTACAATTGGAATTAGCTAGGTTAATAACAGCAAAAACTAGTATTTTTTTGACACATACAAAAGAAAACATGTAACAGATATGTGAATTATGAGGCACAGTGTACATTGGTGAACCCTTTGCCTAGTCTCAGAAATAGAATGTTATCAATACTTTTGAAGATATACCTGTGTCTTACTACCCTTTTTTTTTTTTTTTTGGTCTTACTACCCTTTTCACCCCTGAGAAGTAACAACTGACCTGAATTCATTTGGTAATTTAAGCAATAGTTTTTGCCATAACATTTTTCTTACTGTATTATTTTGAGCTTCATAAAAATGGTATACTGTGTGTACTCTTCTGCATTTTGATTTTTTGTTTTAAAAAACTCAGCATTGTTTTTAAGATTCTTCCGTGTTGATGGATATAGCTTTGGTTCATGTTCATTGAAGAAAAATGTTGCATTTAATAACATGCCACAATTTAAGTTTTCCATTCTTTTTCTGCCAGTGGATTTTTGGACTATTAAAGATTTTTGCTCTTTTACGTTAGTCTTTCTTTCTTTCTTTTCTTAGATTTTATTTATTTATTCATGAGAGACACACACAGAGAGAGAGAGAGAGAGAGAGAGAGAGAGAGGCACAGACACAGGCAGAGGGAGAAGCAGACTCCATGCAGGGAGCCTGATTCGGGATTCGATCCCAGGTCTCCAGGACCATACCCTGGGCTGAAGGTGGCGCTAAACCTGAGCCACCCAGGCTGCTCATCTCTTGTAAGTTTCTTGAATGTTCTTAAATATATCTTTTTTTCCTTTCCTCAAAGTGTTTTGGCTGTTTTTGGTCCATTCTTCAATATAAATTTTAGAGTTTTTTCAAGTTCTCCAAAAACCTTGTTGAGGGGCACCACAATGGCTCAGTCAATTAAGTGTCCGCCTTCAGCTCAGGTCATTATTCCGGGGTCCTGGGATCTAGCTCTATGTTGGGCACCCTGCTCAGGGGGAGCCTGCTTCTTCCTCTCCTTCTGCCCCTCCCCCAGCATGCGCGTGGGTGCTCTCGCACTCTCTCTCAAATAAATAAATAAAATCTTTAAAAAAAGAAATGGAAAAGGTGGGCGGTATCCTTTCTTAAGGAAGTTCTCTTCTAGTCATCTTTTATAGTTTCCATCAATGGGAATGTTCACATTGACTTCACCATCTTTTTTCAGCATTGAGGTTATCATAGTTATTTTCCTTTTTTCTGTTAATGTTTTTTTTTTTAAGATTTTATTTATTTATTTATTTATTTTTTTTTTTTAAGATTTTATTTATTTATTCATAGAAACACAGACAGAGAATGAGAGGCAGAGACACAAGCAGAGGGAGAAGCAGGCTCCATGCTGAGAGCCTGACGTGGGACTTGATCCAAGGTTTCCAGGATCACGCTCTGGGCTGCAGGCGGCGCTAAACCACTGCGCCACCGGGGCTGCCCCTGTTAATGTTTTGAATAACGTTTAAGATCTTACCAAGTTTGACTGCCTTTGCATTCCTGAGACAAATCTAACCTAGTCATGATATTTTTATCTATCTTTACAGATTATATTTCGTTTGCTAATTTTTTTAGGATATTTCTTCTATGTTCATGAGTTAGATTGGTCTATAATCTTACTCTGTTAAGCTGTTCATGTCTGGTTTTGTTAGTTCATATTGGCCTTAAAGATATGATTAAAGATTACTCTCATTCTATAAAATGTTTATACAATATTGATGCAATCTGTATCTTGAAAAATTTGGTAGAACTCTCATATAAAACTTACATGCCTGATTTTGGGGGAGAGAAATTTTAACTTTTACTTCAGTTTTTAAAATGATTTTGGGATGATTGATATTTTCTGTTCTAAGTCTGTTTTGATAAAATTTTATATATATATATATATTTTTTTTTTTTTAAGATTTTACTTATTTATTCATGAGAGACACAGAGAGAGAGAAAGAGGCAGAGACACAGGCAGAGAGAGAAGCAGGCTCCATGCAGGGAGCCCGACGTGGGATTCGATCCCGGGTCTCCAGGATCATGTTCTGGGCCAAAGGCAAGCGCTAAACTGCTGAGCTACCCAGGCTGCCCAATAAATTATATTTTTACATGGTTCTGTCCATTTTGAGAAATGTTCTAAATTAATTGGCCTAGAGTTGTTTATAGATTCTCTTCCCTTTAAAAATTTTGCTGCATCTGATTTTATGGGCTTCTCTTTACTCCTAATTTATTTATTTCTATTCTTTTTCCATAACTCCTGGGGGAAATTTTGTCTATTTCACTAAACTTGACAAAAGACCAACTTTTGGCAGTGTTTACCCTCTGTATCTGATTGTTAGTTTAAATAGTCTTTTAATTAACACCTGTCTTGAAGTATAGTTTACATTCCATAAAATTCATCCATTATAAGAGTACAGTTCAATGATATTAAATTTATATAGCTATACAGCCATTATTGAAATCTAGTTGCAGAGCATTTCTGCCACACCAGAGATCCTTTGTACCCATTTTCATCCCCCATGCAACCACTAATCTAACTTTGTCTCTATAGAATAGGCTTCTTTGCATAGTTCATATAAACAGGATTGTACACATGGTCTCATACATCTGACTTCTTTCATGGAGCATATTTTGAGTTTATCCATGTTGTAGCATGTATCAGTTGTCTCATGCCTTTTTACTGCTGATTAGGATTTCATTATATGAGTATATACATTTTGTTTGTATATTCAATAGTTGCTGGATATTTAACCTGTCTTCACATTTTTGCTAGATATTTAACCTGTCTTCACATTTTTGCTATTATGAATACTACTACTGTTAACATTTCTGTGTAAGCCGTCATATGGACCTATGTTTTCATTTCTCTTGGGTAGGCATCTAGGAGTAGAATTGTTGGGTTGTATGGTAATTTATGTTTTACTTATGAAAGAAACTGCCAAATTGTTTTCCAAAATGGCTGCACCACTTAACATTCCTGCCAGCAGTTTTCCAAGCCTTTGGACCATTTTACATGCCCGCCATCCCAGCTTTTCCACATCCTTGCAAACTTATTTTTTTGTTGTTTTATAAATAATAGCCATCCTTACTGGGTGTGGTTGGTACCTAATTGTGGCTTATGATTTGCTTTTCCTCAATGCTAGACTTATGAACAGTTGTTCATATTGTAGTGACGTCCCATTTTTATTTCTGCTTTTAGTGGTTTGAATCTTACCTCTATTTTCCTAGTCATCTAGCTAAGGGTTTATCAGTTTTATTTATCTTTAAAAAAAAAAACAGCTTTTGGGGAGCCCGGGTGGCTCAACGGTTTAGTGCCGCCTTTGGCCCAGGGCATGATCCTGGAGACCTGGGATCTAGTCCCACGTCGGGTTCCCTGCATGGAGTCTGCTTCTCCCTCTGCCTGTGTCTCTGCCTGTCTCTCTCGAATAAATAAATAAAATCTTAAAAAAAAAAAAAAACAGCTTTAAAATGTTTTTTCTCTATTATTCTATTCTCTATTTTCATTTATATCCACTCTAAACTTTATTCTTTCCTTATGCCAGCTTTGGGTTTAGTTTGGTCTTCTGATTTCTTCATCTATGCAGTTAAGTAATTAGTAAGAGATGGTTCTTTTTTTTTTATTATTTAAGATTTTATTTATTTGAGAGCAGAGCTGGAAAGAACATGCAAGTGGGGAGAAGGAGCAGAAGGAGAAGCAGACGCCCCACTGAGTTGGGAGCCAATCCGGGGCCTGATCCCAGGACTCTGGATCATGACCTGAGCCAAAGGCAGATGCCTAACTGACTGAGCCACCCAGGCATCCTGAGATGGTTCTTTTTTAATGTATGTGTTTACAACTATAAATTTCCCCCTTAGCTGTATCCCATAAGTTTTGGTATGTTGTGTTTGTTTAAATTCATCTCAGGGTGTTTTCTTTCTTCCCCCGAGGTATTTTCTAAGTAACCTTGTGATTTTTTTCTTTGACCTCCTGATCATTTAAGATTGTTTTGTTTAATTTCCACATATTGGTGAATTTTCCAGTTTTTTTCTGTTACTGATTTCTACTCTGATTTTACTGTGATTGAAAAAGAAACTGCATGATTTCAGTCTCTTTAAGGTTATTAAGACTTGTTTTGTGGGTTAACATACAATTCATCCTGGAAGATGTCCTCTGTGCCCTTGAGAATGTATATTTTTACTGTTAGATGGGGTGTACTTGTATGCCTGTTAGGTCTAATTGGTATATAATGTTTTAGTCTTTTCCTTTTTGATCTGCCTGGTTGTTGTATGTATTATTGAGACTAGGCCACTGATGTCTCCAGTTATTATTGTAGAACTATTTCTCTTTTCAATATTGTTAATTTTGTTTCACATATTTTAGGGCTCTGTTGTTAGGTGCATATATGTTTATAATAGTTATTATATCTTATTGGATTAACTTTTTTCAACATATAATCTTTTTTGTGTCTTGTAACCTGTTTTGTATTAATAACTATTTTGCCTGACAATAATATAATCACTCCAGGTCTTCTTTGGTTAGTATGTGCTTTCAATATAATTTTCCATTCTTTTATTTTCATCTTCTTTGTATCTTTTTTATCTAAAGTAAGTTGCTTGGGGTGCCTGGGTGGCTCAGTTGGTTAAACATCCAACTCCTGATTTCAGCTTAGATCATGATCTCAGGGTAGTTAGATCGAACCCTGCATTAGACCTCATGCTGAGCATGGAGCCTGCTTAAGATTCTCTCTCTCCCTCTCTCCCTTTACCCCAAATCCTCTACTCTCTTCCCCCCTCTAGAAATAAATACATAAAATGAGTCTCTTGTTGTCTATTTGACTATTGTTGTCTGTTGACTAATTGACTATTTCAATTAAAAAAAAGTCTCTTGAAGACAGCATATGGACAGTGTTTCATTCAATCTGCCAATATCTCTCGTGTGGAGAGTTTAATTGACTTATATTTAAACTAATTGTTGGTGAGGAAGGATTTATTCCTGCCATTTAGCTATTAGTTTTCAATATGTCTTTTATGGTTTTTGTTCATTAATTCCTCCATTACCACTTTTTTAATATAATTTTTGTAGGACTATTTTGATTCCCTTCTTTTTCTGTATATTTTAAAGCCATTAGTAGTAACTTTAAGGATTACAGATAACATCTTAAACATACAGCAACCTATTTTGAATAATACCAAATTAGTTTCATTAGTATATAGATCACACTACTAAACATCTTTGTCCCTTCTTTATATTCTTATTGTTAAAGATTACATGTTTATACATTGTGTGTCCATTAACATAAATTTATAAATATTGCTTTATACATTTGCCTTTCAAGCCATATAGGGAAAAAATAGTTTTACAAACCAAAAATACAATAATACTGGCTTTGACATTTACCTATCTAATTAATTTTACTGATGTTCTTTATTTCTTCTCATGGCTTTGAGTTTCTCTCTGGCTACTTTTTGTTTCAAGCCTGAAAAACTCCCTTTAGCATTTCTTACAGTTCCGGTCTATTGGTAATGAAATCCTTCAACTTTTGTTTATCTGGAAATATCTTCATTTGTCTTTCATTCTCGAGAAAGAGATTTGCCACGTATACAATTTTTCATTGCTATTTTTTTTCTTTTAGAACTTTAAATATGTTATCCCACTAGTTCTGGTCCCCATGGTTTCTGATGAGAAATCAGTTAATCCTATTGAAGATCTCTTGTTTGCGGTATTTGCTTCTCTTGCCGTTTTCAAAATTTTCTCTTTGTCCTTGGGTTTTAGCAATATGACTATAATGTGTCTCAAAGTTTATCTGCTTGAAGTTTGCTGAGCTTCTTGGATATATATATATTCATGCCTTTCATCATATTTGAGAAGTTTTTAGCCATATTTCTTAAAATATTTTTTTCTGCTCCTCTGTTTTTCTTTTCTCCTTCTAGGACTCTTATGGTACATGTGTTGGTATACTTAAGACTGTCCTACAGGTTACTTAGGCTCTGCTCATTTTTATTCATTCTTCTTTCTGTCTTCTTCTAGGACTGAATAATTTCATTGGTCTTATCTTCCCATTTGCTGATTTTTTTCCTCTGCTTGCTGTAATCTGATGTTGAACTGCACTAGTGAATTTTTTTTCATTTTAATTATGCTAGTATTCAACTCTAAAATTTGCTTGGTTCCTTATTATAATATTTTTTCCTTATTGATATTCTTATTTTGTTCATACATTCCCCACTCACCATTTCTTTGTAATTTCCTTTAGTTTTTTGAGACAGTTAATTTAACATCTTTGAGTAGTAATTCCACTCTCTGGGCTTCCTCAAGGATGTTTTAGTCCAATCCTATTTTTCCTGTGAATGATTCATACTTTGCTCTTTTTGGGTGCAGTGTAATTTTTTATTGAGACCTGGACATTCTTATTACTATAATGGGTATTTAAATCTGTTACACTTCAGTGATTGCTGATTTTTGCTTGTTGAATGCTAGAGTCATCCATTTGTGATATTTCCAAACTATTTTGCAAAGTGTATACTTCTTTTTGTGTGGGATCACAAGTTTCTGTTTTTTTTTTTTTTAAGATTTTATTTATTTATTTATGAGAGACACAGAGAAGCACAGAGACATAGGCAGAGGGAGAAGCAGGTTCCCCACAAGGAACCTGATGCGGGACTTGATCCTGGACCCTGGGATCATGCACTGAGCCGAAGGCAGACACTCAACTGCTGAGCCACCCAGGTGCCCCTCAAATTTCTGTTCTTATTTCTGCAATCAGTTGGTAGCCTGAGAAAGATTTTTTCCTTAAATATCTGGCTCAGAAAGACGGACAGAAAAGAATTTTATCTTTTTTAATGTTCCAGTAGACACCATCAGTAGAAACCACTGCTGCAAGATGACTGAACTGATATAAGTTAGGTGTCTGTGCTGGTCCCTCAAGGCACTGCCAGACCAATAAAATCCATAACTCCAAATTTTAGAAGGATGTGATCCCAACTATCCCTCCTGATGCATCAACTTCAGAAACATGGGCTCCTAATCCCCAATGCTGTGGAGGGAAGGATTGAGGAACTGAGGGAAGGTGGTTGTTTACACGTGTTGTAGACTTAGGAAGGATCAACATCCTCTTCCTTCATGTACTTACCTGTTTGTTACAAGAGTTTGATAAGGTTCTAGATTTCTAAAATGGTTCATTACAATTGCTCTTTACAGCTCAATTTTTACTTTGGGGGAGGAACTGAGCTCTAGATCTTCCTGTTTCTCCATTTTGCATCAGTGATGCTTTTGAACTGCAAATTTGATTTAAATTTGTTTTAAATTTGATTAAGACCAGTTTACCAATTTTTTATTTTAGTGGTGCCTGGGTGGCTCAGATGGTTAAGCATCTGCCTTTGGCTCAGGCCATGATCCTGGGGTCCTAGAATCCAGCCCCACATCAGGCTCCTTGCTGAGCATGAAGTCTGCTTCTCCCTTTGCCCCTCCTCCTGCTTATGTGCATGCAGCGTGCACATTCCCTCTCTCAAATAACAAAATCTTAAAAATTTAAAAAATATTTTATCGTGACTTTGATGTCATATTCAAATTTTTTGCATAAACCATGGTGACTCCTGTGTTTAGCATGGCTGGATGGCAGACCTTTGGAGTATAGGCAGGCCACAGAGAGCCTGGTAGGGGCAGCATAACATGGCTTGGTAAGAACTGCCCAGGGAGTACAAGTGAGCTGTGTGGGGCTTACCAAGGGAACAAGTATATCACTGCCAGCAAGAAGCCTTTGGGGTGATAGTTTCCATATCAAGAGGGCTGCAGAAAAGCCATCTCCAGGCTGAGTTTGCTGATGCTGCAAGTTTGCTTAAGGACTACATGTCCCCGGCACTTGACTGATTAAATTTCTACTGAATGTCCTCACACCCGTGCCATTGACCCACCTTGCAGCAGCTAGAATTCGCAGGAAAGCTCTTTATCCTATAGTGTCTCTTCATTGCCCTCTATTAAGAAAATTTAACAGTTTCATGTTCATTTTGAAGGAGAAATGCTCATAGAAATTCTGTTATTACACACATGATATCAGATGTTATTTAAATTAATAGACCATCCTTTGAGGGTTGAAATTTTATGTTATAAAAATATCAGTCCTTAGTATAATCATTATTAAAAACCTCCAATCTAGAGATCTTATTAAGTAGAAAATTGAGTACTATTTATATAATCCCTGAGATGAAACTTCTAGGGCCTCCTAAGTAGAAATTACTCTACATCAGTTCAATTCCATTGCACACCCAAGGAAATGAGAGTGTCTCTTTAATCTATTATGGATTATCCCACATTTTTTGGTAATATTTTACTTACTTATTTGAGAGAGAGCACAAGAAGAAGGAGAAGGAGAAGCAGGCTCCCTACTGAGCAGGGAGCCTGATGTGGGGCTCCATCCCCAGGACCCTGGGATCGTGACCTGAGCTGAAGGCAGCCACATAACCCACTGAGCCTCCCTGGCACCCTGAGTTTCGTCAGTCTAATAGTCAGTTGTATAAGTAATAGAAATAATTTTATTTAGGGGTACCTGGCTCACTTGGTGGAGCATGCAATTCTTGATCTTGAGGTTGCGAGTTACAGACCTATGTTGCATGTAGAGATTACTTAATAAAAAAAATCTTAAAAAAAGAATTTAAAAGTATTTTGTATTTGTCTTGAGTACAAACATACTTTAAAAATTATTAAGTAGGGGATCCCTGGGTGTCTCAGCGGTTTAGCGCCTGCCTTTGGCCCAGGGTGTGATCCTGGAGTCCCAGGATCAAGTCCCACGTTGGGCTCCCGGCATGGAGCCTGCTTCTCCCTCCTCCTGTGTCTCTGCCCCTCTCTCTCTATGTCTATCATAAATAAATAAATAAATCTTTAAAAAAAAATATTAAGTAGTCCTCTGGTTACCAGAAACACAATTCATGTAACTTTTTTGTGTTTCAGAAACCTTTTTCCAAAAAGGACAAAGGAACTCAAATCAGTTGTCCATAGTGCTCCTGGTTGGAAATTATTTGGTAAAGTCCCTCCCAGAGAGAATCTTCAGAAAACTTCCAAAATCATTCAACAGGTAAGTACTAATATAGTCATGTGGTTTGTCTTAGTGTTTCAAATATTTTTTGATAACTAATCATATTCCACTTTCATTCATACTTTTTCTACATAAAAAATTGGGGGATTATTAGATATTTGTAGTAATGTAAATTTTTTTTTAATCATGCACATATTTTCAGTTATCTTTTATGGTTGTGAAAATTCTCTAAAGTGATAGAACATTGGTTTTTTTCACCCTAGTTTTTCCTTGCAGAGCTTTTTGGCTTGTTTGTTTCCTTCTTCTTAGCTAAGCACTCTTACCACATACTTTGATTTCTAGTGGCATATGGTTGCCAGTGGTGCAGAATTGTCAATTGATGAAACAGAAAGCAAAAACTGAGTAAATTTTGAGGTTGAACTCTGTTTTTGATCACTTTTCTAGTGTTCTGCCTAAACCAAGGACTTTGTGAGATGGGTGGGTATATAATCTGTTTCTAGTAATTTTGGAGCCAGTTCTTCTACTATCT
The DNA here is from genome assembly GCF_011100685.1 of Canis lupus familiaris. Classification (NCBI taxonomy): domain Eukaryota; kingdom Metazoa; phylum Chordata; class Mammalia; order Carnivora; family Canidae; genus Canis; species Canis lupus. Next base: position 8,762,432 of record NC_049249.1, read on the forward strand.
GTATTAATATCCATATTCTGAAGCTCTTAAGAATTTTAGATATTTGGCTTTAAAACTTGACTCCATTAGTACTAGGATATCAGTGAGACTGGATCAATTTACAGGCATTTTTAAGTTCTGAGAAGTTGTTGCTCAGGAGATACGTATGTACTGCATTTCCTGTTTCTCTCCTTCCCATTCGGAGTTTTTCAGATTCAACACAATCATCATGTATAAAAATAATCACATTAAGACAATAATCATCATTCAAATTGGATAAAATATCTTTCAATCTTCCATTAAGGATTTAATAGTGCCTCTTATTGCTTAAAGAGAAACTGGTTTCCCAAGTAATACAAGAAAATTTTTAGATCTTTAAAAACTTTGTTGTAGTTAATTTTATTTACAATTAAAATATTGACTAGTTTATAAAGGTGCTGGGACTTAGAACTGTAGTGTTGTGTTTTGCAGCCTGTGAGCCCAGGTACCCCATGTGCTGCAGCTAATGCAGAGGGGAACAGTGGCAGACTCATTGATATTCCACGTGTGTTGGGATACAGCACAGACCATTATCTTCAGATTATACACAATTTCAACATTAAATGGCATTATGTTTTTTTTCTGGCATATCTTTGTGAATCTGGTTTTCTGAGATTGCTGTGATGAAAATCAGATACTATGCAAAGATCAATGTTCAACAGGAAATGAGCGTGATCGTGTCCAGTCTGATTTCAAGATTTGTAAAATTAGAGTGCACCACAAGCATACATGCCTAATAAGTAATTGTGGTTATTTAAGAATGAAAACCTTTTTCCCTTCAATTTATATGTATTATTTTTTCAAATGACTACTAAGTGTTAGGACAGAAATCCTTATTAAATTGTTGGACATAACTATTTATTAAACAGAATATTTAGGCATTTCTGTTGGTTTAGGGGAAGTTGTGAAAAAAATTATTGGTACTCTAAGGGTACTGTTAACCAAGAAACTAGGAATTTTTGCTATCTCAACATCTTAAATTTTAACTTTTTTATAAAGTCTGAAAGTAACTTTTCTTGTCTAGAGTTTTTCAGAAGACCAAGTTCGCCCTCTAGAGGCAAAACAGTGGTCTTGCTATTGAAGGTTTGTATTCTTGACTTTATGATAGTTTATGTTAAATATGCATGTGCATACTTTTATATCTTTATGTAAACTAACATTCTGCCATAGGTCTCTAAATTACTGGTTGGATAATTTTCTGTTTACTTATATGCTGTATACGTTTTAATTAGTTTTCATTTTGGAAAGTTAAGACCACATTCTTTCTTTTTCATATATATTGTGTGAAAATTTGATGAGTGCTCAGGGAAAAAACAACTCTTATTTTTATGTGGGAAGAGAGAGTGGAGTTTAAATGCAGTTGCTGTCCTCTATAGTCCTTTGTCTGGCCTTTTACAAATGATGTTATCTCCTACCTGCTACTTTTAGTTTTTGAATGTTCCAGCAATGTGGAGGTACTAGTGTGTATTTTGGTGCCTTTTCCATGATTGTTTGTTTGCTGGGAGGTCTGGTAGATAGTGAAGTCTTTTTTCTTCTGATCCTTTTCCACCCTCAAAATATGTAATCTCCCTTTGGATGGAACCTATTTCTGCATCTCCCTGTCTGCTTTTTCTTTCCCTATTTCTGTGTATGTTCTCTCATCCTCATTTGTCTGACTTCGCTCCCCTTTTTCCTGCAGTTGTCATTTTCAAAGTGGGCATGATTTTCTTTTAATAGTAACAGCAAATTTATAACTTTGTGTCTCTGTTGTTTCCACAGCCCTGACTTTTAAACTGTAAAATATTAATGAATATAAAAGTATATTTGAGATCCTTTACCATTTACTCCTTTTGAATGAATGCTATATGTTCAGAGTCAGAAATAAAAAGTGAAAGTATTACCAGTAAAGACGTGAGGAATGTTAGGGCATGTCTTTATTTTCTTTTTTTAAAAAAATATTTAATTTATTTATTTGAGAGAGAGAGAGCAGGAGCAGGGAGAGGGAGGGTGCTGGGAGGAGCAGAGGGAGAGGGAGAAGCATATTCCCTACTAGGCAGGGAGCCCAACACAGAATTTGATCCTAGAACTCTGGGATCATGACCTGAGCTGAAGGCAGATGCTTAATGGGCCGAGCCACCCAGGCTCCTCAGAACACATCTTTCATGTTTTAGGGCAGGGCTTTATGCTATTCAGGCTATAGAAAATGAAGGTTGCTTAGTAATTCCAGTGTAAAAGTACCTGAAAAAGTGAGGCAGTGCTAAAAGTACAAAACAAAAGTACATTCTGCTGGGCTTTCTAAGGATTCCTTACTTGCAAAAAAAAAAAAAAAAAAAAAAAGGATTCCTTACTTGCTTTTTGATTGGCATAATAGTAAGTTTTACTGAGAGATTAGAGGAGGAGTAGTATCTCATAGGATAATAATTTTTTAAAGCAGATATTCAGAAAGGAGTTGATATATTCTTAAGTATGATTATATTATTGGGCCAGAATTTTCTTTTTAGTGGAAAGATCTATAAGATTATAAAGTAACTGTATGGAAAAGTAAGATTTTATTTATAAACTTTTTTCCTAAATTATTAATTACACAATTAACACATGATTGCATTCTCTATAAAGTATAAAACATTATAGGAAGATATGTTTCATTTCACTTCCCCCTCACATTTTTAGGCCTTTTAAAATTCACTTTTTGTGTGGAAGCACATATAATTGTATGTGTATATTTTTACATATGTGGTGTTATCTATATTTTTATAATTAATTTTAAGTACAGGATATTACTCTATATAATTTTTTTTGCTTTATTTATATTTACATGTTTTGCACCCTTGGCTTTTCAGAGATACATGAAGTTCATAAGTGGAAGATATTTGTAGGTTATTTTTTAAATTTTTATTATAGTAAATTTATTAAAGTTCTGATCAATTATAGTGCTTTCATGTTAGGATAAAGCAACATAAAAATCATTTTAGGGTAACAGCAAAGTCAAACTTATGTTTGGCATTTAACTTGAATCAATTCCCAAATCATATGAATATTCATAATATTATTTTATGAGGATTATCACATGTGTTCTCTTGCAGGTGTGAAATTCCTGCTTGTGGCCTTTTGAACCAGTTGGTGAGCCATATTAAGAATTGCATCTATTAATTATAAATAGTATTTCAGTTATATTGTATTCAATTGACCTAAGTTTTTGGTTTTTCTAAATTAATTGGCCAAAGTTGGAGTGTAGCTACATTGTCTTATGACCTCCAAACTGCAAGTAAGAATGATTACAAATAAGCCATGTTATGTATAATTGTAACATGATTGCAATCTAGATTGAATATACCCTATTTATGTCAAACTGACAGATTTTTTTTTGCTGGATACTGTTTTTATATTGGCATCTTGAAATAAGCGAATGAGGTTATAGTACTTAGATGATGTTTCCAGTTTTTCATCACTCCTTTTTCTGAGTGAAGTTTCAGTTGAGAGGTTGAATCACTTTCACAAAGCTTTTGACAGGTAAGGGAAAAAAAGTTTTAAGATACTAACTGAACTCTTAATCTGAGCACTTCAAAATGTATTAAAAATCGGGATCCCTGGGTGGCGCAGCGGTTTGGCGCCTGCCTTTGGCCCAGGGCGTGATCCTGGAGACCCGGGATCGAATCCCACGTCAGGCTCCCGGTGCATGGAGCCTGCTTCTCCCTCTGCCTGTGTCCCTGCGCCTCCCTCTCTCTCTCTCTCTCTCTCTCTCTGTGACTATCATAAATTAAAAAAAAAAAAAAAAAAAAAAAAAAAAAAAAAATGTATTAAAAATCTAAAAGAGTAGGTCACTTTCCTCAGTTAAGCCATTGCCTTTGAAATGTTTTACTGCAGGAACAATAACATTATGAAAAGGACTAGAATATGTGTGCTTTGTGAGCAATACTTAAATATACAACATTGTGAAGGTGTTAGAGTTTAATATTGTGGTTAATAACTTGATTGGTGTGTGCAGCATTAGAATACTTGAAAACAGTTTGTTGGCTTTAATTATGCTTAAATATAGGTACCTTCAGTGTAAAATTTGAGTAGTGCAAAAAGTACCTACTTCCTTATTTGTGGTTAAATTGTGGAGGGGCTAGACTATGTTCAGAATTTATTTTTGAAGAGTCCTTAAAATTGTTACACCCTTGTGTGTTTCATTTTCACTTTTGTTTACCTAGGTAATGTCACCTTGAGAAGGTAGTCAGTAACTACCTTTCCAGCTGCATGTGTGTTCTTTGTTTTATAGTTAATGATAAATTATTGTCTTTCTTCCTCATTGTTAATAAACTGATTTCATAGAAGTTAATTTGTATGGTCTGAGAAAGGCATTCATAATAGCTCAGCCTGTGCTTCTTGGAGAGGAGAAAAGTATAAGCCTTAAGAGAAAGCTTACTTTAGTTGAAGAAAACTAAAAGAATAAAAGCAGAAAATTCTCACAAATTGAACTGTGCAGGATTTGGAGGAAAGTTTTTTTGATCTCAGAGACAGAGACTTGGAAAAGGGTTATAGTCTGAAAATACTGACTACTTGTTATTTGATTCTGTAAATTCAGTTTGTGTCAAAGTTATATTAAAAGTTTTATTTTGTCTTTATGTTAGACTTGAATATTACATTAGGCATCAAATTAGATGAAACAAACAAAATTGTTCTAATAACTATACCAAAATGAAGTTTACTAAGGTATTCCTGTATGCCAAAGGGTCATGAAATGTTTTGTCCCAAGGTATCATTTAAGGTTTAGTTATGCGATGGATTTTATTTCTCCTGATTCACAGACTCTGGAATAAAATTTAGAGTCAGTAAAGGCATCATAATTGGCTTTATCCTCTCTGCTCCAAGCTTGATGGTTTCCCTGGCTTTTGGATCAAGTTGTGTAAGAGAGCCTCTTTATCTTGGGCAGGCATGGTCTTGAGGTGGTAGGGAGGTCTGTCTACATGGGGAGTTACTTCCATTTCTGAAATAATATTCTGGCTATCTATAAACTATTCATAGCATATAGAAATATGAGGGTTTACTTATTGATGCAGCTTTAACATTAACTCCTTTAGGAGAGGTGTTCTCACTGTCTATTGAAATTCAAAGTCAAGTAGGTTTATGTCAGGCTCTTTTGGTTTTCATGTTATCTTTGGAAGAGAAGCTCCTATTTTATTCTTTCTTCTCCCCAGTTCAGTATTTTACTTCTTTAAGAAGCTATTCAAAGACTCTGGCCACCCTCCCTTTGAACCCATAGTCTGATCTTTTCTCACATTGCCGTCCTAGTCACCTTCTTTCTGGTAGGTATCTTTAGCTACAGGGCCCACAGCATCAAAGTGTCGCAGAATACCATTCTGCTACCAGCTCACCATGTGACTTCATGTTAGCAAACTCTAAGCCTTTTCTCTAGCAGAAATTGAAGGATAAAATTCTTGAACAGATTCTAAGATTCTTCTCTAAGATTGTCTGGCTTTTGTTTCAATAAATGCATAATTCAACATACATTGACATGTATTATATAATAGGTATGGCTTGAGTTCTTGGGATGTAAATAAATATGAGTCCTAGTCTTTGAATTATTCTAGTATAACTATGAGGCAAGGCAAAGCTTTATATATAATTTTAATGATTTTGAGTGCTGTAGTACTTTGTCAACAAAGTATGAAGAGTACACATATGAAAGAAAGTACTATTCTTTCATATTGTCTTCTGAAGTATGCTAACTAGTAGGAGTTTATAAGGTAGACAAGATGGGGAAGGCCATTCCAGAAAGAGGAAATTGAACAAGCAAGCAGGAATCAACAAGATTTGTTTAGTTAGTAGGCCAGTATATCAGGGATATAGGATAGATGGTGAAAGGTCATTAGCCACAAGATTAGAGAGTTGGGTTTTATCCAAAATACTTTTAAATAAGGTACTGAGACATCAAATTCATATATTAGAAAAGTAATTCTGGAGGTATTATATAAACTAAATTAGAAAAGAGTGGGTTGGCAAACAAGGATATTAAGATTTATTGTAATAGTCTATGATTCTGGTTGCTAAATACAGTGGATTACCTAGAGAATGTGTTAAAAATACAGCCCCATACATTGAGTTCCTAATGTCAGATTTGTGTTTTTCAATTCTTGTGTTTCTAGTTGGCTCTTTTTCAAATCTGCTATATCACTTTTTACAGTTTACAGTTCCCTGCTGAAATTTCAAGCTTGGCCTTTATCTCCTTAAACATAGTAAGTATAGTTGTTTCATAGCCTGTGTCTGATAACTCCAGTGTCTGCAAATTCTGTAGGTCTGTTTTTTTTATTTTTTTAAATTTATTTATGATAGTCACACACAGAGAGAGAGAGAGAGAGAGAGAGAGAGAGAGGCAGAGACACAGGCAGAGGGAGAAGCAGGCTCCATGCACCGGGAGCCCGATGTGGGATTCGATCCCGGGTCTCCAGGATCGCACCCTGGGCCAAAGGCAGGCGCTAAACTGCTGCGCCACCCAGGGATCCCTGTAGGTCTGTTTATATTGAAAATTATTTCTGCTAGTTTTTTTTTTAAGATTAATTTACTCGCGCGCGCGTGCGAGAGAGAGAGAGAGAGAGAGAGAGAGAGAAAGCAGGTATGAATAGGGGGAGGGGCAGAGGGAAAAGGAGAGAGAATCTCAAGCAGACTCCTTTCCGGGTGCCAAGTTCCACATGAGGCTCCCAACTTATGACCTGAGCTAAAATCAAGAGTTGACCTGAGCTTAAATTCAAGAGTTGGGGGCCTAACCAACTGAGCCTCCCAGATGCCCCTCTGCTAGTTTTTGTTAGATGCTACTTTATCTCTGCATGCCTAGTTACCTTTGCTTGGGTATTGGATATAATATTTGGAACATATATATAGAAAACAACTTGAAGGCTATCATCCTTGAGAGATTTTAATTTATGTCTCTCAGGTACCTGATGGTACTAGCTATCTAGTTTTTTCTTCCTTTAAGATGAGCAGAGCTCAGATGCCGTCTGTTTTGGCCATTTTTCTTATTAAGTTGAAAACATTTTTGGGGGCAGCCCGGGTGGCTCAGCGGTTTGGCGCCACCTTCAGCTCAAGGTGTGGTTCTGGAGATCTGGGATCAAGTCCCATGTCAGGCTCCCTGCATGGAATGGAGCCTGCTTCTCCCTCTGCCTGTGTCTGTACCTCTCTCTCTATCTCTCATGAATATATAAATAAAATATTTTTTTTAAAAAAAACCGTTTTGGATTATTAAATCAACTTTTCATTCCTGGGATAAACTCGCAATTAGTCAAAGTCATCATTCATTTTGTATGTTGCTGGATTTGATTTGCATATATATATTTTTTAAAGATTTATTTATTTATTCATTAGAGAGAGAGAGAGTCAGAGACACACACAGGCAGAGAGAGAAGCAGGCTTCATGCAGGGAGCCCAATGTGGGGCTCGATCCCCAGACGCAGGATCATGCCCTGAGCCAAAGGCAGATGCTCAACCACTGAGCCACCCAGGTGTCCCTAATTGATAAACTTCTTTAGAGTATTTTTGGATTCATAACAAAATTGAGCAAAAAGTATAGAGAATTTCTGTATACCTCCTGTCCCACACAGGCACAAACTTCCATGCTGTTGATTTCCTATACCACTGTTTTGTACCTTTGTTAACAATCAGTGAATCTACACTGACACATCATAATCATCCAAAGTCCATAGTTTACATTAGGGTATACTCCTGGCGTTGTGTACATTTGAAGAGTTTGACAAATGTATAATGACACTATAGTATCATAATTTCACTTTATTCATTAATGAATAAAGCTGCTATAAACATCTGCAATTTTTTTATGGATATAAGTTTTCATTTCATTTGGGTAAATGCCAAGGATTCTGATTGCTGGATCATATTGTAAAGATATGTTTAGTTTTATAATAAATAGCTAAACTGTATTCCAAAGTGGATGTACCATTTTTCATTCCCATCAGCAGTAAATGAGAATTCTATTGCTCCTCATCCTCATCGGCATTTGGTGTTGTCAGTGTTTTGGATTTTGGGCATTCTAATAGGCATGTAGTAGTATCCTATTGTTGTTTTAACTTTCAATTCCCTATTAACATATGAGGTGGAGCATCTTATGTTTACTATATATCTTCTTTAATAAGGTATCTCTTCAGATCTTTTGCCATTTTTTAACTGGATTGTTCATTTTATAACAGTAAGGACAAGGCATCTCGGTGGCTCAGTCAATTAAGTGTCCAACTTTTGATTTTGGCTCAGGTCATCTCATTCGTCAGATTGAGCCCTATGTTGGGCTCTGTGCTGATAAGTAGGGAGGGAGTCTACTAGAGATTCTCTTCCTTTCCCTCTGCATCTCCCACACTTGCTTGTTCACACTTTCTCTATAAATAGGTAAATTTTTCATATATATGTATAAGAAGAACAGAACTCAGTAGACTTTTAAGAGTTTTTTGTATATTTTGTCTAATAGTTCTGTATCAGATACATTTTTTGCAAGTATTTCCTGCCAGTTTGTGGCTTGTCTTCTCATTTTCTTATAGCATCTTTAACAAAGCAGAAGTTTTTCATTTTAATCAAGTTCTGTTTCTCACTGATTTCTTTCATGGATTGTTCTTTTGGTGTTACAGAAAAATTATCATCATGACCAAGGTCATTTAGGTTTTCTCCTGTCTTCTAGGAGTTTTATAGTTGGGTATTTTTTGTTGTTGTTTTTTTTTAATGTCTATTGAGTTTTGTTTTTTTTTTTTTAAGATTTTAATTTATTTATTCATGAGAGACGCAGAGGGAGGAGCGGGCTCCCTGCAAGGAACCTGATGTGGGACTTGATTCCAGGACCCTTTGCCCTGAGCCAAAGGCAGACACTCAACCACTGAGCCACCCAGGCTTCCCTATTGAGTTAATTTTTATGAATGATAAAAGTCTTTATCTAAATTCATTTTTTTTGCATGTGGATGTCCAGTTATTCACCGTTTGTTGACAAGACTGTCTTTGTTTGATTTTGTTGCCTTTGCTCTTTTGTCAAAGACTAGTTGACTGTATTTATGTGGGTCTATTTCTAAGCTGTCTGTTCTGTCCCATTGATATATTTGTCTTTTCTTTTGTCAGCACCACACTATCTTGATTATTGCAGTTTTATAGTAAGTCTTGAAGACAGGTAGTATCAATCTTCTACCTTTATTTGTCTCCTTCAATATTAAGTTTGCTATTCTGGGTCTTTTGCCTCTATCTATAAACTTTAGAATCACTTTGTTAATACCCACAAAATAACTTCCTAGTATTTTGATTGAGATTATGTTGAATTAATAAATTTGAGAAGAACTGACCTCTTGTCAATACTGACTCTTCCTGACTAAAAACATATCGTATCTCCCCATTTATTTTGTTCTTTTTGATATCTTTCAACAGAGTTTTATAGATTTCCACTTGTAGATCATGTACATATTTTGTTAGATTTATGCCTATATCATTCTTTTGGATGCTTATGTATAAATGCATTTTAAATTTCAAATTCCATATGTTTATTGCTGACAAATAGGAAAGCAATTGGCTTTCCTTATATCCTGCAACCTTGCTATAATCTCTTGTTAGTTCCAGGAGTTTGTTGATTTGTTCAGATTTTCTACAATGATAATCATGGCATCTGCAAACAAAGAGAGTTTTTATTTTTTCCTTCTCTATCAGTATACTTTTTATTTCCTTTTCTTGTTTTATTGCATGAAGTAGGACTTCTATTTAAAGTTGACAGGCAATGGTGGGAGGGGATATATACTTGTGTTCTTGATTGTAGTAACAAAACTTTGAGTTTCTCACCATTAGATATACTAGGTCCAGATTTTTTTTTTTTGCTATTATTTAAAAAGTGTGTGTGTGTGTGTGTGTGTGTGTGTTGTTCCATTATATCTCTGATCATTTCTTTGGGATAACTTTTTTCTTTTTAAATTTTATTTTTTAAATTTATTTTTATTGCAATATAGTTGACACAATGTTACATTAGTTTCAAGTGTTCAACATAATGAATTGATAGTTATGTTATGCTGTGCTCACCATAGTATAGCTACCACCTGTCACTGTGCTATTACTAGCTACAGATTTTTAGTAGATATTATTTATCAGGTTGAGAAAGTATCCTTTAATTCCTAGTTTACTGAGTTTTTGTTAGGAACGTGTTGAATTTTGTCAAATACTTTTTCTGTATTTATATGATCATTTGGTTTTTCTTTAGCCTGTTGATATGATGGATTATATTAATTGACTCTAAAATGTTGAGTCAGTCAGCCTTGCATACCTGGGGTAAATAAATTCCCCTTGGTTGTTGTGTATAATCCTTTTTAGACATTGTTGGATTCAATTTGCTAATATTTCATGGAGGATATTTGCATCAATATTCATGTGAGTTATTGGTCTATAATTTTCTTATGGTGTCTTTTTGCATGTTTTGATATTAGGATAATGCTGGCTTCATAGATTAAGTTAGGAAGTAATACTCCTTTTTTAAAAAAAATTTATTTATTTATGATAGTCACAGAGAGAGAGAGAGAGAGAGAGAGAGAGAGAGAGAGGCAGAGACATAGGCTGATGGAGAAGCAGGGTCCATGCACCAGGAGCCCGACGTGGGATTCGATCCCGGGTCTCCAGGATCGCGCCCTGGGCCAAAGGCAGGCGCTAAACCACTGCGCCACCCAGGGATCCCAGTAATACTCCTTCTTCTGTCTTCTGGAAGAGATTAGAAAATTGGTATAATTTCTTCCTTATATGTTTGGTAGAATTCACCAGTGAAGCCATCTGAGCCAGGTGCTTTCTGTTTTGGAAGGTAATTACTGATTCAGTCCTCCTTCTCTCTTTCCTTGCCTTCTTTTCTCTTGCTTCTCCTTCCTTTCCTTCTTTCTTTTCTTTCCAGAGTTATTAGGCTGATTCAGTTTTTTTAAACAGATAATAAGCTTTTCAGATTATCTATTTCTTATGAGTTTTAGCAGATTGTATCTTTAAAAAATTGATCCATTACATCTGAGTTACCAAATTTATGGGCATCTGGTTGTTCATAATATTCCTTTAATGACCATCAGATCTGTAGTGATGTTCCATCTTTGATTTCTGATATTTGTAGTTTTTGTCTCTTTCTCTTTTCTTTTTTCTTAGCCTAACTGGAAGCTGTGTCTTCATTGATTTTTCTGCCTCCTGGGTCTGTCAATTCTGATAGTGGGGTTTGGAGCCTCTACATATAATAGTGGATTCATCTGTTTTCTCCTATAGTTTTTTCACTTTTTGCTTCAAAATTTTGATATCTATTGTTCAGTGCATACACATTAAGGATTTTTATGTCTTCTTGGAATATTGACCCCTTTACCATTATATAATGCCTCTTTTTTATATCCCTGATAACTTTTCTTTCTCTGAAGTTTGCTCTTTCTGAAATTAATATAGCTATTTCTACTTTATGTCTTAGCATGGTATGTCTTTTTCTGTCCCTTTACATTTAATTTATAAATGTCTTTATATTTAAGTAGATTTCTTGTAGACATTGTTAGCTCTTATTTTTTGATCCCACTTCTTTATTTTTTTTAAGATTTTATTTATTCATGAGAGACAGAGAGAGAGAGAGAGAGGCAGAGACACAGGCAGAGGGAGAAGCAGGCTCCATGCAGGGAGCCTGACGTGGGAAATCTATCCTGGGTCCCGAGGATCATGCCTTGGGCTAAACCCCACGCTAAACTGCTGAGCCACCCAGGCTGCCCGATCCCACTTCTTTTTTTGGTATATTTAGACCATTCATATTTGAAATGATTGTCGATGTTGTTTGGATTAGTATCTTGTTCTTCATACTTCTTTTTGTCTTCTAATCTTTTGCTGCCCTTTGTTGTTTTAATAAAAAAATTTATTCTAATTTCTAGTCTTAGCATATCAGTTATACTTCCTTTAAAAATTTCATTAGTGTTTGTCCTAGAGTTTGCAATATGATTTCATTTACAGCTAATCCAAATTCATTTTCAAATAACTTATACTATTTCACAGGAACTGCGAGTACCTTATAGTAAAAAATTCCCAGGGTGTCTAGGTGGCTTAGTCAGTTAAGCATCTGATTTTGGCTTGGGTTATGATCCCTGGGTCCTGGGATTGAGCCCTGCATCAGGCTTCCTGCTCAACTAGGAGTCTGCTTCTCTGTCTTCCTCTGCCCCTTCCCACTGTGCATCTCTCTTTCTCTCTCTCAAATAAAAATCTTTAAAGACACAAATTCCGCCCTTCCATCCCCTGTATCCTTGCTGTCATTTCATTTCACTTGTATGTAAGCACGTATAATTATGGATGTATGTATATACACATACACACACACACACACATATATATATAAATGCATTTGTAATTGAATATATCATTATTTTGAACCAACTGTTATCTATTAGATCAGTTAAGAATAATAAAAATAAAAACCTTTATTTTACCTTTATATGTTTCTTCCTGATGCTCTTCCTTTCTTTGTATTCAAAAAAAGTTTTTGACCTATATGATTTTCCTCCTCTCTAAAGAGCTTCTTTTAACATTTCTTGCAAGGCAGATCTAGGTAGCAGATCCCTTCAATTTTCTTTTAATCTTTATTTTTATATTTATTTAATTTGCTTTTGAGGGATGCCTGGGTGGCTCAGCGGTTGAGCGTCTGCCTTCGGCTCAGGGCATGATCCCTGTCCTGGGATTTAGTTCCACATCGGGCTCCCTGGGAGGAGCCTGCTTCTCTCTCTGACTCTCTCTCTGTATCTCATGGATAAATAAATAAAATCTTTAAAATAATAATAATAATAATAATAATAATTTCCTTTTGAAGGATCATTTCACAAAATACAAAATTTCAGGTCATTGCATTTTTTTCTTTCAACACTTTAAATGTTTCTTGTTTCTTCTTGTATGGTTTCTGAGAAGTTGAATGTAATTCTTATCTTGGCTTCTCTATAGGGAAAGAGATTATTTTTTCCTTCCGTGGCTTCTTTCAAGATTTTTTTCTTTATCTTTGTTTTTTTGCAATTTAAATATGATCTGCCTAAGCATAGTTTTTTTTTTTAGGGGGGGGCCTTTATTCTGTTTGATGATCTGTAGTTTGGTGGTTGACATTAATTTGGGGAAATTTGCTCCTTTTAATATTCCATTACACATAAATACTTTTGTAGTTGTCCCATAGTCCTTGGATACTCTTTTTTTTTTTTTTCCCCTAGTCTGTTCTCTATGTCAGTTTTAGAGGTTTCTATTGAGATATCTTTAAGCTCAGAGATTCTTTTCTCAGCTGGTAGATAGTCCTATCTACTAATGAGCCTATTAAAAGCATTCTTCGGGGATACCTGAGTGGCTCAGTGGTTGAGCATCTTCCTTTGGCTCAGGTCATGATCCCAGGGTCCTGTGATCGAGTCCCACATCAGGTTCCTTATGGGGAGCCTGCTTCTCCCTCTGCTTATGTCTCTGCCTCTCTGTTTCTTTCATGAATGGATAAATAAAATCTTTAAGAAAATGCACTCTTCATTTCTGTTGTAGGTTTATTTTTTTATCTTTCACATTTTTTCATTCTTAAGATTTCTCTTTCTCTTATATTGTCCATCTGTTCTTGCATGTTTACTTTTTTCATTAATACCTTTACATATCAATCATTGTATTTAAAAATTCTTTGTCTACTAGTTCTAACATTCCTGCCATATCTGACTCTGATTCTGATGCTCATTCAGTTTCTTTAAACTGTTTTTTGCTTTTTATTATGCCTTACAACTTTTTATTGAAAGATGGACACAATGTGCTGAGTAAAAGGAACTATAGTAAATAGATAAATAGACCCTTAGTAATATAGTAGTAAGGTGGCTTGGGGAGGGAAAGTTCTATACTCTTATGATTAAACCTCAGTCTTTTGATGATTTTGTGTCTTTGGATTGTGAACTTTACCAGTATGTCTTAGTCTCCATCTCCCCTTAGGTGGGAGAGGATGGCTAGAGTGGGCTGAAGTTGGGTGTTTCCTTCCCCCCAGGTAAATTAGGCTTTGATAAAACCCCAACAGATTACTCTCTGATAAAATAGTTTCTTCTGAGAACGAACCTTTTTAAGGAAAACAGATGCTCTAGTTATTTCAAAATAGTTCCTTTCAGTTAATAATCAAAATCTATGAAGAACTTATCAAACTCAATACCCAAAGAACAAATAATCCAATCAAAATGGGCAGAGATACGTGAACAGACATTTCTCCAAAGAAGACATACAAACGACCAACAGACACATGAAAAAATGTTCAACATCACTCTGCATCAGGGAAATACAAATCAAAACCACAATGAGATACTGCCTCACACCAGTCAGAATGGCTAAAATTAACAAATCAGGAAACAACAGATGTTATTAAGGTATAAATTTCCCTCTAGCCATGCTTTAGCTGTATTCCACAAGTTTCAGTATTTTCATTTCAAATGTTTTCTCTTTTTCTTTATTTCTTTTACTAATGATTATTTAGAAGTTTATCATTTTAATTTTCTAATATTTCACAATTTGCCAGATAAGTTTCTGTAAATGATTTCTAATTTAATTCTGTTACGGTCATATAATATACATTATGCAATTACAGTCTTTTTTAATTTGAGACTTGTTTTATGTGTCAGACAGAGCTTGTTTTAGTGAATATTCCTTCTGCACTTGAAAAGATTGTGCATTCTGCAGATTTTGGCAGTGAGTTATATAAATGTCAATTAGGTCTTACTAGATAGTGTTTTTCAAGTCCTGTATAATTTGCTGATTTTCTGTTTATTCTGTGAATTACTGAAAGAGGAATAATAAAATCACCACAATCTACTTTGCTGTTTTTCCTTTTGCTACACATGTAGCTTTTTTTGTCTTCTTGATGAATCAACCTATGAAGTTTTTGTCTGACTTTAATTTAGCCACTGAAGCTTGCTTTCAGTTAGTGGTTGCATGATACTTGTTTTTCTATTCTTTTTTACTCATCTTTAAAGTGGGTTTCTTATATAACATGTATTTGAATCTATTGTATACTGTCTGATATGCTGAGCTTTTTATGTATAAGTGTCATTTAATGTCATAATTGATGTGACTTGTTTTAAATTTACCATCTTGCTATTTCTTTTCAAATTGTCCCATCTGGCCTTTGTTTCTTTTTTCCTCTTTTCCTGCCTTCTTTTGGATTAAGTGAGTATTTTCAGTACTCCACTTTATTTCCATTATTAGTTTATTAGATATGCCTTTTAGTTTTTTAGTGATTGATTTGACCAACAGTTCTCAAGTGTTTAAGTTTCACAGATCCTTTGGATTTGTAGTGATTAGAGACCTCAAAGAATTTTTGCTTAAGATGATTATCAGTTATTACTATACCCAAAATTAAAACTGAAAAATGTGTAAGTATTTATTAATTCATTTAAAAATAATAATAGTAAAATCATTACATGTTAACATAAGTAACATTTATGTTAACTGTATTTTTAAAAATCTGTTAAAAAAAAAAACTGGTGGGAAGAGTGGCATTGTTTTACCTTTTTTCCCCCTTCTTTGAAGTCTGGCTTAATAAAAGGCTAGATTATATATCTATTCTTGCTTTCAATTTCTTGCTATATGTTGTTTGGTTTATATCTGGGAAGAAAATCTGGCCTTAAACAGATAATGTAGATAGTGTTAAAAACAAAATTCAGTTGAGTAACTGTGAAGGTCTAATTGGCTTTATTAAGCAGTTTATTAATCGCATAGCATCCCTTTCACAGCATAGCTCCGAGGAGCTCTGAGGAGCTTTACAAAATGGAAGTTTTTTATAGGAAGAAAGGTGGGACAAGACATTATTAGCAAAATAAAAGAAAGGATTATTTCAGGCCAAGTTGCCTTTCTTTAGGGATGACCCCTTGTAGGGTCTTATGATGAGGATTATTACTTCATTTTCCTTGGGGAATGGAGGTGGGAAGAATGGAGAGGGCCCATGTGACAGATTACCCCATTTGGTAATGACCAGAAAATTCCTGTCTGATTAAGACTACATTTCTCGGGCAGGTTAAAACTGCAGTTAGGTTAGTTATCAAACCCTGTGTGGTCTAAATGATTCCATTTTGGTCCTGTGGTTTTCTTTTTGTAAAGGGAAGAACATTTTAAAAGCCTTTTCAGTTATTTGTGGATATTCTTTGTCACACTCAAACTATCAAGTGGTAGTCTCTTAAAGGTAAGTTATATTGTGGAATCTGAAAATATATAACTCTGCAATATTAAAATCCATTGTTCTCTCCTGCACTTTGGATGTTTTTACCCCATGTGGTTTCATAATATCATACATTGATCATTTGGAACATACTGGTTTACCATATTGCAGATCATTTAAATGTAATATTTTATTATACAGTATTTAAAAATTATAGTAATATCACCACTGATTTCATCTAAAAATTTATTGAAAACTGTCAAACATATGGTGGCATTTATAAGTTTGCTGAATTTCAATTTCCCTTGAAAGATTGACTTTTATTATTGACAATAATTATTCAGTTGCTTTTCTTGAAATCGTTACTTCACTTCATCATTTTTTGTTTTAATAAACATTATATTGGAATAAGTTTAGATTTATAGAAAGGTTGAGAAGAAAATACAGAGTGTTCCTGTATATTCATTCATTTTTCATTAATGGTAACTCTACTAGCATTATTCTGGGCTTTGTCAAAACTAAGGAATTTATATTGGTATATTGCTGATAACTAAACTCCAGATTTCATTTGGATTTCACCAGTTTTCCTACTTATATCCTTTTACTGTTTCAGGATCCAATCCAAAATAAAATACCATATTGTATTTTGTTACCATGTTTCTTTGTCTCTGTGGACTTTGACAATTTCTCGATTTTTCCTTGTTTTTATGACCTTGACACTTTTGAGT
Organism: Canis lupus familiaris; assembly: GCF_011100685.1. NCBI lineage: Eukaryota > Metazoa > Chordata > Mammalia > Carnivora > Canidae > Canis > Canis lupus. The sequence goes on from NC_049249.1 coordinate 8,779,286, forward strand.
GGTACACTTTTCAGGTGTTTTCCAGCATGTTCCTTACGAGAAAAACTACTATTTTCTCTCTCTCCTTAATATTTCTGACACCAACTGGGTAGGATTCCCCCCCCCCCCCCCCCGCATGGTGACCAATTCTTTTGACAGCAGTGCGGTGTTCTACAATTGAATTCACTTCTGACGCTATTTACTTGGAGTCAGTGTCAGATTCCACAGGTTAAGTTTTTTTAATGTTACTTCAGCACTAGGAGAGCTAATGTTAATACACTGACAAACTATGAATATAGTTTTGACTTTGCAGGCCCAATAAAAGCATCTCTGGGACACTGTTGAGAACTGCTGCAGTAGGGCTTATGATACTTTCTCATAGTCTACCCTCAATAGTGTTTTGTCACTTTGTGTATGATGTAATAACCTTACAACAGCATATTGCCATTCTTTGTCTTCTCATTTCTGTGCTGTAAACCCCTTCATACGGTGATAATATTTTTGCTTTCAGTAGCTCTGTATCTTTTAAAAATATCCTTTAAGTGAGGGGCACCTGTTGGTTCCGCGGTTGAGCATCTGCCTTTGGCTTAGGTCGTGATCCCAGGATCCTGGGATCAAGTCCTGCATCAGCCCCCCCCCCCCCCCCCCCCCCCCCCCCAGGGAACCTGCTTCTCCCTCTGCCTAAGTCTCTGCCTCTCTGTGTCTCTCATGAATAAATAAATAAATAAATAATCTTTTTAAGAAAAATGTTTAAGTGACTTTTATATTTTTGTCCTTTATGTCTTTTCCAAAATGTCTTTTTATATTTTTCCATATTTTACTATTTTCATGCTTTTCATTTCTTTGTATAAGCCCCTTTTTTCATATGATACAGTCCTTCTGCCTGAAAATTTTCATTTAAATACAGTTCAGAAAAAAAAAAATAAATAAATAAATAAATACAGTTCAGGTCTACTGACAACAGATTCTTTCAGCTTTTGTCTGAAAAATGTTACTATGCTTTTGGGTTTTTGTTTTTTTGAGTAAACTCTGTGCCCAATATGGGCCTTAAACTCATGACACAAAAATCAAGATTTGCATGCTTTACCAACTGAGCCAGCTAGGCACTCCTATTACTATTATGCTTTTGCTTTTGAAATATATTTTCTCTTGGTATGGGATTCTAAGTCAACAAGGTTTTTCCCCCCTCATTGTTTTATTTTTTCTTTCAGCATTTTAAAGCTTTTTCCATTCTTTCTGACTTGCATAGTTTCAGATGGTTCTGAACGTTCAGGTCTCTCCTGAATGTTCTATGTATTCAGTGATGACTTTACATTTTGGTTGGTAAGAATGTGAATACTTCTCATCTCTAAGTGAGCTCTGGGGACTCTTTCGCTTACTGCTCCCCAGTAATTAAAATTGTTCTTATCCCAGGTGCTGTTTTTGCCTAGTCTTGTGTTTTGCCTTACACGTTGAAGGTTAGTGTTCAGCTGAGACTCAGCAGGACTCCGATGCAGATTCCTGGAGCTCTTTCTCAGTGGAATGCTTTCTTTTTCACTACTCTGGCACACAAATTTTGGCCCTCCTCAGCCACTGTAAACTAACGGTCAGTTTTTGTTTGAATTTCCCCTTTCTGTACTGATGTCCAGGGTGGCCTTCATGCACAGTGGAGTGATGCTAGCTAGGCTTATCTTGTTTCCCCTTTGTCAGGGATCATCACAAAGGCTATTTTCAGCAAGAAAGGTGCTATGAATTACCCAGTACACATGTGGGAATTTACCCTATCTTTGTAAAGAATTAGCCAGTGTGTTTATGTGTGTATGCGTGTGTGTCATTTTTAGGAATGTAGATGAAAATAAAATGCTTCTTTGAGTTTTGAATTACATATTCAAACGATTACGATATAGTATATAAAATAATGTATTAAGAACTAGTACTGGGGATCCCTGGGTGGCGCAGCGGTTTGGCGCCTGCCTTTGACCCAGGGCGCGATCCTGGAGACCCAGGATCAAATCCCACATCGGGCTCCCGGTGCATGGAGCCTGCTTCTCCCTCTGCCTGTGTCTCTGCCTCTCTCTCTCTCTCTCTGACTATCATAAATAAATAAAAATTAAAAAAAAAAGAACTAGTACTTTCCTGTTCAAAACTGTGTTATTAAAAAAGAAAAAAAAAACTGTGTTATATCTTCAACATCAATGTTTAGCATCACTGTGATCACTGTAACTGGTTTTGGGGTCTCTAACCCCGGAGCACATTATTTTCACTTTTGTCCAAGCTGTAGAAGATACAGTGCCCTTTTTTTTTTTTTTTTTTTTTTTTTTTAAAGTAGGCTGCACGCCTAGTGTGGTGCCCAACACGGGGCTTAACTCTTGGTCCTGAAATCAGGATCTGAACTGAAATCAAGAGTCAGACACTTAAATGACTGAGCCACCCAGGCACCCCAAAGATACAGTGCTTTTTGATTCTTTGTACTATCTTCTATGAGAAATTTTGTCTCAAGCCATAAATTTCCAAATGTATTACATTTTTTCTTTCATTCTATAGGTATAAAATTATCACTATAGCAAAGTCTCTTACTATGTTATTTTTTGATACAATATAATTTTATATATTTAAAGACTTAATGATAGCTTGCAATCAGATGGTTATAACTCCAGAAATAAATATTTTACGTTTAATTTCTTCCTTTCCTACTCCAGTTAAGCAAACAACAATAAAAAATTCCGCTCATCAACAAGTGACCTTCCACACTGATTGAGATAATTTCAAGATATGTGTCTTCTAATAATTTGCTGTTCAAAATTAATAGAAAGTACCTAGTATGAAAGATGCTATTAGCAAATGGGCTACGTCTTTTCTGAGAGATAATTTTGGGAAAAAATATCTTTTCTTTTTATATGTATAGAATATCTCTTTACCTTGGAATTGTAAGACATTTTTTCTACCTTACACTTAAGGAGATGACAACAACTGCCTACCATATTTTGATCAGACTAGAATGATTGCCTGTTAGATGCATATTTTTTACGGTAGCAGAATAAATTATTCTACAGATGTTTGCCTGTCTGCCCTTAGCATTGGTTTCACATACTATTCTAGTTATCTCAATTAAAGTAAAAATAGTTTATAGGACAGAATATTTTGAGTGAAAAAGAAAGAATAAATTACAAAAATAATAAATAGACTTCATTACAACATCCCATAGAAATACATTCCATATGTTAAATGCTGCTTCTCTTACATTTAGTGGATAGATTCCAACTACTCATAAAATAGGTCAGTTAAAACAGCTTTGTTGGCAGAAAATGGAGCAGAACCTTAGAGTATTTTCAGATGGTGAGTGTACTATGGCTAGCATTATTTACTGATTTCTTTGGACTATGATATTTCCAGTTGCTTTTTAATATTGTAAAATTCCTTTATAGCTTTATAGATTGTAAAGTTATAAAGGACCAGGTCACAGTGTTTAGCTCATTATTAAACTTCTGTTGAGGAACTATATGGGGGATTTTTATGATATGATAAGACACAGGGAATTAAAGAGGAGAACCTCTTAATCATTCAGATTCCCGTTGTTTTTCTACATATATTTAAGCATATGTGACATACTTGTTTATCATTTCTTTTGACTACCACATCGGAGAGCACAATTCTAGAGGCTTAATCATATTGAAGTTTGATTTTTTCTTTTGGCAAGAATATTTCAGGAATTGTGGTATGTACTTCATACTGTGCACCATAAGAGGAAACATCATCTGGTGGTCTTTTCTTGTGATGTTTAGTTGAATCAGTGTATTGTCAGTCTGATCTACCCATTTTACAGATCCCCATTATTCTCTCACTTAATGATTTTATCTCATTTTTTAAAATTGTCATAGACAGCTACTTGACTGTTAATATAGTAAAGTATAGATTGTTAAAAGGCCAGGCTCTGGAATTATACTGTCTGCCATTTATGACCTTCAGCAAGTGACTGCATCTTTTTGTGCCTTATTTTCCTCTACTGTGCTTAGGTGCCTCCCTCACAGGGTTCTTTCAAGCATCAAATGTGTTAAATGTTTAACATGGTACATTGTGTCAGTAAATATTGTTAATATATTGATTTAGAAGTGCTATTTTATTGTGTGCATTAGCATTTTTTTTTTTTTTTTTTTTGCCTGGGAAGTTTTTTTAAGTAATAATCATTATATTCTGTCTGTCAGTGAGACCAGGTTACATTGTAGGAAAACAAAGTGCCGTTTATTTATTTATTTATTTATTTATTTATTTATTTATTTATTTTAAAGATTTATTTATTTATTCATGATAGACACATAGAGAGAGAGGTGGAGACACAGGCAGAGGGAGAAGCAGGCTCCATGCAGGGAGCCTGACGTGGGACTCGATCCTGCGACTCCAGGATCGCGCCCTGGGCCAAAGGCAGGCGCTAAACTTCTGAGCCACCCAGGGATCCCACAAAGTGCCATTTAAATGATTAAAGAAAACCCTCATCTATGTCTAGCATCTGATTTTTAATAAGAAAAATACTAGCAGAAAAAGGGATTTGTTACATTTGAGTTTGTAACAAAGAAAAGAAACCTAATTAAATATATATATCCTAGATGTTAGGAGAAAAAATTATGAAAAAGAAATGAGTGACCTTTTGACTCTCAAAAGCTATGTAGTTCTTTGCGATGGGAGGTAGTATAAATGAACATACATAATCCTAAATAACTTGAGAAAGAAGTCTTTAAAAATCCTGTGCAGTTATCCAGGAGCTCTCCGATTAACAGCATAGCTTTACTAGATGGAAGGGGAGAGGCAGAACTAAAGAATTATAAAACAGTAATACAAACCTTTATAAGCACTGGCAGTAACTATAAAGTAGGCTGGAGTTTATTAAAGATGTTTAAGGCAGCATAAATTTCTTAGAAAGTAATATGGCAAATTGGAAGATTAAGCCTCAGCAAGACCATCAAATTTCTAAGGGAGATAGAACCATCAGTTTATTATTTTACAACTGTTTGATTCAGTAGGGAGAAATAGTCTTTGATTTGGAAAAAGATAATATAAAAAGAATTATAGGCCATGGTAGGAAAGCAGCCAGTAAGTGGATCACTTGATCATGTTAAGTGCATTTCATTTTCTTCATTTAAATTAATGTCTTCTCTAGCTGCCAGTAAAGACTTGCAAATCTACCCATGAAATTGTTGTATAATATTTAAGAATTTCTTTTCTTTTTAAGACTTTATTTATTTATTTGGGAGAAAGAGAGCTCATGTGAATGGGGATAGGGAAAGAGAGGGCAAGGGAGAGAAACCCAAGCAGACACTCACTGAGTGCAGAGCCCCACACGGAGCTCAATGAAGGGCTTTCTGGGATCTGGAGATCACAACCTGAGCCAAAACCAAGGGTCAGCAGACACTTAACTGAGCCACCCAGGTGCCCCTTTGAGAATTTCATAAAAAATATACTCATTACCTGGAATGGCCAAATCTAGATTTATTTATTTATTATTACTTTTTTTTTTTTTAAGAAAGGGAAAGATGTGGGTTCTGGAAATTCTTTTTTTTTTTTTTTTTTTTTTTTTTTTGGTTCTGGAAATTCTAAGCCTGTAAGCTTCTTACTGATTTTTGTTGAAATTCTGGAAATAATTTCAGTAGAAGTCTGTGAACATTTATGAAAAAAATGCTCATCTATAGAAATTTAAAGGTATCTACCAAGAACATACCACGTCACATTCACTTTCTTTTGAGAAGTTTATCTGTTCAGATGAATTAGAAAAATACTGTAACAATAGTTTCATGATTTTAGTGGTACATTTCACAATCTTTTGCCATATTTTTGGATAAGAAATGATGGTGAATTGTTTACCTTTAAATAGGTAGTTGTATAGTATTTAGATTTAGAGTAGGTCAAAATTCAAAACCAGTGTTTGATTACAGTGTTAATCTTGGGAGAGATCTTTAAGGCATCACAGTAGGATTATGCCTGTGTCAACATTTCCATTATTGATCTGTCTGAAGGGTTGGAAAGTACATTTATCTGCTTGTAGATTATTCAAAGCTGGACTTGGATAGCTGATACCATAGAAGGCAATCAGAAACCTCTTCCTAAAACCTTACCTCATTAACCTAGTGTATTTGTATCTCCCCACTCTCTTAACATACTTTGATACTTTATATGTAATATAAATTCATGATTTAGATTGCTTCAGGGAAAAGGGACTTTTTTTGGTCTGCCTGATAGTTTTATCAAATTAATGTATCAGTTGTATGTGTCTTTTATTATAGTGTATCCTTAATGATACAGATTTAATGATGCAAGCAAAGTTGGAAAAGATTCTGCATAAAGTATATATATTTTTTATCTACTCTAGGAGTATGAAGCACGAACAGGGAGGACCTGTAAACCACCACCTCAGTCTTCAAGACGTAAGAATTTTGAATTTGAGCCACTTTCTACCACTGCCCTGATTCTTGAGGATCGACCATCGTAAGTATTCTGGTTATCATCAGGCACACTGTTTATATTTTAAACTTCAATATAAATTTCAATTTAAATATATTGAGAAATATTATTTTGGAAAATTTTAAAAATCTCAGTCATGTATCCTAAAACTTATAGTGAAGAATATATTACTGATGTCCAGACTTTATACATATTTTCTTGAAGTATCTCTGCACCAATGTGTGAAACAGAAAATCTTGGCTTTTTCATATCTATTCTTATTTCAACCCTCCTGCTTTATCTTAACAAGATAAGGCAATTATTTTTCCTTTCTTAACATTTAGTATGTACGTAAGACACGTGTGTTCTTGCCATTTGGCAAGAACTTGCCATTCCAGTTCCAAATTTTGAAATTGGAACTGGAAATAAATAATTACTGACTATCAACTCTTTGGTTTACTATTATAAAGAATACATTTTTCCCCCCTAAGATTTTATTTTATTTTTTTTTAATTTTTATTTATTTATGATAGAGAGAGAGAGAGAGAGAGAGGCAGAGACACAGGCAGAGGGAGAAGCAGGCTCCATGCACCGGGTGCCCGACATGGGATTCGATCCCGGGACTCCAGGATCACGCCCTGGGCCAAAGGCAGGCACCAAACCACTGAGCCACCCAGGGATCCCCAAGATGTCTTGATTCTTAACTCTTTTCCCCTTCTTGGGCTCTCTGGATATATTCTTTTTCTTCTCTTAGACTTCTCTTCCTTCCAGTATAAAAATTCCTAACCTGTTTTGTCATTTTCCTGGTCCGCAGCTTTTCCCACCCATTATCAAGAGGAACATAATAAAAGACTCTAGAGCCAAATAGGCAGAGGTTGAATTGAATATTTTTTAGACATTGTGAGAGAAGAAAGTATGGACATAAGTATATTATTATTTTTTTATTCCTATTGCATTCCTTCACACTAAGGAACTGTGATCAAGACAGTCATCACTCCTTTCCATTGGTTAAAAAAAAAGCTTTTCAGAGATTTAGTTATGAGAACATGTCAGAGTTTTATTTCAGTCTTACTGTCAGGCCAGTTCATAGTGGTTAGATGAGTGAGAAAAGAATGCCTGGTTAAAAGACCTTCCGACTCTCCCAGGTAGTCAGCTTGAACAGGTAGATAACTAAATTCCCAGAAGAGTTTTCTTAAACTGGTTGAAATTCATCCAAAATGGATTAAGCTCTTTACCAGGACTGTTCATTTCTTCCCAGGAGTTCATAAAAATTCTATGCAAAAAGTTCTGTCCTAAACAGTATTTGGGACATATTTTTCTTTATGCCATATTTTATTCTGCAGTGAAACCTGTTTCTTTAAGTCCTGCCTTCATGCCTTTGCTCCTTTATTGCCCTCACTTAGGTGCAATTCTTATATCCACTTCTCATTTACCTAACCCTTTAATGACTAGGCTTTATCTTTTCTATCCAGTCACGTCTTTGACTTCAACCTTCAGTGATCTCTGCTTCTCTTAAATTTTTCTTGTAACTTGTACAAGCAGTTCCACAAAATTGGAACTTGAAATAGTACACTAGACACAGTGAATTTATAAGAAGATCTCAGTGTGCTGAAAATGTATAAACAACTGAAAGAATGACTTTCTTTTCCATGCTACCATCTGAAATTAATATGGTAATTATAATAAATGTTACAGTTTCTATGCTGTTTCTGTAATTTTGTTTATCTGTAATATAGAGATCAACTTGATAGCTACTGTTCCCCTCAGTTCTGAGATGGCTGTAATTTAAAATTTTTGTTCACCTTTCTACAATTGGAGGGGTCTTTACATTTATGTAACTAAAGCTAACAAACGAAAGCTTTCCATGGTGTTAGAATATGGGAGTACCTGATCGCTCATCCCTCCTCTACTTCAACAGTTGAATACTAGATCTAGAGAACCAGTGAGAATGAAAACTTTCACTTTATTAAGGATAAGACCAGATGAGAAGGCATGGTGCAACTTGTTTATTAAATGGCACTCTGGGGTTCCTTGGTGGCTCAGTTGGTTGAGCATCTGACTCTTGATTTCAGCTCAGGTCATGATCTGAGGGTCGTAAGATCAAGCTCCACATTGGAGTCCAACACTTAGCAAGTAGTCTGCTTGAAATTCTCTCACCTCTCCCTCTGCCCCTCTTTCTGCTCATGCTCGCTCTCTCTCTCTAAAATAAACAAACTTTTAAGATAAATAAATAGTAAATGGCACTTCCTACTTTATCTCCTTCAGAATACCCTCTTAGCAGATTTGGGCCAATTCACATCCATCCCTTCATGGGCTAAGAAGCTGGAGCAGAGCCTTGTATAATCTGTAGTTCTGTTTCTGGATGCAGCCAAGTTCTGTTAATACTACTACTTTATCTATGAGGTGGCATCTGGGTGCGGTTGAAGAAAGGGGAAGAGGTTTTTCCTCAGTGTGAAATTGATTTTGGAAACTTCCTCTTTCATAGGTCACAGTGATAGTAGGAGGAAAGGAGGAATTTCCCTTTGCAAAGGAAGTTTGTGAATTGGTGCTACTTTTCCTTTTTTAGTCTCTGTAATTTTGCAGAAACATCCAGAGTCATTTACTGCATAGATCTTTATAGTCAGAACTTCTTTACATATGAAGCAACTATAGCATTTAATCATCTGAAGTTTCAGAAGATTTCAAATGTAGGAATTTCTGTAATTTTATCCTTTGGTTGTTAATATTCTGTTTATGTTTTGCTATCTTAATCCACCTTGCAATAAAGCTAGCCTTGGACAGGAAGGTAAGGACATCCATACAAGGTGACTGTGTTGTTGTGAGCCTCTTCTATGTTTTAAATCAGTGATGCTTATAGGACTTTTTAAAAACCACCAGTGGATAGAGGTACCTCCTCTTTCTCCTCTGGCTTCCCTATTTTTTTTTTTAAGATTTTATTTATTTATTCATGAGAGACAGAGAGAGAGGCAGAGGCACAGGCAGAGGGAGAAGCAGACTTTATGCAGGGAGCCCAATGTGGGACTCGATCCCAGGACTCCAAGATCGAGCCCTGGGCTAAAGGCAGGCGTTAAACCTCTGAGCCACCCAGGGATCCCTCCTCTGGCTTCCTTACTGAATTACTGCATACACAGTACCAAACCAAATGGAGAAATCCTTAAGATACAAGTGAAGGCTGACAAAGTGAAGTGTAGGTTTTTATGTGATACTTTTGAAAGGCAGCAAATGTTCATACCATGTATTTTAGCATGATATCCTACCTTAGATATTCATTGATGGTTTCTTCTCTTGACCACATAACTAATTTACATTTTTATGAGATAAGAATAATCTTTTTTTTTAATTTTTATTTATTTATTATTTATTTATTTATGATAGTCACACAGAGAGAGAGAGGCAGAGACACAGGCAGAGGGAGAAGCAGGCTCCATGCACCGGGAGCCCGACGTGGGATTCGATCCCGGGTTTCCAGGATCGTGCCCTGGGCCAAAGGCAGGTGCCAAACCGCTGCGCCACCCAGGGATCCCAAGAATAATCTTTATCTTTTTTCATAGAGTGACTAAGAGTACTGAGTGAGGTGCTTAGTATTTCCTGAGTGATTATATTCACTCAGCCTTTGGTTTTCTTTTCTTTCTTTTTTTTTAAGATTTTATTTATTTATTCACGAGAGACACAGAGAGAGAGAGGCAGAGACATAGGCAGAGGGAGGAGAAGCAGGCTCCATGCAGAGAGCCCAATGTGGGACTTGATCCCGGGATTCTGGGATCATGCCCTGAGCCAAAAAGGCAGACACTCAACCACTGGGCCACCCAGGCATCCCAGGCTTTGATTTTTAAGACTAAATAATCCTATTTTTAAAATTTACTTCTCCAGGCAAATGAATGCAAAATCAGTGGGTTTTTTTTTGGGGGGGTGGGGGGGAGATAAAAACACAAAAATAATATATGTATTTGTTTTTATGTTTTATTCATTCACTGTCTAGCCTATAATTACTTAACCTTTAGGGTGCTGAAAGCTCTGAGCTTCCTCAGAATGTCAACTATTAGTAGGATGCCTACCATATGAACCATTCACCTTTAGAGCATAATTATTGGATATGTACAATGTACCAAGGTTTTTGCATTTATGATGATTTGAAGAAGGGGATGCCAATACTTAGAATAATTAATAAGCCAATGATTATTTATGTACTGTTTTTGTTTAGATTATATAAGTCCTCACTTAAAAAAAACTGAAAACACAATAAAAAAAACGTGACATAGGACTATCTGAAAAGTTCTATTTCCTGAATGGTGTTTAACTCCTTTCTGTAAATCATTTCATGCTAAGACTGGCGTGCTTACCACAGATATAAATAAAGCTATCTGCTAGCCTTTTCTCAAAATCTTTCAGGACTAGGTCAACATAGTTTGGGGAACTATCTGGAAAAATCAAGGTGTGAATGGTCAGTGAAACAGTAACATGTATATAAAGGGACTGTATTCTCTCATTAATTAGGCCTTTATAACCATGGTTTGGGGACATGGTTCTGTATTACATAAAATCTGTGGTCTTTGTGCTTATTCACAGTTTAGTTCTATTTTCTTACATAGAGGATTTAGATAGCAAGTTACTGCTCCTCCTTTTTCTAGAGTCTAGACCTGTAGTCTCCATTATGGTAACAATTAGTCACATGTGGCAATCTAAATTTAAGTCTAATTAAAATTAAATAAAATGCAAAAACAAAACAAAAATAAAATTAAATTAAATTAAATGTAAAATTCATTCCCTCAGGCATACTAGCCACACTTCAGGTGCCTGGTAGCTTCATAACGGCTAATGGCTGCTGCATTCTGAACAGCACAAAAGAACATTTCTATCATTGCAGAAAGTTTTAGTACTGGTCTAGACCATGAGAAGAGACTGAGACTGTGCAGAGAAGAGATTGATCTATTTAGTTCTATAAATTCTGCTTTCTTAATAAATAGAAGACCAGATCCCCCAAATTGTATTCTTAAGTCTAGACTACTCTTTTGCTGAGACTTGTGGAAAAGAAACAGGAAGGGATGAAAGTGCCAAAAGCATTAAGATTCACACCAGGAGAAGCAGGCAGCATTCTAACTGAAACGAATGATCAGGTCCTTTTGGTAGAAAATAGTATTAATTGATGAGAAGTCTTAAGAGTAGATTTATAATTCAAAAACTAGAAATGAAATTTGAATTAAGCTGTTTTCTCTGCTGGTAAAATACAGATTTCTAAAGGTAGATGAAGTATAGCTATCAATCAAATAATTTTCTGTTGGGCAGCCCCAGTGGCTCAGTGGTTTAGCGCCACCTTCAGCCCGGGGCGTGATCCTGGAGACCTGGGATCGAGTCCCACGTCAGGCATCCTGCATGGATGGAGCCTGCTTCTCCCTCTGCCTGTGTCTCTGCCTCTCTCTGTGTCTCTCATGAATAAATAAATAAGATCTTTAAAAAACAAAGCTAGATGCTAAGGAGGTGGAGAAATTGGTCTTTTATTATAGGATGGCAATCAAGGTTCTTTTTTAAAATTATTTTTTGGGCTTCTTTTGGATAAAATATTTTGTTCAAGTATTTTTTAATTTCATCTATTATTGGTGAATTGCCTATATTTTTAATATTTTATTAGTAATTTCTCTGTAGTTTATATCTTGACTCTTCATGGGCTACCTTCAAGTGATATACATTTTAAATATATAAGACTATAGCAATATGCTTCTGCTTTACAGGTTGTAAAGCCCATGTATTAGGGTTCTTCAGAGAAATAGAAATCCCATGTATTAAGGTTGTTCTTTATATATATCCTATATGTAAGAGATTTATTAGAAGGAAGTGGCTTTCATGAATTTGGAGGCTGAGAAGTCTAAAGATCTGCAGTCAGCAAGCTGGGGACCCAGAAGAGCTGATGTTCCAGTTCAAGTCCCAAGGCTGTGAAGTAGGAAAGCTGAAAGTGCAATTTCCAGTCCAAGTTCACAGGAGAAGACCCATGTCCCAGCTCAAAGGCAGGCAGGAAGAGTGGGACAGAGAGTGACACACAAAACTAATCATTACATCTACCATACATTTTTGTTATTTTTTCTTTAAACTTTTTATCTTCTAAGAATCTGTGTAACTAGATTTCTATCTGCTATTATTTCCTTCTACTGAATTTTTTTCTTAAGATTTTTATTTATTTGAGAGAGAGAGAAAAAAAAAAGTGTGGTAGGAAGGAGCAGAGGAAGAGAGACAGACTCCCTGCTAGCAGGAAGTCTGATGTGGGACTTGATCCCAGGACCCAGAGATGAAGGCAGACGCTTAACTAAATGAGCCACCCAGGTGCCTCCTGAACATTTCTTCCTTCGTTCTTTCAGAGAGAGAGAGAGAATAAGCAGGGGGAGCAGCAGGCAGAGGGAAAGGGAAAAACAGGCTCTTCACTGAGCAGAGACTGATGTGGGGATTAATCCCAGGACCCTGGGATCATGACCTGAGCCAAAGACAGAGGCTTAACCAACTGAGCCACCCAGGCGGCCACTGAATGTTTTTTTAACACTTTTTGTAGTGCTGATCTGCTCTCTGAATACTTTTACTTTGAAATGCTTTTAAGATTTTTATCTCTGAGTTTCATGAATTTGATGATAGGCTTTGGTGTGGATTTCCTCGTGTTCCTTCTGTTTAGGGTTGATTGAACTTCAATGTGTCTGCATTTATCATTTTTTATCAACTTTGGAGAAATTGTAGCTTTATTCAACTATTTTTTTTGTCTGCCTCCTCTCCCCTTTCTTCTGAGTCAGTTAAACATATATTATGTTGCTTAATACGATTCATATCCCACAACTCAGGCTGTTTTGGGGGTGGGGGTTAAGGGATTTTTTTTTTCCTTTGTCTTTCATTTTGTAGAGATTTCTATTATATCTTAAATCTCATTTATTTTCTGCAGTTTGTAATCTGTCAGGCCCATCTTTTGTGTTTTTTCAGTTAAGAAATTATACTTTTCATCTGTAGAGATGCGATTGGATCTTGAGTATTTCATATCATGTTCCTGCTGTTTTCCACTTTCTTGAGTATATTTACAACAGCAGTTTATCATCCTTGAGTTATAATGTTGTTATCTGATATTTCTGCATTATCTCTGCTGATTTTTTCCTCAGAATAAATTATATTTTCCTGCTTCTTTGCTTCCTTAGCAATTTTTATTGGACCCTAGCTTTTGTGACTTTACATAATTGGATGCTGGGCTTTTTGTGTTCCTTTAAATGTTGTTTGTCTTTAGTCTCATATGAAGTTCTTTGGAATTGGTTTGACCCTTTTAATCTAATTGTTGTTAGAGTGATGCTAGAAGAGCCTTTAGTTTAGGACTAGTATCCTTACTACTAAAGCAATATCCTATCTATTCACTGGATACCCTATCTATTAAGAGGTCTTTCCACTCTGGATGGACCAGTGTGATCTTTGAGAATGTTCTGCCTTTTCCTTTTCTGGTATTTCTTTCCTTGGCTACTGTAATTTGATCACACACATGCATAAATAGTACTCGGCCAGAAATTTGAGGGTCCCCCACTGTAGATCCCCTTTCTCTGTGCTCTGATCTGCAAAGTCTAGCTGTCTCAGCCTCTTCAACTCCAAACCCTGTTTCCTCAACTCAGCAAGACTGATGAGCCCTGGGTACTTCCTTCTAGCACTGAGACTTGGAAGCCCCAGTCTTTATATGCTCAGGCTTTTGTATTTGTAGCATTACCATGTTTGTTTCCTTTCTCATAAGGATCACTGTCTTGTGGTGCCTATTGTCCATTGTCTAGGAATTATTGCTTAGTATATTCATTTTTCTAATTAATCAAGCAGAGGGTAAGCCTTTTCCTCTTATTCCATTATGGTCTAAAGAAGTCTTAAGTCATTCCTCCTTGTTACAACATACATGAGGAATCTATGTTGAGAAGAAGAATCTACCTTGAGAGGTAAAATGTATCATTTGAAAGTTTGTCACTTATCTTTCCCCATCCTAGCCTGTTGAAAAAAATTTAAAACACTCAGGGTCACCTAGGTGTCTCAGGCATATAGCATGTGACTCCCCCCCCCCCTTTTTTTTTTTTAAGATTTAACTTACTTATTCATGAGAGACAGAGAGAGAGGCAGAGACACAGTCAGAGGGAGAAGCAGGCTCCATTCAGGGAGCCTGACGTGGGACTTGATCCCGGGACTCCAGGATTGCGCCCTGGGCCAAAGGCAGGCGCTAAACCACTGAGCCACCCAGGGATCCCCTTAAAAATTTTTTAAATTAAAAAACCTGACCCCTCAAACTTGACATTATAATGATATATTTGAATATATGGTAATACTCAGATGTCCTTCTTTCGCATAGTCATATATCTAAATCACCTGTTCTGTGAAGCTATTAATTTTATTTTTTTAAGATTTTATTTATTTATTCATGAGAGATAGAGAGGCAGAGGGAGAAGCAGGCTCTGTGCAAGTAGCCCAATGTGAGACTGGATCCTGGATCCCAGGATCACACCCTGAGCCAAAGACAGACGCCCAACTGCTGAGCCACCTAGGTGTCCAAAGCCATTAATTTTATAAGCCAAAATATATTATATGCAAGTGATTAACTGATTATCAAATTTGTTGTTAGAATGTTATCTTAACACTGTGAAAGTGGGAAGCAATTTGCTATAAAAGTATACCTGCACTTACCACATGACCCAAGAATTCTACTCCTAGGTATTTACCCTAGAGAAATGTACCCTGGAGTAAACATATACCTGCATGAAGACTTGGGGGTGAATATTTTTAATAGCTTTATTTGTAGTGGCCCTAAACTGGAAATAATCTAGATATTCATCCACATGGATAGAGCACTGCCCACCAATTAAAAGAAATACATTACTAATATGCAGAATAACGTGGATGAATTTCAAAAGTATGCTCAGCAAAAGAAGCTAGACACAAAACAATCTATATGAAATTCTTTAAAAGGCAACCAACTGTGAGTGCCAGGATGGCTCAGTTTTTAGGTGTTGGCTCTTAGCTTCCGCTCAGGTCATGATTTCAGAGTCTTAGGATCCAGCTCCATGTCAGGCTCTACACTCAAGGGGGAGTATGCTTCAGGATTTCTCTTGGTATCTCTGCTCCTCTCCTTGCCCCACTACTCTGTCTTTCTCTCTAAAATAAAGAAATCTTAAAAAAAAAAAAAAAGGCAACCAACTAATGTATAGAGATGAAAATCAGAGTTGTAATTAATTGCCTAAGGTAGGAGGTGGGTAAGTATTGAGTGCAAAGGGGTCATAGTCATAAGGAAACTTTGTAGAATGAAGGAACTGTTGTATATCTTGATTAATATGTTGGTTGCACCAAGTATATACATTTGTTAAAACTTGTCAGACTGTATTCTTGAAATGTGTTCATTTATTGTATGAAAACTATACCTCAAAAAGTTGACTAAAGAAACCTAGTAAGTGGGTTTAACAAACCACCTAGAAATATTGGCTGAATCTGACACATTTAAATAATATATAAACAAGTATACTACATCAGAATATAAATATAGTAACGTTTATATAACAAATATTAGCAACCTGGATTCTGATTATTTTCTAAAATGCAGAGTTCTTTTCAACCTTTTACTTAAGGTATGAAACAAGAAGCTTGGATAGAAATTCTTTGTATTTGGCTATTAAAAGGAAGAAATTTATACATTTAAAAGTTAGTTTTTAAAAAATTGGCTTAAGACATTTTTTTTCCAGAAATCTTCCTGCCAAATCTGTGGAAGAAGCTTTACGTCACCGACAAGAATATGATGAGATGGTGGCCGAGGCTAAAAAACGAGGTATAAAGTTTAACTCTGATTGGTATATTTAATTTACTAATGTCAATAGGCATCTAACCCGTTGGTTAAATTTCAACAGGAAGGATGATGAGAAATTAAGTCCATCTTTAAAATGATGCTGTTAAATAAATAAATAAATAAATAAATAAATGCTGATTTCTCATTTTTCTAACTAAATCTGTTATTAAAAATGTCAAAAAAATTAAAAATAATAAAAATAAAATGTCATACTTTTTTTTCTGCAAGTACTTTTATAAAACTATTATGAGGAGAAAGGCAGTAGACTAAGAGGGTTCTTGTAATTGCAGTCATAAACCTTGGACTACTATTATTTTAACTTATGAATGAAAGTGATACGAATTTATTTCATGAAATTCACTTGTACAGTTTTTAAGCTTTTAAATATTATAATTTAATACTTTTAACACTTTAAGGTAACTTCCTATAGGACTGTGAGAATACGATTTGAAGTTGGAGTTTACTAATGTGACTTAATGGAGTCTCTCTAGATTCCCAGAAGTGTCATTTGGACAGGCGCATAAATGTCTATTCTGGTGTAAAAATTCACACATTTATTTATTCTCTCCTCCAACCAAAAAGTATAATGTAAGGATAATTTAGCAGTATTTATTTACTAACCATTGTTAGTTCAGGATACACTTTTAGAAAATATTATACAGCTATATATATTTTTAGACACATGCCTTTTAACTCATTTTTTTTCTTTGACTTAAGTTAATAGAATACTAATGTATACATTTCTATCTTGTGGCTTTATTTTGGAAATAAAGTTAATTTTTAACTGTTATAAGAAACCTATAAGGCCAGTTATATCTTTCTAAAAGCTGTATCATTTAAACATTGGTTGAATTTATTTTACTGTCTCAAATTTGAAATATTCCTAACATACCCAACAAATTTTAATTGACTCTGAACTTTGACTTTACTAGTTGATTAATGTTTAAGATAGTTATTGATAAGTATGTGATGCTAACAACATGATATGATAGAAATAACATTAAATTGGGAAATCGGAAGGTAATGACTTTAATCTTCTTTGACACCGCATGTAAATAAACCTAATGTTAGTTTTCTCAAGACTGTGAAGTTTGGGGGGGTGGTTAGGTTGACTAGATTTAGGCTTTCAAGCCATTCTGTCTATACTTTTTTGGTTTATTTTATTATTTTATAACACTTTTTTATTTTAAAAGCAGTGGAACTCTCTCCAACAAAACGTTACATAGGAGTGCCAAAGTGGCTCAGTTGGTTGAGCTTCCAGCTCTTGGTTTTGACTCAGGTCATGATCTCATGGGTTGTGGGATCGATCCCCAGGTCAGGCTCTATGCTCAATGGGAAGTCTGCTCGAGATTCTCTCCCTCTCCCTTGCGTCCCGCACCCCCTGCCCCAACACCTGCTTGCTCTCTGTCTCTCTCTGTCTCTCTCTTTCTCTCATAAAATAGATCTTTTTTTTTTTTTTTTTTTTTTTTTAACATAAAATAGATCTTAAAAAAAAAGAAACCTTATATAGATTTTAATATTTACAACAAATTAAAGAAAGAGGAGTTGCTTACTTGACCTCCTGCTTACCCCTTAAAATGATTACTGAGGTATTTGTGAAACGCAGTTAGTAAACATTTAGGCTAGCTGACCATTGAAGTCCCCATTGGTTCTAAATTATGTATAAACAGATGGGATGCCTGAGTGGCTCAGAGGTTAAGCATGTCTGCCTTCAGCTCAGGGTGTGATCCTAGAGTACCAGGATTGAGTTCCACATTGGGTTCCCTGCATGGAACCTGCTTCTCCCTCTGCCTCTGCCTCTCTGTCTCTCATAAATAAATAAAATCTTTAAAAATTATATTTTAAATATATTATTATATAATGTATTATATTTGACAATATGATGTAATTATATTTTTTATGTACATATCTATCACTTCTCTCTTTTTTAAAAAAAGATTTTATTTATTCATGAGAAACACAGAGAGCAAGGAAGAGATATAGGCAGAGGGAGTAGCCCGATGTGGGACTCAGTCCCAGGACCTGGGATCACAACCTGAGCCAAAGGCAGATGCTCAACCACTGAACCACCCAAGTGCCCCTATCACTTTTCTTTTTGAGGCACCTCTTATTTCAGAATTGTGACTTCTGATTTTCAGAGGAGTGTTGTGTATTTGTTAATGGTTTTTTAAATTTCAATCTAATTAGTAAAGTGAGACATCATAGTAGAAAGGGTAAATTATAAAAGTACCATTGGCAAAATTACTTTTTAATATCATTTAAAAAATTTATTTTAGAGAGCATGAGCAGGAAGAGAGATGCAGAGGGAAAAGGAATGAGAGAATCTCTCCTTGCTGAGCATGGAGCCCAGTGCAGGGCTTGACTTCATGACTCTGAGATCATGACTTGAGCATAAACCAAGAGTCAGATGCTTAACCAGCCGAGCCACCCAGCTACCCCTAATGTCATTTTTAATACCTCTTTTTTAGACTTAGATAGAAAAGGGCATATGACCTAACTTTTTTGTATTGAATTAATTTTTACTTGTTTAAAACAGAAATTAAAGAAGCCTATAAAAGGAAAAAAATAATGAAAGAACGATTTAAACAGGAAGAAAATATCGCAAGTGCAATGGTAATTTGGATCAATGAAATACTGCCCAATTGGGAAGTAATGTAAGTAAGCAGACTTTTCCTGAATTCCAGTCTGTCTCCAAAGATCTCATGTTTCTAATACTCTATTTTTATTACTTCCAACATGTATCTTATGCTTTGGCTAAATGAAACTGTGAATCAGTGTCTGAAAATTTTCATGATTATTTCTGTGCCTTTAATTTTATAAATCCCTCAGTCTCTAATACATACTTCCCTAACTGACCACCCTCTATGCCTGTCAGAATCTTACCTATCCTTTGAAGATACCCATCTGAATGCTAGTTGATCTGTGAAATGGTAATTTCCTGTTACCATATTTTCTTAATTCTGACATGTCCTTTGTCACAAGATGCACTATTGATGTAATAGCAGGTTTTTGTAAAGAAAATATTAAAGACATACATTCATTGTAAGATGCATTTATTAGATGTTAAATATTAAAGTGATTTTTAATATGCTTCTCTCATAAACATAAATTTGCTATATACGACCTTTCCCTTCTATAATGTCCCATAATAGTTTGAGACTAATGTACTACTTGCTTTACTTTGTCGTTTATTTTCTGATATTTTTGTATATGCCTTATCTTCTCTCTAGACTGGAGGGTTGGAGATGTATTCTGCAGTGCCTAGTGTAGGATACGCATGAGGAATTTGTTAATATTGGTACTATGTGATAGATAACAAATTAGACTCTTTACATTAATCACATTTGATTCTGTTGATCTTCTCCCACTTATAGAGAAGCTCAGGGTCAGAAAGGTTAAGTAATTTGCCCAAGGTTATACAATTAATGAATAGTTAAATTAGATTTGAACTCAGGTCTCTATGACTCTAAAGCCTATACTTTCAATAGACTGCACTGCCTCTCAAAGACAAAGGCCTTACCCATAGTAAATACCTTGTGGTTGTCTTTTTGTTACTGAGTTGACGACAAATTTTTATGTTCCTTTTATCTTGTTTTTTTTGTGATTGTCCCATATTTCTGATTCTCTGTACCCTATAAGTGGCAGCTGTTGAAGGCAGCTCCCTTTAAATTACTATTGTCTTCCATAGGGTGCTATGTATTCTTTAGGTTTCTGTTGCCTACAAACATGAACCCCATGGAAAGAATGCATCACATATTTAACTGTGTTCTTTTTTTTTTTTTTTAAAGATTTTATTTATTTATGATAGACATAGAGAGAGAGAGAGAGAGGCAGAGACACAGGCAGAGGGAAAGGGAGAGGCAGGCTCCATGCCAGGAGCCTGACGCGGGACTCAATCCCGGGGCTCCAGGATCACGCCCTGGGCCAAAGGCAGGCGCTAAACCACCGAGCCACCCAGGGATCACCACATATTTAACTGTGTTCTTAAAAATCATTCAGTCACTTGGCCATAGACTAGGTAAACCATCATGCAACTAGTGTTTTTGGTATAAAAAGTAACTCTTTCCTTTTTTTTCTCCCCCTTTAATTCTAGGCGTAGTACAAGAAGAGTTCGAGAATTGTGGTGGCAGGGATTGCCCCCTAGTGTTCGTGGGAAAGTTTGGAGTCTAGCTGTAGGAAATGAACTAAATATCACTCCTGGTTTGTATTCTATATTCAGTTACTCCCACACATGTGAATAGCCATCTCCAGAGTTACAAAGCAGATTACTAGATTGGCCATTTAAAAAGACATTACCATATATAATGTCATTTTAAGAGCATGCTTCATTCCCACTCCTTCTAAAACCTTTATGATTTAATGAGTAAGTTACTATATAAGTGAGATTTATGGGTTTTCCTTTAGTTGACAACCATCAGTAATATTATTGACATCTAAATATCTTCACTGCAGATAACTTCTGGGATTCTAGGTAGCAGTGGATGTATATACAAGGAAAAGTAAAATAGTCTAGTCTATTCAAAACAACATAAATATTGGTGGAAGGCTAGAAGTTTCTTTTCCTGCATCTCTATCCAAACCAGTCCTTTTGAATTTTTTTTAGTTGACAGTTTTCAAATTTAAAAAACAAAAAGAAGACTCTCAAGAACTGTTTTTTTTCTTATGCTTTTTAAAACCTTAAAGGATAAAAGTAAAATGTAGAGTGGTTTAGAGGCAGTACAATAAAAAAAGAAAGGTTATATAAAATTAGGATAATATCAAATAGAGGAAAATGTAAAGTAGTTAGTAATAAAAGGTGCTAATAAATAGGTCTGAGTGATAATGACAGTGCTAGACAGTGGCACCACAGAAAGACTTAGGGACTCTGGTATATAGTAATGTGAATAATAGATTGTTGCTGTTACTTAAAAAATGTTATTACATGCTAATTTTTTAAAAGACAAACAATAGTAAGGAACAAGCAATGTTTCTTCTCCCTCTTCTACTCAAACTCCTGCTTTTGATCCTGCTATAAGTTAGCAGTTTAATGTATGTTCTTCTAGATCTTTTTCCTACGCACATTAAAAAAGTGTGCATCAACGTATGATAATTTTTAAGGCTCCCTCCCCCCAAATAAAGGAATGTGTGCCATAAGCTTATTTTGTGGCTTTTTTTTTTTTCAAACTATACTCTGTCTTGAACATCCTTCCATATCTCTACATACAAATGTACCTTATGTATACTATAGCTGCACTGTATTCCACAGTTTGGCTGTACTATAATTTATTTAATCCTTTTCTTAGTGATAGCCAAATCAATGACATATATATTAAAAGAACAACAGGTACTGTTTTTTTACCTCTCAAAAGTGATTAAAATAAATGAGAATCACCCACATAGGGTATGACTGATAATAATATAGAAATTTTTATCAAAGGCCTCAAAAAATAACCTTTGACCTATATATTCTTGCTCTAAAAGTAAGAAAATCAACAGGATTGGGTACAAAATCTTTTCTACAAGGATGCCCGTTATAGCAAATCAGCTTTATATTAACTGGATAGAATTATAACAATAATCTTAAAAGTGATGCCAACTTTGAACATGATTATGAATGATTTTTTTAAAGATTTATTTAAAAGAGAGAGCATAAGCCAGGGAGAGGGGCAGAGGGAGAGAAAGATAAGCAGACTCCTTGCTGAGTGGAGAGCCTGATGCAGGGTTCAATCCCAGGACTCTGAAATCATGACCCGAGCTGAGATCAAGAGTCAGACATTTGGGATCCCTGGGTGGCGCAGCGGTTTAGCGCCTGCCTTTGGCCCAGGGCGCGATCCTGGAGACCCGGGATCGAATCCCACATCGGGCTCCCGGTGCATGGAGCCTGCTTCTCCCTCTGCCTGTGTCTCTGCCTCTCTCTCTGTATGACTATCATAAATTTAAAAAAAAAAAAAAAAAAAAAAGAATCAGACACTTAACCAACTGAGTCACCCAGGTGTCCCTATGAATGATTTTTAACATTGATTTTCACAAGTATCATAATGAACATTTTACTTTAAACTAGACTTTTTTTTTTTTTTTAATATAATTGAAAGGAAGAATTGAATGAGGTACCTGGCTGGCTCAGTCACTAGAGCATGTGACTCTTGTTCTTGGGGTTGTAAGTTCAAGCTCCGTGTTGGGAGTAGGAGTTTACTTTAACAAAAATCTTTTTTTTTAAGATTTTATTTATTTATTCATGAGAGATACACAGAGGCAGAGACAGAGGTGGAGGGAGAAGCAGACTCCATGCAGGAAGCCCGATGTGGGACTCAATCCCAGGACTCTGGGTTCATGCCCCGAGCCAAAGGCAGATGCTCAACTGCTGAGCCACCCAGGCATCCCTTACAAAAATAAATTAAAAAATAAAGGAAGAATTAAGTTTTTAATTTAGCTTAGAAAAGGTTAGAGTCTACCTAACTCAACCCTTCCCTCCAAATAGAACAGAGATTTGTTTTGCCCTCTGTGTTTGAAACAAAAGTAAATATATATATATATATATATAATAGTTAGAACTCTCAGATAAAATCCTTGACTTTAAGGACTATTGGACATATTGTAATTGTTTAAAGCCTTAAAAATTGGTTTTGCAGACAGATGAGGTGATAAAGTATTGATGGCTATTTGAAATTTGCAGTTTTGTTCAGAACTTTGGAGTTAGGGGATCCCTGGGTGGCGCAGCGGTTTGCGCCTGCCTTTGGCCCAGGGAGCGATCCTGGAGACCTGGGATCGAATCCCACATTGGGCTCCCGGTGCATGGAGCCTGCTTCTCCCTCTGCCTATGTCTCTGCCTCTCTCTCTCTCTCTCTCCCTCTCACTATCATAAATAAATAAATTTTTTAAATTAAGAAAAAAAAAAGAACTTTGGAGTTAGGATTTTAAGTGTCCTGATAACTTCTACATTAAAATAATGGTTAAATTGGTATTAACCTTTTGTGATACTATAATCAAAAAGTTCTTTTTCAAGCTCAAAATTTATGAAGTTGGTAACATAACCAAGTTATTTATTTTGAAAGTAATTTTATATTTTCTCTACTAAATAGTTGTGTATTCAGGAATGGATTAGGTGATCATTCTTTTTTATTAATGGTAGGAAGGAAGCTAAATTTCAATTGAAGCAAATTTATTTTTTTAAGATTTAATTTTTTAAAAAATATTTTATATATTTGAGAGAAAGAGAGAGAGTGAGAAGAGAGAGTATGAGCAGGGGGAGAAAAAGGAGAAGCAGGCTCCTCATTAAGCCAGGAGCCTGATGTGGGGCTCGATCTGAGAATCCTGGGATCATGACCTGAGCAAAAGGTAGATGCTTAACTGACTGAGCCACCCAGGTACCCCCCAAATTTTATTTATTTTAGAGAGAACGTGACTTGGGGAGAGAGAGAGAGAGACAGACAGAGAATCTGAAGCAGACTCCATGTGCACTGAGCATGGGGCCCAATGCAGGGCTTGATCTCACAACCTTGATTGAGGTCATGACTTGAGCCAAATTCAAATGTCAGACACTCAACCGACTGAGCTACCCCAGCCCCCCAAAGTAAATGTGCTTTTGATGATTTTGTTTACTTTTAATGATTCTTAACAGTTTGAATTTTTACTTATTTAATCATGACATTTATAACCATTTAGAGAATAGTAGAATAAGGGTTTGTAGAATTAGAATAGAATAGTAGAATTAAAATAAGTAGAATAGAGAAAAAGAGTAAGGGTTCTAAAGTCAGTCAAATGTGGTTCAAATCTTGGTTCCACTATACATTAGGTTTGTGACCTTGGGCAAATTACTTAACATCTAAGAGAATTCATTTTCTTCATCTGTAAATGGAGGTAAGATTATTAAGCTATCTCAAAGGATTGCTCTAACAGTTATTTGTGGTAATGAATATAAAATTAGAGTGAAAGTGAAATTTGCTGAGAGTATATACAACATCATCATTGTCAGAAAATGAGAAAGTGAAACCTAGACTGATCTCAAAGAGTTCGTAATTCAAGTCCAAGATACATCTTTAAGTCTGCTTCAGGTTCTACATTTGTAGATTCAGAATAACGTAAATGAGATATGTGGAGTCAGTCAAGCATGGAATTGAACTGAGATTTCAGGTCTTCTTATAGTAAATAAGCACCATAAATCTTCCCTGGAGAGATGTCCTTTGATTTTTTATTTTTTTTATTTTTTTATTTTTTTTTATTTTTAAAGATTTTATTTATTTATTCATGATAGTCACAGAGAGAGAGAGAGAGAGAGAGGCAGCGACACAGGCAGAGGGAGAAGCAGGCTCCATGCACCGGGAGCCCGATGTGGGATTCGATCCCGGGTCTCCAGGATCGCGCCCTGGGCCAAAGGCAGGCGCCAAACCGCTGCGCCACCCAGGGATCCCTGTCCTTTGATTTTTTAAAGTGCATTACCACATTATTATTAGATCAATTTTGGGGCTCCCAAAGATGATTTATTCTGTGGGCCATTCTTCTCGGAGCTTTAAAATTTGAGTAGAATAGTGAAACTGGATGTGGCTTGGAATCAATTTGAAATCAGAAATTGTGAACTTCAGTTTGGTATCTGATAACTGCAAAAAAAAAAAAATTGTATATCTGAATTAAAAAATTATATCCACCTCTTCTATCAAATTGTTGATGGACTCAAATAATAGAAATTTTGACTTTTTAAAAAAATTTTCTTTCTAAATCTTTGAGTGATGAAAAGTGAAAAGGGAGAAGAGCTCAAATAGAGTAAGAGTCTGTTTGAAATATATCTAGTCAGCTTTTTTTTTTTTTATAAAGATTTGATTCTTAGCGATATGAGAATATTTATTATTATGGTACAGTCATACATTGGAATACTGTGCAGTTGTTTAAAAAAAGAAAACTAAAGCAATTTTATTCTCCTAATAAGGGATCGTTTCCAATATAATAAAGCAAGATGCAGGTCACTGTTGTAATATGTTGCCACACTTTTTTCAAGAGGAAGATAGATCTGAATATACTTGTGCATACATATTTCCATCTTTAGATTTCTGGTCAGCATAGTTACATCTGAGGGAAAGAAATTTATTTTTCATTCTATACTGTTTTATACTATTTGAATTTTTAAAAAATCATATTCATCCTATTGCCTTTAAACAAACTTAAAAAAAAAAGGCAAACTGAAGCAAAAATGATCTTGGTATTATGGGCAATATATAAATGTTGGTGTTTGGTAAGATATGTTTTTTGCTGTTCATCATCTGTCATTGAAATGTTCTGTTTTTGTGTAATTTAGAATTTCAGTAATGGTTAGCAGTAAAGACAATTAAAATCTGAGAATTGAAAATAATTTAGTTTCTTTTCTTGAAATTGTATTGAGATCCTGCGTTTGGATGCATAAAGTGGTAGTTTCAAAAGTTGATTGGGCACTTGAAAGGAGTAGAGATTTTTGAATTCAGGCTCTCCGACCAAATCTGAAGTTTAGGTAGCTTTAGATAGCAATATCATAATGGAGAAACCGGTTTGAAAAGAGAAGGAAAGTAAATACTAGCATTTATTGAGGGTCTGTAAGGTATCAAGAGCTTTATGAAAATTATCTTGTTAATTATCAGAATCTTTCCAGTTATTGTAGTAAATAGTTTTGGTAAAATCAGGTTCTTCAGTTTGCCACACTTTTGATGCCTGCTATATGAAGCTGTGATAAGATTTTTCTCTATTTTCTCTACTTTTAAGAGTAAAAGTTAAATCAGAATTCATTTACCCCCATATATCCAATCTCTTAGCTAGAGGTATATTCTGTAGGTTCTTCAGATATCTGCAGTTGGGCTTCTGCCCCCTCCACCTTCAGATGTTGCTCCCACCAGGGTCACCTATGATCTCTGTGCTACAAATTCCAGTGTGTACTTTTGCTATAAGATACTGGACAGTTGATCACTTCCTTCTTTGTAGCTTACATCCAAATGCTTCCAAGATTTTACATATATTATCTCATTTAATATCTGAAACCTCAGGATTTTAAGTACTAGTACTATCTCAACTTTATGAATGAAAAACTGAGGCTAGAAGAGGTTAAGTAACTTGTCCAGTGTCACACAGCAACTCCCACACAGCAACTCCCTATCCTATGTATACTTAGTGAAATGCTCTTTCCTTTGGTTTCTAAGACAACTGGTTCTCTTTTATTTCTTTGTGCATTTCTTATTCTCCTTCGGATATGCCTCTTCCTGGGTCTACCCTTTCAGTATTTGTCTTTTCTGGAAATCCATATTTCTCATTTTTTCTTGCCCTATATAATCTTGAATACACATGAAAGTGGTTTTAATCACCACCTATATGCTGATGCCCCTCAAACTCTTTCTCTAGTCCACATGTGCCACCTTCAAATCAAGTTTATCTAAAAGTGAACTTACCATCTTCCTCCATCCCAGAAATCACAAATTTGCTTCTTCTGTGTTCATTCTCTCATTGGCAGTATTATCTACCCAGCTACTCCAACCAGAAACCTGGGAGTCCTAATGATTCTGCCTTCTTCCCCTCACTCTCTTAACAAGTTCTGGTTTTTCTACTTTCTGAATATCTTTTGTGTTCATTCCTTCCCTCCAACTGCACTATCACTACTCAAGTTCAAGCCTCATCATCTTTTGCTTGGGCTATTACAATAAAACTGTTAACTTTCCTTCAGCAAAACTTCAGCTTCAACCTACCTATGACACTACTGCTGGCATAACTGACACAAATCACATAAATCAGACTGTGCTATACCCCTGCACCTATGGATGAACTCTACCCGCCTTAGCATACCATTTGAGTCCTGTCCTGTCAGGAACTAGTGCTTGCCTCTGTCATCCAACCTCCTCATTTCCTCTTCCACCCTCACCCATTATAATATAAGAGTACTGAAATCTCTTGTAATTCATCCAGATAAGTCATGATCTCTTTTTTTCTCTGTGACTCTGCCCATGATGAGAATTCTTAGAATGCCTTCTTCCACCTTGTTCATTTATAAAACTCCTATCTATTCTTTATGGACAGCTCAGCTCATCACTTCCTCTAAGAATCCTTCCTTTATTTCCCATCTGGGTTGGGAAATTCTCACAGCACTTAATTCTCAAAACTATCTTGTTACATGTGTAGCCCCAAGTTTACAAATGAACCTTTCCACGACCAGGGGAAAAAAAAAAGTAAAAGTTAAAATATATGAATGTATTTTTCCTACTACTTACTAATTTTTATTTTGTTTTCCCTAGAACTTTATGAAATCTTCCTCTCAAGAGCAAAAGAACGGTGGAAAAGCTTCAGTGAAACAAGTTCAGAGAATGATATGGAAGGTATGATTTTTTATTTTTAGTAAAAATTTCTGGGTGAAAATCCAGTCAGATACCAGTGTGGTTTTTTACCATGGGTCAGGAACTGTAGTAATTGCTTTACAACATTATCTCCTTTAACATTAATAGCCCTTTAAGTAGGTGATATTATCCCAAAAAGTATAGGAGGAGACTCAAAGTAGTTAACTTGTAAGCAATGAAGTTGTGAGGTAAACCCAGATTTTTGGACCTGGGAACCCAGGATTTGTTCACGACAGTAAGACTGATGGAGTGAAGTATTTTTAAGCCAACTTTTAACTTAAAAATAGATGGTCTTCGCTCCTCACTTATGACCTCCTATCTCCTCACTCACTGACTTTCATTTACTCCCTAATACATTATTTATCATTCTTATCATGCCTTAGCTTTTGTTCATTTAATTAACTCATAGATGTCATCTTTCCCTTCATTCTCATCAGTTTTCTTTCCTAATCATTTTGGAGAAGATAGGAACACTTTTTTCCTGTTGTCATTATTTCTTAAACATAGGTAGAGGGCAGCCTGGGGGGTGGCTTAGCGGTTTAGTGCCACCTTCAGCCCAGGGCACGATCCTGGAGACCCGGGATCGAGTCTCACATCAGGCTTCCTGCATGGAGCCTGCTTCTGCCTCTGCCTATGTTTCTGCCTCTCTCTCTCTCTCTCTCTCTCTCTCTCTGTGTGTCTCTCATGAATAAATAAATAAAATCTTTAAAAAATTAAAAATATATAGGTAGAGGGCAGCCCAGGTGGCTCAGCGGTTTAGTGCTGCCTTTGGTCCAGGGCCTGATCCTGGAGACCCGGGATTGAGTCCCATGTCAGGCTCCATGCATGGAGCCTGCTTCTCCCTCTGCCTGTGTCTCTGCCTCTCTCTCTCTCTCTCTCTCTCTCTCTCTCTGTGTCTCTCATGAATAAATAATAATCTTAAAAAAAAAAAACATAGGTAGATTTATTCAGCCATCCCTTGGCCTTGAATATGGAGAGCTATTTGTCTGCCACTTTCCTTTCTATATTTGTTCTGCTTCATAGATAGCAAACACTCTTCTCTTGCCAGTAAGTAAAACTCTAAAAATGAATGTGGTTTAGAATAGAGAAATGGTTTTCTATTAGTTTGTAAACGACTCTGCTAACTTCTTTGAATACTGTTCTATTTTAGAAGGATGAACAGTAGGGTGGGGAAAATCAAGTAAACAGTGTTAGAGAGACTTGATTTGAAAAGGGTTCACGTAAGTGTCATCTTGAGACCTGTTAGCTATGTCAGCTATTTGTGGGGAAAGTAAAAGTGCAAGGAAGGTGCAGATGTAAGACACTTTATACTGACAGGACCTTAGCTGTTTCATAATTCTTTTTGAATTCATTTTTATGAAATACTGAAAATATAAGAATTAAAATTATAAGCATTTACTTTTGAGACATTGTCATGATTACATGGTAAAAGTTGCACTTTAGTAGAAATTAATTGCATGTAAATGAAGAATTGTTCCAGTTAGAAATCATCTTCTGTCTAAATTATTGATTTCTTATTCCCTGTGTGTTTATAATTTGCAGTTGTCATTTAACTTTTTTGGCCATTTTTTTAAAAATATTCTGCCTCAATTCTCCTCTTTTTTGGACTCCAATTACATATGTGTTAGACCATTTATCAGTGTCCTACAAGTCTCTTTCACTTAAAAAACGTATTTTTTTCTTTCTGTGACTCGGTTTAAATGATTTTTATTGACCTGTAATCAATTTCACCAATCCTCTATTTTCCTATATCCAGTCTATTAGATCTGTCCAATGTGTCTTTAATTTCAGATATTTTGTAATTCTAGAATGTCTACCTGGTACTTTTTGTAGACTCTATTATATCTCTGTGGAAATTATTCATCTTTCCGTCCCATACATTTTCCCCCATCTTTTCCTCTATTTTCTTTAACATTTAACAGTTAATATTCTTATTTGTTAATTTCAGTACTGAGTCATCTTTAGGTCTGCTTCTGTTGGCTCATTTTCCCCTTGATTACAAGCCAGTCATGTTTTCCTGCTTCTTTGCATGTCATAAAATGTTTTTATTATACATCAATCATTGTGTATAAGAATATATATAAACTGAAGTTGAGGTTTCCCCTGCAGACGAAGTATTCTCTTTTCTGTCAGGCAGTTGCGTTATCACCTCAGCTTAATCAGTAACTGAGCTACATTAGGCCAAGGTTTCAGCTTTAGATGAACTTAGTTCATTGTGGGTTTCAAATATCTTGGTAGGAAGAACTGTTCTATTTTTATTCTCAGCTTCTTCCTCTCCTGAAATACTCTCCCAAAGGCCTTGTGATTTTGAGTAATTTCCTTCTACCTTTCCAGCCCTGCCTTCTGCCCTACACTAGCATCAGCAAAAGCCCCTAGGGATAAACCAGTTCTACATTCAGGCTCCTGCAGATTCTATCACAGCAGTCTTATTTGGCCATGAAAAGCTCTTTTGGTTTCTCTCTTCCCAAGCACAGTACCTTTGTCTATGACAAGCTCAGTCCTGAACTCATGCCTAGACTTGGCAGATACCTCTAGGAAGAAAAATGGCCACCTTGGAAAAATTCTTCTCTTCCTGGGATTTAAATCTTTTAGATATCTCTATGTCCACAGCATTCTTACACCTTTTTAAAAAACTTGTGCGGGCAGCCCGGGTAGCTCAGCAGTTTAGCGCCACCTTCAGCCCAGGGCCTGATCCTGGAGACCTGGGATGGAGTCCCACATCGGGCTCCCTGCATGGAGCCTGCTTCTCCCTCTGCCTGTGTCTCTGCCTCTCTCTCTCTCTCTCTCTTTCTTTGTGTCTCTCATGAATAAATAAAATCTTTAAAAAAAAA
Organism: Canis lupus familiaris; assembly: GCF_011100685.1. NCBI lineage: Eukaryota > Metazoa > Chordata > Mammalia > Carnivora > Canidae > Canis > Canis lupus. Next base: position 8,809,633 of record NC_049249.1, read on the forward strand.
AAAAAAAACTTGTCCTATTTGAAACTTACTTGTTTTTTCCCAGTTGTTACTGTGGGAGTGATAGTCTGCTCTTTTTTAAATTTTACTTTTTTAAGATTTTTTTCATTTATTCATTAGAGACAGAGAGGCAGAGACATAGTCAGAGGGAGAAGCAGGCTCCCTGCAGGGAGCTCAATGCAGGACTCCATCTGGGAACTCTGGGGTCACTCCCTGAGCCAAAGGCAGATGCCCAACTGCTGAGCCACCCAGGTGTCCCTGATAGTCTGCTCTTCTCTTGCCTAAAAAAACTAGAGGTAGAAATCTTTCATAAACCTTTCTGACAAATATATAAATATTTTCTTCATGTAAGAGGCTCTAAGTTTGAGGAAAAGCTGTGTGGCATTTCTTTAAATTTCTTGATTATTCAGCTTTTAACTTTCCTTAAGTAACATATCTATGCTGTGTGATCGATCAATCTGTATGTACAAGATTGAAATGGTTATAGCCAATAATCATCTTAATTTTATCTGCCTGGCAAATACAGGTGTATCTCTTGCTGATCGGGAGGCCAGTCTGGAATTAATTAAGTTGGATATATCCCGCACATTTCCATCCCTTTACATCTTTCAAAAGGTGAGGATTTCTAACCAGTTAGAACTACTTTAAAATTTTTTTTTAATCCTAGGCAACAAATTATAAAATGCATAGCTATTATTTTTTAGAAGGCTAAACTATAAAAGTTGGAGACCTTTATATAAAAATGTGAAACTATTAGGAAAATTCTAAAGGAATTTCTGTTGTTTTGTTCTACTGACTAAATGCATTACAGTTAGCATAGCCCATAATGACTTCATTAAGGTGAATTTCTTTTACTTTTTATTCTGTAAGATATTTGAATTCGAATATTTTTGCTTATTAGTCAGTTGTTAAAATGTAAAAACGTTTTCCCAAATCTTAGTTTTCCAGAATTACTATGGAAATAGGAAAAAATGGTTCATAAAAATGATTTTGTGCAGAGGCTGTCATGAGTTGCTTCTAATTTGAGAAATGGTAACATTTGTGTATACTTTATATTTCACACATGGAATTTCTCTAGATTGATAAAATGAGATAAAAATTTTTACCACTAAGATTAAAATTCTTAACAAACTTAATTTGGTATAGTTTGATGATTTCTTTTTGCTAAAATTACATTGTGTGAAAGGAAACAGTCTGTTTTCATCATAATCTTAGTGTATCAAATTTAGAAACTGTAAAATGGTACATAGACTATATAACTTGTATCCATCAAGTGAATTTATTTGGCTTTTTATTGTTCAGGATTAAATATTTTTTTATTAATTTTTTAGAGGAAACATCTTAGAGTGTATTTAGAATATTTCTGACAGTGATACAATTTACTAAAACTACTCATTTAGGAAATGCTAAAGTTTATTTAAAAATTAATTATTTGGGAATTAACTTAGAGACAATTATTTGTACAGTTTGACATTTCAGTTTTCTCTCCTAAGGGTGGCCCATATCATGATGTCTTACATAGTATCTTAGGAGCATATACCTGTTACAGACCTGATGTTGGTTATGTAAGTATTTGTTTCAATCTGGTTTTTGAATATAAACATCTTATCTGTTATCAAAGTATCTTATGTTGTACTAGCTCCTAAATGTATGTAATCGCTAGGTCTTGTTTTTCTTGGGTTCATCAACCTACCCAGAGAGAAATCTTTGCAGGGGCTTGAGACGGTCTGCCAGATTTCTGGAAGAGCTGCTGGGAATTTTATTATTCACTCTGCAAACTCTTATTAATTGCCACTGCTCTTGGGGTGGTGCCTATTGTCTTCTCACTGTGCCTCCAGAGATAAACTTCTTCTATTATGTCAGGTTGAAGGAAAGATGGGCATCCGTCCATATAGAATAGAGGAGGGGATTTTCTCCTTTTATAAATTTTCAACCAATCTTAGTTTTGTTTTGTTTTTTTAAGATTTTATATATTCATTCATGAGAGACAGAGAGAGAGGCAGAGACACAGGCAGAGGGAGAAGCAGGCTCCCCACAGGAAGCTGGACGTGGGACTCGATCCTGGGACTCCAAAGGCAGATGCTCAACTACTGAGCCACCCAGGCATCCCTCAATCTTAGTTTTAGCTTAAACTCCCCTTCTTCTCCCCCAGACCCCCAGTTTCAGAAGGGCCTGATAACCAGTTTCTGAGCCTTCCAGATTTGTGGCTGAATTGGTGTACTGCTTATTGGCTTATTGGCTTATTGGCTTCCTCCTCTGCAAATATTTTAGTTTTAACATTCTCCATTTAGTTACAATTTCTAGAATGCTAGTGACATTTTTATTTACTGTTTATATTATTTTCCATTCTCTTTGCCCTCCTAGTATTTCTTTTTCTTTAATGTCATTTTAGTTGGATTTTGGAGGGAACATAGAAGAATGTAAGTGTTCAGTTTGCCAAGTTTAATTGGAAGTCATAAAACCTCATCTTCAAAAAAAAAAAAAACTCCTCACCTTTGTCTTAAAATAGAAGAATTTAAGAGAATAGGATTGTCTGGTGCAACTTTATTTTGTTCCATGTTCATTTGTACATTAGTTCATTCATTCACTCAAATATTTATTGTGTGCTCATTGCTATAGGTCAGGTGTTGTTCTAGGCACTTTGAGGTACTTCAGTGAAGAAAATAAAAATTCCTCTCCTTCTGACACTTAGAATGTAGAAAGAGGAGACAGACAACAAACAAATCATATATTATATTAAAAGGTGATAAGTGGGCAGCCCCGGTGGCGCAGTGGTTTAGCGCCACCTGCAGCTTGGGGTGTGATCCTGGAGACCCGGGATCGAGACCCACATCGGGCTTCCTGCATGGAGCCTGCTTCTCCCTCTGCCTGTGTCTCTGCCTCTCTCTTCGCTCTCTCTGAATGAATGAATAAATAAATCTTTAAAAAAAAAAAAAAGGTGATAAGTGCTACAGGACAAATATGACATAGTAAAAAGGGGGGAAGTGCCAAGTTTGGGTATGGGGCAGGTTTTAGATTAAAGATGGTCAAAAAAAAAAAAAAAAAAAGATGGTTAAGTAGTCGTAATGGAGAAAGTGAAACTTGTATGCAGAGTCTAAACTCTTGCTCATGTATTATTACATCATAAAATGTAAAAATATTATGTAATGTTCATATCTGTGCCCAACATGGGGCTTGAACTTACAACCTGAGATCAAGAGTTATAGGCTCTACCCAGAGCCAACCAGCTGCTCCTGAACATTCACATTTTTAAGTTGACATTCAAATTTTATCGTCATGAGTTTATAAAGGATTTAATTTTTAGTACTTGCTAAATGTTATTTTAAAATAACACTCAGGGGGATCCCTGGGTGGCTCAGCGGTTTAGCGCCTGCCTTTGGCCCAGGGCGCGATCCTGGAGTCCCGGGATCGAGTCCCACGTCAGGCTCCTGGCATGGAGCCTGTTTCTCCCTCCTCCTGTGTCTCTGCCTCTCTCTCTCTCTCCCTCTCTCTGTGTCAATCATAAATAAATAAATAAATAAATAAATAAATAAATAAATAAATCTTTTAAAAAAATAAAATAAAATAACACTCAATCTTTTTTAAAAAGTGTAGCTATTTAAATAATATAATGGGGATCCCTGGGTGGCTCAGCGGTTTAGCGCCTGCCTTTGGCCCGGGGCACGATCCTGGAGTCCCGGGATCGAGTCCCACTTCAGGCTCCTGGCATGGAGCCTGCTTCTCCCTCCTCCTGTGTTTCTGCTTCTCTGTCTCTCTCTGTCTATCATAAATAAATAAATAAATCTTAAAAAAATTTTTTAAAATAATAATTATATATATACTATCCACTTAAAGAAAAATATATGACCTATACAGCTGTCAAATAACTATGGTGTATACCTGAAACTAATACTATATGTTAACTGTACTTCAATTTAAAAAAAGAAAAATACAGGGGCACTTGAGTGGCTCAGTGGTTGAGCCTTACCTTCAGCTCAGGCTGTGATCCTGGGGTCCTGGGATAGAGTCCCTCATTGGGCTTCCCGTGGGTAGCCTGCTTCTCCCTCTGCCTATGTCTCTGCCTCTCTCTCTGTGTCGCTCATGAATAAATAAATAAAATGTTAAAAAAAAAAAAAGGAAAAGAAAAATATATGAACAAGCTCTACATTAATAGTTTACAAATTATGCAGATTCTCTTTGAATTTATGTAAAATGACCACACAATATAACCTAACTGTGGTAATGCCAAGCCTTAATGGCAAACTAGCCAAGTCAGATTTATTTTATAAGATAATAGTATAAACTATGTTAGAATATATATTTCATGTTGTGATTTGACAGAATGGGTTTTTAATATCACAGCCTGAGCTGAAGGTAAGGCTCAACCACTGAGCCACTCAAGTGCCCCTGTATTTTTCTTTTTTTAAATTGAAGTACAGTTAACATATAGTATTAGTTTCAGGTATACACCATAGTTATTTGACAGCTGTATAGGTCATATATTTTTCTTTAAGTGGATAGTATATATATAATTATTATTTTTAAAAAATTTTTTAAGATTTATTTATTTATTTATGATAGACATAGAGAGAGAGGGGCAGAGACACAGGAGGAGGGAGAAGCAGGCTCCATTAAATTAATTTAATTTCACATGCTGAATCTATCAGTAAACCACACAAAAGTTTTATTTCTGGGATTTATTCAGTATATCTTGAAAAAAATTGGTGGTTCATATTCCAGTTATGTTTAAAAGAACCAAGGGCGCACCAATCTATATTATATTACTATTTTTTAATTTGTTCTCCTTGGGACTCTCTCCCTCAGTCGCTGTGCATTTTTAGAAAGTGGTATAGAAGAGGTGAGGTCACCAAATGAAAGCTGTTACTACTACTCTCTATTCTACATATACTGAAATTCAGTCCTATTTCTATTCACATATGTGACAGGAAGCCATAGGGCTCCCTCCAAGCAGTATTTCAAATTATCTTTTGTTTCGCATTCATGGTTCAGAGCGATTCATCATCATAAGTTAGAGAATGGGTGAGGACCGTGACTTTCACTTGGTACTGTGAATGTAATGATATTCTAAGGCAAACCATGTATAGAAAGCGAACATGTAAATGGAGGATCTGGGAATGGATTTCTCTAAAATAATCCATCACGGTGTACCATGTACTCTCTGGAAAGTTCTTTATGTGTCTCCAGGGCACCTTCTTCCCAGTTTTTTTTTTTTTTTTAAGATTTTATTTATTTATTCATAGACACAGAGAGAGAGAGAGGCAGAGACACAGGCAGAGGGAGAAGCAGGCTCCATGCAGGGATCCCGATGTGGGACTCGATCCCGGGTCTCCAGGATCACACCCCAGGCTGCAGGCGGCGCCAAACCGCTGCGCCACCAGGGCTGCCCATTCTTCCCAGTTTAAGACCACTGGTGTCTAGATTGTTGAATTGTATTCGTTTTCTGCTTTGAAGAAATGGTTATAGGTTCCTTCTGAGTAGAATAAAACTCTAGTCTTGAGTATCAATTGTTTGTAAGGTCCTCTGACACAGGCTTTCTCCTTTGCAGCAAGGAAGTAGGTAGCTATTATTTTGCCTAGACTGGGTCTACTGTGAACTGGGCTTGTGCGGTGGTGGGGCTGGAAAGTCGGTATGTCTCATAATCATAAAAGTGGAAGTGAGAAGACACATTTTCCAATAGCTCAGGAGGAGTAAAAAACTGTAGACAAGGATTTTACTCTAAGACCTTGGTAAGCTTTGTAACTTTCCCACATTGATTTTTCATTATAGTTCTCCATTTGTCTATAGTGATTATCAGCAAAACTAAAACAAGAAAGATCTGTGTGCAGCATGTAAGGGTAATAAAGAATGGGGAATCTGAGTAGATGACCTCCTCCTATGACCTAGGCAGGCATAGGGGAATAAAGAAAGACTTCAAGTAACAGAAAGTGGATGGGTTACACAGGTACTTCAAATGGCTAAAGTTTTATTTTTTTAAGTAAGCTCTGTGCCCAGCCTTTTAAGCTGAGTGATCTATACATAAGGTGTTTAAGAAGTAAAATTTTAGGGGTGCCTAGCTGGCTCAGTCAGTAGAGCACGCAACTCTTGATCTTTGGGTTGGTGAGTTCAAGCCACACATTGTGCATTGTCATTGTTTAATTGGCAGCATTTTCCTTTTTCAGTGTTACATAAAATAATGTTTCTTAAACAGCATCTTAGATTCAATTAAATATATTAATTTCTTCTCTTTGCTGCCTATTACAGATGGCTAACAGCTTTCCCCTTGCATCCATTCAACAGATTTTGTGGTACTAAAAATATAATTGTGAACAAACAGACACAGTCTCGTCTCTGTATTGTATTAGTTTCCTATTATGGCCATAACAAATTGCTACAAACGTAGTGGCTTTAAACAATACAAATTTCAGGGCACCTGGGTGGCTCAGTCAGTTAAGTGTCTGCCTTCGGCTTAGGTGGTGATCCCAGGGTCCTGGGATTGAGCTATGTTGGGCTCCCTGCTCAGGGAGGAGCCTGCTTCTCCCTCTGCTACTCCTTCTGTCTCTATTCACTTGCGCTTGCGTGCTCTCTCTTGCTTTCTCATAGAAATAAATCTTTAAAAAAAAAGTACAAATTTATTATCTGGTAGCTCTGGAGATTAGAAGTCTGAAAGTCAAGATTTATTAGCAGAGCTGTTTTCCTTCTGGAGGCTCTGGAGAAGAATTTATTTCCTTGCCTTTACCAGCTTCTGGAGGCTGCCTACATTCCTTGACTCCTGACCACCCCCACCCTCCATCTTCAAAGCATCCTCAAATCTCTCTGTGACTCTCCTACCTCCCTCCGTCATTTAAAAGGACGAGATGATTACATTGGGCTACCCGCATAATCCAGGGTAATCTCACCATCACAAAATCCTTAATTTAATTACATCTTCGAAGTCCCTTCTGCCGTGCAAGGTAACATTTTCACGGGTTACAAGGATTAGGTTGTGGATATCATCCTGGGCATGTTATTCTGCCTGCCACAGGTCCTATCCTCATGGAATTTATACTCTAGAAAATCAAGTAGGGAATTACTGCAGATTTTGCAAAGAGTACTCAGAAGAAGCCAGAGAGGTAGAAGGAGAACAAGAAATACCGGATCACAGAAGCAAAGGGAATTCTGAGGGTAGAAAAGTACCTATTTTACAAGTTATTGGTCATCCTGGAAAGAGGAATTTCAAGATAGTATAGTAACGGAGTGGGAATCCAAACTGAAGTGTACTGAGAAAGGAGACATAGTGATTGTAGGCAAACCTTCAAAAAATTTGGGAAAAAGAGGGCAGCCCGGGTGGCTCAGCGGTTTAGCGCCTGCCTTCTGCCTGGGGCGTGAGACCGGATATCGAGTCCTACATCGGGCTCCCTGCATGGAGCCTGCTTCTCCCTCTGCCTGTGTCTCTCCCTCTCTCTGTGTCTTTCGTGAATAAATAAACAAAATCTTTTTAAAAAAAAAAATTGGGAAAAAGAGACAGTGGTTTCTTTCTTTCTTTTTTTTTTTTTTTTTAAGATTTTATTTATTTATTCACGATAGACACACACAGAGAGAGAGAGGCAGAGACATAGGCAGAGGGAGAAGCAGGCTCCATGCTAGGAGCCCGATGTGGGACTTGATCCCGGTTCTCCAGGATCCCGCCCTGGGCCAAAGGCAGGCGCCAAACCGCTGAGCCACCCAGGGATCCCGAGACAGTGGTTTCATTGTAAACACTGTTAGTGTTGTTTTGTGTAAGTCTGTTATGCACATCTCTACCAGAAATAAGTGCCTGATGACGTTTTTTTAGTTAAAGAATGAGCAGTGGCTCCATATCACTAACCTACTAAAAAATGTACAGCAGTAAAAAAAATAAAAATAAAAAATAAAAAAAAATGTACAGCAGTTCTCCATAACTCACAAGCAAGCATCTGTGTGGCCGAACTTTTTCCTCAAGGCTTTCACTGTTTGTAAATGCATCCTACTTAAGTTCTCTCAATATAAAGATTGTGCTCCAGCTGAGCTGGTCCTATGTGTCTTTGCTTATATTTCTTTTCTTCCCTGGAATGTTTTTTCTTATTTTTTCATCCTGCTTTTCCAGGAACCTAGCCTTACTGTTCACCCTCCCACCACCCCTACTGTCTTAGAACATCAGCAGCACTTCTCATACATCTCTTTTATTCTTGGTTCCTCACTCTACCTCAGACAGATGTGCTGTGACAATGAAGACAATCACCGGATTTTCTCTATCCTCTACTTTGAAAGACTTCAGACCGAGAGAAAATGAAAGCGAGATTAGTACACAGAGATAGGCTTTGGTAGCAAGTAAAAGCGGATACTTTCTTAAGAATTTTTTTCAGAAATTTTCCCTAATTCTTTTTTTTTTTTTTAAGATTTTATTTATTTATTCATGAGAGACACAGAGAGAGAGAGGGAGGCAAAGACACAGGCAGAGGGGGAGAAGCAGGCTCCATGCAGGGAGCCTGACGTGGGACTTGATCCCGGGTATGCAGGATCACACTCTGGGCTGAAGGCGGCGCTAAACCGCTGAGCCACCTGGGCTGCCCTCCCTAATTCTTCTTAAATTATAACACATGAACAAGAAATGTAAGATTAGGGAGATTTCATAATTATTAGCAGGTTCTCTATATTATTACTTTCATTGACATATAAAAAGAAATCTTGATTAATTCTACTTTAACATTACTTTATAATTTTTTTTTTAAAGATTTTATGTATTCATGAGAGACACAGAGAGAAAGAGAGGCAGAGACACAGGCAGAGACACAGGCAGAGGGAGAAAGAAGCAGGATCCATGCAGGGAGCCCGACATGGGACTCAATCCCGGGTTTCCAGGATCACGCCCTGGGCTAAAGGCGGCGCTAAACTGCTGAGCCACCGGGGCTGCCCCGCTTTATAATTTTTTAAGACTACAATGAGTATTCTTAAAATACCTCTACACCTCTCTCTCTCTCTCTCTCTCTCTCTCTTTCATGAATAGATGAATAAAATCTTTTTAAAAAAATTTTAAAAAGAATACAATAAGATAAACTGTATAGAATTATTATTGTAAGCACATTTTGATTAATTTCTTTTCTCTTTGAAGGTACAAGGGATGTCTTTCATAGCAGCAGTTCTCATTCTCAATTTGGAAGAGGCAGATGCCTTCATTGCATTTGCAAACCTCCTCAATAAGCCATGCCAGTTGGCCTTTTTTCGTGTGGATCACAACATGGTATGAACATTTGGAATGAATTGTGATTTCCTTTGACATTCAGTTTTTATAGTCTGAATGCTCAGGGTAAAAAACATTAATTAGAAGACCAAAATAATCTGATCTAAAATAAGTTTTTCATTGAAAACTCCTACCAATCATTGATGAAAAGACTCAGAAAGCAGTGCTAAGCAAGATATTCTCTTAATTTATTATTAAGGATTTAATTTCTCTATTTCTAAAGTATACTTCTCAATAACTTTATTGGTATTTCTGTCTTTAGATGTTGAAATATTTTGCAACATTTGAAGTATTTTTTGAAGAAAATCTCTCCAAATTATTTCTTCATTTTAAATCTTACAGTCTTACACCAGACATATACTTGATAGACTGGTAAGTCATAACAAATAAAATACAATTAAAAGAAAAAAAGTATAACTTTTTTGTGTATTTTAGGAACTAGCGTAAATCTCATGCACACGATAAAAACTCCTTCCCTTACAAATAGAGAAACTCTCACATTTTTGTGGGGAGGCATTTGATTATGGGCTGAAATCAGAATCTCTCAGTTTGTATTTTAGTTTCTTTTTTTTTTTTTTTTTTTTTTTGTATTTTAGTTTCTTATCTATAAAATCAGAATAATACCTGTATCTTGGGTTGTAGTGAGAGTGTTCTACATGGATTATTATCTCCTTCAATATCTACATGCTGTGGTATCAGAAAGAGCCATGTCTTTATCATTTTTAACATATAAGAACTTGCGATAGTTATGATAGTGGGTTGTTGTTGTTTTCACTAAGGGCTTTGTTTTTTTCAAGACTTTCTCCAGCCTTTTTTTTTTTTTTTAAATCCAGCTTTTTGACAGAAGAGATCACTCTTTTTTCCCAACATTACAGTTATACGTCTTCCTTGCCAAGGACTCTTTTTTTGTTTGTTTTGCTTGCCGAGGACTCTTGTATGAGGCTGCCAGTTGATACAGAATGGTGGGGTGGTGAATTGTGCCAAAGGGAGCAGCAGTTATCTTAAGATAGGTTGTTAAAGGGCAGCCCGGGTGGCTCAGCAGTTTAGCGCCACCTTCAGCCCAGGGTGTGATCCTGGAGACCTGGGATGGAGTCCTGTGTTGCGTCGGGCTCCCTGCATGGAGCCTGCTTCTCCCTCTGCCTGTGTCTCTGCCTCTCTCTCTGTGTCTGTCATGAATAAATAAAATCTTTAAAAAAAAGAAAAAAAAGAGTACATATGAAACATTCAGACCTTCCATATGGCCATGCCTCCAGTGCCTCCATTCAACCATCCTTTGCAACTAGAGACACCTGACACCCCCCAGCCCAACCCCCCCACCCCCCCTTCAGAAGCTCCTGGCTGGGGCCCCTCCCCTCTCCCCTCCCCCACATTGCCATAAAATCCCAATTATCAAATTCAGTTGATTTCATATAAATGATACTAAGTTTTAATATAGAAAAATAATTAATGACCTTGATCAAATACGCTATATTCCCAGTTGTTTTTGGTTTATTTAAGCTTTTTTAAAAACTTATTTTTCAGTGTATTCTTTTCAGTTCCCACTAGGAACATTAGAGCTCCTTTGGGAAGGACCCAAGATAATGGGGAGAAGAAAGATTTTATGTTATGAGACCCAGAGGACCAAGATCAAATACTAAATCTGTAGAGAGGGGGGAAAGTATTCAATTGTCCGTCTTGAGGACCAACAAGTATCACAGTTGATAATAGGGAGCAGGATGTAACTAATAGTACTGTGTACTTCCTAGGCACTGCTGGTACCCTCTCTCATTTTGAGCAATGAATTACCATTCTCTGTACTACCAGGGGTGTGCTTTTGCCATGCAGTTAAATATGTGTTTATAATTAAGAAATAGACATGGATTTTTGTTTAATTGCCTCTGTTGAACTTACTGCGGACATATTCCAGAATCAGTCATGCAAGAAAAGAGAGAAATAAGTAAGTGGCAGTGCTAAAGGGTAGGGGTGGGAAGAGCCTTTAGTTCCCTCCCTCAAGTTTCATCAGCACTGCCTCAGATAAACACAGTCTTTGAAAAAAAAAAAAAAAAAAGTCTTACTTTGGGGGCGGCTAGCTTAGTTGGTGGGGTGTGCAACTCTTGATCTCAGGGTTATAAGTTTGAGCGCCATGTTGGGTGTAGAGATTACTTACAAATAAAATCTAAAAAAACAAAAACCCAAAAAACTTTTGCCAAGGCTGCTTCAAGAGAAGTTCTCTAGCATCTGCTCTCCCTATTTCCCCAACCAGAATGCTGCCTTAAAGTACCACTTGATAGAGAATTACATGATCAGACATTGTCAGAAAGGATGGCAAAACCATTTTAGTGATTCTGTTGGAACCATATATACTCCAAAAGAAGTAGTAAGTAAAGTTTGGTAAAGGAAAAAAAAACAACAACCCAGTATATGTTTATGGTAGGAGAAAAAAGAAAAGTCAGATGTTACAATTTTGTATTTAGGTTACTAAAAGATGATATTTGGGTTCCTCATAAAATAATAAGTAACTTTTATTGAACATTTCTTTTTTTTTTTTATTGAACATTTCTTATGTGCCAGGCACTGTTCTGAATACTTTGCATTTATTCCTTTAATTTTCAAAACAATCCTGAGAGGTAATATTATACTTTGTTTACTAATGAGGAAACTGAGGCACAGCAAGGGTATGTATCTTCCTCAAGGTAACACTCCTAATGCCAAACTCAGACATTCTGGTTTCAGAGCCCACAACCCTAACCACTAGGTGTTTTGCCACTCTAATTTGTGTTAGGCCAGGTCTCTGTGGGAGGTTGTAAATTACTTACTCCTTTCCCACTACTCAAGTTCTTTGAACGAAGGAATCGTATCGTATTTACCCTCTAATCCCTAATTAAACACTGTTCTTTTTATATAGAGATGATTAATGAGTGAATGAATAAATGAATGAAAAGTATCAATGACTGTTTTCTCCCTAATTTTAGGATCTTCACACTATATAGCAAATCACTACCACTTGACCTGGCCTGTCGAGTCTGGGATGTATTTTGCAGAGATGGGGAGGAATTTTTATTTAGGACTGGATTAGGAATCCTCCGATTATATGAAGATATTCTCCTACAAATGGACTTTATTCATATAGCACAGTTTCTAACTAAATTACCAGAAGATATCACATCAGAAAAGCTGTTCAGCTGTATTGCAGCCATTCAGATGCAGAATAGCACCAAAAAATGGACTCAGGTAGAGTTACTTTTTCCTACTTATTCTAAAAGATGTGTTAAGACAATTAGTTGCCTTCTTATAAAAGCTATTTATTTCTCGGGGCAGCCCCGGTGGCGCAGCGGTTTGGCACCGCCTGCAGCCTAGGGTGTGATCCTGGAGACCCGGGATGGAGTCCCACGTCCGGCTCCCTGCATGGAGCCTGCTTCTCCCTCTGTCTGTGTCTCTGCCCCTCTCTCTCTGTGCCTATGAATAAATAAATAAAATCTTTTTTTTTTAAAGCTATTTATTTCTCAAATGTTAGTGCATAATTTAAAAAGTTTTTTAAAAAATAATTTTTTTACTTTGAAAAGGCAAGAATTTAAAGCAGATTGCTTCTCTTTCCAAATCTGTGGCTTTTTTTTCTTTTTATGTAACTTTGGTATTTCTTTCTTCACATTTCTTTCTTTCTTCAAATTTCAAATAGACAACAGTGTATCAAACACCTACTGTAGGGACCCAGGACCCCTGGGTAGCTCAGTCCGTTAGGAGTCTGACTCTTGGTCTCAGTTCAGGTCTTGATCTCAGGGTGATGAGTTCAGGCCCTATGTTGGGCTTTACACTGGGTGTGGCACATACTTAAAAAACAAACCACCTACCTTATACTAAGGATTTGCAATAGAAAGAATATAATGTATGATACTGGCTTTTTAGATGGTTAGTCCTGTTAGGGAAGCAAACGTTGGCAATCTAAGTTAAGTACCATAAAAGATAGAATAATCACTTGCTCCTTGAATGATAGACAATAGGCATCATAAGCTCACAGTTTTATTGCTTATGAAAAAGAAATGTAAGAATATGGGTCCAGAAGATGTTCTGTTACCAATAGTAATTTCAGAATATTTGGCAAGTGAAAACTGGAATCTAATTATATACCATAAATTTGGGTTGAAATGAACAAGAGGATTTGAGAATGGCAGTCTTTCAGGGGCAGAGGTAAATATACTAAAGTTTTTCATATTAATGAACTATAGTTGCTTAAATCTCTTTAATCTATGCAGTAGTTAATTTTGAGGATTAATCTTTCCTTTATATAATTTCCAGGTCTTTGCATCTGTAATGAAGGATATTAAAGAAGGAGACAAGAATAATAGTCCTGCTCTGAAAAGCTAATCTTCAGAATTAACAGACTAATTGAAACATAAATAATGTTGTTTTGATAAAAGTTTTTTGTTTCCTATGTAAAAAACATGGAAGAAAATGTTGGAGAAACTTAAAAGAATCAAGACATGGGAAACTGCTGATTTTGAATTCCATGGCTGAAGTAAATGAAATGAGTAACTGATTGACAGTATTAATAAAAAAGTATTTTGTAGGGAGAGCCATTTTACAAAAGGAAAAGTTTAAATGGCTAGTTAGTACTCCATAATTTGGAGTGAACAGTTTAATGCAATAAACTTTTTTAACAGCTTTGGAGATTATTCAGATTTTTACATCTTTTCTTTTTTAACAATTACCATAAAAGCACTTTGGAAGTCAGAGCAGAATTGTTGAATATTACTTTAACTTCCAAAATACTATTTGAAATAAACACCTTAATACAAATATTATCTTCAGTTCTGACCTTTTGAAGATATTAGAGACCACGAGAAAGTAACTTTGATTGTAAAGTATTTAAGTCACAGAAGTTGTTACCTTCATTCACAGGTCGGGGCAAATTTGGGTTTTCTGGGAACTGGAAATACTGGTGGGAGCTTGTTTCATGTTTGTTTAGGTGTTTTTCCACAGTATCATGTCTGTCTGTTTTTGAAGGGAAATTGTTTCTTAAAGAATTCCTGTCAAAGAATTCTAGCTTTTCTGTTTCTAGTCTAAGGAGTTATTCTAATAATTTAAGAGAGCTAACTGGTAGAAGGAAAGTTCTTTGCACTTTAGTGGACTGAAGACTTGATTTTGGAAGTAAGTCCATAAATATAAATGAGATTTTTCCACTGGTAAAAGTAAAACATAGGAATTCTGAGAGCTGAAATAGCATGCTACTTGGCAAGACTTTAAATTTTTTAGTTAAAATTCCTTCACTGTCTATAGAAACAAAATTTAATTCCAGTTTTAAATTTGAAATCTTAATATGTAGCCAAGTCTATGACTTGTAAAACACTGTGCATAATTTTCTAATCAATGGAAATAAGACTAAAAGAAAAAGATAAAATTAACTTTTTTCTAATGAGTCTAACTTTGATGATATAGTGGATAAAGAAATTATTGGTAAATCAACATGAAATTTATTATTATATGTTTAATCCTTGAACCTAAAATAAATCACTTGAGTATTATAAGTGGTATCTGTATAACATACTCTTTGGTTAATAATTAGATGTTACAGTGTGCTTTTATGTTTGCAGTTTAGTTTAAAACAACACTTGAGCATACTATTTCTGTTAGTGGTATATAGTCTTCAAACTAACAAGCCTGTGAACCTTGTTAGTTCAGTGACTGCCTCTTCAGGAGTATGGGACCAGATGATGTCCATATATTTTTACCCCATGGGTCATTCTAGCCTAGGGACCACTAGTGGAACCCTCAGAAGTTAACTCCTATCTTAGGAGCTTACTTAGTGGAAACTAGTATTGTAATAAATATTGAGGGAGTACCCAGGGTCTTAATAGGTTTCAGAATGATATTTTAACTCTGGTAACTACTTCCTCGATATTGGTGACCCTGATAAGAGGGAATGTAACCCCTGGCAGTAATCTCATTGAAGTTATACTACCTGCCTAAATTTAATCTTATGTTTGTGTATTTGTTCCCAGTATTTCTTTTTCTCATTTTTATTATTGTACAGTTTCTTTACTTTTCAAGTATAAATGTGTATATAAAATGTAAATACAAGGAATTCACTAAATACCACTATTAATAACTACTGTGTAAATAAAACTTGTAAGCAGAGTAATTACTTGAAATGAGTCTTCATTACTTTGGGGATAACTGGTTTATTTAACCACATTTGGAGGGAAAAGGAAATTTTTTCTTTTTTTTTGGACAAATTTCTCTTCGAAGGGATATTTTGGTCCTTCAGCCTCTTGAGACTCAGTACTGGCAGCTGAAATATTATCCTGTATCTTCCTTTGAACCTCCTATACAGGTAGTATAGGGTTATTCAACACGGTCAGTGTATGACAATTTTGTTTCGTTTTGGTTAAAGTTGATTTCAATTAAAAAGTTTTCCTAAAATCTTTAAGATTATGTGAAATTTAATATGTATAATATGTTTCCTTTGTCTATTCTTTTACATAAATATATATAGATAATTTCTCAATTCATTGTCCTTTCAGCCCAGGTACAGATTGTATTATTTAAATGCTACTTAGAAGATCCTAGTATGACCTTTTCTAAAAGTCATAGAATATAATCATAGTTTTTACTGATTTCTTTTGCAGTGATGATCTTCATATAATATTATTGGTCTGGGTGTATTTGTTTGACTTTACAAAAGTTAGATAGCATCTTCTCCCTCTCCTTCTGCCTGCTTACCCCCTCCCTCACCTGCCCCAGCTCAAGTCTGTCTCTCTCTCTCAAATAAATAAAATATTGAAAAAAAATAACAGTTTTCATTGTATCTTAGGAATTAATGCTATTTTTTACCTAAAGCAGTCAATGTTTTAGAGACTATACTGTTGGAGGATATAAATTCTAAAGTATATAATCATGGAATAATTTATATTCATAATGCCATATGGTTTATTTTGATTTTTCTTATTTTTGATTGGATAAAACTATTTTGTATTCCATGAGCACATTCAGATAGAGAGATGGGTGTAAAAGAGGCAAAAAAATATGTGACAAAACAGCATTGGGAAATCAGCTTTTCATTTGCCATGACTAGTTGACATATATAGGGTCAGAAAACAAAAGTCTTACCTCCGGGGAAAAGTGATTTTTGTACTGAATTCATTATTTTGATGTTGTCAAAGCAGTGCCCAAATCCCAAATGTAGTAAAACTTCATTAATTAGAACTTCGCTGTTTCACAACATGTAAAAACAAAAATTAAAATAGAAGATTTTAGGGAAACTAAACTACACTTCAGAGAGAGTAGAAAGCCTGGCCCTTTAAAAATATTGTTAGTAAACAAACAGTGTGATTGCAGTAGAAGTGAACTACTTGGTATTTTGAATGAAAGTAGGAATGTTTGCTAAGCCCCGCTAAACACTGCCTCTTAATATTTTGATAGGCTAAAATTGCAAGGCTTGGGAAGTTAGCAAAATTGCATTTCTTTCCAAACATTCTAATCATTCATATTTATCTTCCCTCTGTTTCAATTAATAAGGTTTTACTATTTGCATTTCATTCTGTGGGAAAGGTTTATTTTCTAATAAGTACCAGAAAAAAGTTTTGACTTTCAAAAAAATTGCATTACAACGTGTTGCATTTGTTGAACATTTAAATAAACAGTACTTGCATGATTTTATGTAAAGTAAAATGACTTTTGTACTATTGCATTGTATTTGGAAAATCATTTTTGTAATATGTAAATGTAAACTAATACAGATTTGAAAAAGTATGTAAAATTGACAACAATGGTGTATATATGTTCTAATTTTTCATCTTCAGGTAGAATACTATACATAATGGTATTATAAAAGCAGAAAGTGAAGCCTGTTTTTTCCCAGTGTAGGCAAAATTGATAATCAATATTGTAAGTAAATGATGTATTTTGATTATTACATAAATCCCAAGGCTTTTAATTTTAATATCTAAATTATTAAGAAACTTTGAAAGGGAAGTATTGACTGAATTAAAATCTTGTAGATTATATGTAGGGTGCCTGTGTTTGGACTTTGAAAGTGAGAAAACAAATTGGAAAGTTTTGAATGATAGGGTTTGTTCTGTCCTAAAAGTATACTAAGTGATTTTTTTTCTAATATTTTATTTATTTATTCATGAGAGACACAGAGAGAGAGGCAGAGACACAGGCAGAGGGAGAAGCAGGCTCCATGCAGGGAACCCGATGTGGGATTTGAACCCAGGTCTCCAGGATCACACCCTGGGCTGAAGGCGGAGCCAAACCGCTGAGCCACCGGGGCTGCCCCTACTAAGTGATTTTTTAACTAAATTTTAATGTAGAAAGGGAATTTCTATTTTGTTGTAATATTTCTTCTGATTTGATTTTTAAAGCCACTCATATGGGCCCTTGAAAAGTAAACAGTTCTCATCAAAGTTTTAATAATGTTTTACACTCTTTTAAAAATGCAAATCAGTTGGGCCTAGGTGGCTCAGTCAGTTAAGCCGCTGCCTTCAGCTGAGGTCCTTAACCCCCAGATCCTAGGATGGAGTTTTGCTTTGCTTCGGGCTCACCGCTCAGTGAGGAGTCTGCTTCTCCATCTCCCTCTGTCCCTCCCCTATGTTCATGCTGGCTTTGCTCTCTCTCTCTCTTGTTGTCTCTCAAATTAAAAAAAAAAAAAATGTAAATCATATCCTACCATTTCCTTGCTCAAGACCCTCTAGTGGCATTCTTAATAACAAAAGTCCAAACTGTTTGACTCTGCTCTACAAGGTCCTATCTGAACTGTTCTCTCTGCTTATCTCTACAATTCCAACTACCACTTAACCTCAACTCTACTGCAGACCTAGTAGATCTCTTGCCATTTTTCAATCTGCCAGCCTCCTATCTCCTAAGGGCTTTTACTCTTGCTGTTCCCTCTGAAATGCTCTTAACCTGGGTCTTTGTATGGCTTATATACTCTTTTGATTCAGGTCCCTGCTTCATGTCACCTCCTCAGAGTTACAGACCTTCCTGTAAATATCCATCCTCTATCATTCTCATGACCTTACTCTGTTTCGTATCTCTAGTGTCTGCCACTTATCACTACTTGACGTTGTTTTATTTATTTATTTATTTTTTTAAAGAAGAGAATAGTTACACGACTCAAACCTCCTGATTTTTATTTTATTTATTTATGATAGTCACACAGAGAGAGAGGCAGAGACATAGGCAGAGGGAGAAGCAGGCTCCATGCACCGGGAGCCCGACGTGGGATTCGATCCCGGGTCTCCAGGATCGCGCCCTGGGCCAAAGGCAGGCGCCAAACCGCTGTGCCACCCAGGAATCCCTTGACGTTGTTTTATATGTTTGTTTGTTATCTCCACTACAGTGTAAACTCTGAGGTCAGCAACATTGTCATTGTTTACCACTGAATGGGTAGTACCCAAAGTAGTGCTTGGCACTAGTCATGATAGGTATGGATGGATAGATTGTTTTTATTTTAGGCCAGTCCTCAGTGAACTTGCCTTTCATTTCAAATGTATCTGTTAGATGATGCATGTAGCCAGAAGCCCAAGTCATATTTCTGGTTCATTCAGAAAGAAGGTTCAGCAATTAAAGGTTAAGGAGAAGAGAGTGAACTAAGAGATATCAGAAATAGGAATATCAGGAGTGTGTTGGGGTCAGGAAAAAAAGAGATAAGCATATTTCCATAAAGGAATGAATGATAGTGTCAGGTGGTGGTGAGGTTGAGATGAGGACTGAGACATGCCCATTAAATTTAGCAGTGTGTAGCTTATTGATTTCTCTAGTTTGGTGTATTTTGCCTGTAGCATCCAGACAAATGGTTGAAGAATCAGTGGGAAGCAAGAAAATAAGATTGCTAGTATAGATAATTCTGAAGTTACCTGTAAAGAGGAAGAGAAAGCAGAAAGTAAATAGCTGGCAGGAAAAAAGGAGGTTGCCCCTTTCCTTTTTTTAAGATGGGAGTGAGTTATTTAAATATTAATAGAAGATATTCAGTAGAGGTTTAAGAAAGAGTGAGAGAATGGGATAATATGTAATCTAAGATTCCTGAATAAACTGTAGGGAAATGGATGCAAAGCATGACATTAGGGAAATTGGAAAAGGTGTTTAGATGAAGGTAGTTTTTAAATGTGTTGAGAACCTGAAAGGGGAGTTCTTTCTGTAGCTATTGTTTACTTTGGGAGGTAGGCAGGAAGTGGGGCCATCTAGTATAGCAAGAAGGAACGTGGTTTTGTTTTTTTTATTTGAGTTTTTCTTGTTCCCACTTCTATGATTGGGTAGATGGGTGAAACCATTAATATGAAAGGGATTTCTAGGAGAGGAAGACATTTTATGTGGGTAGGGAAAAATAATGACATAACATCTTAGAAGTAAATATTAGTGCCTCATCTGGATAGTCTACCTCTGACTTTTGTATCCCACCTTGAAGCCAACTCTGCTTCATTCATACTGGCCGCCTTCTAATACTCAAACATGCCCAAACTTATTCTTGCTTTAGTCTTTTTGCACTAGCTATAGCTTCTGCTTAGACTTCAATGAGGGGTTCAAAACAAGTCTCCCCAGAATGCCAATTTTGCATACTGATTATTTTGAACTGAAGAACATTTAAGGCCCAAAAGAAGAGTTTTTTAGGTCCCCCCTCAATTGACTAAAAGAATTTAGATAGAGAGCCCAGTCTAGGAAGAGAATCACCAAAGATAGTTACAAAGAGTATGGACTAGACATGGGAGGCTGGGAAGGGCCTGTTTGTTCAAAGTTCTCTCTGTGTCCCTTTCCCTGTGCATGGCATGGTGAACATTTGTTTACCAAACGTTTGTTCTTCACATCTACTTGTGAATTGTCTTCCTTCTCTTTGAAGCTCCAGATCCCATCCCCTTCTTTGTAGCTCAAATGGCATATAAGCCTCAAGTGCCTGTCACGGAATCTCTCCTTTTCATTGTGGGCTCCTGTATGTATGAAAGTAATTAAATTTGTTTTTTCTTTTGTTAATCTGTCATATGTTAATTTGATTAATAGACCAGATGAAAGAACCTAGAGTGGTAGAGGAAAAATTTTTCTTCCTCTACAGTTGGCTGCCACAAAGGGAAGAACTTCACTGGCTGGACAGTGCTCACTCTGAGGCTGCTACGGGTGAGAGATCCTGGGACCTCTGAAAAAAAGCTGGCAGAAGGTAAGAATTCTTACATTAATCTCCCGGGTCTTTGCCTGTGGGGTCTGGTGGAAGCAAGTGTCCCTTTTCCTTTTCTAAATTTAGATTAGTAGGAAGAGATATTTGTGGAACTAGTTCCTGGGTATAGCAACTCTGGTAAAGATTTACTATGATTCACAGGCAGCCCCGGTGGCGCAGCGGTTTAGTGCCGCCTGCAGCCTGGGGTGTGATCCTGGAGACCCAGGATCGAGTCCCACATCGGGCTTCCTGCGTGGAGTCTGCTTCTCCCTCTACCTGTGTCTCTGCCTCTCTCTTCACTCTCTCTGAATGAATAAATAAATACATCTTTAAAAAAAAAAAAAAGATTTACTATGACTATTCTTGATTTTATTGATCTTTTTCCTCCCAGAAATAGTTACTGTTTTTCTTTGTCTCCATCTGTCTCTGGCATAGGCCCTATAAGCCAGCTGTTCAAGCCAGCCGTATAGACTAGTGAGTTCACAGTTCTCACCAGACCAGCATCTGTGTAGACAAACTGTTGTAGGCTAATGGGCACATGAGGTAAATATTCTTGCTAAGGGACGTCTTTGAAGCCAGAGCTACAAAATTGGTGCGCATGGATTGAGCACTTAAGAACTGTTAGAAGCTTACCACTTAACTCAAAGACACATGTGTTAGGATAAGTCGGTCACTGAATGGGTTGCATTGACACCAAGGTCACCTGCCAACCTCAAGAAAATACCCATGCAACAAGGTACACTGTAAAACACCACACAAACCCCAACCCAGCAGCACATCCTGCTGAGGTACTAGTTTGGCTCCAAGAGACCCAAGGATTTAGCTAAAGCTGGTAATGTGCATATGAGAAAAACCATATGGAAGTTTTCCTTTTGTCGTGTTCTAGGCCTTAAAAGCTTGGCTTTATGACTAGTGAGAATATTATATCTGGTCTTAGACAACTGGAAGGTATGTGTACCAGTGTGCATTTTGATAGCCAGTTGAATAGACTGCGTTTCCCAGTCACAAAGTCACAAGCAGCATTCTCTTCATCTGACTGTGCCAGCTTCAGGGGAGCTTATCATAGGGGGCTTTTGTCATCTCAATCTTCATTGTTATTGTTGGTGCTGGAAAAAAAATAACAAAAAAGAAAAAGAAGGGGATCCCTGGGTGGCTCAGTGGTTTAGCGCCTGCCTTTGGCCCAGGGCGCGATCCTGGAGTCCTGGGATCGAGTCCCACGTCGGGCTCCCAGCATGGAGCCTGCTTCTCCCTCCTCCTGTGTTTCTGCCTCTCTCTCTCTCTCTATGTCTATCATAAATAAATAAATAAATCTTTAAAAAAAATAAAAATAAAAAATAAAAAAACATTAAAAAAAAAAGAAAAAGAAAAAAAAAACACATTCCATTAGTGGGTCTATTACTGGAGGCACATCTTGTGGGACACCTAGGGATTGTTTTCACTACATCTTAATGCCTATAACCCTGTGATGAGGGGCTTTCCTTTCCTAGACTATCTTTGCAGTGAACTTTTTGGATCATGGGGCTGCATCTTCTGCACCCTCTCCAGGGATGCCACTTTTATAGTAAAGATTTATTTTGATCCCAAAAGTTATCTCTGGGTCTTTCCACAAAAAGGCTTATTGAATTGAGTTGCTTTAGAATAAACATACTATTGAAAGTCTTACTCGTCAATGGCCAGATGATAGATTTCTCAAACTGCAAAAACTTTTACATTTGAAAAGTTTTTAGAAAGCTGTCATCCAGGGGCACCTGGGTGGCTCTGTTGATTAAGCATCTGCCTTTGGCTCAGGTTGCGATCCCAGAGTCCTGGGATTGAACCTTGCATTGGGCTCCCTGCTTGGTGGTGAGCCTGTTTCTCCCTCTCCCTCTACTGCTCCCCTTGCTAGTGTGTGCATGTGTGCTCTTTCTCTCTGTCAAATAAATAAACAAAATATTTTAAAAAAGAAAACCCTTATCCTAAACAACTGTTTCACTGGTGCCTATGAGAAGACCAAAAGAAGACACAAAGAAGTAAATGGCTAGCCTTAGGGATTCCCTTAATAAGAGGAAAAGAACAGAAATCAAACAACAAAAATTAAAAACCACATCTTATGTAAGTCCTCCCTTCTCCTTCCTCTTTTTTTTTTTTTTTAAAGATTTTATTTATTCATGAGAGACACACAGAAAGAGAGAGAGAGAGGCAGAGACACGGGCAGAGGGAGAAGCAGGCTCCATGCAGGGAGCCCAATGTGGGACTCAATTGCCAGTCTCCAGGATCAGGACCTGGGCCAAAGTCAGCGCTAAACCACTGAGCCACCCAGGCTACCCTCTTCTCCTTCCTCTTATACACTTTTAGATCTGATTTTCTGTCCTTGGTCCTTCAGATCTTCTGGATCTCTGGGCCCTGGGTCCAAGCCCCTTCTCTTAAAGCCCTACACCACCTCCTCAGCCAATTCTCTTAGATCCTAAAACTTCTCCAGTTTCTCCAGAAAGTCCCTTAAATAGCCAACTGCCTGTTTTCCCTTCCCCTTATTTGCAAGATTTACAAAGAGTGCTCTGGCCTGATCTCTAGGCCCAGGGTATATAGGTTACTCACATAAATACTAAAAGCCAGGAAGTGAGCTTAGCACAAGCACCCAAGAAGGGTAGTAGGGCTCTCTTTGCTGTTCCTAATAGCTCCTCCTATTTTCCAGATCTCTGTAACCAGTCTCTGCCAGCTTCAGGCATTCAAATAAAGTGTACTTTGTAGATGTATCCTGGACCCCTACTGCAAAGAATTAATGTCCCCTGGACAGCAGCAGATCTTCTGAATTTTAAAGGCTTTTTACCTCTACTTTCAGAAGATCTCAACAAATTTAGAGAAGAGTTGGAAATATTAGTGGTCATCAACAACCCCACTCACAGGTTATATGGCTGTTATATGGCTATATTGGCTACTAAGGGGTGTTCTTCCTGCCCATGATTGTACTGTAATTATCAGACAAGCCACAGAGCCGCCAGGGGAAAACCCCACACACAGAGAAAACAGATGGCCAGAATTTCTCCCAGACCCACCTATAAATGACTAGGAAATGGCTCAGCTGGAGGTTCATATTCAAGGTTTGATAGGAGCAATATTGGAGACTGCCCCCTCACCCTAGAGTGAACTGGTCTAATACTGAATTTTGCCCTCAGAAAGGAGAGCAAAGATCTTTCTCGAATGTTTTGTAATATAAATAATATTTTTATATATTTACTAATATAATACAGACTTTCCAATAGCATACTACATTGAACCCAGAATACCCAGGACATAGTCTTTTAATTTTGCTTTGGTGGGAAATTTTCTCCCTAGCATAAAAAAAGTATGGTGGTTCTGCAAATCTCTGAGCATCATAAGGCAGGCAGGCAGGCAGCTACTCAATTCTTTGAAAATAGCTTATTGGATTACAAGAGGAGGGGTGCCTGGCTGGCTCAGTTGGTAGACCATGTGACTCTTGGTCTTGGGGTTGTGAGTTCAAGCCCCATATTGGATATAGAGCTAACTTTATATATTTTTAAATTTATTGTAGATTTTATTTATTCATGAGAGACAGAGAGAGGCAGAGACACAGGCAGAGGGAGAAGCAGGCTCCATGCAGGGAGCCCAACGTGGGACTCGTTCCGAGTCTCCAGGATCACACCCTGGCCTGAAGGCGGTGTTAAACCACTGAGCCACCTGGGCTGCCCTAGAGCTAACTTAAAAAAAATAAAAATAAAAATAAAAATAAAAAAACAAACAAAAAAACAAGAGGAAACAAATTAAAAATAATAATTCTTACTTTGCAATTTGAATCTTTATAAAAGCAAAAGCATGGTGTTGAGAGTAACTCAGAATCTACTTAGAGCCCTCCCCATTTGCCTCGAGACAGTTGCAGATACTGAAAAAATAAGAAATTTTGGAAGAAAAATTCTCCTGCATGTAAGAGAAAGGAAAATTTAAGGAACATAAACAATCTCCCTAGATTCTATCACCTCCAGAAGGTTTTTCCTCCTCCTGTGGGACAGTTCCCCCTCAAATGACAGGGGCAAGTGAGACTGGCACCCCAGAGTCTGCCATTAAGCCTAAAATAGAGGATTGGGAATTGGATTTAATTGACACTGGTGTAACTTTCTCCACACTCTGCTCAGAGAATTTATCTCTGTCACCTCTGAATCTTTTTTTTTTTAAGCAGTTTATTTAAAAAAAAATTTTTTTAGAAGATTTTATTTATTTATTCATGAGAGTCACAGAGAGAGGTGGGGGGGGGGGCGCAGAAACATAGGCAGAGGGAGATGCAGGCTCCATGCAAGGAGCCCCATATGGGACTTGATCCCAGGACTCCAGGATCATGCCCTGGGCCAAAGGCAGGCACCAAACCGCTGAGCCACCCAGGGAGCCCTGTCACCTCTGATTCTATTCAAGCTGTAGTAGTCCCTGGGCAACATATTTCATTGGCCATATCCCAGCTCAACCCAATATCCTTAGGCCCTCTTAACAGCCATCATGCGTGCTTGCTTGCTTGCTTGTTTGCTTGCCTGTTTGCTTTTCTTCCTTCTTTCTTTTCCTTTCTTCTTTCTCTTTCTTTCTTTCTTTCTTTCTTTCTTTCTTTCTTTCTTTCTTTCTTTCTTTCTTTCTTTTCCTTTCTTTTTCTTTCTGTCTTTGTCTTTCTCCCTCTTTTCTTTCTTTCTAATTATTTTATTTATTTGAGATGGGTGGGGAGAGAGCACGAGCAATGGGGGGGGGAGGTAAAAGAGAGAGAGAAGCAGATTCCCTGCTGAGAAGGGAGCCCAACTTGGCACTCGATCCCAGGACCCTGAGATCATGACCTGAGCTGAAGGCAGATGCTTAACTGACTGAGCCAACCACATGCCCCCAATCATGCTCTTCTAGTGTTCAACTCCTCACCAGCAAACCTTTTAGGTGGAAGTTTGTTATATAAATTTAATGCCACTACAAAATATAATAAGAAAGGTGTTTTTTTTCCCCCTATCCTCAAACCAAACCCTGAATTTCCTACTTAATCTCGATTTAAAGTTCCTCTGAAGAGGATAAATGTTTAAAAGATGTCCCAGTTGGGGTGTTTGGCTGGCTCAGTTGGTGGAGCATGTGACTCTCGATCTTGCGGTTGTGAGTTTGAGTAAATATATACATACATATGTACGTACATACATCTGTACAGTCCAAATTAATCTCTGGGCTACACATGCAAATAAAGTTGCTTTTTACTGAGTACAGAGCCTGTGCACCTTACTTGGAAAACAAACCATTTCCATCAGTACTAGCCCAACATCCTCTTCCCAGAGATGCAGAGTGAGGAACTGGACCTATAATAGACTCTCTTTTGCAGCAGGGTATACTTGTTTTTACTTCCTCACCCCATAAGACTCCTATCTTGCCAGTAAAGAAAGAAGGTAAATTTGACTTAGGAACCAAACATCATTTTGTATAAGACCTAAGAGCCATAAAAACTTTTATAATTCTTCACAACCCTCTAGTCCAAAATCCAGCTACTATTCTTCACCTCAATTCCTGCAGGCTGGTTTCTAGTAATTGGCCTCTCCTCAGATTTCCTTTCAATCCCAATGCATACTGACTCACAACTTCTCTTGGCTTTTACTTTTAGAAGGAGAGAGTTAATGTGGACTTCCATACCTCAGGGATATTGTGAATCTCCCTCTGTGGTTTTCCAAGTCCTTAAAGCTGACTTGGATTCTGTAGCCTTCACTCAAGGTTCCACTCTTGTTCAGTATGTTGATGACCTTTTACTTTGTAATCAAACAAGGCAGGGAGCTCTTATAGAGCGCTCTCATTCCCTAAAGGCACTAGCTGAACGAGGTCATAGAGCCTCCAGAACTAAATTTCAATGGGTACAAACAACTGTTACCTACTTAGGACGTGAGATATGTCAGGGCACTCAAAAGCACAATCCAAGGGGCACCTGGCTGGTGAGAGGAGCATCTACCTCTTGAGCTCCAGGTCATGAGTCTAAGTCCCATGTTGGGTGTAGAGATTATTTAAATAAAACTTAAAAAATCACCCCAAAATGCTTTGAGTCAATTTTGTCCATCCTTTTTCCGAAAATGAAAAAAGAGATGTAAATTTCTCGGGCCAGGTGATTACTGCTGCCAATGGATTCCTAATTTTGCTGCCCTTGCTTTTCTTCCCACATACCACTCTAGAGACCATGTCCTAGCCTTCAAAGGCACTAATCTCCTTTAAAGCTTTAAAATTAACATAGTCGATACCCCTAGTTCTTGGTTTACCTAATTTTGACAAACTTTTTTTATCTATACTGCCATGAAAATAACAAGATTGCTGCAGGTGTCCTAGAACAATCTTTTGCCTTCCAGATACATCCTATGGCATATTTCTCATGCCAGTTAGACCTTGTGGCATCATGTATGCCCCCATGTTTGTGTGCAACAGCTGACTGATAAAGCCAGTAGGCTTACATTAGGCTACCTCATTCACCTCTATGTCATACCGTGTCTGCCCTCTTATAAGTTCATAAGACATAGCATCTCTCTACATGATGACAACTACTTATGACTGGCTCCTTTGGCAAACCCTTTTATCATCTTATGTCATTGTAACAATTTTTAAATGATTTTATTTTTGTAAAAGAATTAATGTAATCTCTGTCCTCAATGTGGGGCTCAAACTCATGACCCTGAGATCAAGAGTCAAATGCTTTACTGACTGAGCCAGCCAGGTGCCCCAACAATTATTCAAGTAGGCTCTATGCCCAATGTGGGACTTGAACTCAAGACCCCAAGATCAATAGTCTCATAAAACTCACTTTTCCAAAAAGGTAGGTGGCAGACCAAACACAGTCTTATGCCAGTTTACCAAACCATGGCCACGTTAACTAATCAGTTTGTTGATTATGTCCAACATCTACATAGTGCAAAAGAACCTGAATATTTTTCATTCCTGTCACTGTGAATATGTGGTGGACTAAATATGGAAGATGGATGTATGACAGGGTAAGGTATCCATGACTAGAAAAACATCACTTTGCCTCTTCTGGGGAGTTATTTGGACCCAGGAAAATCTCTATAGAAGTTCAAGGACTGGAGTGCCTGAGTGGCTCAGTTGGTTAAGTGTCTGACTCTTGGTTTCAGTTCAGGTCATGATCTCTGGGTCATGAGACTGAGTTCCACATTAGGCACTATGCTCAGTGCAGGGTCTGCTTGGGCTTTGTTCCCCCTCATTCTCCCTCCCTCTCTGCTCCTCCCTCTGCTCTGCTCAAACTCCTCCTCTCTCTCTCAAACCTTTAAAAAATTTTTTTCAAGGATTTGTCCATGCCCAAATAAAATAGGCAAAAAAGTTTACCTTTGTATCCAAAAAGGATGCCATTGGACCTTTCCTGGATGGCATACCAGAACAGTATTACAATCAAACCCTGTGGTTTGATTCCACAAATGCTATCTTCAAACCTGTCAAGGAGATTAAAAGTGACTCTGGCACTATCTTCTACAGCACAGATGTTTGACAAATGTTTTGGATGGTTCACAGACCATCCTTGTACAACTCAGGGTATCTTAGCTGCTCCCCTGACTAGACTGGCCAATGTTACAAACTATATATAGGTGGATCAAAAAGCTGAACTCTTGGCCAGGTGACACCACCAAGCTTTATAGCTGCCAAAGCCAGACTGCAGGCTCCTATAGCAGATATTTTGCAACCTGTTCTGCTCTTACAAACTGGCAGGAGTACATGGAAAGTAAGGATGTATGAATGCTAACAGTACTAGCAGTACAGGGCAGAAGATGTCCCAAATCTGGAAGATCACATATTCCACTCTGACCTTGTCTATGAACCACACTGGCCTTTTTATCTTATGTGGGAACAAAATTTATAAAGGGTTCCTACTTAAATGCTCAGGACCATTGTCATCCTTTGTCACCAGATACTCCATCTTAAATGCCAACCAAATTGCAAACTTGGGCTCCTTTGTTCATAAGGGTATGCCACATAAACATACTAAGCAAGAAGTCACAGGGAACCCACTCATGTATTGGCACTCCCGAGTTCTTTTCAATGTTGAAGACCTTATTCCCAAATTTTGTCATTTATGACTTGAAAAAGGTGATCTTAAATCTCCCTATGGTAATAGAACAAGAGTTCAATATACCATGCAAACTTTGAAAATACTCCAATCAGAAGTTAATAGCTTAGCCTCTGTGGTACTCCAAAATTGATGTGCTCTGGACACAAGGACTCTCGACGAAGAGGAGCTTATATAGTCATTGGTGAAAAATGCTGCTTCTGGGCAGCCCTGGTGGCACAGCGGTTTAGAGCTGCCTGCAGCCCGGGGTGTGATCCTGGAGACCCAGGATTGAGTCCCACATCGGGTTCCCTGCATGGGGCCTGCTTCTCTCTCTGCCTCTCTATGTCTCTATGAATAAATAAATAAAATCTTAAAAAGAAAAAAAAAAAAAAGAAAAATGCTGCTTCTGTGTAAATGAGACAGGACAAATAGTGACTGACTTATATCTATTAAAAGAATATTAATACTTTTATTTCTTGCCTGATTCCTTTCTTTCCATGTCAATAGTGCTCTTACAAACATGGTAAACATTCCTAAAACCCACTGGACTTTCTGTCAGAAGTGTGGCAAGCACCAACCCCACAAAGTAACATAGTACAAGAAGGACAAAGATTCTCTATAGGCCCAGGGAAAGCAGCAGCATGACAAGAAGCAGAGTCGCTGTGGTGGGCAGACTAAGCCAATTTTCTAGAAAAAAAGATTAAAACTACAAAAAACGTTGTACTGAGGCTTGAATGTGTTGAGCCCAACCTCAGATCTAAGAGAATGCTGGCTAATAAGCAAACATTTGACCTGACAGGAAGAGCAAAGGCCATGGGATACAGTTCTAAGCTTCATATCTTGTTTTATTATGAGGACATCTTTTAAAAAAAAAAAAAAAAAAGATCTTATTTATTTGAGAGAGAGTACTCACATATATGTATGCATGTGTGTAGGGGTTGGGGATGAGAGGGAGAGGAACAGAACTGCACTCAGTGCAGAGCTGCACTCAGTGCAGAGCTGGATGGGGGACTCACACGTCAGATGTTTGACTGAACCCCCCAGGCGCCCCTGAAAATAATAAAATCTTGAGTTTATGTTCAAAAAAAGTAAGAGAAGGGGATCCCGGGGTGGCTCAGAGGTTTAGTGCCTGCCTTCGGCCCAGGGTGTGATCCTGGAATCCCGGGATCAAGTCCCACATCAGGCTCCCTGCATGGAACCTGCTTCTCCCTCTGCCTGTGTCTCTGCCTCTCTCTCTCTCTCTCTCTGTGTCTCTCATGAATAAATAAATAAAATCTTAAAAAAAAAAAAAAAAAAAAAAAAGGAAGAGAAGGGGGTGCCTGACTGGCTGGGTTGGTAGAGCATGGGACTCTTGATCTTAGGGTCGTGAGTTTGATCCTCATGGTAGGGGTAGAGGTTACTTAAAACGGTTAAAGTGGCAAAGGTTATGTGGACTGTACCTCAATTAAAAAAAAATGTTTGGGGATCCCTGGGTGGCTCAGCGGTTTAGCATCTGCCTTTGGCCCAGGGCGCGATCTTGGAGTCCTGGGATCGAGTCCCACATCAGGCTCCCGGCATGGGCCTGCTTCTCCCTCCTCCCGTGTCTCTGCCTCTCTCTGTCTCTAGGTCTATCATAAATAAATGAATCTTTAAAAAAAATGTTTTAAGAAGGGAGAGAAGATTAACACTTTCCATCAGATAAATGAAGCACAGCCATTTTATTGGACTGATGTAGTCCCAGGGTTGAGAGACTGGTTGAATGGGTTGTAGGGAAATGTGCTTTGATTTGTTCTTTTCTGTTTGTTCATCTTCATTCTTTGTTTTTTTTTCTCCCTTTGCAGATGTCTTACCACTCAGCTACTCACCTGATTCTTCTGTCCATGGCCACTAGCTCAGCTTTTTTTTTTTTTTTTTTTTTTAAGCTTAGCTTTTAATATGTGCAACTTCCAGGAAAGTTTCAGACAAGTGGTTCAGAACAAGTTTCCCCAGAGTACACCCATTTTGGCATGCTGATTATTTTAAGCTAAAGACAATTAAGGCCCAAGAGTCAAGAATAAGTTGTTGTTTTACCTCCCCCCTCAACTGCTTAAAAGAATTTACAGAGGGCCTAGGCTAAGAAGAGAGCTATCACCAGAAACAATTACAGAGATTAAGAACTAGGTGTGATGGTAAATGGGGGAGAATTTTGGGGACCTGTTTGTTAGAAGTTCTCCCAGTCTCTCTCTGTCTTTGGATGGCATGGCAAACATTTGTTTACCAAATATTTGCTCTTCTTATCTTCTTGTGAATTGTTTTCCTTTCCTTCTTAGCTTAGAATGGTATATAAGCCTCAATTGCCTGACTGAGCTGAGCCTCTCATTGACTCTGTGGGACTCCCATATTTAATTAGGTAAGTAAATTTATGTTTCTCCTGTTAATCTGTCATATGTCAACTTAATAAATAGACCAGACAAAAGAATCTAATAGGGTAGGAGAAAAATGTTCCTCCCCTACAACTATCTTCCCCTGGGCTAGCTGGCTGTTTGACATTCACTTCTCAGCTTAAATGTTAGTCACTTCCTCAGATACCTGACTACCCAGTCTAAAGTAACTACCCAGTTACTCTTACACCACTCTATTCTAATATTTTGCAGAGTACTCCTCACACACACCCTCCTACACATGCTTACTTGTCTTAACTCCCAAAATGTAAGAACTGTATCAACAGGGATCTTGTTTTATTCATTGCTGTACAGCTCCTGGAAATGTTTCTAGTACCCAGGAGACATTTAATAGGCCCTTAAATAAAAATGAGTGAACAAAGCTTTGACTAGCCACTCAGGGAAGGCCTGCATGATGGCAAATGTGTCAGGAAATAGATGCACCAGTGCACTTATATTAACAAGTATAGGGCCAGATGTTAGATGTCTTTCCTTTCAATCAGATGAAATTGCCTTGAACTCCATCTCATGTGTGTTTAGACAAATCTTACCCACTCTCTCTCTCAGGAATTAGAAAGTTAGTTGTCAGCCTTAAGCTGATCATTGAAACCAGTAAAGCAGCTGCTACAAGTACAAAGTATATAGACAAAAGCGACAAATAGAGGAAAGATTTTGGGAGCTGGACCACAATTGAATTCAAAAGGAGATTTTCAATACATTAGGGGAGGGGCATCTGGGTCGCTCAGTGGTTGAGCATCTGCCTTCAGATCAGGTCCTGTTCCTGGGGTCCTGGGATGGAGTCCTGCATCAGGCTCCCTTCTCCCTCAGCCTATGTCTCTGCCTCTCTCTCATGAATAAATAAAAAAATCTGTAAAAAAAACCCTTAAAGAAAACCCTGTGAAAAGCTGTGTTTCAGAAGTAAGGAGAAGGAAATTTTAGGGGATAGGCTGAGAAAGTAAAAAATGTTAAGTGAGATTAATAGTTATTGCCTTAGGTTAGAAGAAGGTAGGGTTTAAGAGTATTTTTTAAAGATTTTATTGATTGATTGATTGATTGATTGATTTGAGATTGGCAGAGACACAGAGGGAGAAGCAGGCTCCATGCAGGGAGCCTGATGTGGGACTCGATCCCGGGCTCTCCGGGATCAGGCCCTGGACTGAAGGCAGCGCTAAACCGCTGAACCACCCAGGCTGCCCAAGAGTATTAATCATGGCTATATTTTATCTTAAAATAATACTGAAGTAGGAGTCAAAAGGCTTGGGTTTGGCTCCCATTTTATTACAAAATGATCCTAGGACTCTAGGCAAGTCAGTCTTTCTGAGCACCAGTTTTCTCACCTACAACATAGGAATAAAAGTAATCTGGGGGTCCCTGGGTGGCTCAGCGGTTTAGTGCCTGCCTTCCCTCCGGGTGTGATCCTGGAGGTCTGGGGTGGAGTCGCACATCGGGCTCCCTGCATGGAGCCTGCTTCTCCCTCTGCCTGTGTCTCTGCCTCTCTCTCTCTCTCTCTCTCTGTCTCTTATGAATAAGTAAAACCTTTAAAAAAAAAAAAAAAGGAATAAAAGTAATCTAATCTCAGAGTGTTATGAAAGTTGAAGGTGTTTATGATGGATATATGCTGCAAGCCCTTAACTGTGTACAATTATTAAAGTTGTCCTGATTCAGAAATTAAGGAAACAGGTGGTAACAGGGCAGGTATATCAAATTCCCATAAGCGGAGGGGAGCCAAGGAATTTATTGAACAGGACTGCAGACAAGAAAGGGAGCTGAAACAAGAGTCAATCGCCTGACTGAGGGATCCCTGGGTGGCGCAGCGGTTTAGCTCCTGCCTTTGGCCCAAGGCACGATCCTGCAGACCCGGGATCGAATCCCACGTCAGGCTCCCGGTGCATGGAGCCTGCTTCTCCCTCTGCCTATGTCTCTGCCTCTCTCTCTGTGTGTGTGTGACTATCATAAATAAAAAAAAAAAGAAGAATTTCTTCTAAAAAAAAAAAAAAAATCGCCTGACTGAGCCCCTGATCTATTCCTGAATCTTCTGTCTTTTCTACGGCCACTTTGTTGGCTTTATCACCACATTCAGCTCTCCCTTATCCTGAAACACTTTTCTTGAACTCTTCCACTCTCTTACCTTCCTATTTTTCTCTCACAAGGGAGCTCAGAGCTTCTAGGTCATTTTAAGTTTTCACCCAAAACGTGGACTAAGGACGGTGGGCAAGATTGGCAGTATTTGCTTTTGACCTCCTCACCTGAATACGCATACGTATTTCCTGCCCAAGGGGTCATCGGTTGGCAGGATTTACTCATAACAGCCAGCGTCTGAAGGTGCCTTGCTAACCAAAGTATTGTGTAGTTCTGAACCATCATCCAATACGTGAGGAAATTGGGCTCTCCACGGTACACAGACTCACCCGTCCAGTGTCACACACCTCGTTAAAAGCTAACTTCTGCAGCAGAACCCCGTTTTCCCCAGAAAACATTCAGGAAATCGCGCACCGTTGCCCAGGTGAGTTCTGATGAAAACTAGGTTGCGCCAAATCTCGCGCCTCCGGGATTCGGGGGCGGGGAGGGGAGCACGAAGTATCGCGAGATGACAGCGTTTTCCCGCGAAGGAGAAGCGCGCGTTTTTCCCTTGCCGGGGATTTGGTCAGGAGGCTGGGCAGGCAGCGGCTGTGAGACTTGGGCGCGCGGCGTTGCGGACGCTGAAAGGCGAGGACCAGGTTCCCGAGTGTGTGTCCAGCCATGCCGGCGCAGCAGCCCGCAAGCAGCGGTGGTGAGTGAGGAGACCCTCCGAGCACAGTCCGAGCTGGGGGCGCGGGGGGGGGGGGGCAGCATGGAGGCTGTAGCCGAGATTGGTCGGTGAGCGCTGCCTCCTGGCAGAGCCTGAGGAAGGGAGGGCAAGAGGCTGTGGAGGGTGAGCGGGGGGCGCCCGGAGTCGCACATATGTGCGGGATATAGGAGGCTTTATACAGAGGGGCTGCATTTGGGCGAGCATCCCGACTGGTAAACTGAGGTCCTGACCGCTTGGTGACGATGTGGAGATCCAGGCAGGCTGCCTTCGGGGTGCTGATGCTGGAGTCCCCATGGGTCGGCTTTGCCCCAGATGCCGCGTAATGCTGTTTGATGCGGGAATGGAGTGGTGATGTTTTAAAACTGCAGTTGAAGAACTTTCACCCCGCTTAGGGTCCCTGGCTCCAGATACGGTTGAACCACCGGAGCCTGCCGTGATTACCCAAGCCATGCTGGAGGAGGAGGAACAGCTTGAGGCTGCTGGGCTGGAGAGAGAGCGGAAGATGATCGAAAAGGTAATTTAGGAACCAGGTTCACCGTCCTCAGAGCCAGTGGTAAACTCCTCGGAGGTTTGGTTTGTTCTTCCGCCAGCTTGGTTCAGACCCTTTCAAACGGGCTTTGTTACTTGTCTGTTGGTCTGTTTACTCACGCTATCTCTGGGACACACCTTCGCTCGTACTTTGAAAGATGCTTCTGTGAGACGTAGTCTCGGTCTGTGAGCATCTCAGGTTGCTTCTTTGGCCAGTTATTCTTCAAAACGGGTAGTGAATTTCTTAGGTATTTTAGTGCCATTTGCCACCTACGTGATAAACTTGCTTTCCATTTTCCTTTGGTTTCTTGAACGAGTGCTAAGTAAGATTGTTTAGATAAAAATGGGGTGTACTTTTTCAGTGATAGGTGGTTTTCTTGTACAGAGTACATATTTTGTAGATTACCGAAAGCAGTTTTTTTTTTTTTTTAAGATTTTTCTTATTTATTTATTCATAGAGACACAGAGAGAGAGAGGCAGAGACAGAGGCAGAGGCAGAGGGAGAAGCGGGCTCCGTGCAGGGAGCCCGACATGGGACTCGATCCCAGGTCTCCAGGATCACGCCCCAGGCCGCAGGCGTCGCTAAACCACTGCGCCACTGGAGCTGCCCCAAGCAGTTTTTTTTCAATTGGAGTTCAGTTTGCCAACATACAGCATAACACCCAGTGCTCATCCCATTAAGTGCCCCCCTCAGTGCCCATCACCCAGTCACCCCCACCCCCCGCTCCCCCCCTTCCACTCCCTTGTTCATTTCCCAGAGTTAGGAGTCTCTCCTGTTCTGTCTCCCTATCTGATATTTCCCACTCATTTTTTCTTTCCCCTTTATTCCCTTTCACTATTTGTTATATACCCCAAATGAATGAGACCGTATAATGTTTGTCCTTCTCCGACTGACTTATTTCACTCAGCATAATACCCTCCAGGTCCATCCACGTCCAAGCAAATGGTGGGTATTTGTCATTTCTAATGGCTGAGGAATATTCCATTGTATACATAGACTACATCTTCTTTATCCATTCATCTCCAAAAGCAGTTTTTAACCACTTGAAAACTCAGTCCTTTACGTGTATTTCATTCCGTTAATGAAGCCCCACCTGGTTGCATAATTGCATATGCAAGAAAAAGAAATGATAACCACTAGCACTTATGTATTGCCAGCTAAATGATTTTCTTGTTATTATTTATTTATTTATTTAAAGATTTTATTTATTTATTCATGACAGACCCACAGAGAGAGAGGCAGATAACACAGGCAGAGGGAGAAGCAGACCCCATGCAGGGAGCCTGATGTGGGACTCCTGGGTCTCCGGGATTCGGGATCTCGCCCTGGGCGCCCTGGGTTTAGCAGGCGCTAAACCGCTGAGCCACCTGGGGATCCCTGTCATAATTTATTTAGCTCTTCCAATACTGTGATGCTATCGGGACTTTTGGTATCTCTCCATTTACATATGAGGAAACTGGAGCAGTTGGGGGTCACACACCAGTGAACTCGAATTTGAACTGTCTTTTGTATTCTTGTCCTTAATCCTATACCTAAGGAAATATACATTAATGTTTAATTCATGTAATTACAAAATTACTTAAATTGGGAAATAATGCACCCAAAAGACAATCAGTTGGTTCCCTGATTTTATATCAACAATAATGATTCTTTTGCCAGTACTGTAAACACGCCTTCAACACTGTTCTGATTGTTGTACATTTATTTAACTAATTGAATCCTCAACTAGGTTATAATGTTATTCATTTTTACTAGTATTAAACTTACTCGTTTAATTACTAGTATAAACTATTATTAAAGCATTCTGTGAAATAAGTTCTATTTTCACTTCATTTTACAGATGAGAAAACTTGCGTGTAGAGGATGTGGGGGGAGGGGAAATCCCACAGCTTTAAGTGGTAGAGCCAATATTGTAATGTAGGCCATATGATTCCAGAATTCACACTTTCTAACCATCATGCTGTACTTTCACTCCAGTAATACTAGTTTCATTATTATTTACCATCCATAGTTGACCGTAATCAGTTACGGTAATCTTAAGAAATTTTAATAGAATCAAGAAGTCAGCCATGAACCACTTTTCACTTACTTTCATTGTACTTTATTCCACAGTATTATCATTACTTGATTCTCATTTTGTTTGTTGAGAACATGTCTTTTACTGTTTGTTTTTGTTTTTTTGTTTTTTGGGGTTTTTTTTTTTTAAAGATTTTATTTATTCATGAGAGACAGAGAGGCAGAGACACAGGCAGAGGGAGAAGCAGGCTCCATGCAGGGAGCCCAACGTGGGACTCAGGTCTCCAGGATCAGGCCCTGGGCTGAAGGCAGCGCTAAACTGCTGAGCCACTAGGGTTGCCCTACTGTTCATTTTTGTAGGCTGTGCACCTAGCAAATAGGCAATCGCTAAACAGTTTATTGAATTTCAAACTATGGAAAAAGAATATTTCATGATATATTACATATCAATGTATATGATTATATAAATAAAATAAATGTACTTACTAGCCATGTAACAAGGTGATAATTATAAGGGGTGCATCCTGGGGCAAGTATTTTGAATTGAATCAACTTCAGAGGTGGTAAGAATAAAGCCTTCATTTTTAGTAGTATATCTTTGGTTTTGTGACTCATGAAGACCATTGGGTACAAAAGTACTATCTCAAGAAAAATTATGAGGTACAGTAAGAAAATATTTCCAGAATATATAAATTCAGTGGATGAAACATTTTCACATTTTTCTTTTAAAAGTTTTTTTTAAGTAATCTTTACACCCAGTGTGGGGCTCGAACTTAGAACCCCAAGATCAAGAGGTAAATGTTCACCAACTAAGCCAGCTAGGTGCCCCCATTTCCACATTTTAGAAAGATCTCTCAAAATTTATAGTACCGTAAATATTTGCTGATTAAACTAGGAATCAAGATGACTTAACTTTCAGTGAAATTTTTAAGCTATTGAACAAACATTTTGTAATCAGTCTGAAAATTTTTTAGAATTATTATTCTTGAGGGATAGGTATGGTAAAGGCTAGCTTTTCTTTAGCAGTTATTCATCGTAGAACTTAAAGTAGGACTTTTTATCCATTTTCAATCCTTCCATGAATAAATTGTATGGCTCTTTTCAATTCTCACACAAGAGTGATTTGCCAAAACTAGTAGTATTATGGCCTATTATGCTTTTTTATGCATCGGTATTGAAAGATTAAGTTTTGGACTTTAAACTTATAAGTTGGGATCCCTGGGTGGCGCAGCGGTTTGGCACCTGCCTTTGGCCCAAGGCACGATCCTGGAGACTCGGGATCGAATCCCACGTCGGGCTCCCGGTGCATGGAGCCTGCTTCTCCCTCTGCCTGTGTCTCTGCCTCTCTCTCTCTCTCTCACTGTGTGCCTATCATAAATAAATAAAAATTTAAAAAAAATAAAAAATAAACTTATAAGTTGTTCCTTACTTAACCATGGGGAAAATTCTAAGAATTAGTCTCTCCCTACATGTCTTTGGAGGCCAAAAAAATTCCCTGTACAAAAATAGATTTCCTTTTTTTTTTTGGAAGAATACAGTATTTATGGGCATCTATTTAGAAGTACTTAAGAAGAGCTTGCTTAAATTCCTTAATGAGAAGCTTTTACTTTGCTTTAGGAGATTGTAAAGTTTATAAAGAGTAGAGAATGGCTTTGACGTTCATTTGCTACAGTTGTTTTCTTTGGCTTTTCACCTGCATTTCCTTTTGAAAGAAGTCATTGTTAGTCTAGAAGACTTAGGAGTAGCGTTAATGTGTATGTAGTGGGGGAGGGGAAAGGTAAGAGTTGGGATAAGTGTTAGGCAAAAGGAAAATGGTTCATATTTTGTAGAGTGAAATACCCCCATGTTGGGTGTAGAGGTTACTTAAAAGTAAATTTTTACCAAAAAAAATTTTTTTTCCAAAATCCAAGCAATTTCATCTTCCAATTTATAATGCCCATTTCATGCATGGACTATTGAAATAACAGTAACATATTGATAATAGTAAAAGACTGTCCTAAAAGAACTGAAAATAGTTTGTAAGATGTTAACAGATTAACTGCATGGATAGGATTGCTTCATGAGTGTTTTTTAAATATTTAATTTTTCTAAAATGTACATTTATTGTTACTGGATTTATTTTTAGGGATTTTACTGTCACTGCTTTTGTAATAGAAAAATTTATTTTGAAAGAAAAGCTAGAGAGAGGATAGAACATTTAGGAAGAAGTAAAAGCCAATATACAATGGTTCTGAATTAAAAGGTCAGGCCTTAAGCATTAAAGTTAACTTGGTTATGCCGTTTCAGCATCTGTGCATGGGTGTGTGTGTGTGTGTGTGTGTGTGTGTGTGTGTGTGAACGAACCCTTATGCACACACACTTTGTCTCAGGAGTAGAATTGTTGGTTGGTAAGGTTTGCATGTATTTGGCTTTGAAAGGTGAAATTGACTGGATTCACTTCAGCTCACTTAGTGTGCCTTGTGGGGTTTTTTGTTTTTAAATTCAGATTATACTGAGTTGACAGATTATGAACTGGATTGCTCCTGTTTCGGTAAATAAAGTCCTATTGGAACATGGCCTTGCTCATTTGTTTATATATTGTCTATTACTGCTCTTGTGCAAAAAGGCAGAATTGAGTATTTATAAGCCATATGCTCAAGTATTTAAATAGTTAAATAAGAAAAAATTTGGCTCTTAAAAAAATTGTGGGTCACTGAACTATACTATTTATTTGTTGCTTTTATGTTTTCCATCTTGTGTCCTCTGGTATTCCCTTAAAATATTTTACTTTAACAGTGAGCTGAGAGAGGATTTCTCCTCAGTTACTAGACTATTGTAGACGTAGAAATCACTTAATAAATAAATGGTGTATGAAAATAATACAGAAAGTAGGCTTGTAATTTGAAGGTGTACAGAAGTGAAAGAGCTCAGAATAGAAGCAAAAGAAGCCTAAAAAGAAGGGCAAAACTCTGGAGACACAATACTGAGGAGGAAGAAGTAGATAGATTGATTTTAAAGATTTTTATTTATTTATTCATGAGAGGCAGAGGGAGAAGCAGGCTCCCTGCTGGGAGCCCAGTGGGGTGGGGGGGACAGGAAATGGACGACAGGATTCTGGGATCATGACCTGAGCTAAATGCAGGCTTTCAACCATGGAGCCACCCAAGTGCCCTAAGAAGTAGCTTTATATTCATAAGTAGGTTTAGCATGTTGAAATGCTTTGGTAATGTGGTTTTGTTTGGATTTGTGTTTTTGTTTTCTAAAATAATCTCTAGACCTGAGGCTCAAACTCATGACCTTGAGATCAAGAGTCCCATATTCTATTTATGAGCCAGCCAGGCATCCCAACAATACAGGTTTTTTTTTTTAATTTATTTTTAAAATATTTTATTTATTTATTCATGAAACACACAGAGAGAGGCAGAGACATGGCCTGAGGTATAAGCAAACTCCCTGTGGGGAGCCCCATGCAGGACTCCATCCCAAGACCCCAGGATCATGACTTGAGCCAAAGGCAGACATTCAACCACTGAGCCACCCAGGCGTCCCCCGACAGACAATACAGTTTTAAAATTCTAAAAATAGTTCTAGTTCCTAGCCAGTCATTTTTTAATTCTAATGGTCTTTCAAATAAAACTGGTACGTAAATATATTCTGAAATCAATTGATTGTTTAAAAACTTAAATCTAAAATAAAATAAAAATTAAAAAAATAAAATAAAATAAAACTTAAATCTGCTTGAATTAAATATTTACTTCTAATGTTAGTTTTATATGTTTAAAAAATGGGCCCTCCATTCAGTGGATGCCACTAAACCTGTCCAGAGTCTGGAATTTCAATATTTTCGTATCAAAGCTGCATCATACTAAATGGCATGTTGAACCCAGGAATCCGATTTTTTCAGCTATTTGTTCTAGTTTTTGGTTTGGAAAATAAACCATTGTTAGTAAAGTTAATAATATAAAAATATTTTTCCCCTTTAATTACAGGAAATGTATTAAATCCAAAGAGCATTTATTTAGCCTTTTTTTAAAACATCCTATTCAAAACATCACATGTGTCAGAAAACTAATAATTATGGTAATTTTCTTTTGGATAGGCTCGCATGTCTTGGGACAGGGAATCCGTGGACATTCGGTACCGTAGACTTCAACATTTGCTTGAGAAAAGCAATATCTACTCCAAATTTTTATTGACTAAAATGGAACAGCAGCAACTAGAGGTATGTGTATGTAATGAATTAGAACTAGTAGCTTAAATTTTTTAAAAACCACTTTATTGAGATATAAATCACATGCAGTAAGCTGTACACATTTTAAATTTACTATTCGATGAGTTTTGACCAGTGTATAGACATGTCTTATGACGAGCACAGTCAAGATGAAGAGCATTTTCTTTACCTCAAGAAGTTTCTTGTCTCAGTGATCCCCATCCCTGGACGCCAGACCACTCATTTCTGTTTTCTGTCAGTATAGATTAGTATTGCTTTTTTTCTAGAATATTACATAAATGGAACCCTGCAGTAATCACTTTTTTGTGTCTTGCCTCTTCAGCTCAGCATATGAGATTCGCTCATGTTTATTCTGTAGGCCGTTTCATTCTCTTTACTCTTGAGAAGCATTATTATATGAATATAAACCATGTATTTTTGTTTCTTTTGCCTTTTTTTTTCTTTTTTTAGATTTATTTACTTATTTATTTATGAGAGATACAGAGAGAGAGGCAGAGACACAGGCAGAGGGAGAAGCAGGATCCTAACAGGGAGCCCAATGTGAGACTCAATCCCGGATCTGGGGATCACGACCTGAGCTGAAGGCAGGCGCCCAACCACTGAGCCACCCCGGCGTCCCTCTGTTTATTTTTCTGATTTTTATCCTATTTAGTGATAGTTTTTGGATGCTGGAAATTGTGAACTTAATGTTGCATACTCTCTCTTTTTTTTTTTTTCTTTTTTTTGTCTCTTTTTTTTAATTGCTTTTTTTTTGAAATGTAATTGTTATATACAAAACACACGTATTTAGTATGTTTTGGTGTGTATACACCCATGAAACCACCAGTCAAGATCATGAACATAACCATCAACTCAAAAAATCGTCCCTTTTTTTTTTTTTTTTTGAGGATAATTGACATATAACATAATATTAGTTTCAGATTATTCAATATTTGTATATATTGTGAAATCACAGTAAGTTTAGTTAACATCTGTCACTATACATAGTTACAAAATATTTTTCTTATGATGAGAAATTTTAAGCTGTACTCCCTTAACAACTTTTATTTTTTATTATTTTTTTTTTAAGTTTTTTTTTTATTTATTCATGAGAGACAGAGAGAGAGAGAGGCAGAGACACAAGCAGAGGGAGAAGCAGGCTCCACGCAGGGAGCCTGACGTGGAACTCGATCCCGGGTCTCTAGGATCACGCCCTGGGCTGAAGGCGGCGCTAAACCGCTGAGCCACCCGGGCTGCCCCATAACTAGATATTTATACTTTGGACTCGTCACTCATTCC
The DNA here is from genome assembly GCF_011100685.1 of Canis lupus familiaris. NCBI lineage: Eukaryota > Metazoa > Chordata > Mammalia > Carnivora > Canidae > Canis > Canis lupus. Next base: position 8,851,215 of record NC_049249.1, read on the forward strand.
CACCACCACCAAACCATCAGTCTAATCTTTGTATCTATGAGTTTGGAGTGGTTTTGTTTGGTTTTGTTTTGTTAAAAATCCACAAGTTAGGTTATATGGTATTTGTCTAAGTCTGACTCCTATTACTTAGCATAATGCCCACAAGGTCCACCCATGTTGTTTCAGATGGCAAGATTTCATTCTTTTTTATGGCTGAATTCCTTTTTAAATTTTCTCCCATCCTTCACTTCCTGTTTGCATCACCAAATAGCCACTGATTTGCTTTCCATTATTTTTTTTTTTTTAAGATTTTATTTATTTATTCATGAGAGACACACAGAGAGAGGGGCAGAGACACAGGCAGAGGAAGAAGCAGGCTCCACTGAAGGAGCCTGATGTGGGTCCCCAAGATCACACCCTGGGCTGCAGGTGGCGCCAAAACGCTGCGCCACCGGGGCTGCCCTGCTTTCCATTATTAATAGATTCTTTTGCATTTTCTGTTGGTGATATGTTCTTTTAGCTTTTATATTTCTGGAAAAGTCTTCATTTGTCTTTGTTTTTGAAAGATTTTTATTGAGTAAAATTTGTTTTTCTTCAGTGCTTCTGCTCTCCTGCCTGGGTGTCCCCACCCCTATGATGTTTCCCTGTTTTCTAGTTTACATTAAAATCAAAATCTTTTTTTTTTTTTTAAGATTTTTATTTATTTATTTGAGAGAGAGAGAGAGCCTGGAGCCAGGGATGTGGAGGGGCAGAGGGAGAGAGAGAGAAGAAGGCTCCCCAGAGGGAATGACACAGGGTTCAATCCCAGGATCACAACTTGAGCCAAAGGCAGATGCTTAACCAACTGAGCTACCCAGGTTCCCCAACAAACCCAAAATCTTAATGATTGGTCTATAAGACTATAAATGGTCAAAAAAAAAAAAAAAAGACTATACAGTCTAGCTACCTCCCTCAATCCCATTACCTTCAAGACTTCCTTCTAAGTGTTTCCTGCCTTTGTGCCTTTGTACTGACTATTTGTGCTTGGAACCATCTTCTCATAGATATCTGCATAGATGACTTCATCACCTTTAAGCCTTGGTGTAAACATTTTCCTATGAAGCCTGCTTTCACAACCTTAAGTGAAATTGCTATCTGACACTTTTTCACCCGCACACTCCTGATCCCCTTCACCTTGTTCTGTTCTTCCCATTGTGCTAGTATCTAAGATACTATATAATTTATTTATTGCCCACTAGAACATATAAAGATTTAAAAACTTGTGAAAATTTCAAGGCTCTAGTAATTCCCTATGTTCCCCATCATTCATATTTCACAATTATGAATCAATATTTTTTCCTTTGTTGAATCCCTTTTAAACCTTTGTGTGATAAAATGAAACACAGGTAAAGAAAAATAAAAGTCACAATGAGTTATAAGGCATATCTTTTAACCACCTTTTGGGAATGGTTTGAGTCCCTTTTAGTCTTAAAGCTTTGTTAGGGTGCAGATGGACCAGCTTTATTTATTTATTTGTTTGTTTATTTTATTTTTATTTAAAGATTTTATTTATTTATTCATGAGAGACAGAGAGAGATAGGGAGAGGCAGAGAAACAGGCAGAGGGAGAAGCAGGCTCCATGCAGGGGACTCCAGGATCACACCCTGAGCTGAAGGCAGGCGCTTAACCACTGAGCCACCCAGGCTTCCCTGGACCACCAGCTTTTAGTCTGTTAGTAACTTGGCTCCTCTTCTGAGTACTCTATGTTGTCACTTTGCCTGATGAGTGCAAACTGTTCCTGATCCCCTGTAAGCACGCGGATTATTCTACTTGGCTATTTTCTAATGGCCTTGGTTTTCTTACAGTCCTGTCACTGACCAATACTCAGCCTGAAGACTTAACTGCATATATTGAGAGCTTTCTTTGTGTGTGGCTCTCCTCTCTGGTACCTGACCGTAGGTATGCTAGCTGGTTTGTTTTGTACTTTTGTCTCTTCAACTCCGGGAAACTGAGCTGTTAAGATTCTTTCTCCATTATTTGCATTTGGAAATTACCTTTAGGGCAGTAAACTGAATAATCAAGATTGGCCCCATTGGTTCCCTCTATCAGTGTTCACTCTACTTTGCTGCATATTGTCTGAAAAGGACTGTTTAATATATTTTATTTGAGTTTCAGTTGCTTAAGAGAGGAGGGTCTGTTCCCTGTTGCTCCATAAAGGCTTTGAAGTGCAAGTTTGTCCTTGTTTTTATTTTTGTTTTAATTTTTTTTTAACTTTTATTTATTTATGATAGTCACAGAGAGAGAGAGAGGCAGAGACACAGGCAGAGGGAGAAGCAGGCTCCATGCACCGGGAGCCCGACGTGGGATTCGATCCCGGGTCTCCAGGATCACGCCCTGGGCCAAAGGCAGGCGCTAAACCGCTGTGCCACCCAGGGTTCCCTCGTCCTTGTTTTTAAATCTTTATATAGCTTTTCATTGTGCACGTGTTATTCGAGATGTATGTTTTATACTTTGCACTTTCCACTTATGACACTCTGAAAAAATTATCTTACAGGAACAGAAGAAAAAAGAGAAACTGGAGAGAAAAAAGGAAACTTTAAAAGTTACTAAGGTAATATAGTAAGCTAGAAAAATCCTGTTACCTTAAATATTAAAGAAACTTTATAGTTTTAACTTTATAGATCATCTAATTAATTTTTTTTAAGATTTATTTATTTATTTATTTATTTATTTATCTTTGATAGGCATAGAGAGAGAGAGGCAGAGACACAGGAGGGAGAAGCAGGCTCCATGTCAGGAGCCTGATGCGGGACTTGATCCTGGGGCTCCAGGATCGTGCCCTGGGCCAAAGGCAGGCTCTAAACAGCTGAGCCACCCAGGGATCCCCATATAGATCATCTAATTAATTTTAACCTTTATCTGAAAACCTATCTTTGTTATAAGCTGTGTAGAAACATGTAAACTCTTTCCCTGTATTTTTAGATAGGAAAGGAGAGCTAAAGTATAACCCTTTTGGTTTTTTATTCTATTTTTCATGATAACAAAGTTTTGCTCTTATAAGTGGCCAGCTCTTTTGGTGCTCATAATGATTATTCTTTCCTCCTTAATGCTTCCAACTTCATCATGTCAGCTTGGATCAATAATAATATAAATTTGTGTCTTGTGAATAGCTGCAGCAGTGGAGCCAAAATTGGAGCGGATTAGGCATATCTCCTAATAACATTTCAGATAATAGAGGATTCATTTAGGGATACCCTGAATTTTAGATACATACAGTCTTTTGGGGTAAATTTATTTTTAACATGAGGCTGTTTAATGTCATATTGATGGGAACTGTATCAGGAACAGTTGTACTAGTGAAAAGAGAAATAATAAAAGCAACATTTATTGAGTACTTATTGTGTCATGTATTCTAAGCTTTATGTTTATTTTTTATTTTTTTAAGTAAGCTCAACACCTGGTGTGGGGCTTGAACTCAAGACCCTGAGATCAAGAGTCACATGCTCTACTGACTGAGCTAGCCAGGTGCCTCAACATTTTTTTTCTTTTTTGGGGGGGGTAAATTTCTTTTTTTTTTTTTTTTTTTAAGATTTTCTTTATTCATGAGAGAGACACAGAGCACAGAGAGAGAGAGGCACAGACACAGGTAGAGGGAGAAGCAGGCTCCATGCAGGGAGCCTGACGTGGGACTCGATCCTGGGTTTCCAGGATCATACCCTGGGCCGAAGGCAGGCGCCAAACGGCTGAGCCACCTGGGCTGCCCTGGGTAGGTAAATTTTCAAACCTCTTTTAGGTAGAGGTAATGTTTTTATCCCTATTTTACATATAAAAAAGCTGATGCAAAAAGTATGATCCATCCTCATCATTCACAGATTTCATATTTTTTTCTTAGCCTACTTGCTGAAGTTTATTTGCAGTTCCAGAATCAGTATTTGGGTTTTCATGGTCCCTCAACAGGCATGCGCCTTGTGCAGAATGGGAAAAATTTGAGTCTCTAACACACATTCCCAACCAAGGTTAAAGTGGTGCTCTGCTTTTCTTAAGCTGTTACACTGTAAACAAATGCCCTTTTCATGGTTTATTTAATGTCATGATTTTTGCATTTTTGTGGGTATTGTTGATTTTGCTGTTAAAACCACCCTTGGCCACATGGTACTGAATTGTCAGCTAGTGTTTCTGATGGAAGGAGACTGTGATGTGCCTTATGGAGAAAATGTTAGCTAAGCTTCCTTCAGGCTGTTAGCTCTGAGTTCAGTGTTAATCAACATGTATATAAAATGTCCTTAAGTAACAACACATATAAAATGGGGTTATGTCTTCATCAGTGATGAAGTGCCCAGGAGGTTGCTGGAACTAAGCTTGTGTTTCTCCTTGAAGCAGTGATTCAGTATTCACTAATCCAGTATTAGTTATCATATAGAACAGAGTGAGAATTGACTATAACTTGCTGGAAGTCACTTATTCAATAAATAGTAATGCTGAGTTGGTTTCTGACCTTACATTTCTTTACTAACCTGACTTTATCAGGTAATATCAAGATGCCAACAAGAGTACCTTTAAGTCCACTTGATTCTTTAGAGTGCTTAGTGTTGATATTAGAGTACAAGTAGATAATTTTGTAATAAAAAGTTATTGAAAACTGCTAATATTTGACTCAGTTGTTAATTTCAGGGACTTGTTTTGGGTTTTTATTTTTGTTTTTTTTTAAGATTTTATTTATTCATGAGAGACACACAGAGGCAGAGACATAGGCAGAGGGAGAAGCAGGCTGCATGTGGGGAGCCCGATGTGGGACTCGATCCGGGGTCTCCAGGATCCACCTGAGCCAAAGGCGGATGCTCAACCACTGAGCCACCCAGGTGTCCCTTATTTTGGGTTTTTGAAGAAGATATACTTATAATTTTACTTGCTTAATCATTTACTCCCTACTTTTCAACCTATAGGTTTAATCCATTGTTTACTTTTGTCTAGCTAACTTTTTATACCAGGGTTTTGTTTTTTCCCACCTGCTATATTCTAAAAGTGTCAACCATTAAGTTCTGCCTATTCCGTCTCACCAGTCCCTTTTGCTATTTTATATTTTTAATCCTCTAACTTTTAACTTTGTTTTAAAATTTATCTTCTTGGGGCACCTGGCTGGCTTAGTCAGTTGGTAGAGCACATGACTCTTGATTTCAGGTTGTGAGTTTGAGCCCCATATGTTGGTGTAGGATTTACATTAAAAAAAAAAAAATTTTTTACTTCTGTTGTTTTGATTTCTCATACATATTTTCTCCCTATTCTTGAGCTTCTTTTCCAACTCTCATTTTGAAACTGTTTTTGAACATCTCTTTCCTGTATTTCCCCTCACTAATATTTTTAAATCCGTATTCTCTTTTATTTCTGCTTTCAGTTTTATTTAACTTAAAAATTTTACTGAAAATGAGTAGTCCCATACCATACCCATTGAATATCTTCAGCATAAACCTACAGTTACAGAAGATAACACATGGTAGTTTCAGAATAAAAATGTCTTCTATGTTTAATTTGGAAATCTCAAATGAGAAAAAAATTGAGGAAAGTAGTCATCCAGAGAAAGGAATATGGTTATAAACAAATTCTAGTGGGGAAATGTGAAAAAAAGATGACATGTTGGTAAGAATAATAGTAAAGAGTTGTGGATGTGGCTCAACTGCAAGGAACTTTTAACATTTACTTAGTGTCTTCTAATACGTAATACCATAGAAGACCTTAGAAAAATAATATCCTAAATTCTTGTTTTATAGGGTAAAAATTCCATTGGCGCTAGTGAGGAAAATCCAGGTAAACTTCCTTGTTCTACTTTTGAAGAATATGTTTATAATTTATCTTTATGGCTATTAAAAATAAAATTTTTTTTTAATAGTTACGAGAAAGAAGAGAGGAAGAGAAGATGAATCCTACAATATTGCAGAGGTCATGTCAAAAGAGGTAAAAATAAAGTGGAGTAAGCACATAAGATTCACTGTTGAGTAAAACCTGTTGAAGATTTTGAACTGTATTAAAGCTGTGTGAATTGCTGTCAATCAGCTTTTCAGTCTGTAAGGGCTTATTTCAGGGAAGAAAATGGCACCATCTTCCTGTTAAGAGAACATGAGCTTGGCCTAATTAGAAATTATTATAATAAAAGATAAATAGTTATTATCAGAAATTATTTTAATTTCTTAAAACTTCAATACCTGATATTGAGGGGATTCCTGGTGGCTCAGCGGTTTGGCGCCTGCCTTCGGCCCAGGGCGTGATCCTAGAGCCCTGGGATCGAGTCCCACCTTGGGCTCCCTGCATGGAGCCTGCTTCTTCCTCTGCCTGTGTCTCTCTGCCTTTCCCTCTCTCTCTCTCTCTGTGTCTCATGAATAAATAAATAAAATCTTTAAAAAAAAAAAAAGACCTTATATTGAGAACTTTATTCTTGTTCCTTGTTGAGGACCTTTAGGGAACTGAAATCATATAGTCCTTTTTATTTTAAATATTTTAAAGATTCTGTTTATTTGAGAGAGTACAAGCTAGAGAGAGGAGAAGTAGAAGGAGCCCGACCTGAGGCTCAATCCCAGGACTTTGGGATCATGACCTGAGCTGAATGCAGACGCTTAACTGACTGAGCCACCCAGTCACTCCCATAATAGTCACTTAAAAAAACAGATCCTTTTTAACCTTCTTACTTAATAACTCATAAAACGGAAATTAAAAAGCATGTTCAGTTATAACAGACCTTAAGTATTATTTTTTTTAAGATTTTATTTATTTATTCTTGAGAGACACAGAGAAAGAGATGCAGGCAGAGGGAGAAGCAGGCTCCTCATGCTGAGCCTGATATGGGACTTGATCCCAGGGCCCTGGGATCACATCCTCAGCCAAAGGCAGATGCTCAACCACTGAACCACCCAGGTGCCCCGAGACCGTAAATATTCTTCAAGCATATTTTAATATGTTACATTCTTAAATTTAACAAAATTCTAACTACATTTTTCTTTAACTTGAAATTCAAACTGTTAAAATCTTCATAAAGTATAAAATAAGAAATTTCACATAATACTTTAAGGATGCACTCTGATATTTTCCTTTTTTTTTTCTTCTTTCATTTAAAAATGTTGGTCAGGACCCATTTAATTGGATATGAAACAGCATGCAATTTGAAAAACACTGTTATTTAAGTATTATTTAGATTTATTGAAATTTAGCCAGTCCTCCAGCTGTTAATTTATCAAATATTGGTAGCATATCAGCTGTCGGCAGACTTTGTCCTAACATGCAGAAGATCAGTTGATCAAGAAAAGTAGACAGTGTCTTTCCTTAACTTCCATCCAGTGAGAAATCTATGTAAGTAAATAGTCCATTATAAATTGGATGCTGTCAAGCCTATAAAAGGATTCTAAACTCAGGCGCTAGGTTCATAAAATTTTTATCTAGAAGGTGGCATCTGAATTGTGACTTGAGGGGAAAAGCAAAATCATCTAAAGGTTGGCGAGAGTTAATAGGGAAATAGTAAGATATAGGGAAGATAATAGTGAAGTGTTCTAGGAAGAGAAAAGACTTCTTTGACAGACGTCCAGAGGCAGGAGAAATCCGGACAAGTTCAAAAAACTTAAAAATACATTTTTGTTTCCAGTTTGTATTGTAAATGAAAAGGTGGTGAAGAATGAAAACTATAGAGGTAAACAAGGTCAGGAGTTTAGTTAAAGGGTTTAATTTTTAACAGTACTTCATAGATGGTATTATGTTTTATCTTTTGATTCATTCACACATGGTTTTTTTTTTTTTTTTTTTTTAATTTATGAGAGACACAGAGAGAGAGAAAGGCAGAGACAGGCAGAGGGATAAGCAGGCTCAATGCAGGGAGCCTGATGTAGGACTCGATCCTGGGACTCCAGGGTCACTCCCTGAGCCAAAGGCAGATGCTTAACTGCTAAGCCACCCAGGCGTCCCACACATTGTTTTTCAAAAACGTTGAGCTTAGCTATTCATTTATTTTTGCTTAGTTTAAAAGACCACTCTCCTGTCAGTTCCTTGTATCCCTTCAGCCTTAGGGTTTGAATATATATACCTACAAGTACTTTACATATACACATGAAACACATGTAAGCATGTACATTATGTGTATGTCAGCCACTTAACTGATGTGTTCTATTCTATGCATCTTAAATTCAAGAAACTTTGAATATCTACCATTTCATCCCCTTTCTCCTCTGCATGTGCTATTCTCTCCTTAAACATACCCTATCTTTAATGATTATGCCCTAATGATAACTTTTTCAGATAATTTGATACAATACTCGCCTAATTCATCAAGTGGCACTCAGGTATTGCTTGTCTTCCTACCCTTAGGATTTATTAGGTACTTCAAAATCAGAGTTTTTTTATTCTGTATTTTTAATTTATTTGTCTCTGCCTTTTGCTTTGCTCAAGATTGCAAATTCAGATGTCTGTCCACAGAGGCGTAAAGTGGGCTAGAGTTGAGACTATAATACATTTGGAAGTGATTCCTTAAATACCAGGAGTAGCCACAACTTAACTCTAGAGCCGGGGTTAGAAAACCTTTTCTGTGCAGAGCTGGATAGTTTTTTGTTTTGAATAGTTTAGTGGGTGACTACTCAAAGGTGAACTTTGCCGTTGTAGCCTGAGAGCAGTCATAGACAAATTAAGCAGATATGCTCAACTTTGTTCTACTTAAACTTTTATTTACAAAAACAGGCTGCCACCTGGAGTTGGTCTACAGGCTATAGTTTGCCAAACCCTGTAGTAGAGGATTACTGTTATGTGTGAATTTGGACTTAAGTCTCTTCAGATAAGCTTTGGCTTAAAAAATTAAAAAAACCTGGAACATTTAGGAAATATCCCAATTTTTAAGTGTTGCTAATTAATGCATAGTTTTATAAGACACTACAGCCTTAATTTTGCCTGAGATCCACCAGTTTGAGTCCTCTGTATTTTAATTACCTTGAGAGCCTTATCCCCATTTCCTGGCATGAAGTTAGAATAAATGTTTATTTAGTAAATAAATGAATGAACTACATACATTGTTACTTTATTTCTGTTTTCTTGATGTTCTAGGAAATTTTGTCTGTGGCTAAAAAAAATAAAAAGGAGAATGAGGTAAGAGATTTATGAGAGATATTAAATGTAGGAGCCATGTTTGTTTCCCTGATTATTAGCTCCTTTAATCTCCAGGGTACATTTATTTCTTTTAAAGATTTTATTTGAGACAGACAGTGTGTGCATGAGCCGAGGATCAAGGGGGTGGGAGAGGGTGAAGGAGAAGCAGATTCCCCACTGAGCAGAGACCCCAGACATGGGGCTCAGTCCCAGGACCCTGGGATCATGACCTGAACCCAAGGTGACTGAGCCACCCACGCACCCTACTAGTGTACATTTTTTTCTCGGCAGGTACTTTATTACTTAACCTTAAAAATTTTTACTTTTTATCCTATCATATTTCTTCCTTATGTATCAACTTAAGGTGTCCTGTTGCATGTTTCTTAATGTGTAAATACTAGTTTATAGATCCTTGAGAGTTTAAGTGGTAATGCAAGTGCCTGTAACCATGTGCATTCCATATGTATATATTCCACAGCTTGTGGAAACTCTGAAAGATGCCTTGATCTTGCTTCTGACATTAAATATTATCTTTGGATCTTTTTGGGAAGGCTTCTCACCCCACCCTCATTTTATGTGGAGAAGTTCCTTGTTACCTGAGTAATCACTATCCAAGTCCCTTTAGTTACAAGATTTCTTTGGGAAGCAGAAACAATTGTAACATGAAAATGTTCACCAGGGGATATAGCAATTAACTTACTTATCTAAGATTAATAATAGGCTTTTGGGAAAATTGATGACATGATTATAAAATGAGAGATACTCTGGTTACCCATCATAATTTTGACCAAAATTTACATCTTATATATAAGTGCATTGATATTTATTCTTTGTTCAGTATAAGAATTAGTTTATGATAATTAACAGATAATTATAACTCAACAATATTAAATGTAAATGAGATTAAGCATATTTTTTTAAAGATATCATTTATTTATTAATGAGAGACAGAAAGAGGCAGAGGGAGAAGCAGACTCTCCAAGAGCCTGATGTGGGACTCTATCCCAGACCCTGGGATCACACTGAGTCAAAGGCAGACACTCAACTGCTGAGCCACCCAGGTGTCCCTAAGCATGTATTTTTAAAATATTCAGTTGTATTTTTTAAAGATAGAGCTTCAATCTCATTTCCCGTGATTTGCTATGAAATTTTGACCATTTTATAATATGCAGTAAGTAAATGTATACAATGCTTGTGTTAATTCTGATGAATTTTGATAAATATATACATCTGTGTAACTATCACCCAAATCAAGATTTAGAACGTTTTCATATGGTAGAGGGATCCCTTGTATCCTTTGCCAGTCATTTCTCCCACCACCAAACCTAGAAGCCAACTGCTTTTTGACTTCTGTCACAGACCAGTTTTGCCCAATTTTTTAACTTTTATTACAGACTAGTTCATACAAGTAAAATCTAAATATGTAGTCTTTTATTTCTTTTTTTTTTTTTAAACTGTTTTCCCCTTTTGTTTTGTTTTTTTTTAATTTTTTTTTTTTTTTAATTTATTTATGATAGTTACAGAGAGAGAGAGAGGGAGGCAGAGGGAGAAGGGAGAAGCAGGCTCCATGCACCGGGAGCCCGATGTGGGATTCGATCCTGGGTCTCCGGGATCACGCCCTGGGCCAAAGGCAGGCGCCAAACCGCTGCGCCACCCAGGGATCCCCCGTAGTCTTTTATTTCCTATTACTTTTTACTCAACATAGTTGATACTCATTTATATTGTTAACTACTAGTTTTTTTTTTTAATCGCTGAGTAGAATCCCATTGAATGAATATTATAATTTCTTTATCCATTTTCTGGATAGGTATTTGAGTTGTTTCCAGTTTGTGACTTATGAATAAGACTTCCATGATAATTTGTGTGCAAGTCAGTGTGGACATGCTTTCATGTTCTTGGTTGTATACCTAGGAATGGAATTGCTGGGTCATATCATAAATGTATGTTTAACTTTATAAGAAAATAAGGATCTCTTCTTGAACACAGCATTTCACTCTTTAACAGCAATATGCAAAAGTTTCTGTTGATATTATTTCTAGCATTTCACTTAGTCTTTTATTTAGCCTTTTTACTGAATGTGAATGAATCTTGTATGGTTTTATTTTGTGTTTTCGTAATTACTAATGATGTAAAGCATATTTTCATCCTCTTAATGGCTGTGTGTTTTCTTTTATACAGTTTATAGAAGTTTCTATTGATATCTTTTATTGTTGATATAGGAGTTCTTTATATAATGTATAGGTTCTTTTTATGTTTTTTTTCAAAGATTTTATTTATTTATTCATGAGAGACACAGAGAGAGAGAGAGAGGCAGAGACATAGGCAGAGGGAGAAGCAGGCACCATCCAGGGAGCCCAATGTTGGACTCCGTCCCAGGACTCCGGGATCATGCCCTGAGCTGACGGCAGACACTCACACACTGAGCCACCCAGGTGTCCTGTATAGGTTTTTTGTCAGATTTATGTACTGTACTTTCTTTCAGTTTGTGGCTTGTCTACTCATTTTCTTTTTTTTTTTTTTTTTTAATTTTTATTTATTTATGATAGTCACACACAGAGAGAGAGAGAGAGAGAGGCAGAGGCAGAGGCAGAGGCAGAGGGAGAAGCAGGCTCCATGCACCAGAAGCCCGACGTGGGATTCGATCCCGGGTCTCCAGGATCATGCCCTGGGCCAAAGGCAGGCGCTAAACCGCTGCGCCACCCAGGGATCCCTGTCTACTCATTTTCTTAACGGTATCTTCTAGTAGGCAGAACTTTTAGGTGTTTGGTTTGTTTTTTTTGTTTTTGTTTTGATAGAGTGTGAGTGAGAGAGCGTAGCAGAGAAAAGGGCAGAGGAAAAGGGAGAAACATACTCCCTGCTAAGCAGGGAGCCCCAAAGTGAGGCTTGATCCCAGATCACCAGGAGTCACTTAACCCACTGAGCCACCCAGGCTCCCCAGAACTTTCATTAAAGGTTTATAGTAGCTCAGTTTATCATTCCCCCACCCTGGCCTTTGGTGGTTAGAGCGTTTTTGCCTTTTATAATAAATTTTTGCCTATCGTGAGGTTATCAATATATTTTTTTTAAGATTTTATTTATTTATTCATGAGAGACACACATACACAGAGAGAGGCAGACACACAGGCAGAGGGAGAAGCAGGCTCCATGCAGGGAGCCTGACGTGGGACTCGATCCTGGGTCTCCAGGATCACACCCCGGGCTGCAGGCGGCGCCAAACCACTGCGCCACCGGGGCTGCCCTCTATTTTCTTCTAAAAGCTTTACGGCTCTGGTTCTGATGTTTGGGATGCTCATCACTGATTACTTTTATGTATGGAATAGTGAAACTCAGGTTTGTAATTTTCCAGTTGAATATCTAGTGGCATTATTTTTGGTATTTCTCATTTATAAGACTTTCCCATCTCAACTGACTCAATCCTCATGTTCACATTCTTAATATAGGGCTGTGGACATCGCTAACCAATAAAATCTGTCATTGGTCATAGGTTGGTAATGAGTCCCTACAGATAAGTTGATACTCAAGTGTGATGTAGTTAGTTCTTAAACTACTTAATTTCCCCCTTTCCTGCAATGAAAGTAATTATTTATTTATTTATTTATTTAATTTATTTTTTTTTAAGTAATTATTTAGATGGAAGTAAATGTTTCTGTTTCCTTGAAAGGAAATTTTTTTTCTTTTTTTCTTTTTTTTTTTTTTAAGATGTCATTTATTTATTCATAGAGATGCAGAGAGAGAGAGGCAGAGACACAGGCAGAGGGAGAAGCAGGCTCCATACAGAGAGCCTGACATGGGACTCGATCCAGGGTCTCCAGATCACGCCCTGGGCTGCAGACAGCGCTAAACCGCTGCGCCACCGGGGCTGCCCTCATTTCTGTTTTTTACAGACATTATTCATTATCTTTGCTTTGGGTGAAAGAACTTACTATTAAGAAAATAGTTTAATAAATTCTTTTTTTTATTTTATTTTATTTTTAATTTTTATTTATTTATGATAGAGAGAGAGAGAGAGGCAGAGACACAGGCAGAGAGAGAAGCAGGCTCCATTCACCGGGAGCCCGATGTGGGATTCGATCCCGGGTCTCCAGGATCACGCCCTGGGCCAAAGGCAGGCGCCAAACCGCTGCGCCACCCAGGGATCCCTAGTAAATTCTTGAGTAGCTAATTTTAGAGGTTTGGATGGGAGGTAAAATTATAAAGGTCATTTCAATAGCATGTGCCTGTAATCTGAAAGAGTTATTGTCAGATTTTTTTTCCAATGGCTTTACACTTATGAGAGAATGGGGGTAACTGTCTCTTAGGTTTTCTTTCACAAATGGTTTTATTTCTCCATATTTGATTAATGCATTATAGGACTAGGTAAATTTTGATTAAGTTTTCTGATAAATAGAAGGTAACAGCATTATGTATCAAACTTCTAATTAAGCTTGTTTCTTTACAGAAAGAAAGCTCCTCTTCTAATCTCTGTGTAGAAGACCTTCAGAAAAACAAAGATTCAAATAGTATAATTAAAGATAGATTGTCTCAAACAGTTAGGCAGAACACTAAATTCTTTTTTGACCCAGTTCGGAAATGTAATGGACAGCCAGTACCCTTTCAGCAACCAAAACACTTCACAGGAGGAGTGATGCGATGGTACCAAGTGGAAGGCATGGAATGGCTTAGGGTAATGAATTCTTAATTTTAATACAAGATACAGGTTCATTCTACATAATAACCTATTTTTTTTTAATTTTTTATTTTATTTAATCATGAGAGACACACACAGAGAGAGAGGCACAGGCAGAGGGAGAAGCAGGCTCCACGCAGGGAGCCTGATGTGGGACTTGATCCTGGGTCTCCAGGATCACGCCCTGGGCTGAAGGCGGCGCTAACCCGCTGAGCCACCGGGCCTGCCCCATAATAACCTATTAATGTGCTGTACCACAACTTGAGTTGTTCCAAGTTTCGTTTTTTTTAAGATTTTATTTACTTATTTGACAGAGCACAAGCAGGGGGAGCTGCAGGCAGAGAGAGAGGGAGAAGTAGGCTCTCCGCGGAGCAGAGAGCCCAACATGGCACTTGATCCCAGGATCAGCATCATAACCTGAGCCAAAGGCGGACACTTAACTGACTTAGCCACCCAGGCACCCCTCAAGTTTCATTATTAAATGTGAAACTTTTGTGTGTAGATACTTTCTAATTTATCTACACTAAATTTTATTCAAGTGTTTTATTCAAGTCTGCCAGCATTTTTTTATGGCTTTGATAACCAACTTCCCACAATTGTTATTATAACAATGAATGTCAGTCTTACCATAATTACCATCTTTGAGTAAGAAGAAATAAACTATTGCTAATCCAACAGGTGTTTATATCAGAATTTAAATACATTGTGTATTATTTTGTCCAGATGCTTTGGGAAAATGGAATTAATGGCATTTTAGCAGATGAAATGGGATTGGGGAAGACAGTTCAATGCATTGCTACAATCGCATTGATGATTCAGAGAGGAGTACCTGGACCTTTTCTTGTATGTGGCCCTTTGTCTACACTTCCTAACTGGATGGCTGAATTCCAGAGGTTTACACCAGATGTAAGCTGTGTTTCCTTTTGTTGACTATATTATAGTTTCACATATTTTATTTTGTTGCCTCAATTGTAGAATTGTTACTATAATTATATGGTTTCTGCACTACAGAAACACTATATCTTGAGGATTTTTTAAGTTTATTTAAGTAATCTGTACACTCAGGATGGGGCTTAAAGTCATGACCTCGAGATCAAGAGCTGCATGCTCCTCTGAGCCAGCCAGGCACCTGTACTTGAGTTATTTTTCAAATTTTAGCAAAATCCACATTATGTGTATATGGAAGAATAGGTATTAGTAATCTCAAATATTTGCCAAATATATCCCTGGATCATTTTCAGTGCATTGGATAATTTCATTCACTTAAGACTGAACTTAAAGAGAAATTATTTCTCTTTCTATGGTGTTTTCCTTCCATTTATACGTATCATCTTAGCCATATCCTTGCCTTACACCTGATTTGTTTTTATGGCTTGTTTTCTCTTACAGTAGTAGAATATTAGAGGGAATTGACTCATTTTGCTATAGACAGAGCTAAGATTAAATTATCTTTTTTTTCCTCCTAAATGATTAATTGTATATTTTCCAAATTTTTGATATTTGCATTTTATTCTAAAGTTTGTTATAAATCAATATAAAATCTTTTAGATTCCTACTATGTTGTATCATGGGACCCAGCAGGAACGTCGAAAATTGGTAAAGAATATTCACAAGCGAAAAGGGACACTGCAGATTCATCCTGTGGTAATTACTTCATTTGAAATAGCCATGAGAGACCGAAATGCATTACAGGTACGATTGGTTTCTATTAAACTCTTAGTAATCCACAAACCACATTTTTCTTAGTTCATAGCACTTTCTTACCATCCAATAAGCATTTGTGTAATTTTTTTTTTTTCTGGTGAAAGCAATAGATTGTGTTCTACAGATTCTTCTAGAAACCATAAGTTTATATTAATAGATTGAGAGAAGATTGTAGTCTCTAACAAGAATTTAAAAAGTTGATGGCACTTGACCTATAGCTATAATATCAGCTTGTCATAAATCTAATCTGAGTATGTTACAGATACCTGACTTATGTTTTAAGTATATAGAACTTGTCCATTTAATTTTAATTAAGTAAGAATAGAATATATGAAGACAAGTTATTTTTATACTACTTCTGGATATATGGCATACCTGTTTTTTGTGTGTGCCATAGCTACTTATTTATCAGTGCCCACATTACAAAATAGTTGGAAAGTTAACCTTTGCTCATTGCCTCTCTGTTTTTCTTTTTCCCTGTTCATTTTTTGATATTTGCACTTTTCTATTACTGCTCCACCTATATCACATATAGGTTCTTTACTAATTTCTTTTTCCTTCCTCTGGTTGGTATATCAAATTTTACTTGTGTGCCAGAGGAAATTTGGAATATGAATTGCAATTGTGTTATTTCATAGTAAAAGCAGTATACACTGCGTGTAGGAAAAAGCATACAGACTTCAAAGCAATTCTGAGAATGCTGCTGCTGTATTAAATATTTTTATTAGTATATAGATATAATTGATACATTGTGTCTTGAAACTTCAGCTTTCTGCTAAATAATATAACATGAAGATATAATTATTTTGACCTCCCTACCTCACCCATATTAGGACAGATAACTTTCTTATCAATTCCATTTGCTAGTGGCTAGAATTTTTGTAATTCTCCCTTTCACTGAACTTAGGATATCATTTTTTTAGATGTTATTTATTTATTTATTTGACAGATAAGAGAGAGCCAGAGAGCACAAGGAATGGCAGAGGTTGAGGGATAAGCAGACTTCGCCCTTAGCAGGGAACCTGACATGGGGCTTAATCCCCGGACCCTGTGATCATGACCTGAGCCAAAGGCAAATACTTAACTGGCTGAGCCACCCATGTGCCCCTTAGGATATCATTTTAAGGATCTTCACTTTCAGGGTGCAGGGCTCCTTTTTTATTGCTGAGTGGCAGCAGAAATATCTGTTAATAAATCATTTTTCAGAACCCTCATTTCTGTTGAATTGGGTTTTCTCTTTGCATTCGTATATTCATTTATATTTGTTTGGCTTTTTTATGGTAGATGTGTTATAGTGAGAGGTTTATTCAGGTTATTTGGTATTACCAGCAAAAGAAATCTCAAGTTGTTTTTCTTTTTAAAAAGTCAGTAGGGGCAGCCCCGGTGGCACAGCGTTTTAACGCTGCCTGCAGCCTGGGGTGTGATCCTGGAGACCCAGGATCAGGTCCCACATTGGGCTCCCTGCATGGAGCCTGCTTCTCCCTCTGCCTGTGTCTCTGCCTCTCTGCCTGCCTCTCTCTCTCTCTCTGCCTCTGAATAAATAAAAAATAAAGAACACAAGAAAGAAGTGTTGACAAGTATGTTTTCTACATACTTGTTTAAAAAAAAATAAAGTCAGTATTATGTTAAAAAAAAAAAGCTTTTTTGTTCTGCTATAAATGTAGTAAAATGAAATGCAAAAAATGCCCCATTTCATACTCTTCCCCTAATTTGCCAATCCTATTCTCCGAGGATACCTACTTGGAGATGAACTTTATGCTTGCCTGATCAAGATAAAAGAGAAAGTACAGATAATAAAAATAAGATTTTTTTGTCATTTTTGCTTTTTCTACAGGTTTTTTTTTTCTCCTTTGATATTATAATGCTCTGAATAAGATTGTGGTTTTGTTGTTTTTACTTTTTTTTTTTTTACCAGGTTTTGAAAAATGAGAAATTAAAATAATTTTGGGCCGCCCAGGTGACTTAGCAGTTTAGCGCTGCCTTCAGCCCAGGGCCTGATTCTGAAGACCCAGGATCGAGTCCCGCGTTGGGCTCCCTGCATGGAGTCTGCTTCTCCTTCTGCCTGTGTTTCTGCCTTTCTCTCTCTCTCTCTCTCTCTGTCATGATAAATAAATAAAATCTTTTTTAAAAATTAAAATAATTTTTATGATATCTTAATGAAAATAGATGGGTGGCTTTCTGTGAGGATAGAAATTACTAAAACTGCCTCCAGATGAAAGGGAAATGCTAAACTAACCCAATAGTTATGTAAGAAATGGAGAACACCTTGAGAGTGTCAATTTCAGATGTAGGCCTCAAGAATGAAAATTGTCTTAATTTTTCAGAGCATGTGGAACATGCTATAAATATATAAAAGTTTTTAGTTCTTTTTTAGGAATTTAGTATAACACTAATTAAAACCTGACAAAGCATTACACAGGGGAAACTCAGACTGCTGGTTTTGTTTTTTGTTTCATTGTTTTTAAGATTTATTTATTTTCTGAGAGAGAATGAGAGAGAGCACAAGTGGGAGGGATAGAGTAAGAAGGAAAGAGAATCCCAAACAGACTCCACACTTGAGTGCAAAGGCCAATGCGTGGCTTAGTCTCATGACCCTGAGATCACAATCTAAACCAATATCAAATTGGACACTTAACAAACTGCACCCCCCAGGCCAACTGAAGACTTGACCTCTTTGACTAAAGAATGTGAATTAAAAATTTTTTAATAAATAATCTAAAAGTAGATGGATATTAATTAGACATAGCCAACTGAGGTCTATTTTTTTTTTAAGATTTTATTTATTTATTCATGAGAGATGCAAAGGGAGAAGCAGGCTCCACGCGCAGGGAGCCTGATATGAGACTGGATCCCGGGACTCCAGGATCGCGCCTCGGGCCAAAGGCAGGCGTTAAACCACTAAGCCACCCAGGGATCTCCTGAGGTCTATTTTAGAAACACAGGTATACATCAGTTTTAGGGAATTTATTTATCCTTTTAATAGATCAGAGGAAAATAAGATCATCTCAGTAGATACAGAAATGTTATTTGATAAAGTTAAACATCCATCCCTGGTTTTATTTTTAGAATTGTTTTTAGGAAAAATTGTGAGATCATCATTTTAAAGTTTTTCCCTAAATTCCTTTTCTAGCACTGCTATTGGAAATACTTAATAGTAGATGAAGGACACAGGATTAAAAACATGAAATGCCGTCTAATCAGGGAGTTAAAACGATTCAATGCAGATAACAAGCTTCTTTTGACTGGTACTCCCTTGCAAAACAATTTGTCAGAACTTTGGTCATTGCTAAACTTTTTGTTGCCAGATGTATTTGATGACTTGAAAAGGTAGGTAAGCCAATTATTTAACTATTTTCTATACCTCTTTCTAACCTACTCAAACCTGTGCTCTTAGTTAGAATTACCTCCTTTCTTCTAGGTTGTTGGATTAAAATGATAGCTTTTTGGCAAGTTCTATTGACATCAATTATATGTCAATATAATTGATTTATGTGATAGGTTAACTTGTAATCATTTTTTTGTCTTACAGCTTTGAATCTTGGTTTGATATCACTAGTCTTTCTGAAACTGCTGAAGATATTATTGCTAAAGAAAGAGAACAGAATGTATTGCATATGCTGCACCAGGTTATGACTTTGTCTTACTCTTCTTAATGTGGACTCCTAGAATAAAAAAGGAACCCCCTAGATTAATGAACCTCTCAGATTTACTTTCTCCCTTGCTTTTCCTCTACCCCCGAAGTCACTTTATAACAGAGCTCAAAGTGCTTTTCAAAATTTTGTCCTTTTCATGTAGATCCTTTTATCCCTGTGGTTATTCATAGGTTTATCAGCCAAAAAATGAGTGTTTTTTACCCAGTGTTTGCCAGTAATATTTGAGTAATTCACTTCCTTGCATGATCCATATTTTTTTCCTGCAGTCTTCACCCATCCTTCTTTTCTTCTTGACTTTATTTATTTATTTTTTTAATTTTTTATTTATTTATGATAGTCACACACAGAAAGAGAGAGGCAGAGACACGGGCAGAGGGAGAAGCAGGCTCCATGCACCGGGAGCCCGACGTGGGATTCGATCCCGGGTCTCCAGGATTGCACCCTGGGCCAAAGGCAGGCGCCAAACCGCTGCGCCACCCAGGGATCCCTTCTTCTTGACTTTAGACAAACATAATCCAACAAAGATCTAGTCATTTTCATATGTGAGCCTAAAAACTTCTCAATTGTGCTTTGACAGTTGTATTCAAAATCCATTATAATTTTTTTCTTTAAAGTTTACATATTCATGATAAAAATGTGAAATAGGATAACTTTAATCCTAAGAGGCATAAAAATGTGAAATAGTACAAAAATGGCAAGTAAAAATAAAATCCCAAATCATACTTTCCCTACCAAATCATTTGTATTTTTTTCCCTGATAATTGGTATATTTGTTTCTGGGCTCCTATTTACAGATTTTTTTTTTCTTTCTTAAGCTGCTAGTAATTCCTCTCTGTCACTGGTAAGGTCTCTCTGTGCTTGGCTCTATACCTGTGGAGTATTTAAGTACAAAGCCCTAAAATGAATTTTCTTTATGTAAGTCAGTTATCAATTCATATTTCAAGGTAAGGTTATAAAGGATATACAATTAAAAGAACTCTTGTTTCTGTGTTTATAAATGTGAAAATTACATGTCCTCACACAACAGTAAGATGAATAAAAGGAATTTTAAGCTTGAAGTTTTAGAACTTCTAGTTTGTTGTATTTTGGAGCCCAACATGGGGCTTGAAATCAAGACCCTGAGATGAAGATCTGAGCTAAAATCAAAGTCGGATGCTTAAGCAGTTGAGCTACCCAGGCACCCCTGAAGTTTAAGAACCCCGGGAAGGAAACTCATTTCTACATCCATTTCTACATTCACACATCCATATGTGTTAGGTTTTTTGTTTGTTTGTTTTTTAAAGATTTTACTTATTCATAAGAGACCCACACACAGAGAGAGAGGCAGAGAAGCAGGTTCCACGTAGGGAACCTGATGCGGGACCCGATCCCGGGACACCAGGATCACGCCCTGATTCGAAGGCAGGCACTCAACTGCTGAGTCCCCCAAGCATCCTGGTGTGTTAGTTTTCTACTAGTCCAAAACCTCACTTTAAATGCTGTGGGCTGTAACTTTAATCCTAAGAGGCATTAATGTCATCTATTTTTTCAAATATTCAAGATATATTAGAGTTTCTGAAAAATTGGTAAATTTTGAAATGTTTTAGATAAAAACTATGAGTTTGTCATGTGGTCTGGTCTGAAGAAATTTCAAGAAGATATTTTATCTCTCCTTTCAAAACTTAATAGTATTTATAAAGGAAAAAAGAGAAGGGACAAAGAGGTATGTGGAGAGAGTATTCCCTGAAAGCATAAGAATGCTTAACATTCACATGTTTTATTTATGTTTAAATTTTAGATTCTAACACCTTTCTTACTGAGAAGACTAAAATCTGATGTTGCTCTTGAAGTTCCTCCTAAACGAGAAGTAGTTGTTTATGCACCACTTTCAAAGAAACAAGAGATCTTTTATACAGCCATTGTGAACCGTACAATTGCAAACATGTTTGGATGCAGTGAGGTAGAGTGTAGATTTGAAATAAACTATAAATAACAGTTGGCATTGGAAATTTCGTGGTTGATTTTAATCTTAGTGCTTATCACCTCTTTTTAGGACTTGTAGAGGGTAACTAGTTCTAACTAGCATATAAAGCATAAGTTGAATTACAAAAATTGTCACCTAGTAATTCTGTGATCCTACTAAAATTCAGTTGATGGCTCATGCATTAATTGCTTTATAGTTATCTGGAATGTTTGTTAAAATTTGTTATTGTGTCCTAGATTAACCCTGATCATGCTATTTGGGGATGGACTTATATTTGAACAAGCACATAGTAAGAGTTTTCTCAGCTAGACCAGTCTCCCCTCCACGTACATAATCCCTTTATAGGAAGTGATTGATCTCCAAAAAATTTAATAGAATACCTTATTTGAAAGAACAACCTTCTTTAGTCACCTACCATATTATAAAAGATTAAAGTGGAATGTGATTATCTTATAACTAAAGTTTAGAAGACCTTTATTTTATTTTTTTTAAGATTTTATTTATTTATTCATGAGAGACACAAAGAGAGAGAGAGAGGCAGACACACAGGCAGAGGAAGAAGCAGGCTCCATGCAAGGAGCCTGACGTGGGACTCGATTCCGGGTCTCCAGGATCACAACCTGGACCGAAGGCGGCAGTAAACCGCTGAGCCACTGGGGCTGCCCTAGAAGACCTTTAAATTATGTTTATGTAAATTATGTTTCAAAACATTAGTGGCTCTATACATTTCTGTTTTGTACAACTATTCTCTTCCCCAATTTTTATTATAATTAAAGGGAGGATATGTCTTTTTAGCTACTAGAACTTTATAATCATTACTTAATATGAGGAATTTCATTGCAGTGTTAAAGCCAAAGAAATACTCTCTAACGCAAATATGTGGAGTCCCTTAATTTAGCCCTAAGTTATTAAATTTCTTTATATAAGTTCAAAACCGTTACATCATCCTTAATTTTTTCTGCGAATATATGAAAGCATTTACCCTAATTCTCTGATACTGTCGTAAGCATTAAAATAATTCGACTTCACATGACATTTGCAGTTGGCCAAAATTTATAGATCCTTGATTTTGTGCCTTTGGAAATCACTAAACTTGATGAAAGACAATTATTTTTTTCTTATGTCTAAAAACATTTGCACATTAAAGAAATTACAACCCACTTTGTATATGTTTAGAATTTAAGGGTATAGCTTTTTAAACATACATTCCTTTTTAAATTCACTTTTAGAAAGAAACCGTTGAGCTAAGTCCCACTGGACGACCAAGACGGCGAGCCAGAAAGTCAATAAATTACAGCAAAATAGATGATTTCCCTAATGAATTGGAAAAATTGATCAGTCAAATGCAGCCAGAAGTAGACCGAGAAAGGTGTGAGTTTAAAATAAATTTAAGTATTCTTTAAACTGATCCTTTTTGTCTTTCTCACATTCATGGATTATGTTTTTGGTAGAGCTGTTGTGGAAACAAATATCCCTGTGGAATCTGAAGTTAATCTGAAACTGCAGAATATAATGATGCTCCTTCGTAAGTGTTGTAATCATCCATATTTGATTGAATACCCTATAGACCCAGTCACACAGGAGTTTAAGGTGAATACCATTTAATAGTGTACTGTTCTGATTTCTGTAATTCATTCTTCGTCTCTCTCTCTCTACCATCCTCCCTTTCTCCCTCAACTCAAATAAATTAATAAATCTTTAAAAAAAGAATAAACTCCGACATCTGTGCAGTAAGTTTAAACTTACAGTTCTCCTATTATAAAATACCCTTTCAGGGGCACCTGGGTGACTCAGTTGGTGATGCATCTGCCTTTGGCTCAGGTCCTGATCATGGCGTCCTGGGATTGAGCCCAGTGCCAGGCTCTCTGCTCAGTGAGGAGTCTTCCTCTTCTCTCTCTGCTCCTCTGCCCCCACTCATGTTCTCTCTCTCTCTCTCAAATAAATAAATAAAATCTTTTTATTTTTTAGATTTTATTTATTCATGAGAGACAGAGAGGCAAAGGGAGAAGCACACTCCCTATGAGGAGCCTGATGTGGGACTTGGTCCTAGGACCCTGGGATCACGACCTGAGCGAAGGCAGACACTCCACCACTGAGCTACCCACGTGGCCCAAATAAAATTTTTTTTAAAAATAAAGCATTTGGGAGAGGAGCGGGGAGGATAAATCAAGGGGGGACTTCATTTGATTTCCATTTTTGTGAAATCATTTATTTTTTTGAGGGAGTATGTGTGTGTAAACAGGAGAGGGGCAGAGGGAGAGAGAATCTTAAGCTGCCTCCATTTTCAGTGTGGAGCCCCATGTGGGGCTTGATCTCATGATTCTGAGATCATGACCTGAACTGAAATCAAGAGTTGGGTGCTTAACCGATTGAGCTATCCAGGTGCCCTCAATTTTAAATTCTAGAGTGTGTCTTTCCTTGAGAAAGAACTATCTTCTGATTTAAAAAGATCAAATAATAAGGTCAATTTTTCTTTAAGATTTTATTTATTTATTCATGAAACACAGAGAGGCAGAGACACAGGCAATGGGAGAAGCAGGCTCCATGCAGGAAGCCTGATGTGTGGGACTTGATCCTAGAACCCCGGGATCACACCCTGAGTCAAAGACCGACGCTAAACTGCTGAGCCACCCAGGCAGGCGTCCCTCAATTTTTTTTTTTTTTAATTTAAAGTTTAATGGGGACTTGTCATTGAAAATGAACTATTTACCTGGATTTTATTTTGATAAAAGACAGATTACTAGTAATTATTGTGACTGATTTTTCTGTTCTTCTTTGCCTGCTTTTAAGATTGATGAAGAATTGGTAACAAATTCTGGGAAATTCTTAATTTTGGATCGAATGCTGCCAGAACTAAAAGCCAGAGGTCACAAGGTGGTACTTTTGATTGGATTTTTGGTTGCTTAATTACCTCTTATTAATTGATACAGATACTATGATATATTTAAATTTCAGGTGCTGCTTTTTTCACAAATGACAAGAATGTTGGACATTTTGATGGATTATTGCCACTTCAGAAATTTCAACTTTAGCAGGCTTGATGGATCCATGTCTTATTCAGAGAGAGAAAAAAATGTAAGAATGCTTACATCATACGTACCAAATTCTCTTTTGTAATTGTCTTGATTTCTAATGTAATGTTCAGAGTAGACCCTCAAATTGGTAGACTAAACACCTTGTAGCAGGGTCAAAAATACAAGCATTTTTATTTAGTAAGCCTTAATGTTTCTTAAATTATGTATATTTTCTGGTCCAACTTGACTTAATATCCTACTTCACTACCACTGTGACTGTAAGGATATTGAGATAACCAGATCTTTTTTTCTTTTTTTTTTTTTTTTTTTCTTTTTTTTTTTAATTTATGATAGTCACACAGAGAGAGAGAGGCAGAGACACAGGCAGAGGGAGAAGCAGGCTCCATGCACCAGGAGCCCGACGTGGGATTCGATCCTGGGTCTCCAGGATCACGCCCTGGGCCAAAGGCAGGCGCTAAACCGCTGCGCCACCCAGGGATCCCACCAGATCTTTTTTTCTCCTGAGTTTGGCTCTTCCCTCTACTCCAACATTTCACTAGAAATTTAAACTCTATAGCAGTTGAAGAATTTTACAGGAACCACCTGTAAATCCACCGAGAACCTGCTGTTAGCCTATCCTATTCCTTTTTTGTCACATACATGTGATCAAGAATCAGTCCATTTCTGTATCTACTTAACATTTTATCTTTTGGGGGATATTTCAAAATAAATTATAGATGATACTTCTATTTCAGCATATTTTGTCTTTTTGGGTAAATTTTACATATCCTGAGGTGAATAAAGGAAAGTGTTTATTTTCTGAGTTTTAATGAATGTATATATGTGTGACCCAAACTCCTATCAAGGTACAACAACTTAACATCAGCTCAGAAAGTTCTCTCAGGCAACCTACCTGCCTACCCCATCTCCTGGGAAACCACTTGGGGTTTTTGTTGTTGTTCAGTCCTTATATCTTAAGAAAAGATGACCTAAGCTTTAAAAAAAATAGTATTATTAAATATTCTTCCTTAAACTTCCCTTGTGATGTGTGAGTTTTCTTTTTTAACAAAAATATCTTTTATTTATTTATTTACTTACTTATTTATTTTTATTCATGAGAGACCCAAAGAGGCAGAGACACAGGCAGAGGGAGAAGCAGGTCCCATGCAAGGAGCCCGATGTGGGACTCGATCCCGGGTCTCCAGGATCATGCCCTGGGCCTAAGGCGGCACCAAACCACCAAGCCACCCGGGCTGCCCCTTCCCCCCCTTTTTAAGAATTTATTTATTTATTTATTTATTAGAGTGAAAGAGAACATAAGCAGGGGGAGCCACAGAGAGGTGGATAAGAATCAGGCTCCCTCTACAGGGAGCCAGATGTGAGGCTCCACCCCAGGGTCAGAGATCATGACCTGAGCCTCCAGTAGACACTTGACCAACTAAGCCACACGAGTGCCCCAACAAAAATGTCCTTAATAAAAGAGGGGCTTGGAAAACAAATGAAATTAACCTAAGCAAAAGATGTTTATAAGCTAATTATTTGCTAGATCTGAATGATTGATTCAGTCTCCAGTGGATACACCTTTTAATTGTTATAACAAAATAATTTTCCTCTTTGGTTCTTTTGGTTAGCGTTAGTTCTGTTTTTATTTCTAATGCTCATTGCTATGATTTATTAGAGTGAAAGGATACAGGTTAAAATCAGCAAAAAGGGGCAGCTTGGGTGGCTCAATGGTTTAGCACCACCTTCAGCCTAGGATGTGGTTCTGGAGTCCTGGGATTAAGTCCAACATCGGGCTCCCCGCACAGAGCCTGCTTCTCCCTCTCTCTGCCTGTGTCTCTGCCTCTCTGTCTTTCATGAATAAATAAATAAATAAATAAATCTTAAAAAAAAAAAATCAGCAAAAAGTTGACTCACATAGGGTGAAGTCTAGGAGAAACTAGATGTGAGTTTTCAGTGAGGTCACATAGACAGCATTTAATTGTCCCAGCAGCAGTTTGTAACTGCACATGTGAAGTAAGCCAGAGAAGCTCATTGAGCCTTGGTGTGCAGGGTTTCCATTGAAGGTTAGTCACATAGGCATTATGTATCTGTGTGACTGGCCTGAGTTACCCAGTCTCAAGGCCCTCTAAAGATCAAATTGATTAGAGTGCTTCCCCGGTTTACTGTCTTAACCTGGGCAGTAGGTATGCTTAGCGATTTTTTTTTTTTTTTTTAATTTCATGGGAGGGGAGTCTGATAACTTTCTTTTTTTCAGCAAATTGGTCTTTTTCAACTTTCATGACTTCTGGGTTTTTCAGTATTTATTTACTCCATATTGAAAGTGCTGTAGATACTGAAGAATTCATACTTAGTTTGAAGAATGCTGGTTATTCTTTACTTTTTTTTTTTTTTTTTTTCTGCTTTTAGATGCACAGCTTCAACACAGATCCAGATGTATTTATCTTCTTAGTGAGTACACGAGCTGGTGGCCTGGGCATTAATTTGACTGCAGCAGATACAGTTATCATTTATGATAGTGATTGGGTAAGTTGGAAGTATGGCAATATACTGTTATATTTCCATTCTGAACTTTTTATCTTTCAATGTGCATTTTGCGGTTTTATCTATTCTCTTTCATTGTATGCTTTGCAGTTTTGTTTATCTGTTTTGAAAGGGTATCCCATCTTAAGACAAAAATCATTACCAAGTGCCCTGTATGTAAAGACTTGAACATATTTTATCATTGGAACCATTCTAGAAATCTAAAATGAGTTAGGAGACTTTAAAAGATTCGATTGGATCATGCATTTGACTTTACCCATTTAGTAGGAGTTTAAATAACTTTAATGTTAAACTGTTAAATATTGGGACCCCTGGGTGGCTCAGCGGTTGAACATCTGCCTTTGACTCAGGGCATGCTTCTGGAGTCCCGGGATCGAGTGCCGCATCAGGCTCCCTGCATGGAGCCTGCTTCTCCCTCTTTGTAGGTCTCTGTCTCTCTCTCTCTCTCTCTGTCTCTCATGAATAAATAAATAAAATCTTTAAAATAATAATAAATAAACTGTTAAATATTATTAAATATTATTTTTCTCTATCACTTTAAGAATCCTCAGTCTGATCTTCAGGCCCAAGATAGATGTCATAGAATTGGTCAGACAAAGCCAGTTGTTGTATATCGTCTTGTCACAGCAAATACTATCGATCAGAAAATTGTGGAAAGAGCAGCTGCTAAAAGAAAACTGGAAAAGTTGATCATCCACAAAAGTAAATAATACTTTGTAGTACTTTTCTTATTTCAGTTGTCTGTTGTATATTGTGAAATTTCATTACTGTTATTTTCTTGTAATAGAAATTGGCACAACTTAGTGTAGGATTTAGAGTTAGTAAAGAGGTCGCTCTGTTAGGTCAGCATCTGACTCTCGATCTCACCTCAGGTCTTGATCTTAGGGTCGTGAGTTAAAGTCCCATATTTGGTTCCATGCTGGGCCTGAAGTCTACTTAAAAAAATAAATAGTGGGGAATTTACAGCTGTAAAGACCTATACTAGGTTTGTATGACTATAAACAGAAATGAAGAAAAAACTAATGGTAGTATCTAGGTAAGGAGCAGAGGGGGCAGAGAAAACTCCAGGACACTTTCAAAGTGCTATATCTTAACCTCTGTCCTGGGGATTTGGCATGATGTTAATGCTTATTCTTGGTAAGAGATTACCTGCCAAAAGACTTTACGAAGACTTCAAGCCACTTCTTACAAGTCCAGTATACTAAATACTAAAAATACATTGAAGTAGCGCTATTAAAAATGTATTTACTTGGTTGAACTCACTTTTTCAAAAAATATTTGGCTCTAGAACATTCTTTTCATCATTTTAAACCTAGTATTTTTTAAATAGTGTGTTTTTGTTTTTGAAGATGGGGAGAGAGGATTGCGGGGATAGACAGGGAGGGAGAGAGAAAATCTCAAGCAGGCTCCATGCCCAGCATGGACCCCACCCAATGCAAGCCTTAGTCTCACAACCCTGAGATCATGACCTGGGCTGAAATCAAGAGGAATACTTAACCGACGGAGTCACCCAGGCACAAATACAGTGTTTATAAACTAGAAAAGATTCTGAGAAGTAGGGGAAGTAGAGTAAGTAAGGCATTGGTGTTTTATATTTTGTTCCCTAAGATTCTTTAGAAAAATTCTACTTTTATTTGTGTAATATCAAATTCTATTTGGAGAAATTGGCTCTATGGCTACCTTAACAAAAGTTGAAAACATCTATAAGTTGTGAAGCCTAGAGAAATAGGAACATGATAATGTTGAAAATCACTATCAGTTTGTTTTCTACTACTTTTCTACCTGCTTTCTACTTAAATACTTTGTCTCACATATATGACTGAAGGAAATGTGGGTTAGCTTTTAGAAATCTTCAATTTAACTTGACTGAACATTTAGATTGTACTTGGAATTTACACTGGAGGAAAAAAGAACTTTTCTAATAAGATTTTGTGCAAATTAAAATTTTTTCACCTGTGTTTATTTAGAAATTTTAGTGATGAGATAAATTTTCTTTATGGACTATAATTTAAATTCAGTAAAGTGTATGTCTAGTTTTCTTTTCCCAATTCCGTTTTCAGCATTTTGAAAAATTTATATCAAAAAACAATTTGAAAGGAATTTTTTAAGTACTGACTTTGTTGAGGTAATATACATACAGTAAAATACTGATGGTAAGTGTACAGATTCATGGATTTTGACAAATGTATACACTTGTAACTATTCTCCAGATCAAGGTAACAAAGCTCTGGTTCATCCAAAAGCATTTCCTTGTGCATCATTTTCCATGTTCCCTTGTCTCTTAGTAAAAGGCAATCACTGTTTCAGTTTCTGCCACATAGAGAAGTTTTCCTAATCTCATATGTGAATTCATTTGTATGTATGGAGCTACTTTTGTTCATAATATTTTAAGATTTGTTGATGTGTGTATTAGAAGTTAATAGTTTATCCATTCTTTATTAATGTTTAAATTGTTTTCTAGATTTTGTTTTTTATGAGTAAGGTGCTCTTGTTTGCTCAAGTGTTTGTGGACATATGCCTTTGTTCTTGGTCTTTGAATGAGTGTATGTTTACCTATAGGAAATTGCTAAACTTTTCCCCAAGTGGGCATACCATTTTATACTTCTACCAGCAGAGTATGAGAGTTGTGGTTGCTTTTCTTCCTTATTAACACTTGACTTTGCTTGTTGTTTTTAACATAAGCCATTCTTTACTGGTTTGTAATGTATATTTTGGCTTTAAAAGTAATTTTCAGTGTTTTCAATTTCTTGAAAATTTTTTCTAGATCATTTCAAAGGTGGTCAGTCTGGATTAAATCAATCTAAGAATTTCTTAGACCCTAAGGAATTAATGGAATTATTAAAATCTAGAGATTATGAAAGGTAAGCCTTTTTTTTAACTTGAGAAAAATGTAATTCAGTTTTGATTTATCATAAGGACTTGAATATTTTGTTTCCTTACAGGGAAGTAAAGGGATCAAGAGAGAAGGTCATTAGTGATAAAGATCTGGAGTTGTTGCTAGATCGAAGTGATCTCATTGGCAAGTATCATGCTTTTATTTTCTTTAACAGAAACTGAAACAGACATGTAAGAAGAGAGAATAGTAATACTATACTCTTACATGTAATTCATTCAGCCACTAGTCCATATTTTTTTTCATTGTGAAAATTTTGTCAGAATCTTTAAATTATGAGATTTTACTCTTTCACTCAGGCATCTTTTACTGAGAACATGTCTTTAAACATGGTCACTATGTCGTAATTACGTTATTACATTTAAGAAAACTGACACTAAACCTTTGATATCATCTACCTAGGCCATGTCAAGATTTCCCCAGTGGTCTCAAATCTTTAAATTCAGGATCCAGATTTCACTGTTGACTCTCTTTTCTTCCGTAACACCTTCCTCACTTTTACCATGTCATTGACAAAAACTGAATTGTTTATTTTATATAATGACCTACATTCTGGAATTGGCTGGGTTTTTTTGTTTGTTTACCCCTTTTGTATTGTTCTTTGATTTGTTCCTCAGTCTACTTATTTTCTGAAAAGTGGTAATAGCTATGTACATAGCTGTACAAGCTTAGATCCAGGTTCCATTTCTTAGGAATACTTTGTTCTTTCTCTCTTTGAGAAAAGCACTTGTTAGCATTTATTTATTTATTTAGGTTTTATTTATTTATTCATGAGAGACCGAGAGAGAGAGAGAGAGAGAGAGAGAGAGAGAGAGAGAGAGAGAGTCAGAGACACAGGCAGAGGGGAAGCAGGCTCCATGCAGGGAGCCCGACGTGGGACTCGATTCTGGGTCTCCAGGATCACACGCCGGGCTGCAGGTGGCGCTAAACTGCTGCGCCACAGGGGCTGCCCACTTGTTAGAGTTTAATGAGTCTCCTTCCATTTGGCTTTAAGCTACCAGGACATCCCCCACCACTACCACCACTATTAATCTTCTCAGCTCTTCTGCTAAAGAATTTAACCTTCTGTGATGACAGGCTGATTTGGGAGCTTTCCCTTCTGCAGAACTTTGTGACTTGATTGCATTTTGTCAGTCGTAGAATCAGTTTCAGTCTTGTTTTTCCTGCATTTATTGGCCAGTGTCTGTTCACTAATAAAGGTTGGCAGATGTGCAGAAGGTCCGACTCCTCTTTAAGTGGTAATGCACCATACCAGCTTTCCCAAAGTAACCTGGGTGATGTTTTTTGAAGTTGATCCTGCGTTGATGCTACCAGCATTACCCTGGCCTTCTGGGTGCTGTTGGTACTTGTCATTTTGGTTGTGGTTCACATCCTGACATTTCCAGGTCTTCCATAGTCTGGGTGCTATTTTATTTTACTTTTTAAGATTTTATTTATTTATTTATTCGAGAGAGAGAGAGAGAGAGGCAGAGACACAGGCAGAGAGAGAAGCAGGCTCCGTGCCGGGAGCCTGATGCAGGACTCGATCCCGGGTCTCCAGGACCACGTCCTGGGCCGAAGGCAACCACTAAACCGCAAAGCCACCTAGGGATCCCCATGGATGCTATTTTAGCAGCCAAGACAAAGGAACTGTTGTAGTTTAAATCCTCCCAGGAGGCACATATATCTGAGTTTCTCCTTTTTAGTGAGCTAAGATTAGCCAGCTGATTCAGGCTGATCTTATTATAAAGTTCTATGTTCTATTTAACCTGATGGTTTTAGTTAAGAATTTTTCCCTATCAACTCTTTGGTTACTCTGTACAGGATAAATTGTTTCTTTTATTTATCAATCTTTAGAATAATGAGTTGATGCCTACAATGGTAACCATAAATTATCTTGAAAACAAATATACTAAATATTTTTAGCTCATCATTTCCTAATTAGTTTATAACAGTACTAATATCTATGCTCTCGATTGTGTGTATTGTATCTATAGAGTAGAAATACTAAATAATGGTGTACTACTGCATATCTTTTCCGAACCCTAGTTCAACACTGTTATGGTGGTAGCTTGGTATTGATGATGGTAGGGATATTTAATACCATAGAGATAGGAAAAAAACTACAAATCAGGGCCTTTTGGTGGGCAGGGCATCAGGGAAGTGGATTATTAAACATTTATGAGCACATTACTGAGTTTAGTTTCATGGTGTCTTCAACTTCGTTTCAAATACCTCTTCTTTTTATATATTCTAGATGTAAATCCTTTATCCAATACGTGTTTTTTTGTTTTGTTTTTTTCCCCCTAAATTCTGCACCCAGTGTAGTTCTCAAACCTATGACCCTGAGATCAAGAGTCACGTGCTCTACCTACTGAGCCAGCCAGGCACCCCTTGTCTTGCACTTTTCTTAATTAGTGTCTTTTGAAGGTCAAAAATGTTTAATTTTGATAAAGTCTAGATCTTTTTTTGTTACTACTCATGATTTTGATGTCATGTGTAAGTAATCTTTGCCTGGTGAAGGTCATGGTGTTTTCTTTGAAGAATTACAGTTTTAGTTCTTGGATCTGAGTTAATGTTTCTGTGTAGAGTATGAGGTAAAAGTTTAAATTTCTTGTGCATATTGCACCATTTGTTGAAAAGACTATTCTTTCCCTATCGAATTGCCTTGACACTGTTATTATAAGTCAATTGATCATAAATCTTCAGGTTTAATTGTGTACTATGAATTCTGGCCCCTTCGTCTGTTTGTCAGTCCTATGCCACTAGCACACTGTCTTGATTATAGCTTTGTGGTCAATATTGAAACTGAAGAGTGAATCCAATTTTGTTCTTTTTCTTTCTTTTCAATTTTGTTCTTTTTCAAAATAAGTTTTAGCTATTTTGAATTCTTTGCATGTTTAGTTTTCAAATATTCATGAAAAAATAAGAGAAAGATGAGTCCTATGGCCAAATCTTAAATATATTATCAAATAAAAATCAGCCATATAGGGGTCCCTAGCTGACTTAGTCTGTGAAGTGTACAACTCTTGATCTTGGGGTGTAGGTTCAAACCCTGCATTAGGTATAGAGATTATACAAAAATTTAAATCTTTCACCTCCATTTTTCTTAAATTAGATATGGAGAATAATGGGCAGCCTGGGTGGCTCAGCGGTTTAGCGCTGCCTTCAGCCCAGGGCGTGATCCTGGAGACCCGGGATCTAGTTCCACATCAGGCTCCCTGCATGGGGCCTGCTTCTTCCTCTGCCTGTGTCTTTGTGCCTCTCTCTCTCTCTCTCTCTCTCTCTCTCTCACATGAATAAATAAATAAATATCTTTTTTAAAAAAGATAGGGAGAAGAATGTTGTTAATCTGGTAAAATGCATTCATCCAGTAAATTCCTAAAATCAAGAGCAATCAAGGATAACAGCTCTCATTCCCACTGTACAGTATACAACATTGTATAATTTACAAGGAAGTCCTAACTAATGGTATAAAATAAAATAGGTAGGGGAGTAGTAATTGGTTTTAGTGTAGTATTTGCAGATAATATAATCATCTCCATAGAAAGTTAGGGAATTTAGAGATTTTTAAAATAGAAGTTGAGGGGATCCCTGGGTGGTGCAGCGGTTTGGCGCCTGCCTTTGGCCCAGGGCGCGATCCCGGAGACCCGGGATCGAATCCCACATCGGGTTCCCGGTGCATGGAGCCTGCTTCTCCCTCTGCCTGTGTCTCTGCCTCTCTCTCTCTCTCTCTCTCTGTGACTATCATAAATAAATAAATTAAAAAAAAATAGAAGTTGAGAAGGTTGCTAATAATTAATAGTATGTGTATCAGCAATAATTATTTTGAAAATCAGATGTTTCAGGGGCACCTGGGTGGCTCAGTGGTTGAGTGTCTGCCTTTGGCTCAGGTTGTGGTCCTGGGGTCCTAGGATCAAGCTCTGCTTCAGGCTTCGCATGAGGAGCCTGCTTTTCCCTCTGCCTATGTCTCTGCCTCTTTCTGTGTGTGTCTGATTGATTGATTGATAGAATATTAAAAAAAAAAAAAAAAGGAAAGGAAAGAAAATAAGATGATTCCAATAGCTTCTTTAAGGCCATTATGGGCAAAATTATGAAGCCTAGAAGGACTGAATAAATGTACATGATTTAACTATATTCATGGAGGTGAATTATGAATATAGGTAAATATGTACATGTTAAAGGATAAGTCATTCTTCCCTAACTTAATAGTCTTTATATGATTTTCTAATTAAAACCCCAATAGGGGATCTCTGGGTGGCTCAGCAGTTTGACATCTGCCTTCGGCCCGGGGCATGGTCCTGGGGTCCCGGGATCGAGTCCCGTTTCGGGCTCCTTGCATTGGAGCCTGCTTCTCCCCTCTGCCTGTGTCTCTGCCTCTCTCTCTCTCTCTCTCTCTCTCTCTCTGTGTGTGTGTCTCTAATGAATAAATAAATAAAATCTTAAAAAAAATAAAGCCCCAATATGTCTCTTTAAAGAACTATGACAGGCAGTTTTCAAAATTTATATGGAAGATTAGTAAAGGCCAAAGAGCCAGGACAATTTTGAAGAACAACAAAATATTCCATACCATGTATTAAGATAAAATTTAAAATATATATATAAATTTTTTTTAAGATTTTATTTATTCATGAGAGAGAGACAGGCAGAGACACAGGCAGACGGAGAAGCAGGCTCCTATATAAAATCTTAAAAAAAAAAAAAAAAGGACACCTGGGTGGCTCAGTGGTTGAGCCATCTGCCTTTGGCTCAGGACATGATCCCAGAGTCCCGGGATCGAGTCCCACATCGGGCTCCCTGCATGGAGCCTGCTTCTCCCTCTGCCTGTCTCTGTCTCTCATGAATAAATTAATATAATCTTGAAATAAATAAAGGTCATAATAATCAAGACCAGAATTAGCATATGATAGGATAAGTGGACCAGTGGTTTGGTGAATCCAGAAAGTCAACCAAACTTGAATGGAAAATCAGTAAATGACAGAAATGGCAATTCAGACTAGAGAGAGGGAATTCCTATTATTCAAATGCATGATATAAGGACATTTCTAATCAACATCTGAGAGACCTCATACTCAACAAATTCTTTTTTTTTTTTTTTTTTTTTCCAACAAATTCTACATAGATTAATCTAACTGGTCAAAACCTAAATATTAAAAGCGAAACTTTTTAAAAATAGGCATATATATGTATGATTTTATTTTATTATTTTTTAAAGATTTTATTTATTCATTCATGAGAGACACAGGGAGAGAGAGAGTCAGAAACACAGGTAGAGGGAGAAGCGGGCCCCATGCAGGGAGCCCAATGTGGGACTCTCCGGCCTCCAGGATCACGCCCTGGGCCGAAGGAAAGCATCAAACCTCTGAGCCACCCAGGGGATCCCCTATATGTATGATTTTAAAACAGGAAAAGAATTTTTTTTTTAAGTTTATTTTAAGATTTTATTTCTTTATTCATGAGAGGCAGAGACACAGGCAGAGGGAGAAGCAGGCTTCATGCAGGGAGCCACCCAGGCGTCTGAGGGAAAGAATTAAGGTACAAAATTAAATCAATAGATTTTATTGCTTTAAAGACTTGTATGAAAACAGATGATATCATAAACAGAGATTAGAGACAAACCACAGAAATATTTGCAACACATACAGATAACTAAAAGCAAGAAAAATGGACAACTTGAGTGGTTACCAGGAAAGAAGTGGCCAGTGAACATACAAAGATGTTTCAACAGCCAAAGAAATTGGAGTAATGCCATTCAAAATCAGTAGAGATTTCACTCCGTAGCTATCATTCACAAAAATGTAAAAGAGCGGGATGCCTGGGTGGCTCAGTGGCTGAGTGTTTGCTTTCAGCTCGGCATGATCCCCCAGGGTCCTGGGATCCAGTGCCACATTGGGCTCCCCACAGGAAGTTTGCTTCTCCCTCTCTGCCTATGTCTCTGACTCTTTCTCGATGTCTCTCATGAATAAATAAATAAAATATTTTTTTTAATAAAATCTTTTTTTAAAAAAAAATGTAAAAGACCACATATTAGCCGTGGGGGATGTGTATGAAGATAATTGTCATGGTATCTTGCCTCTCAGCTTTTAAACTAACCATGATTGGGCTTTTTTTTTTTTTTTTAAATATCCGAAAATGCAATTTCGAATTGGTGCTCTATACTCG
This sequence comes from Canis lupus familiaris, assembly GCF_011100685.1. Classification (NCBI taxonomy): domain Eukaryota; kingdom Metazoa; phylum Chordata; class Mammalia; order Carnivora; family Canidae; genus Canis; species Canis lupus. Next base: position 8,886,859 of record NC_049249.1, read on the forward strand.
TGTATCTTAAATTCAGCAGAAGTGATTTTGATTAGCAAACTGATGTTTGTTCCTTAGACGTCAGTTCTCATTGTAATAAGAGGAGTACACTTTCTCACTTTTGCTATGTTGACTATAAATGATTAAGGAATAAAGTGCCCCACATTTCTGTAGGTTTTTAAATTGTGGACAGACTCTTCTCATGACAACATATTGGACATCTCTTTTAAGATTCCTTTTTGGGTTCTTATACTTTTTAAAAAATAAATAAATATTTGTTTATATATTTTTTTCTTAGATCAAATGAATGCCTCAGGACCGATTAAAGAGAAGATGGGGATATTCAAGATACTAGAAAATTCTGAGGATTCCAGTCCTGAATGTTTGTTTTAAATTGGAGCTAAAGACTGTCTTTTTAAAGTTTAAAGTTTTTGGTTACATCTAGTGATTTACCTGTATTGGTTTTAAAATCCAGATTATCCACTTTACTTTTTTGATTGTATCAGTTTACATAATGAAACTAGTTCCATTGCATAATTAATACATAGTAATTTTATGAGCCTTATTAAGAACAGAGAAGTATTCAAAGTAACTTTAGGTTTTCCGTTAATTTTTCAGGCTCAATAATATTCTTGGGTACAGGCTGATTTGTACTTAACCACTGCCAGATTTATACAGTCTTCCTGTGGAAGTTTAATGTCTTTTTCCCCCTTTTTAGCAATACAGTTCATGGGTTTGGGGTACTTCAGTTATGGAGTAGGCTTTGATGGGGGGAAAGATTGGGATTATGCTTTCTCTTGTTTAAATAAGAAATTGTTTGATTTTAGGGTCTATTTCTATAAAATACCTTACCAAATAAATGTTTGTCTTAAGACCGTCTCATCAAATTATTTTTTCAGAAAAATAACAGCAAAAGTCTTGACTGGCATTGTTGACTTGATTTTATTCATTAGTACTATACACATATATAAAGATTTCATCTGGACATTGGTTAATGCAGAGCAGGCTCTCAAAAAAATTCCAGGGTCATGACAAAAGACCGGAAATTGGAAGTGGTAGTATATCATGCAAAACAAGAATAGAACAAGAAAGAAGAGACCCTGAAAATGTATGGTGAGGGGGGGTAAATAGTACCCGAGAGAAGAATAAAATTCATAGTATACGATAGAGGAACATAAAGGCAAAAATGGGAACAATTTAGGCCAAGTATGTGTGTGTATGTGTGTGTGTATATCAGACTATGGGGCAGAGTTCCTGAATGCTCTCTGAACCATTTCTGTGTAGGTTCTTTGTCTCTTGTGAAAACATGTTTAATGTATATTAGGTTATCTCTCCCATAGTGTAATTGAGATAGGACTCAAGAAAAACTATTTTGAGAGAATATTCAGTCTGATGAACAGACTACAGAGAGGTACTACAGAGAGGTGTGTGTTTTAAGTGGGAATGTCTACCAGTCACCCATGCTGACCAATCATCCCTGTAACTTGGTTGCTTAGTAGTTCTACTAAGAGAAACAGGCAGAGGGAGAAGCGTGTGTCTCTTAAGAATAAATAAATAAATAAAATCTTTAAAAAAAAAAAAAAGTCTGCTTCATTAAACCGTGAGGTTTTTAAAAAATAAAAAAAATTAAAAACATTTAAAAAAATAAAAAAAATTCTGATTTCCAGAGCCTTAAAATATTTTATTCCAAAAATTTTTAACTTTTTTTCAATTTATTTTTAAGCTACATTATTGTTCATTTTCACATGCTTTTCTTTTTTTTTTTTTTAATTTTTATTTATTTATTTTATTTAGTCACACAGAGAGAGAGAGAGAGAGAGGCAGAGACATACGCAGAGGGAGAAGCAGGCTCCATGCACCAGGAGCCTGACCTGGGAATCGATCCCAGGTCTCCAGGATCGTGCCCTGGGCCAAAGGCAGGCGCCAAACTGCTGAGCCACCCAGGGATCCCTTCACATGCTTTTCATACACACTCTTAAGTTTTAGATGGCACTTTCTTCAGTGAATGTTGGCTCTAGTCTACAGTGAGTACATCCATTGCTAGTATTTTAAATTATAGCGCAATACTGTTTTGGGTGCCTTTTTTGAGCCAAAAGACTTAGGAGTTACGTTTCCAAGTAATTGCTCTATTTAAGTTCACATTTTGTTTTTAATTATCCTGAAATGGGATTATAGGAAATGATGTCCATTACAGTAATTTTTTTTTTAAAGATTGAGACTCTCTTGTAGTCCAAAATGATGAATTTTGTTACATGGTCACCTGCTATTAATTAACATCTATCCAGATATTTACAATTACATCACTCCTCTATTCTTTTACAAGTAGGCTCCATGCTCAGTGTGGAACCCAGTGTGGGGCTTGAACTTACGACCCTGAGATGACCTGAGCTGAGAACCAGAATTGGATGCTTAACTGAGCCACCCAGGCACTTCTCTATTCTTTGTCTATAGGAGTTTCAAGCACCTACTGAATCAGCTGAACATTATGTGTGAATCTCCAGGGATGGTGAATAATGGATATAAATTTTAGGTTGTAATTTTTTTTTTCCTTCAATACGTTGATAATCTATCTCATGATCTTTTAATTAAAATAAGACGTGCCATCTACTGTATCTCTGTGCCTTTGTAAATGAGGTATCTAGCTTTAGAAGATTCTCTCTGGTGTTATCTACAATGCACCCTGGTATAGTTTCCCTTGTCTTTTCTGTTTAGCACCTGATAAACTAATCTAATAGAGGTCCTTCCTCTGTTTAATTTTAGGAGAGTCATTTTTTAATTTTTTTAAAGATTTATTTATTCATGAGAATCACACAGAGAGAGGCAGAGACACAGGCAGAGGGAGAAGCAGGCTCCCCAAAGGGAGCCTGATGTGGGACTCAATCCTGGATCCTAGGATCACGACCTGAGCCAAAGGCAGACGCTCAACCACTGAGCCCCTCAGGCATCCCCTGAGAGTCAATACTTTTTAATCCAGTGTGTTTACCTGGTTCTTCTCGGTAATTGTATTCTGGTTTCATGACTCCAACACGCTCTATTATACCGTGAACAAGACCTATACAGTACACGCTACCTCATGGAGATGAGGAGGCTGACAGATTGGGAAGTGAGTGAGATCCTTTGGGAGGAAGAAGGGATAGAGGGACATTCATTCAAAAGTGAACTGTGAGCTGAGACTTGAATGCAAGGGAATTAACCATGCAGATATCCGATTGAGGAACATGACTAAAGATCAAATCCAAATAATAATCAATGAATTATGAATTTTTGATTACCTTTGGTACTTCCAATGCCTCTGTTAGAAAAGCAAAATAAATATAACAGACCTGTTTTCCCTGGGTTTTCTTACCATTTGTTTTATCTGTACTGGAAGAAGTGCTTTTTATTAATTTAATGTTTCCCAAGCTTCACTGATTCATGTACCTGACATAGATTTTTGCAGTGTAGAATTAGTTCAGGTGATAAAGATTATAAGAGTGGTTACAAGAGGGCAGCCCTGGTGGCTCAGCGGTTTAGCACCGCCTTTAGCCCAGGGCATGATCCTGGAGACCCCAGATCGAGTCCCGTCAGGCTCCCAGCATGGAGCCTGTTTCTCCCTCTGCCCCTGCCCCTGTCTCTGCCCCTGTCTCTGCCCCTGTCTCTGCCTCTCATGAATAAATAAATAAAATCTTAAAAAAAAAAAAAGTGGTTACAAGAGAGAGTTTAATTAGGAAGAACAGAAACTCCTGAGATGCTAGCAACAGTAGATCATAATCTAAATGGCAGTTACACATAATCTAAATGTGCATACAACTGAGCACTGAAGATTCTGTACTTTTTTTTTTAATTTTATTTATTTATTCATGAGAGACAGAGAGAGAGAGACGCAGAGACACAGGCAGAGGGAGAAGCAGGCTCCATGTAGGAGCCCAATGCAGGACCCGATTCCAGGACTCCAGGATCACAACCTGAGCTGAAGGCAGACACCTAACAGCTGAGCCACCCAGGCGTCCCTATTTTTATTTCATTAAAGAACTCTAAAGCTAAAAAGGAATGAAATCTTCATCTGACCACCTTAATTAGGTAGGTGGTGGCAGAGTACTGAGCATGAAGAGAGGCAGGCATACTTTATAAAAGTTCTGAAATACTCTAGAAAGAGGAGCAGAGCTCATGAGCTCATGTAACAACCCCCCTCCCCTCAATAGATGGTCATATTTAACCAAAATAGTGACGGATAGTTAAGTTAACAAGACTCAGGAAGAAGTAAACAAGACTCCAGAGGCATGACTTGGAGGGTCAATCTGTTGATTGATCTGGCTAAGACACAAAAGATTTGTGAAAGAGAGATCAGGAAAAATTATGGACAATTTATGCTTTAGGGCTTTCTCATAATGGTCTCTGTGGACATAGCCCAGGAATTTGAGCTTTTAATTATGTATTCATTTCAATCAAAATCTAAACAAAATGTACACAAGCACATTCTATTTTTTTTAAAGATTACTTTTAAAATTTATTTATTCATAGACAGAGAGAGAGAGAGGGAGAGAGGCAGAGGGAGAAGCAGGCTCCCTGCAAGGATCCCGATGTGGGACTCGATTCCGGGTCTCCGGGATCATGCCCTGGACTGAAGGCGGCGCTGAACCGCTGAGCCACCAGGGCTGCCCTATACAAGCACATTATAGATCACATGAATGACCAACCACTTTATAATCAAGTACAGTGGTCTATAACCTGGATTTAAATGCTTGTAGTTTCAAATTATGTTGGTACCACATAACACCTAGACAGCATTTGTCATCTGGTAGCAGTGGTGTCTTTGCTTGGCACTGCTGTCGAACTCCTATCCTAGTCACACACAACTGGACTATATTATAACATGTAGTAATTTAAGCTTCGTTTGTCAACTATAAGCCAAACTTTTGTAAAATTCTAAGAAAATGTAAAAATATTTTTAATAATTTTAAAAAATAATTTTAAAAAATTTTATTTTTTATAATATTTTATTTATTTGACAGAGAGAATGAGCACAAGCAGGGGGAGTAGCAGAGGGAGAGGGAGAAGCAGACTCACTGAGTGGGGGGCTCAATTCCAGGACCCTGGGAGGTAACACACTAGAGGTGTATTATTCTAGGAAACGTTGCTTAAAGCAAACTGAGGTGACAGATACCAGTAAAAATTGTTCCAATGGAAAAACAGGGATGAAAATCTGACTGGAACAGGTTCAGAAAAAATAGAACAAACAACAACAACAACAAAACAAATAAATAGGGACCTCTGGGTGACTCAGTTAATCATTTGCCTTCAGCTCCGGTCACAATCCCAGGGTCCTGGAATTGAGCCCCCCACTCAGTGAGTCTGCTTCTCCCTCTCCCTCTGCTACTCCCCCTGCTTGTGCTCATTCTCTCTGTCAAATAAATAAAATATTATAAAAAATAAAATTTTTTAAAATTATTTTTTAAAATTATTAAAAATATTTTTACATTTTCTTAGAATTTTACAAAAGTTTGGCTTATAGTTGACAAACGAAGCTTAAATTACTACATGTTATAATATAGTCCAGTTGTGTGTGACTAGGATAGGAGTTCGACAGCAGTGCCAAGCAAAGACACCACTGCTACCAGATGACAAATGCTGTCTAGGTGTTATGTGGTACCAACATAATTTGAAACTACAAGCATTTAAATCCAGGTTATAGACCACTGTACTTGATTATAAAGTGGTTGGTCATTCATGTGATCTATAATGTGCTTGTATAGGGCAGCCCTGGTGGCTCAGCGGTTCAGCGCCGCCTTCAGTCCAGGGCATGATCCCGGAGACCCGGAATCGAGTCCCACATCGGGATCCTTGCAGGGAGCCTGCTTCTCCCTCTGCCTCTCTCCCTCTCTCTCTCTCTGTCTATGAATAAATAAATTTTAAAAGTAATCTTTAAAAAAAATAGAATGTGCTTGTGTACATTTTGTTTAGATTTTGATTGAAATGAATACATAATTAAAAGCTCAAATTCCTGGGCTATGTCCACAGAGACCATTATGAGAAAGCCCTAAAGCATAAATTGTCCATAATTTTTCCTGATCTCTCTTTCACAAATCTTTTGTGTCTTAGCCAGATCAATCAACAGATTGACCCTCCAAGTCATGCCTCTGGAGTCTTGTTTACTTCTTCCTGAGTCTTGTTAACTTAACTATCCGTCACTATTTTGGTTAAATATGACCATCTATTGAGGGGAGGGGGGTTGTTACATGAGCTCATGAGCTCTGCTCCTCTTTCTAGAGTATTTCAGAACTTTTATAAAGTATGCCTGCCTCTCTTCATGCTCAGTACTCTGCCACCACCTACCTAATTAAGGTGGTCAGATGAAGATTTCATTCCTTTTTAGCTTTAGAGTTCTTTAATGAAATAAAAATAGGGACGCCTGGGTGGCTCAGCTGTTAGGTGTCTGCCTTCAGCTCAGGTTGTGATCCTGGAGTCCTGGAATCGGGTCCTGCATTGGGCTCCTACATGGAGCCTGCTTCTCCCTCTGCCTGTGTCTCTGCGTCTCTCTCTCTCTGTCTCTCATGAATAAATAAATAAAATTAAAAAAAAAAGTACAGAATCTTCAGTGCTCAGTTGTATGCACATTTAGATTATGTGTAACTGCCATTTAGATTATGATCTACTGTTGCTAGCATCTCAGGAGTTTCTGTTCTTCCTAATTAAACTCTCTCTTGTAACCACTTTTTTTTTTTTAAGATTTTATTTATTTATTCATGAGAGGCAGAGACAGGGGCAGAGACAGGGGCAGAGACAGGGGCAGGGGCAGAGGGAGAAACAGGCTCCATGCTGGGAGCCTGACGGGACTCGATCTGGGGTCTCCAGGATCATGCCCTGGGCTAAAGGCGGTGCTAAACCGCTGAGCCACCAGGGCTGCCCTCTTGTAACCACTCTTATAATCTTTATCACCTGAACTAATTCTACACTGCAAAAATCTATGTCAGGTACATGAATCAGTGAAGCTTGGGAAACATTAAATTAATAAAAAGCACTTCTTCCAGTACAGATAAAACAAATGGTAAGAAAACCCAGGGAAAACAGGTCTGTTATATTTATTTTGCTTTTCTAACAGAGGCATTGGAAGTACCAAAGGTAATCAAAAATTCATAATTCATTGATTATTATTTGGATTTGATCTTTAGTCATGTTCCTCAATCGGATATCTGCATGGTTAATTCCCTTGCATTCAAGTCTCAGCTCACAGTTCACTTTTGAATGAATGTCCCTCTATCCCTTCTTCCTCCCAAAGGATCTCACTCACTTCCCAATCTGTCAGCCTCCTCATCTCCATGAGGTAGCGTGTACTGTATAGGTCTTGTTCACGGTATAATAGAGCGTGTTGGAGTCATGAAACCAGAATACAATTACCGAGAAGAACCAGGTAAACACACTGGATTAAAAAGTATTGACTCTCAGGGGATGCCTGAGGGGCTCAGTGGTTGAGCGTCTGCCTTTGGCTCAGGTCGTGATCCTAGGATCCAGGATTGAGTCCCACATCAGGCTCCCTTTGGGGAGCCTGCTTCTCCCTCTGCCTGTGTCTCTGCCTCTCTCTGTGTGATTCTCATGAATAAATAAATCTTTAAAAAAATTAAAAAATGACTCTCCTAAAATTAAACAGAGGAAGGACCTCTATTAGATTAGTTTATCAGGTGCTAAACAGAAAAGACAAGGGAAACTATACCAGGGTGCATTGTAGATAACACCAGAGAGAATCTTCTAAAGCTAGATACCTCATTTACAAAGGCACAGAGATACAGTAGATGGCACGTCTTATTTTAATTAAAAGATCATGAGATAGATTATCAACGTATTGAAGGAAAAAAAAATTACAACCTAAAATTTATATCCATTATTCACCATCCCTGGAGATTCACACATAATGTTCAGCTGATTCAGTAGGTGCTTGAAACTCCTATAGACAAAGAATAGAGAAGTGCCTGGGTGGCTCAGTTAAGCATCCAATTCTGGTTCTCAGCTCAGGTCATCTCAGGGTCGTAAGTTCAAGCCCCACACTGGGTTCCACACTGAGCATGGAGCCTACTTGTAAAAGAATAGAGGAGTGATGTAATTGTAAATATCTGGATAGATGTTAATTAATAGCAGGTGACCATGTAACAAAATTCATCATTTTGGACTACAAGAGAGTCTCAATCTTTAAAAAAAAAAATTACTGTAATGGAGATCATTTCCTATAATCCCATTTCAGGATAATTAAAAACAAAATGTGAACTTAAATAGAGCAATTACTTGGAAACGTAACTCCTAAGTCTTTTGGCTCAAAAAAGGCACCCAAAACAGTATTGCGCTATAATTTAAAATACTAGCAATGGATGTACTCACTGTAGACTAGAGCCAACATTCACTGAAGAAAGTGCCATCTAAAACTTAAGAGTGTGTATGAAAAGCATGTGAAGGGATCCCTGGGTGGCTCAGCAGTTTGGCGCCTGCCTTTGGCCCAGGGCACGATCCTGGAGACCTGGGATCGATTCCCAGGTCAGGCTCCTGGTGCATGGAGCCTGCTTCTCCCTCTGCGTATGTCTCTGCCTCTCTCTCTCTCTCTCTCTGTGTGACTAAATAAAATAAATAAATAAAAATTAAAAAAAAAAAAAAGAAAAGCATGTGAAAATGAACAATAATGTAGCTTAAAAATAAATTGAAAAAAAGTTAAAAATTTTTGGAATAAAATATTTTAAAGCTCTGGAAATCAGAATTTTTTTTATTTTTTTAAATGTTTTTAATTTTTTTTATTTTTTAAAAACCTCAAAAAAAATAAATAAATAAAAAAATAAAAACCTCATGGTTTAATGAAGCAGACTTTTTTTTTTTAAGATTTTATGTATTTATTCATGAGAGACACACACACACACAGAGGCAGAGACACAGGCAGAGGGAGAAGCAGGCTCCATGCAGGGAGCCCGATGTGGGACCCGATTCCGGGTCTCCAGGATCACACCCCGGGCCGATGGCGGCACTAATCCGCTGAGCCACCGGGGCTGCCCTTAATTTTTTTTTTTTTTAAGAGATTTTGCTTATTTATTCATGAGAGGCACAGAGAGAGGGCAGAGACATAGAGATAGAAAAAGGCTCCTCGAACGGGAGCCCGATGCGAGACTTGATCCCTGGACCGGGATTAACGCCTGAGCCTAAGGCAGACGCTCAACCAATGAGCCACCCAGGCGTCCCAGAAGTTTCAGAATTTCTGATACAAAAATGTAAGAACTGCTTCTTGGGTTATTTTTCTTCTCTGGATGCCCAGTGAATTCTGTGGTCTCTATAGGAAGTTCCCCTGCACAGTTTAAGATCCTGGTGGAAGGACGCCTGGTGGCTCAGCGGTTGAGCACCTCCCTTCGGCCCAGGGTGTGATCCTGGAGTCCCACATCGGGCTCCCTGTAGGGAGCCTGCTTCTCTGCCTCTGCCTATGTCTCTGCCTCTCTCTCTGTCTCTCACGAATAAATAAGTAAAATCTTAAAAAAAAAAAAAAAGATCCTAGTGGAAAAGCACATGCTCCGGGGAGGTTTGGGGGTCATGTGAGTCCAACTCATTTTCTGAGAAGAGCACTCTGGGAAGAGGAGGGAACTGTTTGTTGTTTTAAGTTTTACTTATTTACTCATGGGAGACCAGGGGGAGAAGCAGGCTCCCTACAGGGAACTTGATGCAAGACTCAATCCCCCAACCTTGGGATCATGACCTGAGCCAAAGGCAGATGTTCAACCTCTGAGCTACCCAGGCATCCCAGGAACTAGTTTTCCATGAACCTCTGAATTTGCCCTCCTGGGGTGTTCCAGTGGGTCAGATCTGCTAACACTAGCCTGGGAGGCAGGTGCACCTGTCACTTTAACCCCTAGTCAGCAGAGATCACCTGAATGTTGTTTGCATGACCTTTGCAAAGTGAGTGTAACTCTTCACAATCTCCGGCAGAGCATGAAAGTTCTAATTTCTCTACATCTACACTGATTCTTGTTTTCAATCTTTTTCAATACATTTGTGGTGAGTGGTATCTCCTTGTGGTTTTCTTTAGTATTTCTCTGATGATACTTATCACTTTTTCACACATTCCATGTGCTTTAATTTATTTGTCAATTGTCTTTTCAAGTCCTGCCCATTTTAAGTTTCTTTGTATTATTGAGATTTACTTATTTATTCATTGAGGTGTCAGAGTTTGAGGAAAGGAGGTTACTAACACAGATAGGGCTGCTTTGCAATGGGACCTAGAGTCGTGGTATGAAGAGGGCATCCTGCATCTCCATGGAGAGGCAGCCAGAATAGGGATCATAGTCCAAGTAAGGCAGGAAGGGCACCTACAAGGACAGGATAGAAGCTGCCTTGTTTGGGGAGCCAATGCCCACTCATGTTGATGTGAATGTCTTCATGGGCATGTCACCTTGATATGGGGATCAGAAACCCAGCAGGATAAGAAGGGCTTCCCCACAAATGACTGTCCCCAGTTGGAGTATCAGTGCCTTACATGGGTGAACGCTGCATTCCCAACAAGGGTTGGCTTGGCACAATTATTGTAGCCCAAGCATATTAAGGAGAAATCTTTAGCCCAGGGAGGGTTTGGTGGCAGAAACAGATTGGTTTCATACAGAGGAATTGATCAAATAAGTATATATGTTAAGAATAATGGGAAGCTAAGTTTATCACTGTCAGCAAAGGGAGGTAAAAATATAGAAAGGGAGAAAACAGAGATAAACCCTATGGTGTTGGATCAGAATAGAATATATGTGTGAATTCATTGTAGTCATTATATATAGGTAGTGTAATAAATAGAGGTATAAGTGTATGCATGTATTGGACATTTTTATGTCTATGCATGTGTATACAATGCATATATCCCCTAGTTCTATAAACTGAGAAGTCCTGGGAGCTGTTGCACTCCACAACAGTGAGCATACCTAGTACACACATTTTTAAAAATATTTTATTTATTTATTCATAGAGACAGAGAGAGAGAGGCAGAGAAAGAAGCAGGCATCATACAGAGAGCCCGACATGGGACTTGATCCAGGGTCTCCAGGATCACACCCTGGGCTGCAGGCGGTGCTAAACCGCTGCGCCACCGGGGCTGCCCTACACACTTTTTTTTTTTTTAAGATTTATTTATTTATGATAGACAGAGAGAGTGAGAGGCAGAGGGAGGGAGAGGCAGGCTCCATGCCGGGAGCCTGACGTGGGACTCGATCCCGGGGCTCCAGGATCATGCCCTGGGCCAAAGGCAGGTGCCAAACCGCTGAGCCACCCAGGGATCCCCATCTACACACATGTTTTAAACCACTTTTTTTTTTTTTTAAAGATTTACCCATTTATTTGAGAGAGAGGGACAGAGAAAGCATGTGAGCAGGGGGAGGGACAGAGAAAGAATACCAAGCAGACTCTCCACAGAACTTGGAGCCTGATATGGAGCTTGATCCTAGAACCCTGAGACCATGACCTGATTAGGAACTAAAAGTTGGACGCTCAATGAACCAAACCACCCAGCAGTCCCTCTAAACTACATTTTATTAAAGATTTATTTATTTATTTATTTATTTATTTATTTATTTATTTATTTATGATAGACATAGAGAGAGAGAGAGGGGCAGAGACACAGGAGGAGGGAGAAGCAGGCTCCATGCTGGGAGCCCCACGTGGGACTCGATCCGGGACTCGATCCCAGGACTCCAGGATCGCGCCCTGGGCCAAAGGCAGGCTCTAAACCGCTGAGCCACCCAGGGATCCCCTAAACTACATTTTCTATTAAGAACCAGGACTCTCTGAAGAAATAGCTAATTGGAGAGAAGGGCAGTAGAATGTATGAGACTGGAATATATCGTTCCTTTAGAAAATAAGGAGTTGTTCAAAGATTGATGGGGTTATGTGAAGAGGGCAAAGAATTCGGTCATTAGACAAGTTGAAAAACAATGATGTAATGGATTGGAAAGTAACTGAATGCCTGATTCCATGATGATTCATAAATACAATTGAAAACTTGGGGCAAAAAGAAAAAAAGAAAAAGAAAACTTGGGGCAGCCTGGGTGCGGTTTAGCGCCGCCTTCAGCCCAGGGCGTGATCCTGGAGACCCGGGATCAAGTCCCACATCGGGCTCCCTGCTGGAGCCTGCTTCTCCCTCTGCCTGTGTCCCTCTGCCTGTGTCTCTGCCTCTCTGTGTGTGTGTCTCTCATGAATAAGTACTTAAAATCTAAAAAAAAAAAAAAGATTTAATGGAAGTATTAGCAAATGTGTGTGCCACTAAGCAGTCTTGTGTATTGTTCTAAAGTTATCTTCTTTGTGAAGCCTATACCCTGAGATTTTTTTTTTTAATTAATTTATTTATTTGAGAGACAGAGGTGAGGAGAGCAGAGGGAGAGAGAAACTTTAGCAAACTCTGAACTCACCAGGAGCCCAGCATGGGCTCAATTCCATGACCCAGAGATCATGAGCGGAGCCAAGTGGAAATCAAGAATTGCACGCTCAAATGACTGCACCATCCAGGCATCCCTGCCCTGAGATTATTGTAAACTTGTAAACTCTACTCCATCATAACTTTCCCTCTCTTTTAGCTTTTGAGGCTCCTTATGGTATTTTTTGCCACTTTGCATGTTTCATGTTAATTAACCTTTCTCATAAACCTAAGGGGTGGATAATATTTGTATGTGTTTCCTAATGGTGCTATAACAAATTACCACCGAGTGTCTCCAAACAACACAGATTTACTATCTTATAATTCTAGAGTTCAAAAGTCCAGTATATGTGACCTTGGGCTAAAATCAAGGTGCTGACAGGGCTGCTTCCTTCTGAGACTCTAGGGAAGAATCCATTGCCCTGCCTTTAGCTTTGAGATGTGACCAGCATTCCTTGGCTCATAACTCCTTCCTCCCATCACTCTCATCCTCTTGCTTGTCTTCTCCTCACTCTGATCTTCCTGCCTCCCTCTCCTAAGGATTGGTGTGATTACATTTGGTCCATCTGGCTAATTTAGGATAACTTTCTTATTTTAAAATCCTGAACTCGGGGATTCCTGGGTGGTTCAGCTGTTTAGCGCCTGCCTTGGCTCCAGATGTGATCCTGGGGTCCCGGGATCGAGTTCCGCATAGGGCTCCTTACATGGAGCCTGCTTCTCCCTCTGCCTGTGTCTCTGCCTCTCTCTCTGTGTCTCTGTGTCTCTCATGAATAAGTAAATAAAATCTTGAGAAAAAAAAAAAGTTAAAAAAAAAATCCTGAACTTAATCATATTTACACAGTTCCTCTCACCCTTTAAGGTATATAATCACAAGTCCTGGGGATTAGAACATAGACATCTAGACAGGTAAATATAAGATACATTTCCCTTAATTCCTAGCCCAGACTCTGGTGTTAAAATGTCCAGTAAATATTTACTGAATAAACATAGATGAAAGAGTAAGCTTAGACCTTTATTTATTTATTTTTTATTTATTTATGATAGTCATACAGAGAGAGAGAGGCAGAGACATAGGCAGAGGGAGAAGCAGGCTCCATGCACCAGGAGCCCGACGTGGGACTCGATCCCGGGTCTCCAGGATCCCGCCCTGGGCCAAAGGCAGGCGCTAAACCACTGCACCACCCAGGGATCCCTAAGCTTAGACCTTTAAAGAGGGTTTTAGGATATAAGAAGTTCCCTCAACTCCTGTGAGAAGTCCTCGTATATCTTTTTTTTTTTTTTTTTAAGATTTTATTTATTCATGAGAGACACAGAGAGAGAAAGAGGCAGAGACACAGGCAGAGGGAGAAGCAGGCTCCATGCAGGGGAGCCCGATGCAGGACTTGATCCCAGGTCTCCAGGATCACACCCTGGGCCGAAAGCAGATGCTCAAACATTGAGCCACCCAGGGGTCCCAAGTCTTTGTATATCCTAATTATTTTTTTTCTATAAGGAAAAATACCCAAATTTCAGTAAGCCTGTTTAAAAAAGAACAAAACACAATAAACCACAGCCGCAAAATGGTGTCACTTAGGCTAAATTCCCAAACTGAGGCTAAATACATAATCTAATTGCAGTTTCAACCTCAGAAATGTAGTCTTCACTAGTCACCCAGAATTTTTCCATCAGCAGCAATGAGTCTGCCACCTGGGGTCCTCTCCACCCCCCTCAAAGAAAGTGAATCCATCTGCATAGTCAGACTTCTTGCTTTTCTACCTTTAGGAAGTAGCCACATGTTGAAACAATCCTTTTCTGCAGCTAGTAGCTCTCTTCCCCCACCCTGCTTCTAAGAAAACCTTCTATTTTGTGTATGTCTTTAGAGAGCCACCTATTTGGTAGATGGGATGCTGCTTGATTCATAAATCATTTAATAGGGGCAGTGGTTTAGCACCATCTTTGGCCCAAGGTGTGATCCTAGAGACCCGGGATCGAGTCCCACGTCGGGTTCCCTGCATGGAGCCTACTTCTCCCTCTGCCTGTGTCTCTGCCTCTCTCTCTGTGTCTCTCATGAATAAATAAATAAATTCTTTTTATTTATTTTATTTTTATTTTTTTAGATTGATTTTTAAAAAAAATTTATTTATGATAGTCGCACAGAGAGAGAGAGAGAGAGAGAGGCAGAGACACAGGCAGAGGGAGAAGCAGGCTCCATGCACCGGGAGCCCGACGTGGGACTCAATCCTGGGTCCCCAGGATCGCGCCCTGGGCCAAAGGCAGGCGCCAAACCGCTGCGCCACCCAGGGATCCCCTAAATTCTTTTTTAAAAAATCATTTAATAGAGCCAATTAGATAGATCCTCAAATTTCCTCAGTTGGATTTTGTTTTTTAACAAGGCTTGTTTAAACTGATTTTTTAAAAAAGATTTTATTTATTTATTTATTCATGAGAGACAGAGAGGGGCAGAGACACAGGCAGAGAGAGAAGCAGGCTCCATGCAGGGAGCCTGATGCGGGACTCGATCCTGGGACTCTGGGATCACACCCAGGGTTGAAGGCAGGCCCTAAACCACTAAACCACCCAGGGATCCCCTAAACTGATCTTTTTTGAAGTTGTTCTTTAAAAAGAAACAGATGCAAATCACACCCAGACTTCCCAGTAATTACTTTCCCTAAGTTTATTAGATGTAGGATACCCATATCTTATTCTTCTGTTATATGAATATAATAGCATTTGATGGTTGAGTCATGAGACTAATATCAGAGTATCTAGGTAGACTTCCAAAACTAGAAGGTTTCGTTCAATCGTTTTTAATTTTATTAAAAACAATTTTAGGGATCCCTGGGTGGCGCAGCGATTTGGCGCCTGCCTTTGGCCCAGGGCGCGATCCTGGAGACCAGGGATCGAATCCCACGTCGGGCTCCAGGTGCATGGAGCCTGCTTCTCCCTCTGCCTGTGTCTCTGCCTCTCTCTCTCTCTCTCTGTGTGACTATCATAAATAATAAATAAAAATAAAAAAAAAATTTAAAGACCTCTAATACGGTGTTTGCAAAGATCCAATTTCATCATTCAAGAATCTCTACTACTATGAAGTTCTAAATGAGGTCAAACTAATTTAATAGAGTTAGAAACCAGAGCAGTGTTTGCTTCTGAGAAGGAGGATTGCCATGAAGACATGTGAAAGGAGTTTTCCAGGGGGATAAGATTATTCTATACCTCGATAGGATGTGGTTACTTGGGTGTTGGTGTTTGTGAAAACTAGGCTGTAACATCAGTTCTTATCAGAAGGCCCCAGGGCCCCCCAAAATAAGCAAAATGTTTAAGGCTATTTCAAAAAGGGAAGGTGTTTCAATTCCTTGAAATTAATTTCTTACATCTACTCTGATCTAGTCTGACCCTATGTTTATACTTGTCCTTTGAGACACAGAAATTGAAGGGACCCCATGAAAAAAAGCCATTTTTCCCTCTTAGCTGCTTTCCCTGCTTATACTCTTGCTAAGACCTGCACCCCTACCTTCCACATGCCTTAATGTGTGTCCTCCTTGTAAAGATCAAGGAGTTAATGATTTCCTTGGAGTCTTCCGGCATAATAGGTAACATCTAAGGAGTGATGACACAGGATCATCATAAACGTTCTCTAAGACCACTGACTCCAAACACCTTGACTGCAAAACCCCTGGCTTCAAGGAACAAGTGACATAGGAAGGACTCCTGGACCCTGTCCTTGTTCTGAGCGGTTCTTGGATGCCTGAGAGGACATGTGCACCAGATCACAATCACCAATAAAAACTCCAGACTCCAAACAAGGACAAGACTCCTTCCTTTCCTTTCTGAGTTTCCTAGACACTCAATTTGTATCTGCTCTCTCTATATCGCCAATAAACTCTGCTTTCACCTCCTGTTGCCTCATGTTTGACTTACATCCTGAGTGAAGCCAAGGACCCTCTTGTCTGGTCCTACTGGACCCCCTCTGGGTCTCTGGACCTGGCCTGCTTGTATTACTTTCAAGATATAGTTTGGCTTCAGCTTTGCATTGTGGTTAAAATATTAATCTTGATAAACATGATTTCTGATGCCAAATAATAAAATATTTAAGACAAGATGGTAAGTGCATATGCAGAAACTTTTTTAAAAAAGTCTTTTAAAAAATCAAGCCATTCTTTCCAAGTAACTTACACTATTTTTTTCTTTTCAAATAAACTAATACATGTCCCAAGGGCACCTGACTAGCTCACTAGATAGAGTATGCAACTCTTGATCTCAGAGTTTACATCCAAGCCCCACATTGGGTGTAAAATTACTTAAAAGAAATATTAAACTAATACATGTTCTGTGCTGAAAGTGTCAAAACATCAGATACTTAAAAAGAAGAAAAGTATCACACATAATTTCACCACCCAGTGACTTCTTTTAAAAACTTAGAGGAAAATCCCTTTTTCTTTAAAATGGAAGGTGTCTACACATTTGTTTGCAACATGCTTTTTGGCTTTGTACGTTCTGAACATTTTGTTGCTAACAAAAATGTTTCCCTGAGAGGAAAGCAGTGAAGCCAGATTGGGAGCTGCTGGGAAGGGAGTGACAAGACAGGACTGACCCTGTAGCATGTTGCTGTCATTTGGCCTCTCCTTGCCACCATCTACAGAGAGGACTGTCTCCTGAGCTGGGTGCCTGGAGTTCTGTTAGACATGGAGGAAAAGTTGCTTTTTTTTTTTTTTCATAGAATCCTGGCTGCACTGAGCTATAGGAAGCAAAGGGAGCATATCTATGGGGAGAATCTGTTTGCCTACAGAGTGTTTTAGCCAAATTTAAAATACTTTTTTTAAAACAAATTTAAAATACTTAAAGCCTTTGTCAGAGAGATAAGAAGCTTGAGTTACAAGCTGTTATAATCATCCAATGGGTGATGTTGTTATCTACACGAAATCTCTCTTTTTTTGGTTAAGATTTCATTCATGTATTTGTGAGAGAGAGTGAGCAAGCGAAAGAGCACAAACAAGGGCAGAGGTAGAGGGAGAAGCAGGTTCCCCGCTGAGCAGGGAGCCAGATGCAGGCTCAATTCCAGGACTCTCGGATCATGACCTGAGCTGAAGGCAGATGCTTAACTGACTAAGCCACCCAGGTACCTCTAAGTCTTTAAATATAAATTATTACAAGCCATCTGTGAAGGATAATTCCATGTCAGAGTTCAAGTTACCAATCCAATATGCTTTTATTTCTTTAAAAATCAGAGCATATCAAACAACAGCAGAATGATTCTCTACTACCAGCTTTTACTTTTACGAATTTTAGGGAGTGATGGAGATTGGTGCTGTCTTTTGACAGATTTCTACTTTAATTACTTCCTGATTTTTGTTCACTTTGTCTTCTGTGAATCTGTCCTTAAGTCTTATTTCTTTTAAAGAAATTGCATTGGAGCTGTATAACTGGTCAACCGCTCTGTTTAGGCCTCCAGCTAAGTTGGCTCTTTGCACCAACTCCCCTCCCAGCATCATGACCTCTGTGATTACTGTGCCTGTGACCATCTCTCACTGGCCTGGGCTGAGTTTGGACTAGAGCCACTGAGTGGCTCTAATGGTCAGCTTGGCTTCTGAAGTGTCTCTCAGGCCTTTAATTTTTCACTTGACAATGAAAGGAAACCATTTCTTAGTGACTTTAGTCTTTTTCTCCAAAGAATATAAAATTCTGCTCCAAACTTAGAATGTATAGTATTTCACTTGAAAAGGAACTTTCTTTAGGAGTTGGTTGACTCGGGCAGCCCGGGTGGCTCAGTGGTTTAGCGCCTGCCTTTGGCTCAGGGCTTAATCCTGGAGACCCGGGATCGAGTTCCACATCGGGCTCCCTGTGTGGAGCCTGCTTCTCCCTCTGCCTGTGTCTCTGCCCCTCTCTCTCTCTCTCTCTGTCTCTCATAATGAATAAATAAAATCTTAAAAAAAAAAAAAAAAAAGGAGTTAGTTGACTCAAAAGATTTCCTATTATTGATAGTAGTGGTTCAGTAAATACACTTTATTTTATTTTTTAAAAAGATTTTATTTATTTATTCATGAGAGACACAGAGAGAGAAAGAGAGACAGACAGACAGAGACACAGGCAGAGGAGGAAGCAGGCTCCACACAGGGAGCCCGATGTGGAACTTGATCCCAGGACCCCAGGATCAGGCCCTGGGCAGAAGGCAGGCGTTCAACCACTGAGCCACCCAGGCATCTCAGTAAATATATTTTATTTTATTTTATTTTATTTTATTTTATTTTATTTTATTTTATTTATTTTATTTTATTATTTTTTAGTAAATACATTTTATTGATGAGTTTTAACCATCCCATTTCATAAACTTTTCTTTGCCTTGGTTAAGTGACATGAAATCAGTGGAGGCCCTCTCAAAGTGTAAGCTGGAAGTTAATCTCAAAAGATAGTACTGAAATGTATACTGAAAACAATTATATATGGCAATATACTAAAAAACCACAAAAGGTGGCATGATTTCTCCATTAAAACTGATCTTTGGGGGACACTTGGCTGGCTCAGTCTGTAGGGCATGTGACTCTTAATATCAAGGTTGTGAGTTCAAGCCTCACATTGGACATACTTAAAAAAATTTTTTTTAAATAGCTGAACTTTGGGGTTCTAAATATGATTTCAAGGAATCTTTCCACATTATAGGACAAAAATCTCAATTTATTTTGCCTGTTGAAATTAAGTTGAAAGTTATTCTATAAATTAAGCTGAAAGTTATTCTATAATTTATCTTTGCAATGTCTTACAGCTTCCTGTGTGTCTTTCAAATCATTTCTTAAATTATTTCTAAATCTTCTATTATTTTTGATGCTATTGATAGACGGAATTCTTTTTGAAATTTCATTTTTTTAAAGATTTATTTATTTACTTATTCAGAGAGAGAGAGAGAGGCAGAGACACAGGCAGAGACACAGGCAGAGGGAGAAAGAAGCAGGCTCCATGCAGGGAGCCCGACGTGGGACTCGATCCCGGGTCTCCAGGATCACACCCTGGGCTGAAGGCGGCACTAAACTGCTGAGCCACCCAGGCTTCCCTAAGCCCACTTTGTTGAGAGCTTTTATCATGAGTGAATGTTGAATTTCATCAAATGCTTTTTCTGAATTTATTGAGATGACCATGTGACTTTTTTTAATCCTTCATTTTATTAATGTAGTGTATCAGATTGATTTCTGGATATTGAACCATCCTTGCCTCCCCCAGAATAAATCCCACTTGATTGTGGTGAATGATTTTTTTAAAAAAGATGACAGATTGATTGATTGATTTGAGATGCACAGAGAGAGGCAGAGACATAAAGAGAGAAGCAGACTCCCTACAGTCAGCCCAATGTGGGACTCCATCCCAGGACACTGGGATCATGCCCTGAGCAGAAGGCAGATGCTCTACCACTGAACCACCCAGGTGCCACATGAATGATCTTTTCAAGGTATTGTTGAATGCATTTTGCTGGTATTTTGTTGAGGATTCTTACATCTATGTTCATCAGGGGTTTTGGCCTATAGTTTTTGTGTATTTTGTTAGTGTCTTTGACTTTGGAAACAGGGTAACATTGGCCTCATAGACTGAATTTGGGAGTTTTCCTTCTATTTTTTAGGAGTAGTTTGAGAATAGGTATTAACTCTCCTTTAAATATTTGGTAGAATTCACCAATGAAGCTATCTGGTCCTGGACTTGTGTTTATGAGGAGGTGTTTTTTTTGTTTGTTTGTTTTTGTTTTTTAAGATTTTATTTATTTATTCATGAGAGAGAGAGAGAGAGAGACAAGCAGAGGGAGAAGCAGGCTCCATGCAGGGAGCCCGATGTGGGACTCAATCCCGGGTCTCTAGGATCACACCCCGGGCTGAAGGCGGCGCTAAATTGCTGAGCCACCCAGGCTGCCCTATTGGGAATTTTTTGATTATGGATTCAATTTCCTAGTAATCAGTCTGTTCAGCTTCAGGCTTATTCTTGATCCTTGGGTGACTGTCATCAAGACCTTCAGGCCTTCAAATCAAGGGGTTTGCTTGGTTCTTCTTATTTGGCCAGCTCTGAACGCCTCATTTTTTTTTCTTTTAGCCCAGAGAATTTGCAAAAATTCTTTCCAGATTCTAAGGCTCCTAAATGATATTTTATATAGTTAGCCTTTCAGCCTCTCAGCACCTGATTTCTTTTTTTTTTTTTAAGATTTTATGTATTTATTCATGAAAGACACACACAGAGAGAGAGAGAGGCAGAGACACAGGCAGAGGGAAAAGCAGGCTCCATGCAGGGAGCCTGATGTGGGACTCAATCCAGGGACTCCAGGGTCATGCCCTGGGCCGAAGGCAGGTGCTAAACCGCTGAGCCACCCAGGGATCCCCTCAGCACCTGATTTCAAATCAGTAATCACCTCAATGGTAAAATCACACAAATATCAGGCTTCCCAATATGGATTTCCCAAGCCCTCTGTCATTTTGTCCCCACGAATCTTCACAGCTTTCATTGCCTTCCCATGCTGACAAATATATATATGTACATTTGTGTGATAAATCAGAAGGAGACACAGACATAGGTATAGATGTTATATTTGGAAAGTTCTGGTTATTTCAATGAAATGTTAACAGATGATAAGATTTCCTACTTGAAAATCTAAATTTTTAGTTAAAAATTACTAAATCTGTCAAAGAATTCAATCCTCAGTGTACACAAAGGTTTGGTCAAATAGTCTTTTTATTACACTCATGATAGAAAAGTAAGCAGATCCATAACTTTTCTTCTGTTATGCTTCAGTATCTATAAAAAATAAAGTTCACATATATGTGCAGCCACTTCATATCTATTCCTGAAGAATAATGAAAGATATATGCATATGGGACTTTTATATTAACAGAAGTTCAAAAATAATCTATTCTTGAATAAGGAGCCAATTTAAAAAATTATTATAGCCATTGCAACAGGGTATTATATTTATACCACTTGTAAAAATACCTATAATGTTATTATATAAATTTCACCACCAAATCATAGGTATATGATATATAAATATATAGGTATATACACATACATAAAACACATATTTCTGTATATGTATATTCAAATATAATCATATATACATATAATCCTCCCCTCTTCTTTGCCTTACTATGTCTATGTATGTATGTGTCTCCAATTGTGTGTTTAACCAGTAGGGGGAAGCAGGAAGGGCATCCTTGGACAGAGCAACAAATTCATATTTTATCACACATTATTGCCCCTGCCTGGAATGACCTTCCCCTGTTTTCTACCTGCATGGACATACTCATATATACATACCTATACAAATGTGTATCACAATTATTTTTTAATAACCACTGGGAAAAAACAAATTACACATGCTAAACTATCAAGAGATAAGAGGAAGAAATGAGTGAATTTCATGCATTTAAAAAAAATTTGTTTTTAAAGATTTTATTTATTCATGAGAGACACACACACAGAGAGAGGCAGAGATACAGGCAGAGGGAGAAGCAGGCTCCATGCAGGGAGCCCGATATGGGACTTAATTCCAGGACTCCAGGATCAGGCCCTGGGGCCGAAGGCAGGCTCTAAACTGCTGAGCCACCCAGGCGTCCCAATTTTTAATTTTTAATGGAAGAAAATATGACAATAAAGTACCTTACATTGGTATACACTGCATATGAGATACAGCATGAAATCTTAGGACTGGATTACAAAAAAGAATTTTGTTTCATACAGGGAAATTTGAACTGAATCTTAAAGGATAAAGACAATGAAAAGAAAGGGTCAGGAATGTCCTTCCTGATGTGAAAGGAGAGGTGGATGGTGGCTGACACATAAGACAGAAAAGCATCTGGCTTGTTCAGGTGAGGTCAGTGTGGCTTTGCAATCTGGCGGCCTGGCCTTTCTTCAGACTGGAACAAAACAGAGCTTATAGGAAGGTGGTGTAGCACCCAACCCATTGGCAATTGGGGTGGTGTCAATGTCCTTTGGATCAACCAGAGGTTTCAAGGTGAAATGCTGTAAAATATTGGTCAGTAGCAAAAACAGCTCCATGCGGGCCAGGCCTTCTCCAACACAAACTCTCTTCCCTAAAAACAACATATAAATTCAATATTCATTTAATTCTGTTTCTGAATTAGCACACAGGGAAGCTTAAATAAATATGGACTGAGAAAATAAATATGTTAATAGACTAATTAATCCATGGCTTCTTTTATCTACACCGAAATTTGGCTTCCTTCACTTCCTCAGTACGTATTTTTGTATGCACGTGTAGAGGCAAGGGCAGCTTGCCCCTAGATGGGCCACTTTGGCATAAAGATTATTTTAAATTAAAAGCAATTAAAACCCAGCAAATTCAAAAAAGCTCCTTACCTCTCCTTCAACTGCCTGTCTGTACCAGGAAGAGAGCAATTAACAGATTATTCTTTATCTAAGAGACTTCTCTGTATAACAGGGCAACCTTTGTTTTTGAAACCTCTCCTCTCACCTTCATGCTAATGGCTTCCTCCCCTTTGAATCCCCAGACTCCTGCCACTCTCCTTAGCTCAGAATGTCCCAGAGGCCTATATTGCTCTCTTTGGAATTTCATGTCTTTACGGGTTCCCTATACCTGTGAAACTAAATTTGATTTTCTCCTCTTAATCTGGCTCATGTCAATTTGATTTTTAGTCCCAGTGGGAAGAATCCTGAAAGGCAGAGGAAAATTCCTCTTCCTAGAAAGCTGGCAGAATTGGTAGTATACTTTAACACACTGGACACTGCTTGCCACAGACACAGCTGCAGCCAGAAGATCCTTGGGACATCTGACATACAACTGGCAGAAGGTAAGATTTCCTACCATGTCAGTCTTCTGGAATCTGAGGAGTCTGATGGAGCAAGAATGCCGAGAGTCCTTTTTCTGTCTTTCTGAATTTATTTATTTAAAAGATTTATTTATTCATTCATTCAGAGAGAGCGAAGAGAGAGGCAGAGACACAGGCGGAGAGAAGCAGGCTCCATGCTGGAAGCCCGATGTGGGACTCGATCCCAGGTCTCCAGGATCACACCCCAGGCTGCAGGCGGCGCTAAACCACTGCGCCACTGGGACTGCCCATGTCTTTCCGAATTTAGATTACCAGGAGAAAATACTTGTGGAACTAGTTCCTTGTGTTTAGCAACTCTTGGTGAATTTGGTAGAGTCCTCTTTGTGGGAAACAGATTAACTAGAGATGATCTTCGTTTTCCTTTGTGTCTTTTATGTCGTTTGTAATAAAAAGCAATTACCATAGTGCAGAAAGTAGGCATAGGCCCTATAAGCCTGCTGTTTGAGCCAGCCCCACAGGCTGGTGAGTTCATGGTTCTCATCAGACTGGCACCTGTTTAGATAAAGTTTGCTGTAGGTTAAGGATTGTTGCCAAGGGACATCTTGGAAACCAAAGCTCCACAACTGATAGGCATGAGTGGAACACATAAAAGCTATGATAGCACTCACCACCTCAAGATGGCTCCTGTAATAAGTTGGTCACAGAACAGGTTAGATTGACACTTGATCACTTACCAACCCAAGAAAATGAGGTGTGCAGTGAGGCACACTGTAAAAACACACTGTAAATCGTTAACCCTGTGGCACATCCCTCTTAGGTATTAGTGTGGATCCAAGAGACCCAAAGTTTAGCCAAAAGAAACACTAGGTAAAGTTTTTCCTTTTGTCTTGTTCTATGTCCCAAGAGCTTGGCTTTGTGACCAGTGAGAATATTCTCTTTGGTCTCCACCATCCAGAGGATGTACTTGCCAGGGTGCACTTTGGTGGCCAGCCAAACAGAATGGGATCTGAGTCTCTCTCTCTCTCTCTCTCTCTCTGACCACACCAGCTCTCAAGGGTATTTGTCATGAGAGGTCTCAGCCTATAGGAACCTTTATGTTCTCAATCTTTGTTAGTGCTGGAAAGTTCCATTACAGGAGCACATGCCCGGTGTCGCAGATTTACTGAGTCTGTGACTAGAGGCATCTCATGATTTCACTGGAGACCAGTAATGAAGGCCTCTGCTTTCTTAGACAAATTATGAGAAAAATCTTTTGGATCATAAGGGTTCCGTCATCTATGCCCTCTCACTGGATGCCTCTTGTGTCTTTGGTTAAAGCATTAAAAGCCTTATTAGTTTGAGTTGCTCATAACAGATCCCACTCATGGATTCTTTAAATTGGCTGTTTGAAAAAAGAAAAACTTTCTCTCTCTCTCTCTCTTTTTTTTTTTTTTTAAGATTTTATTTATTTATTCATGAGAGACACAGAGAGAGGCAGAGACACAGGCAGAGGGAGAAGCAGGCTCCATGAGGGGAACCTGACGTGGGACTTGATCCCGGAACTCCAGGATCATGTCCCAGGCTGAAGGCAGGCGCTAAACCACTGAGCCCACCGGGCTGCCCAAGAAAAACTTTCTTAATAGAGACCTCTCAATTGTCCTACTTTTGTTTGTTGTTGTTTTTTCAATTGTCCTAGTTTAATGGCTAGCCTCAGGGACTCCATTGACAAGATAAAAGAACAGAAATTAGAAATAAGAAAAAGAGGGAGGTATTTGAAAATTGGGCCTATGATGTCCTCCCCACAAATATTAGTAAAAACCTAAGCTATAAAAATATTTTTAGGGCAGCCCGGGTGGCTCAGCGGTTTAGCGCCGCCTCTAGCCCAGGGCGTGATCCTGGGGACCTGGGATATATATATATATAATCTTATTTGTGTGTATGTGTCCCATGTTGCAAATGTGAGATATTTTCTCTCATTTCAATTTGCTAAATTGAATTTGTAAAAGAGTTCCATTTAGTTGAAGGCAGCCCTCGTAAGGATTGGGCATTCTAAGAACTCAGAAAGATAGAAACTAAGATAAATGTTTTTCAAGTTTATGTGATCAGGGAAAATACTCAGTATTAAAACTAACTTAAGGGATGCCTGGGTGGCTCAGCGGTTGAGCCTTTGGCTGCCTTTGGCTCCGGGCGTGATCCTGGAGACCTGGAATCGAGTCCCACGGGCTCCCTGCACGGGGCCTGCTTTTCCCTCTGCCTGTGTCTCTGCCTCCCTCTCTCTGTGTCTCTCATGAATAAATAAATAAAATCTTAAAAAATAAAAATAAAATTAACTTAAAGTTGTTGGTTTAATTAAAATAGCTGTGTCTTTAGAGTTATCAGGATTAAATATAAAACTTGTAGCCTGCCCGTGTTTACTAAAAGTCAAATAAATTCATATTATCTCTCACAAACTTTATGAGAAAAAAATGATGGTTGACTTTGATGCCTCAAAATATTTTATACGTAGTCTAAACTGTTCAGAACAAGTCAGTTAGATGTAGATAAGATAAAAAGGTTTGTAGGCAAACTTTTATTATTATTTTCAAAGATTTTATTTATTCATTTGAGAGAGAGCGATCATGAGCAGGGGGCTAAGCAGGGAGCCCAACACAGGGCTCGATCCCAGGACCCTGAGATTATGACCTGAGCCCAAGGCAGATAGATGCTTAACCAACTGAGCCACCCAGGTATCCCCTAAAGATTTTATTTACTTTTTAGAGAGCAAGAGAGCAGGGGAGGGAGGGTGATAAAGAATCTGAAGCAGACTCCACACTGAGCATGGAGCCCAACAAAGGAGCCTGATCCTGCAACTTTGAGATCATGTGTAGGTAAAAATTCAGGTTACCAAAGATTTTGGTAGTTCTGTAAAAGTTTAAAGTTTTGCTAAATGTTAAGCTAAATTAATTGAATATCTAGATCATTTCCAAGTAAGATAAAATAATGAGACATTAAGTACTGAACATAAGTTTATCTCTGTTGGGCGGGTGGGATCAAGGGGGATGGGGAATGGGGGGGCACCAACAAGACAGCGGCGGACCCCCCCCCTTGTGGCCCCCACCTCAGAACCTTCCGGGCAGCACCACCCGCCCGGAGGACACCGGACACGTCATCAGGGGAGCCTGGACCTATGCAGGAAGCCTGAACCGTACTTTACCCAGACCCCATATAAGGGCAGGGGCAGTCGCCCCTGGCCTATCTCACCAGTAATAAATAAGCCTAATACCTGTCACCCCAGCAGACACCAACCCCTTAAAAAGCCCACTTGCCCTCCCAGCCGCCACTTCCCTGCTCTCTCCCCCTCCACTGCGGCTGTGGGGATTATGTGTTGTTTTACAATATATCTTACTGCCCAGAAGTTTTCCTGAGGCTGGCAGGTGACCTCCTGTCAATCCTAGGCAAGCGCTCATAAAGATTGGGCACTCTAAAAACTCAGAAAGATAGAAACTAAGATAAATGTTTTTCAAGTTTATGTTCTCTGACCAACTTATCCTATCACTGGAGCCTTCTTGAGGTGGTGAGTGTTCTAACAGCTTTTTTTTTTTAAGATTTTATTTTTTAAGCAATCTCCACACCTAAAATGGGGCTCGAACCCACAACTCCGAGATTAAGAGTCACACGCTCCACCAACCAAGCCAGCCAGGTGTCCTAGTTCTAGCAGTTTTAAGTGTTCAATCTGTGTCTGCCAGTTCTGCAGCTTTGGCTTCCAAGATGTCCTTAAGCAACAGGCTTTACCTCATGGGCCCATTAACCTATATTAAAGTTTGTATGACAAACAACATAAAAGACACAAAGGAAAACAAAGAGCGTCTCTTGGAGGAAAAGAGATCAGTTACCAAAGAGGACTCTACCAAATTTACCAAGAGTCACTAAGCCCAAGGAACTAGTTCCACAAAAATTTTCTCCTGCTAATCTAAATTTAGAAAGAGAGAAATAGGACTCTTACCATTCTCGCTCCATCAGACTCTAGATATTCTGAGAGACTGACATGGTAGGAAATCTTACATTCTGTCAGCAGAAGGTGTATGGGGTGAGCAGTGTCCAGAGAGTTAAGGTATCCAGCTGACATAGCAATTGTTGGGAGCAAGAATCCCCTGTCCCTTTCAAGGTCCTTTTAGCTGGACTGAGAATCAAATTGACATGAGACAAATTAACAGAAGAAAATCAAATTTAATTTCGTATGTAGAGAGAATATACACAGACCTAGAAATTCCAAAGACAGGCAAAATGAGGTATATACATCATCCTAACTAAGGAGGTAGGAAAAAAAGAAATATTACAAATTAGCCACAAGCATATTAACTAATCACTTATCTCCAAACAGTTTCTAATGTTATCTGGATTCCAGTCAGTCCTCCAGCCTTCCTCTCTGCTCTGCCTGTTGATATTTTCCATATCCTTCTAGATCCAGCTCAGATGTCTTTCGTCTACCCAAACTTATTTGATGTGCTCAGAGTATATAACTCCCTTTTCTGTTTTCTACAACACTTGTTAATGCTTCTAAAATAGCACCTTTCAGATGAAATTATAATTATTCATCTGTCTCACATACTGGAGCCTAAGCTCTTAAGGTAAGGCCTCAGATCTTGTAATAATACCCACAGTGTCAGGGCAAACGCAGGTCTACAAGCCCTGTGACTTGAGACTCCTTGAGGTTTCTCTTCATTATACAGTAATGGGCCCAAAATATAGGAAGAAAGATAAGGAGTAGTATAATAGTACCTTGCTTTGTGATCATCTCTGGGCATTGCTCATAATCTTGTGCAAGTGTTGCTTGACACTTATTTTTTTTATATATTCAATCAAAAGGAAATCTGTTTTTGTCTTGGTTTCAATTACTTCTACAGGAAAGGCCCTTTATCCTCCTCCCTCCCCCTTTTATTCTCCTTTGGAATGTGCTGAATATTCTCCTTTCTCCCACTTTCCAGCTCCATTTTGTGTTTAACTTTTGTGCCTACTCTGTTCAGGAAGCTGATTTCTATGGACTGCATAAACCGAAAAGTTAGTTCCCTTCTGGATTCTGAATAAATTCAGAGCATTAGATATTAACAAGGTCAGAGTATTTATTCCCTTATCCCACCCTGCCAGGCTACAATTTAGGCAGTGGCTATATTGCTCTGCTATAGATACATTTCCTGTTGAGGCATCCACTCCTTCTTTCCTAAAGTTCTATTTAGGTTCCAGTAATGCCCTCCTCTCACCCTTTCTGACCTAGGATGGTAACATCTTTCTGCTGATGCTGGTCCTGAATGCTTTATCACACCTTGTCACCTACCTTAATCCTGCCCATACCTCTGAAAATAGTCTCATGATTAAATTCTCTTTAATTAACTTTTGAATATGCCACCTGTTTCTTCCCAGGACTCTGACAAATTAAAGGGAGATACTCAAATTTCCCTTACCTTCTATCTACTCTACCCACTGCCTCTTCTTAGGAACCTCAGTGGTGGGTTCTGGAGCCAAACTTGGCAAGCGCAGCCTCCAATCAAACAAGAAGTAACCTGGGCATTGGGAGTGATGCCTCTAGCCTCATGCAAATGACAATTTATCTAGCCCAGAGTAGCCGCCATGCAAAGCCCTTCCTCATCTCACTACCCCGATACATAGATAAAAATGAAACTTGCTTGCCTGCTGAGAAGGCCATGAAGTAGTCACTCTTCTTAAAGCTGCCATTTTCATCCAGGAAGTGGCCAGGATCAAACTGATCTGGGTTGGGGAATCCTTTCTCATCATGCAGGACAGAAGTCAGAGATGTTAATATGGTTGTGCCCTGATATGAAAAACAAAAACAAACAGATAAACTGAATTATAATGAAGGTCATGGAGCTTGAAATCCTTTTGTTTTATAGATAAGGAGAGAGGTACAAAAAGAACTTATTTACTCCATGTCACAGAACAAACTAATGACCAACTCTAACAGGTTTTAAATCCTGTAATGCTAATCCAAGGCACTATTAACTGATTCCAAAGTCATTCTATTCAGTTTGTGGCCTGACTCTAGCATGCTCTTTTAAGAAAATTAAGGGATCTCCCTAGAATGCATTGTTCCTGACAAATAAATTGCAGTATTATCTAAAAGTGCTCATGCCACTGAAAATCAGCTTTCTCTTTGGAACCAAGTATGAGGTCTTCAAAATCATACTTGAGTGGTCATTCCTGAAAACCCTTCACTTTCAAGGATAACAAACTGAGGGTGTCTGGCTGGCTCAGTCAATAGAGCATGCAATTCCTGTTCTTGGGCTCGTGGCTTCAAGCCCCACCATGGGTACATAGCTTACTTAAAAATAGTTTTTTTTTAAAAAAAGATGACAAATGGTTAAATATCCCCTCCTCCCATTGTGCTCTTTCAGTTGAATTATTGCATATCTTTATTGAAATGAGAGCATTTCTGGTTTCTAGTAGGGTTTTCTTAAGCTCACAGATACGGTGTAACATAACGATTTGGAGTTTAGTTTTCAAAATCAATCCAATCTTTCTATTAAATTAAGCTCTGTGATTATAGGTTACTTGTTTAACATTTCCATGCCACATTTTCATTACTAGTAAAATGTAAACAATAAATCTGCACTAGTAAATAATACATTGCACACATAAAATGAGATAATACAAGAAATACTTTTGCACAAAGATTATTTTACCACATGCTATGGGTGCCTGGATAGCTCAGTCAGTTGGGCATCCTACTCTTGATTTTGGCTTAGGTCATGATCTCAGGGTCATGAGATCGAGCTCTGAATCTGGCTCTGCACTTACATGGAGTCTGCTTGAGATTCTCTCTCCCTCTGTCCCTCCCCCTGCTTATGCCATCTATAAATAAATAAATTAATTAATTAATTTAAAAAAATCCTTAAAAAGAAAAAAAGATTCTCTCTCTCTCTCTGCCCCTCCCCACTGCTCACATGCTTTCACTCAAAAAAGATTACCACTATTCTCTATAAGTCCATGGTTATAGGTTGGGTGACACACACACAGGAGGGGACTCCATGAAGCCTGTCCCTGTATGATTGCTTGAGAACTGAAGCTGGATATCAGATGTTATGCAGAGATGGGGGAGTTGAGATTCCAACCGAGCTAGGGTGAAGAGAACTTTCTTGGCACCTCAGATTTTTTGTGGTAGCCCCCAAACTTGTAAATTGTTAGGTTAAAGAACCCACACTGGACTAAGGGTCATGCATAAAAACTAAATTCAAAAGTGAAACTAACCCACAATGAAAGAATTATAGTAAGCTTAACAGACTGAAAAACTTTTGTCAGTAATTTAGCTGTCTGCCAAAATAAGTCAATGTCCTTTAAAGGAAGATAGTATAATCAGATTCTCCACAAGGCATCATTCAAAATGTTCAGCATATAATAAATTGGTTTTTTTTTTTAAGTAGGCTCCAAACCTAATGTGGGGCTTGAACTCACAACCCTAAAATCAGAGTTGCACACTCCTCTGACTGAGCCAGCTAGGTACCACAAACATGCGAAAATTTATTAAACATGTGAAAAAGAAGGAAATGTGATCCAAAATTAACAAAAAACAAAAACAGAACAATAACTAAGATTGAATAAACAAAACTCTCTCAACAGACACCATTCCCAGACCAGATGGCTTCACAGGTGAATTCTACCAAACATTTAAAGAATTCTCAAAAAAAAAAAAAATAAATAAAGAATTCTCAACAAAATCTTAGCAAACTAAATTGAATGGTACAATAAAAGGATCATATACTGTAATCAAGTGGGATTGATTCCAGGGATGCACGGATGGTTCAACATCCACGAATCATTGTGATATGAAGGCTAAAAATCATATGATCTCAGTAGATGCAGAAAAAAAGCATTGAAGAAATGCTCAACAAAGTAGATATAGAGGGAATGTACCTCAACATAATAAAGGCCATATATGATAAGACCACAGCTAACATTATCCTCAGTAGGGAAAAGCTTTAGCTTTTCCTCTAGGATCAGGAACAAAAGAAGGATGCCTACTCTCACCACTTTTATTCAACATAGTATTAAAAGTCCTAGTCTGAGAATTTGTCAGGAAAAAGAAAGAAAAGGCATCCAAATAGGAAAGGAAGTAGAACTGCCACTGTATGAAGATGACATGATACTGTAGATTTGAAAAAACCCTGGGCACCTGGGTGGTTCAGTGGTTGAACGTCTGCTTTTGACTCAGGTTGTGGTCCCGGGATCCTGGGATTGAGTCCTGCCTCAGGCTCCCCACAGGGAGCCTGCCTCTATCTCTGCTTATGTTTCTGCCTCTCTTTGTGTTTCTCATGAATAAATAAATAAAATCTTCTTTAAAAAGTAAAAATAAAAAAACCTTAAAGACTGCACCCAGGGATCCCTGGGTGGCGCAGCGGTTTGGCGCCTGCCTTTGGCCCAGGGCGCGATCCTGGAGACCCGGGATCGAATCCCACATCAGGCTCCCGGTGCATGGAGCCTGCTTCTCCCTCTGCCTGTGTCTCTGCCTCTCTCTCTCTCTCTCTCTCTGTGACTATCATAAATAAATTTAAAAAAAAATTAAAAAAAAAAAAGACTGCACCCAAACTGTTAGAATAAATGAATTCAGGATAAAAATCAATATACAAAAATCTGTTGCATTTCTACACATTAATAATAAACCATAAGAGAAATTAAGAAAATAATCCCATTCACAACGGCATAAAAAAGTCTAGTGATAAATTTAACTAAGGTGAAAGATCTGTACACTGAAAACTATAAGACACTGATGAAAGAAATGGAAGACAATACATAATAAGTGGAAAGATATTCTATGCGCATGGTTTGGGAAAATTAATATTGTTAAAATATCTATACCACCCAAAGCCATCTATAGATTCAATGCAATCCCTATGAAGATTCCTATGGCATTTTCACAGAAATGGAACAAACAATTCTAAAATTTGTATGGAACCACAAAAGATCCTAAATAGCTAAAGCAATCATAAGAAAGAAGTACAAAGCTGGAGGAATCACACTTCCTGATTTCCAATTATATTATAGAGTTATAGTCATTAAAACAGCATGATATTGGTATAAAAATAAACACATTAGATAAATGAAAAGGAATAGAGAACCCAGGAATAAACCCCATGCATAGATGGTCAGTTAATTACTAACAAAAAGCCAAGATATACAATCAAGAAAAGACAATCTCTTCAATAAATGGTGTTGGGAAAACTGGACCATATCTTACACTCAAAACTTAACTCAGAATGAATTAAATAATTGAACACAAGACCTAAAACCACAAAACTTTCAGAAGAAAACAGGTAGTAAGCAGTCTTGCTAATGAATATTATGAAGAAAATCCTGTGGGAGTCTAAGCACTATTATTTATAAAATTTTATCAAGAAAGTAAAAGGAAAGGAGCATGTGGCCAGAGGGTAAGATGCCTGGGTTATGACTATGTCATACCTGTACATGGTTAGGTAATCTATAATCCTACTGTTGTGATACTTGATAACCTAACATTCTTAAGGAGGGGGCCCTGGAGGGGCTCAGTGGCTTAAGCCTCCAACTCTTGATTTGGCTCAGGTCATGATCTCATGGTCGTGAGACTGAGCCCCTGGACACGCTCCAGGCTGGGTGTAGAGCCTGGAGATTCTCCCTCTCCCCCTGTCTGCATTCTCAACTATATATATATATATATATATATATATATATATATATATATATATACATATTTTTAATTTTTTAAAACAATTCCTTAAGTAGTAGCAATGAAATATCTCTCACCTTGGGAATAAGGTATTCTCTAAACTTGATGTCCTGAGTCACTGAATGGGGCAGATTGTTGGGGACAAGATCAATGTATCTCTGGATCTCATGTACCACAGCATCTGTGTAGGGCATGCAGCTCCTATCTTGCATGCAGGGGCTCCGATGTCTGCCAACTACACGATGAATCTCTTCCTGGACTTTAGCTGGCAAGACAGGAATCAGAATTTATGTGAAATGGAAATGTCTTTTGATTTGGTCTTCCTTTGTGTTTTTTTTTTTTTTTGAAAGATTTTATTTATTTGAGAGAGAGAGAGCTCATGTGCACTTGAGGGGAGGGGCAGAGGGAGGAGAGAACCCCAAGCAGACTCTGTACTCAGTTCAGAGCCTGACAGAAAACCAAATCTCATGACCCTGAAATCATGAGCTGAGCAGAAACCAAGAGTCAGACACTGAACTGACTGAGCCACCCAGGCACCCCTTGATTTGATCTTAATCATGGTTACATTGTGGGAGGATATTGGGAAAGGGGAAAAATCACATATGGCTACTTCCAAAGGGGAGAGAAAAAGAAATCTGTTTCCTGGGCAAATTGGAGTCTCATTAGAGAATTAAATAAATGTACATATAAAACAAACTATACCATGAGATCCAACTCTGATTTCTCTATTTTGTGTACTTTTGTTTGATAAACTTATGGATATTGGGTCTTAAAAGCGCACTACAAACCATACTGTTTAACCACTTTGTATATGCCAGTTTTTGTTTTAAATAGGTAAGTTCCAAGAGGGTAAGAACTACCCAGTGCAATAAATGTTTAATAAATAGAACAACTAAGATGTTTGACTCAGCACATAGGAAGTTAACATTTATTTAGAATGCAAAATATGACAGGCATGCTGTACAATGTATTACATTACTTTATAATTCCTCAAAACAGTCCTGTGTGTTGGGTATTATCTTATGTGTCTCAAAAATAAGGGAACAGACTCATACAAGTAAATATATTCCTTAAGGCCACCCAGGTGTTATGTGGTCTTTCTCATTCCCAAACCCACAATGTTAGCAATTGAGTAAGATTACTGAAAGTAATTTTGTTAGCAAATTACAATTTTTCCTTTATTTGCAAAATATTGCAAAATATGCTCTTTTACTAGGACTGTTCAGTAGTTAACCATTTATTAGCTTTCTCCTATGAGGGAAAGATTCTGTGAATGTATCATCTCCCCTAAACAGATGAGAGACCAAGATATGCAGAGTAGTCATGAGTCAGAGATCACATAGCTACCTACTAATAAAGTCAGAATCTGAAGTCACTGTAGTCAGTCTAGAACCCATTTTCTCCAGTATCATGTTGCTATTTGGTCAAATGGTATTTATCTACTACCTGAAGAGATGTCTTTATTAATGGAGCATGTGACAACTCTGTGGTTTGACAGCTATAAGGAAGACAGGAATTCTAGAGAAGTGTTAAACTTCTCGGATTGAGAAGCTGGAGTTTCATCTAGAAGAGAGTGACTATGTAAAGTGGTTTGGAACCTACTTATAAAATCAGAATGCTTAGAGAATGGCGAAGGGAGGGATGAAAATGGGAAGAAAGAAAAAATATAAATGGATATGATGCAAGAAGAAATGAACATGGAAGCAATAGGGAGCTAGGACACAAAACGGGCTTTTGCAATGTACACAAGATGTAAAGGTCTAGAGACAACTGTCATACGGTATTTGTAGTCATAATCAACATGGATCTAATAAGAGGGAAGTTACTTGACTTGAAAGAGTCTGTGTCACCTAAGGGAAACACAGTATTATATCCCATGAGTGAGAGCAAAGGAATTTCAAAGCTATGCTTCCAAATCGCACCATTTGGAGAGCACTTCTTACTTACCTTGGGAGGACAGGAGGACCTTACACAAAGGAGAGTAATGTGGTGCCGATGTCACAGGGATAAGCCTCCTGAGATGTAACTGTGTTAAAGTGTCTCGGGGCAGCCCGGGTGGCTCAGCGGTTTAGCGCCGCCTTCAGCCCAGGGCCTGATCCTGGAGACCCGGGATTGAGTCCCATGTCGGGCTCCCTGCATGGAGCCTGCTTCTCCCTCTGCCTGTGTCTCTGCCTCTCTCTCTCTCTCTCTCTCTGTGTCTCTCATGAATAAATACATAAATTTTTTTTAAAAAAGTGTCTCGGTGTGCCAAAGCACAGAACATGATATAGTAGGGAAGGAAATATCTCCTTAGATGAGTACTCAATAAAAAAAAAAAAAAAAAAAAATGAGTACTCAATAAAAAAGAGAAGCAAAAGGGGAAAGGTTGCATTTGCAAGAGAAGTTATGTTTGTGAGGAAGAATTTATTTGCCCAAAAGGATATATTTGAAAATAATTTATTTGTATATAACTTTTTTTAGAGAGTGAGTCTCTTTGATAAAGACACTGTAATTTTTGTTGAGTCAATCCTTACATTGCAAGTGAATTTGAGTAGAAATATCTTCTGACAAAAATATACTTATCTGACCATGCAAAGTGTATCAAATGGTATCTTCTTAGAGCAAGTGGAAGACTGATTCTTCCAGGTCCTAAGACAACTCTGCTATTTGCATCTGTTAGGAAGTAAATCAGGGACATTCCACCACAGCAGGGAAAATGGTGAGCTGTGCCCTTCAAATCTCTGCTGCTGCTTGAATATTTCATTTCCTTTTATGTACTATAAACGAATTTGAATTGATTTATCCAATGATGGGAAGATGTACCAAAGATAGAAAATTTTTTGTGTGTATTGTCAAGGCAGGTGAAGAGTGGGACAATTGTCAGTGTCACCTGTCACTTTCTACGTGGAATTGCACCCTGCCCAACACTTGTGACCATACCTGTGACATCTGGGTGCTTTAATAGCACCAATAGTCCGTATCTCAGGGTGGTGCTCGTTGTCTCTGTTCCCGCACTAAACACATCCCATATGGTAATGATCAAGTTGTCCATGGTAAATTCAGACTGTTTGTTGTGTTTTTCCTACAAACAATGTGTTACAATTACTTGGTAAATAAAAGAGTCTCAGAGGTGACTTAACTCAATATGACATAGTTATTTGGTGTGAGTGCTACAGCTGCAGGTCAATTAGAAAGTTGTTAGGGTTCCTTCCAACAGTTAAAATATAATCAGAGTTATAAACTTTCAACAAGTCCTTTCCGATTCTTCACTTTCTCATCCCCTAGAATTGATCAGTTGCTCTACAATTTCTTTGAAACACAATTTTTATCAACTCCTCACTGCTACTCGTTGTCACTTTTAGCATCTATTGCCTATTTAATAATGTCTAATTTTCCCATTCAAGCCATCTGAACCACTCACCCCGCCAGTGCATCGTTATTCCCAACTCATCAATCATTAAACCCGTGACAATTCATCAGTTACAATTAAGATCACCTCTCTGAAAATTCCACACACTTGATCACTGCGCTTATTGATCCCTGGACCTACTATGTTGTCTCTGTTCATCTAAGCTAAAGTTTCTTCAGAACCTACCTCATCTGTGAAGATTTCCTACTGCCTTTCCAAAGTAAGCCTTTGTAGATCCCTATCCATTCCTGTGTTCCCTCTCTGGTTACATCTTCCAGTTGCTGAGCTTATTCAATGAAGGATGATGTGTTGTGTATCATTAATCTTGAAGTGTGTGAGTGTATATTTCAATCTGCCCTCAAATAAAGAACCAGCTTTAACATGATAAATATAAAACCTGCAAAGCCATTTTCAGTGAGAATTTAGCTATATCTCAAGATACCCAATATCGTTTGCACAAGCAAGAGGTCAGACAAGCAATTAATACATCTTTCGGAAGGACCATTTGTTTTATTTATTTTTTTTTTGGACCATTTGTTTTAATATCGCAGTTTCACTGGGAAGAACAAATCTAATCCATGAATCACACACACCACCCACAAAGATAAAGGGTCACATTTTACCTTTTCTATTTTGATCAGGAAGTAGTCAATAAAGTCCCGAGGGTTACTAAAGTTTAGAGATTCTTCGTGTTCTTTTATTTTTTCCGAAATAAACTTAAATTGGTTAGCAATGTTTTTAAATAACACATGATGACTTCCTGGAAGGTAATGTATTAAAAGAGGGAAAGCATTGTAGAGCTGAAAGAGGAAAGAATCATTCATTAATTCACTCGGCAAAGTTTTACAGGCCTATGTTATGAATCAGACACTTAGTTTATGCTGAGGATATAAAGAGGAGTAAGATATGCTTCCTGTACTATGACGTACTTGGAGTTTGAAGGACAGGGAACTGACACAATCTCTGGACCTACAGGATGCACGAGTCACAAAGTGATTTCAAAACCATTTAAATTTCTTTCCTAGCCATAACTCTGTGAAGGAATCCAGGAGCATACCATCTTTTCCCAAAGGTGAATATTGAGGTTCAGAAAGGTCAGTCAACCTTCTGAGACATCAATCTCGTAATAGAGCTAGAACCTAATGTTCATCCCAGTTTACCTACATGTATTTCTACAGAGTCACCTAAAAAAGTTTACAAGGCTTACAACCTTTTTTTTTGTAATGAAGAAACTGCACCAGAGAGATTAAAGAAATGCCCAAATTACTTAGTTATTTAGGGATTTTATACTCTCAGGAATATGCACACTGCCCTTATTCATCAGCCCATGGCCAGTCCTAGAATTTACAGATTCTACTTTATTTTTTTTTATTTAATTTTTATTTATTTATGATAGTCACACAGAGAGAGAGAGAGAGAGAGAGAGAGAGGCAGAGACACAGGCAGAGGGAGAAGAAGCAGGCTCCATGCACCAGGAGCCCGATGTGGGATTCGATCCCGAGTCTCCAGGATCGCGCCCTGGGCCAAAGGCAGGCGCTAAACTGCTGCACCACCCAGGGATCCCTACAGATTCTACTTTAGACAGTACCTCATGAGTTAATGCTCTTGGTGACACTGAAGCAATTTATTCTTTCCAGTAGCTTGTATCAAACTACGTAGAGAACTGAGAACTCTAGATTCCAGGTCTATCTCATTCCTTGTCTTGGCTAGGCTATTTTAGTGATAGTTTCTTGTTCCAAAAAATGAGTAGACTCTTTGTTCTCTAGAGTCCTTTCCAGGGGGAACACATCATGACCTTATGGTTCACACATAATTTTAGTTCTTAGTAACATAAGTTACTAACATTTTCTGAGACTGTACTGTAGTAAGAAACACATTTCATATCATCACCCTCTTCATCTATTGGATATAGAAAAGGTTTCTCAAAAAAACACTTTGCTATAATTGATGTACTATACTACATTTCTCTATCACTATATTTCATGGTTTTTAAAATAATTTTTTAAAGATTTGTTTTAGAGAGTGAGAGAGCAAGTGAGCATCAGGTGGGAGGGAGAATCTCAAGCAGACTCCCTGCTAAGCATGGACCCTGATGCCAGGGCTCAATCCCATGACCCTTGAGATTATGACCTGAGCCAGTATCACCAGTCAGATGCTTAACTTGAGCCACCCAGGTGCCCCACTATATTTCATGTTTTAAATATCATTTCAATACATTAAATTGATTTGATAACTCACTCACTAATTGGTTGCAAATGATAGTCTGGTAAACATTATTTTAGCCATTTGGAAACAGGACAAAGGGATGAGGTAAGCATGAGCAACAGATTAGCTAGAAAATTATTTTCCATTTATTTATTTATTTTAAAAGATTTTATTTATTTATTCATGATAGACACACAGAGAGAGACACACAGAGGGGCAGAGACACAGGCAGAGACACAGGCAGAGGGAGAAGCAGGCTTCATGCAGGGAGCCTGATGCAGGACTTGATCCCGGGACTCCAGGATCATGATCATGCCCTGGGCCAAAGGCAGGCGCTAAACCACTGAGCCACCCAGGGATCCCCTTATTTGCCATTTAAAGAGAATCTTGACCTTACCTGTATCCAGGAGGTGCTTGAAATTAGAAGGTTTTCATGAAAATACTCTAACAAGGTTAAAAAATCTTTATCATCATACTCAAAACGATTCTGGAAAATAATGGAGCAAATCACATTGCAGGGAGCACAGCCCAGAAGGAAAGTAGGATCACAGGGAGATGCTAAAACAATATAATTTAAAAGAGCACAATTTTAATATTAATCTCAAGTTGATTGTTTAAAATGATTGGAGAAGGGCTGACTTTGGATATTCATTTAAATATCGGAATTACCTGGATGTGTCATCATTGCCATAAACTCAACATGCCTAAAATTGATGGTTTGCCCAAACAAAGCTATCTAATCCAGCTAGCCCATTTATTAATTTTCTCCAAGTGTTCTATTTATGTTATTCTCCAAATAAGAACCACTGGATAATTCAAAGGAAGTCACTTTAAAATATCTTGAAAGCTGTAAAGTTTAGCTTTTGGTGTGGATATTTCTTCATGATACCTGGAGGAAGCTGAGCAACCAAATAAGAAAATCAGGAGCCTGGAGATACTTGAAACCATATTTTATAAAACATAGTTGAAAAAAGTTGGGTGTGCATTTCTTGTAGAAGAGAAGATCAGGAAGTAGTCAATAAAGTCCCGAGGGTTACTAAAGTTTAGAGATTCTTCGTGTTCTTTTATTTTTTTCTGAAATAAACTTAAATTGGTTAGCAATGTTTTTAAATAACACATGATGACTTCCTGGAAGGTAATGTATTAAAAGAGGGAAAGCATTGTAGAGCTGAAAGAGGAAGAGAAAAATAATTAGAGAAATTGGAGTTCCATTTGGATATTTGAAGAAATACGTTATATAGTATTGGAACCTGGCTTCCTATATACAAAACATGACTCCATTTTTTTTTTTTAAGATTTCATTTATTTACTCATGAGGGACAGAGAGAGAGAGAGAGAGAGAGAGAGAGGCAGAGACACAGGCAGAGGGAGAAGCAGGCTCCCTGCAGGGAGCCCGACATGAGACTCCATCCCCGGTCTACAGGATCACGCCCTGGGCTGAAAGCTGTGCTAAACCGCTGGGCCACCCGGGCTGCCCAACATGACTCCATTTTTTGATGTTTGGCTGCCAATAAATTTTGAACCACACCTTTTCTTCTTCTACTCACATCTGGACAAACTGATAAAAAAGCTCAAGTGTTCCTTCCTTTGGAAATAAGACATTTAAACTATACAACCACTTACTTGCACACAGAAACTCTCATTCCCTACCCCATCCCTTAACCACCATAAAAACATCAAGCCACGGCAGCCTGGGTGGCTCAGTGGTTTAACGCCACCTGCAGCCCAGGGCGTGATCCTGGAGACCCGGAATCGAGTCCCACATCAGGCTCCCTGCATGGAGCTTGCCTCTCCCTCTGCCTGTGTCTCTACCTCTCTCTCTATGTCTCTCATGAATAAATAAATAAAATCTTTAAAAAAATTAAAAATATTGATAACTCACTCACTAATTGGTTGCACCTCCTCTCACACTCCTGCATACACACACACACACACACACACACACACGCATGCACGCATGCACCAAGCCAACTCGTGCTACTGAAGCTCCCTCCATTCACACTCACACTCCTCCAGGTGAGCTATAATGCAGCCCTAAGCACTGAGTTGGATTTGGCGTGAATCCTACCCCTGAACCACCAGTGCTTTCTTTTTCCCCCAGTTTTACGAATGTAACATTGACAGCCCTGAGTAAGTTTACAGTGCTCAGCATAATGACCTGACATACAGCTATAGTGAAATGTTTGTGATGTTCCCGAGAACTTACTAGAGAAATTACTTCATTTTGCAAGGTGTGGTGGCAAAAACTATTAGCTCATTACCAAAATCCATGTTCTCCTCATTGTCCTATGCACACAGATAACCACATTTCCCAGTTCCTCTTAGAGTTGGTGTGGCCCTGTGACTGAGTTAGAGCCCATGGGATGGGAATGGAGTTTGGTGTCCCATGGCCATACCTAGCCTACTGAAAACACAATTTACCCTTTTCTTGGGTCTTTGCTTCTTCTGCTACCATGCAAGGAGATAAATTCTGGATGACACTGGAATGCACATGTTGAAGAAAGACATCAGGTCTCTTATCAAGCTAGTGCCTGAAAAGGCTATCATGCCAACCACTTCACCTCTTAATACTGCTATGGGAGCAAAATAGAAACTTCTTTTGTGCTTGAACTGTCAGGTCGCTCTGTAACCTATCTGAAACAGCATATAGTCTTCCCAAACTATTACTGTTAACTACATAAAGAAATACACACCGTTGGTTTTTTTTAATGCTTCCACTAGATACAAGGCCTCTTCTTGAATTCTGTCTTCAACAGTCTTCTTTCCCATCCCCATATTCCGCAAAACTGTCAGGGAAAAACGCCGGGTTTGCTTCCATTTTTCTCCGTTGCTGAAAACAATTCCTATCAGAAGAAAAATTGGGGGGGTGGGCACCTGAGTAGCTCAGTGGTTTAGCGTCTCCTTTTGGCTCAGGTCATGATCCTGGGGTCCTGGGATTGAGTACTGCATCAGGCTCCCCACAGAGAGCCTGCTTCTCCCTCTGCCTTTGTCCCTGCCTCTCTCTGTGTGTATCTCATGAGTAAATAAGTATTTTAAAAAATAAAAAAAAATTTTTAAAAGAGAATGACTTCCATTACCATGAATTCCAGCTGAGAGTCTTTATCTCAGCAAATAATAATCACACGTAAACAGGGATGTAAATACAGTGGTGCCAGCCACAGGATTTTCCAATGAGCCCTGCTTTACCAGCCTCCTGTTAACCCAGCCTAGGATCTGTCAAGACTCTGGGTTTGACATATTGCTCAACCCTTCTTCATCTGTTGGCTCCTTCAAACCTCAGAATAACTGTGAACCAAATGTTTTGTCTGCATTTTACTGATGATCATGGAGACAAAATGCTCTGTGATCACACAGGTCATTGTGAATCCAAGTCATAGGGAAAATTTTCAGGGCTGGTTTCTGTATGTTGTAAATGAATTGTAGGCGAGGCAACAAAAAGAGTCAGTTCTCAAGAGGAGGGGAGAACGCACTGGAAAGAAGTTCATGAAAATATATTCCTCCTCATTTTCACATTTCCTCTCTCTGTGTTAAGTCTTTTTCATGAAATATGGTTTCTTTTTTTTTTTTTTTAGATTTTATTTATTTATTCATGAGAGATACAGAGACATAGGCAGAGGGAGAAGCAGGCTCCATGCAGGGAGCCCGATGTGGGACTTTATCCCGGGATTCCAGGATCCAAAGGCAGATGCTCAACTGCTGAGCCACCCAGGTGCCCCCATGAAATATGGTCTTAATACCATGGAAGTTCAGTCAGACTTCCAGAGCCATGACAAAATCAGGAGAAAAAACAATTTTCATAGGAAACTTGTCCATAAAGATTTTAAAGAACAATGTGGAAGAGGAAGTGACCCCATTCAGGCCTTATCTCTTTTTGCAGAACCCAGTGACCCACCAGAGGGCCGGACAGCATAAGGCCAGCTCCAAAAACAAATGGAAGACAGTTCAATTACTTTAATTTAAAAAGGTTTTCCTATTATCACTTGCAATCCATATGTACTCACTATGCTGTTTTCCCTAAACCTCTTTTCAGAGCATATTTGTACTTTATGCATTGTATTCTATTGGATTCAAATATATCTTATGCTTTTTTTAGAAAAATAAAAGATTGAAGGCAAAGCTGAAAATATCTTAAACCTATGTTGGCTCCATGCATACTATATGAATTTCCTAAAATAGCCTCTTGGTCACCATGACTCAGGCCAGAAAGCAAAATGTTTCGTGACTAGGATAACTGAGTCATTTCCCTCTCTTCTCTTTTCTCTCAGTCTCTTATTATCTTAACTGAAATTAACATTAGCTTAACTGGCCATAATTTAAAATGAACACAAATTCATACAACACTAACAGTGAGATGATTTGCTTCCATTGCATCTACTGTTTCACGGAGACTTTGAGTCCCCTTCATAATCTAAAATATGGATTAATGATCCTTTACTGAAAAATGTTGGAATTATGACATTTTCATAAATTTCTCTAAATATTTACAATGTCTCAATCCCTTAGCCTGTTTCAGAGTCTTTGCGACATACAAACCCACATACGTTCCCCAAATTGAGACATACCTAATCCCTGTATGGTCCAGTCCAACAATGGGAAATGGCCTCTGCCTGAAAACTCTTCACTCCGATCAATTAGAGCTTCCTTCACCGCTTCATACCCGTACAACACCACGGTAGGCTTCATGCCAAAATACACAGTGAACACAGGGCCATAATTCTCTGCTAGCTGGGAAAGGAATAGGAGGTACAAGAGTAGTAGAATTTCAAAATTAGAAATGTAGATAAGTGAGGGAAATAGCTTTAATCTTACCAAAGAGGCATTTTAATATTCATTCACCCATTACAAAAGATTTCAACTTCTAGAAATAGTAATTTAATAAATCATATTAAGTGGTAATTATCATATTGTTAGAATGTTGCTATTATTATTATCATTACCAACAGTTATCCTTTATTCAGCTTCTACTATGTGACAGGGACTACATTATGGATTTTATTCATACTATTTTATTAGCTTTTATCTGCCAAACCTATAACTGCATCAAATTTCTCCTTCCTTCCTATAGTTACAATAAATGATGTATTTTTTGTCCTGTTTAAGGGAAATCCCTCCTCTTGCCCCTGTGTAGACACATAATCATCCCTCATTATCCCCTCTCCACATCTTTTTAGTACACAGACTGCTACATAATAATACATAAGGATCTGACAATATAGTCATAGACATTTCCCAGCTTCCCTATGTGGCCATATGACTAAGTTTGCATGAACCGCTATTAACAGAAATGATGTGTGCAAATCCTACACTGGGTGTAGGGCATGCATTTAATGGTAAATGCATGCCCTCCATTTCTCCCCCTACCCATGGACTGAAATTTGACAGCAAGGAGATAGCTCCACTGTGTCCATACACATGAGAACAATAGCCTAGGCACCCAGGATGGTAAACTACAAGACTGAGAAAAACTGGTTCTCTGAATGACCTCAAGGAAGAGAGGCACTCACCTCTATATCATTCTGTGAGACAGAAATAAGTTCCTGTTTTCTTTAAAGCCATTGTGTTATTGGGATCTCTCTGACATGGCAGCTTATTTGGTACACTAAATGATGTAGGACCTATACTTTTTCAACTTACCTTACAATTCATTCTCTATAAAGCAACCAGAGCGATATTTTCACAAGGCAAATGCTAACATGAGAGTCGATGACATCACATTGCTCTAATGCTAACGACCAATATTCTTCTTTTTTTCTTTTTTTTTTTTTAAGTAGGCTCCAAGCCCACTGTGGAGCACAACACAGGGTTTGAACTCACGACCTTGAAATCAGACCTGGGCTGAGGGATGCCTGGGTGGCTTAATGGTTGAGCATCTGCCTTCGGCTCAGGTTGTGATCCTAGAGTCTGGGATTCAGTACTGCATTGGGCTCTTTGTGGGAGCCTGCTTCTCCCTCTGCCTATGTCTCTACCTCTCTGTGTGTGTCTTTTATGAATAAATAAATAAAATCTTTAAAAAAATCAATGTGCGCTTTTAGGAAAATTTAGTGTTGTGACTCTGTAAATCAGTAGAACTTTGTTTTTTTTTTTTTTTTAACTGAAAGCAGTTTCGTTGCCATTAGAGTTTACCAAAGAATAATTATTAAATAATAATTACTAGTCACATTACAGACAGGGAATTCCTTCTTTTGGAAATTTCAACAATTATCTCACGGATTTATTTTCTGGCAGCCTTCCAGCTGTATACCACTTAAAGTCACATCTGAATATACAATGGACACTTGCCTTTCTTTCTTTCTTCTTTCTTTCTTTCTTTCTTTCTTTCTTTCTTTCTTTCTTTCTTTCTTTCTCTTTATTTCTTTTTCTTTCTTTCTTTTTTAAGATTTTACTTATTTATTCATGAGACATACAGAGAGAGGCAGAGACATAGGCAGAGGGAGAAACAGTCTCCTCATGAGCTC
The DNA here is from genome assembly GCF_011100685.1 of Canis lupus familiaris. Taxonomy (NCBI): domain Eukaryota; kingdom Metazoa; phylum Chordata; class Mammalia; order Carnivora; family Canidae; genus Canis; species Canis lupus. Next base: position 8,931,689 of record NC_049249.1, read on the forward strand.
CCAGGACCCTGGGATCACGACCTGCGCCAAAGGCAGATGCTCATCCACTGAGCCACCCAGACATCCTGATACTTCCCTTTCAAACCACTTCTTTAAAACATGGTGTCTGGGATCATATTTTATTTAGATATTGGGCTGTAACTGCAAACAACTGGAAGGAAAGTATCATACCTACCTTGCTTAGGGATTTGCTGACATTCTTAGTATTTATCTGTAGAATATTTCCAATGATTGGGAGAGGAGTGGGGCCAGGTGGCAGCTTCCCTTTGGCACGATTTTGATTCCACAGAAAGAAAGAAATCAAACAAGAAAGACATATCACCAGAACTATGAAGAGATCCATTGCTGTGCTTTGTGTAAATGCAGTTGAAAGCTTGGAATCCAAAGATTTTATAAATACTAAGTTCAAGTTGATTATCAAATACGCACAAAGTCTTTGAACTTTTGGGTAAATAATTATTTTATCTTCAGTGGACTCTGACCCATTGGTAGAAATTAAAACAAAAACAGTCATCTTAATGTTGATAAATATCTAGGTTTTCAGTAGTAATTTCAATTAAAACAATAACACTTCAGAGATGGTCATATTTTAATAGTGAAATTGAAAGCTATCAGATTTTCAAAGGGCTGGAATTCATGATTTTGACAAATGATGAAAGAATATCTTACGTCAAAATTTATCATTACATGAGCAGAAGAAAGAAGCACTCCTAGTGCCTTTTCCCAGAAAATCCAGGAAAAATGAGAATTAAGAGACAGAAAGGAGGAGGCAGGGTAAAAAAAAGAAAGGTATAGTGAGGTAGTCTCTTCTAGAGAAAAGGAGAGATATCCCAACTTTCTTGGCAGAGCCCTTTTCTGTATGTCAAGAGTTTTGACACTTAACTCCCAAAGGGGCTGCAGGATCCACAGATGGTAGATAGGAGACAGAAATCTACCACGTCAAGGAAAGAAATCACTCAAACAGTGGCGAGTCCCTTCGGTGATATTATCCATCCTTCCCCCTGCACATCCATTTCCAGTGAGAGTCCTATAACCAGAGCCTACAATGCTGGTTCTCAGTTAGGCAAGGAAATATACTCTAGCGTTCAATACTATATTTGAAAGTGTCTAGAAACTTAGAGATATGAACAAAACTTCAGGACTCAAAAAAGTATTTGAGAAAATCCAATGAGGCATAACAAACATCACACTTAGAAATCAGAACACTAACTCCTGAAGAAGCTAACTTTGAGAAAACAGAAAAAAATATTAAAATAATTTTAACATCGGAGGTATTAAAACTGTGCCTTCAGGGAGGAGTTAAGATGGCAGAGTATAAAAGGGCCCTGACCTTGCCTCATCCCTCAAACACAGATCAACATCAAATCAGTTTGAACAACTAGGGAATTGATCTGAGGATTAAGAAAACAAATATACATGATTGGAGGGAGAGGATGTGGCAGATGCAAGGCTTATCTTAACAAATCAAAGCACAACTAGTTAAAGTTCCAAACCCTCCCCACTGCAAACAAGGAGGAACACTGTGGAGGACTGAACTGTGGGAAAAAGCCGTTAAAACACAACAACAGGGTGCACACAGCATATACCAGAACACTTCCTGAAGCCCCAGGCCCCGGACAGTGTATGACTCCTTCTTAACACAGTATTACTCTCAGGAGCAGGTAACATGATAAGCTTTCTTTCTTTTTTTTTTTTTAAAGATTTTATTTATTTATTCATGAAAGACACACAGAGAGAGGCAGAGACACAGGCAGAGGGAGAAGCAGGCTCCCTATAGGGAGCCCAACGTGGGACTCGATCCCGGGACTCCAGGATCACGCCCTGAGCCAAAGGTGGCACTAAACCACTGAGCCACCCAGGGATTCCCCATGATAAGCTTTCTTAATATACAAAAGACAGAAACTTAGACATATGAAAAGATGGAAGAATTCTCCCCAAAAATAAGATCAAGAAAAAAATCACAGCTAAGGATTTGCTCAAAACAGATATAAGCAAGATATCTGACCAAAAATTTAGAACTACATGGGCATCTGGACGGCTCACATGGTTAAGCATCTGCCTTCAGCTCAGGTCAAGGTCTCTGGGTCCTGGGATCGAGACCCACATTGGGCTCCCTGCGCAGTGGGGAGTCTGCTTCTCCCTCTCCTTCTGCCTCTCCCCCTACTCATGATCATGCTCTGTGAATGTGTGTGTGTGTTTCTGTTTCAACTGAATAAATAAAATATTTAAAAAAAATGTAGAACTATAGTCGGAGGAATACTAGCTGGGCTTGAAAGAAGCACAAAAGTCACCAGAGAAACCCTGGCTGCAGAGGTAAAAGACTTAAAAACTAGTCAGGCTGAAATTAAAAAAATGGTATAACTAAGATGTAAAACTGACCAGATGTAATCACAATGAGGATGGAAGAAGAAGATCAAATACGTGATAGAGAAGATAAAATTATGGAAAATAATGAAGCTGAAGAGGGAAAGAAAACTATTAGATCATGAATATAGACTTAAGGAACTTAGCAATTCCATAAAGCACAATAGTAGCCATATCATGGGAATCCCGGGTGGGGAGGGTGGGGAGAAGGTTTATTTGAACACATTATAGCTGAAAACTTCCCTAATCTAGGGAAGGAAACAGATATTCAAGTCCAAGAGGTATAGAGAACTCCCCTCAAATTCAACAAAAACAAATCAACACCAAGATATATCAGAGTGAAACTTACAAAACACAAAGATAGAATTCTGAAAGCAGCACAGGACAATGGTCCTTAACCTACAAGGGTAGACACATAGGGTTAGCAGCAGATCTGTCTACAGAAACTTAGCAGGCCAGAAAAGAGTGACATGATATATTCAATGTGCTAAATGGGAAAAACAGGCAGCCAAGGGGGCGGCCCGGGTGGCTCAGTGGTTTAGCACCACCTTCGGTCCAGGGCCTGACCGTGGAGACCCGGGATCGAGTCCCACATCGGGCTCCCTGCATGGAGCCTGCTTCTCCCTCTGCCTGTGTCTCTGCCTCTCTCTCTCTCTCTGTGTCTCTCATGAATAAGTAAATAAAATCTTAACAAAAACAAACAAACAAACAAACAGGCAGCCAAGAATACTTTATCCAGCAAGGCTATCATTCAGAATAGAAAGAGAGATAGTTTCCAAGACAAGTGAAAACTGAAGGAGTTTATCAACACTAAACCAGCTCTCCAAGAAATACTAAATGGGACCCTTTGAGCAGGAAAGAGAGATCAAAAGCAACAAAGACTGGAAAGGAACAGAGACAATCTACAGGAACAGCAACTTTACAGTAATACAATGGCACTAAATTTATACCTGTCAATAATTACTTGGAATGTAAATGGACTCAATGTTCCAATAAAAAAAAATAGGGTATCAGAGCACCTTGGTGGCTCAGTGGTTGAGTGTCTGCCTTTGGCTCAGGTCATGTTCCCGGGGTCCTGGGATCGAGTCCTGCTTCTTCCCCTGCCTGTGTCTCTGCCTCTCTCTCTCTGTGTCTCTCATGAATAAATAAATAAATAAATCACTTAAAAAAAAGCCAAAGTAATGTTGAAAAGAAAAGCAAAGTGGAAAAAAAAAAAAGAAAGAAAAGGAAAGTGGGAGGAATCACAATTCTGGACTTCAAGTTGTATTACAAAGCTATAATCATCAAGACTGTATGGTACCAGCACAAAAACAGATACATAAATCAATGGAACAGAATAGAGAACCTAGAAATGGACCCTCAACTCTATGGTCAATTAATCTTCAACAAAGCAGGAAAGAATATCCAATGGAAAAAAAGTCTCCACAACAAATGGTGTTGGAAAAACTGGACAGCCACATGCAGAAGAATGAAACTGGACCACCATAAACAAAAATAAATTCAAAATGGATGAAATACCTAAATGTGAGACAGGAAACCATCAAAATCCTAGAGAAGAAAGAAGGCAGCAACCTCTTTGACTTTGGCCACAGTAGACACATCTCCAGAGGCAAGGGGAACAATGGCAAAAATGAACTATTGGGACTTCATCAAGAGAAAAAGCTTCTGCAAGTAAGGAAACACTCAACAATACTAAAAGGCAACCACCAGAAAGGGAAAAGATATTTGAAAATGACTTACTGGATAAAGAAAGGGTTAGTATCTAAAATCTATAAAGAACTTACCAAATTCAACACCCCAAAACCAGATAATCCAGTTAAGAAATGGGCAGAAGACATGAATAGACACTTTTCCAAAGAAGATATCCAGATGGCTAACAGACACATGAAAAGATGCTCAACATCACTCATCATCAGGGAAATACAAATCAAAACTACTATGAAATACCACCTCACATCTGTCAGAATGGCTAATATTAACTCAGGAAACAATAGATGTTGGCAAGGATGCAAAGAAGGGAAACCCTCTTACACTGTTGGTGGGAATGCAAATTGGTGCAGCCACTCTGGAAAACAGTATAGAGGTTTCTCAAAAAGTCAAAAAATAGAGCTACTCAACAATCCAGCAACTGCATTACTATTTATCCAAAGGATACAAAAATGCCGATTTGGAGGGGCACATGTACCCCAATGTTTACAGCAGTATTATCAGCAATAGCCAAATTATGGAAAGAGCCCAAATGTCCACCACCCGATGAATAGATAAAGAAGATATGGTATATATATACACAATGGAATATTACTCAGCAGTCCAAAAGAATGAAATCTTGCCATTTGCAACAATGTGGGTGGAACTAGAGTGTAAGTGAAATTAGAGAAAGGCAAGTATTATGAGTTCACTCATACATAACATTTAAGAAACAAAACAAATGAACATAGGGGAAGGGAAGGAAAATAAAATAAAAACAGGGAGGGAAGCAAACCATAAGAGACTCTTAAATATAGAGAACAAATAGGGTTGCTCGAAGGGAGGTGGGTGGAGGGATAGGCTAAATGAGTGATGGGCATTAAGGAGAGTACTTGATAGGATGAGCACTGGGTGTTATATGTAAGTGATGAATCACTAAATTCTACTCCTGAAACCAATATACTACACTCTATGTTAACTAACTTCAATTTAAATAAATAAATTTTGGAAATAAAAAAATAAGATTAATATCATAAAATAAAATTTAGCAGTATAAAATAGTTATTAGAAAAGAAAAAGTTATTAGAAAAAGAAAAGATCTTGGAATTAATATGATTTCAAAAACATTTTTTCAAGTAAATAAATACGCTGAGTAACTAACTAGAGTTAGCTGCAGTTCAATTTACTTAGCAGAAAGACATTGGGAAACCAGGGGTTTTCCAGGAATAGAGTACAAAATAATAATAATGAAAACTACACTTGATCTTAGCCAAAAGGCCGAGAAGCGATGATGAAAACTATAAACAAAGTTGGACAATAGTTCTAGAAGTACAAGTGAATTTATGACAGGAGTTTCAAGGACAGAAAATATAGTCAAATATAAAAATAAGCAAAGGAAATCAAGGAAAAATTTCCTAAACTTGTGAAAAATCCAAAGGATCCACCAAGTTGGTAGCAGGATTAAAGTAAGACTCATGTTCCCATAATCTTTTGAGACCTTAGAACATTAAGAAATAAAAACAAAACCCTAAAAAAATTCTGGAGCAGAAAAGAAGTTATAAAGGATAACACTCAGTTTAGAATAAGGCTTCCCATATATGATGCTTCTACATGACAGTTTACAGTGCGGTAAGGTCTTTGAAGATTCAATAGGAAATGATTTTCAAAATTATTATTCTATGCCAAACTAGAATTCAAATATGAGGCACACCTGGGTAGCTCGGTGGCTGAGCATCTGCCTTTGGCTTAGGGCTGATCCTGAGACCTGGGATCTAGTCCCACATCAGGCTCCCTTCATGGAGCCTGCTTCTCCCTCTGCCTGTCTCTGCCTCTATCTCTCTGTGTCTCTCATGAATAAATAAATAAAATCTATTAAAAAAATAAATAAAAATAAAAATAGGCTTGTTTTTCCAGAAATGCAGGGAAAAGAAATAACCATTAATAGGTTCAATGGTAATTTTCTGGCTTTTCCTTTTGCATCAAAAGCTATGTATCTTTTCTTCAAAGCACCTTCTAGCTAGGACAAGCTAATTCCCCTCCACCCCCATCCCTCCTACTTTCAGCCATACCGTTTGGGTGCTGAGGACCCCTGAACTCTGACCAGTGAGTAGAATTGTCCTGTAAGCTAGTGACCCCAGGCAGTGGAACCCAAAGGCCCACTCCCAGTCCCCATGGCAGAGGCCAAAGAACTGGCCTTGTTTTCACTGTCTCAAAAAGAAGGAGCCGAAAGCTGACTGCACAAATGAAGGCCCCATATGGAGAGAGAACGAGGCTCCTAGGCCCAAAGGAGACTGTAAACTAGGGGAAGGGAAAGAGAAGTTTTGAGTCATTCCATCTTTAGAAACAAAGGGGAAACTGGACCTTTGTCCACTGCTCTCATTCTATAAGGTACTTTATTGCTCCTGAGCTCCAAGGGGAAGTGCAAACACAAAAGGGTCTAAATTAATCAGGAGATGCTAGGAACTTCAGCTCTTCACGTGGCTGCCAGCCCTACAGGGGACAGCACAGTGAGAACCAAGATAGCCACTCCAGACTGGTACAGCTGGGGAACCTTCACTCCTCTCCCTGGGTCTCGCATCAAGTGTCGGATCTCATTGCTGATATGATACGTGAGAGGGAAGAAAGTGCAAACTTGGCTGTGCAGATCGGTGACGGCCCTAGACACAGGAACTTCACAAATGAGACTCAAAGTTCCCAGGGGCCCTCAGGCATGACAAACCAAAAAGAGAGACCCCTGTACCCAAGGCCATCCCAGTATCACAATGACAAACAGATACTACTATGTGAAGAGACCAACTGTAGACAGTGATATGGGGAGACAGAGGAGTTTTTTTAATCTAAATATTGACTCATAATGTGGTAGTAAAGCTTAAAGAAATTAAGTTATTTTTTATTAAAAAGGAAGGGGCTACAATTCTAGATGTTTTAAATAAAATATTTAAGATAATACAGAATGAAGGGAGTGTCAGCGTTCTGAGAGCTGTGTCCTGCCCTCAAAGTCAAGTTATATGTGGATTTCCAGCTATACAGGGGTTGACCTCCCTTGCCCCTGTGTTGTTCAAGGGTCAAACTCTATGACTTTATGAACTCTGCATTGGAAAGTATTTCAACTAAATTACCAAACATCTGTCGAGTAAATACCATGTATCTTGCAATCTGATTTTGACATTAAACCATTTGTTTAAATAGTTACAGAGCTGACAGTTTCACAGTGGGTAAATAAAAAGGAGAGTTCAGAAAAGTTTGTCCCTTTGCAATCTTTAGAACTCTCCCCCTCCTCCCAAGGCCGAGCATGAAGCCATGTGGGCACGTGCTGACAGCCAAGGCCTCTGCAGCTGCCCAGGTCAGCCCTGTCTCGTCCCAGGCTGCAACACCATGTGCACCTGTAGCTAGCCCCTCCAGCCGTGCACCCAGCTTCATTCACTGCAGCGTGCACACCTGGTAGGAGAGTGGGCAGCCCTGGGACAGCACACCAACAGCCAGGGGCCCTGCAACAGCCAACGAGCCCTTCGTTGGCCTGATCCTTGCTGCCAGACCTTGGTAAGTGAGATAAACCAGTCATGGAAGGACGTACCGCATGATTTAACTGAAATGAAATATCTAAAATAGTCAAAACTCAAAAAAAAATAAAAATAAAAATAAAATAAAATAAAATAAAATAAAATAAAATAGTCAAAACTCCTAGAAGCAGAGTAGAATGGTCTTTGCCAGGGGCTCGGGGGAAGAGGAAATAGGGAGTTGCTATTCAATGAGCAAAGAGTTTCAGTTACATAAGATGTAAAGTTCTAGAGATCTGCTGTACAACATGGTGCCTATAGTTAACAATACTGTATTGTGCACTTAAAATTTTGAGCAGACAGATCTCATTTCAAGTGTTCTCACCACAAGGAAGGAAAGGTGTTGTGCCTAAGATTGCGAATCCGAGAAACCACCAAGGAGCCGACACCGATGCAAACACACGAGGGTTTATTACAAGCTCGAGCTTGGGTCCAAGTATACCCGACACAGCGGAGCAGGGACTTGGGCCCCGAGACTAAGAGGCTTAGCAGCTTTATAGGGGCCAGTGGCCCATGGGATACGCAGAAAGATGCACAGTCATGTCGGTCCACACGCAGGTGGCCAATTGAATTACATCTTACCCTACAGTATCCACTTGAGCTGGCCTATTACTTTGGTCAGAATCGGGCGCAGTTTTGGCGGGCACAAGGCAGGGTTACATTTTTATGAGCCGATTTCCGATTAGGGTGTGCCCAGCGGCTTGACTAGGGTGGGGCAGCGCCTTAAGCAATAAGCAGGTCATGTGGGGGTCATACAGGAGGTGGCGGGTGTAGCGCAAAATGGAGTTAGTCCTGCTCTGCTTGTCCAGGGGTAGGGGATTTTTGTTAAATTTCCTGGGTCCCACAAAGGAAGGAGGGATTGAGGGAGGGAGGGAGGGAGAGGGGAAGGAAGGAAGGAAGAAAAGAGGAAGGAAGGAAAGAGGAAAGGAAGGAAGAAATTAGCTATGATCAAATGACCAGTTGCAGAATCAAGGACTGTAGTTATTATGAACAGCTACACTTTGTTATAAGTGTGTGTGTGTGATCTTTGTTAGGATATCAATGAGAAGAATAAACATCACCCAAGGACTTGACATCTTCTTTTGTCTAAAGGGTTAGTTTTTGGTTTTGGGGTTTTTTGTTTTTTGTTTTGTTTTGTTTTGTTTTAGTATGCAGGATAGTTGTATCATGTTAGATAGAAGTATGACTTTGTTATTTCTTTATTTAGAGATTACGTATGATTTAAGGAGATGTGTATGGGTGCCAAATTTATAAGAGGTGTATTGTGATGGTTAGTATTGTGTACCAACTTGGCTAGGCTATAGTACTCAATTATTTAATTGAATACTAATTTAATATTACTGTAAAGGTACTTTGGAGGTGTGGTTAATATGGACAATCACCTGACTTTAGGTTGACACACTGATTCACTCTAGACACATAAACTCCCAATGAAGTAAATACTGTAATAATTCATTTCCTTGAAGAGATGAAAACATGGTATTCCAGATACTAACCAGTATACCAATATCACATGGTTAGTAGGCCCCAGAGCTGGAATTTGAACTGATGCACTGGCTCCAGGGTCTGAGCTCTTAACCACCATACTATCCTGCCTCTGACTGAGGTAGATCTATGTGAACAGATGTGAAACAGTTTCCAAGTTATCCTAGTAACTGGAAAATCAAGGTGCAGATCAGGACATACAAGGTATTAACATTTATCATCAAAGATACCTAATTTAGTTTGACCATTATTCTCTCGGAATTTTATGCAGCTATGGCTGCACTGTTGATATACCCAGTGATGATTATACATTCTGAAAGCACTCTGACTCCAAAAAGATGATTGGATGTCTCTTTCTCTCTCTGGGAGCTTTTAAGATTTATTTAATCTAAGCAATCAAAAGTTTTATGATCGTTGTCTTGAGATTTTTCTTTCACTGTGCTGTGAGCTTTATAGTCTCTTTCTATCTAGGTATCAGTATATGGAAGTTTTTTCTCTGGGGATATTTAGTTTCCCTAGAAAAGAATCCTATAGTCTTCTGTTACCTGGCTGCTGGGTTATTGGGAGCAGAATGGAAGAAGGACCTAGGGATCCCAGAAATCAATATGTGAACCATTGTCCAATGCCCAGGTTTTCATCCCTGTACCTCATTCTGACTTCACTATGCCAGCTGTTGCAGGTCCAGGGGGTCTCGTTTTAGTTTCTCTAGAATAGGTTTTAACCTGGGGTGATTTTTGTCCACCCCCAACCCAAAGGACAATTTGGCAATGTCTTAAGATGTTATTTGTTGCCATTAATTTTGGCATCTGGAGGGTAGAGGCCAGGAATGCTGCTAAACATAGTACAATGCACAAAACAGCTCCCCACTACAGATATTTGTCCAAAATATCAAGTACTGAGGTAGAGAATCCCTACTCTAGAGAGTGAACATCCTATATCCTATAGGAACAAACATGATGTGATTGCAAAGGATAGTGGAAAAATGGAGGTAGCAACAGCTACGAATGCAGAATTTCTTTTTTTTTTTTTTAAGATTACATTTATTTATTCATGAGAGACACTTAGAGAGGCAGAGACACAGGCAGAGGAAGAAGCAGGCTCGTTGTGGGGAACCTGATGTGAGACTCGATCCCAGGACCCCAGGATCACACCCTGAGCCAAAGGCAGAAGCTCAACCGCTGAGCCACCAAGGTGCCCCAGAACACAGAATCTTAATACACTGTACTCTTTTAGCTTCATCTATGCTTTCTTCCTTGAGAACTGGCACTTTCAAATCTTGAATCTCTGAAGGATTCTGTATAGGTAATTTGACTTCTTTCTCATGGGTAAACTTCATGAGAGGTTTGGGTTGTAAATTCCTTCACTCTGCTAAATTACTTACGGTTCCAGGGCACTTGGGTGGCTCAGCTGGTTCAGCATCTGTCTGGCTTGGGCTCAGGTCATGATCCCATGATCCTGGAATCAGGTCCCGCTTTGGGCTCCCTGTTCACTGGGGAGCCTGCTTCTCCCTCTGCCTGCCATCCCCCTGCTTGTGCATGCTTTCTCTGACAAATAAATAAAATTAAATTAAAAATTCAAAAATAAATTCAAAAATAAAAGTTACCATTCCTCCAACTGCTTTTTTTAAAAGAAGTCATCATGACTTCTTTAAGAAAAAAAAAAAGATTATTTATTTATTTAATTTGAGAGAGAGAGAGAGAGATAGGGAGAGAGAGCATGAGCCAGGGCAGGGGAGAGAGAGAAGCAGGTTCCCTGCTGAGCTTGATCCCAGGACCCTGAGATCATGACTTGAGCCAAAGGCAGACACTTAACTGACTGAGCCACCCAGGTGCCTCAACCTCCATCTGCTTTTTTTTGTCTTTCACAAATAGATTGAAATCTTTCTTTAAAAGATTTTCTCAGGATGCCTGGGTGGCTCAGCAGTTGAGCATTTGCCTTTGGCTCTGGGTGTGATCCCGGAGTCTCAGGATCAAGTCACACATCAGGGTCCCTGCACAGAGCCTGCTTCTTCCTCTGCCTGTGTCTCTGCCTCTCTCTCTGTGTCTCTCATGAATAAATAAAATCTTAAAAAAAAAAAAAAGATTTTCTCATTATTTTTAAGTAATCTCTACCCCCAACATGGGGCTGGAACTCACAACCTTGAGGTCAAGAGTTGCAGGCTCCACTGACTTAGCCAGCCAGATGCCCCTAGATTGAAATCTTTTATTGGCTAATCATTCTAAGCCCTTTGTTTGAAAAGTGGTACTTGTTTCCAAGTCCCTTAGAGTCTTCTTAGTGTGATTTTGGAAGGAGCAGATACAGATTTATATATCAACCTGTCATACTTCATCAGCATTCCCTCAAGGATGGACTTTTATTTTTTAAAGATTTATTTTTTTATTTATTTATGATAGACAGAGAGAGGCAGAGAGAGAGAGAGAAAGAGAGGCAGAGACACAGGCAGAGGGAGAAGCAGGCTCCATGCCGGGAGCCCGATGCAGGACTCGATGCCGGGACTCCAGGATCGTGCCCCGGGCCAAAGGCAGGTGCGAAACCACTGAGCCACCCAGGGATCCCCAAGGATCAACTTTTATAAAGAATTTACTTATAGGGCCTCTGGGTGGCTCAGTGATTGAGCGTCTGCCTTTGGCTCAGGGCATGATCCTGGGGTCCTGGGATCAAATCCCATATCAGGCTCTTCACAGGGAGCCTGCTTCTCCCTCTACCTATGTCTCTGTGTCTCTCATGAATAAGTAAATAAAAATCTTTTTTTAAAAAAAGGATTTACTTATATATTATTACAATATTGACTCAGGGCACCAGGGTGGCTCAGTCAGCTAAGTGTCTGTTCATCTTAGCTCAGATCTTGATCACAGGGTCGTGAGGATCCTCTCAGCGTGTGGCCCACTTACAAAAAAAGTGAACTTATATAGATAGGGATGCCTGGTTGGTACAGCATGCTACTCTTCATCTTGGGGTCGTTGTGAGTTCACGTCCCACACGTTGGGCACACAGTTAAAATTTTTTTTTTTAAATAAAAATATTGACTCAGATATTCTCTGTACTTGCTACTCTTCTAGATATAGCTTTCTTCTGGAATAGTAAGTTTCCTTTAGCTACCTCTTTTGTCCTTCATAGCAATTCCCTTCTCCTGAAGCTAACTTTTTAGAATGCTTCTCAGACTGCAAAATCATCTGAGACCATTTCTCACAAAATTCCAGAACTTCTTTCATTCTTCAGTAATAGAAAAAAGTAGGGTATCCATGTTCCCACTCCCAACGCTGGAACATGATTCTGGACATTTTCACTATGAAGAATGAATTGTGAAAAAATGCACACCCATCAAGAAAGTGGCCACCTTAGGGGAAAAAAAAAAAAAAAAAAAAAAAAACCACCTAAGACAATTTGAGCCGGCTGTGCCTGCCCCAAACCACTACTATAAGGCTGGGATTCTGAACATGGTTTAGAGAATGATCACATCTCCTGTCCGCTCTGCCCTCCAGTTTTCTCTGACATTCTCCTTTTGATGTTATTTACTCTCTCCAGTCCCACCAGGCAATCTGAACAAAAGATGGCCATGGGCTCATCAATATAAATAATAATGAAAATTTTTTAAGAAAAAGAATCAAGAAAAAAAAAAAAGAAAAAGAAAAAGAATCAAGGCAAAGACTACTCATGGCTTTCTAACTTCTATTAATTCTAATCTATTCCAAAAATTCACCTTTATTATTATTTTTTTAATCAAATCTGTGCTCTTAGGATATTTCAACAGAAGAAAGTGTCTGTATCTCAGGATGACGTTCCTTATTTCTATCTCAGCACAAGTCAGATATAATCATTTCATGTTGTCATAGCTAAAGTTTTTAGCATTTAGTGCTTCCTTGGTGTGACTAGATGCAATTACTTAACAAAATCATTGCCCAATATATGACCCAATATAAAGAAACAGTAGTACAAGGTCCCCCTGGATATACCCATCTGTTCAAATGCATCAGAAGATTCAGTGGTTCTTACACCTGGCCTATCAAAATTATGCTAGACTCAAGATAAGATAATGTTTCCTAGAACAATGAAGTTCTATTTAAATATAGTACTGGGAAGATACCTTAGTAATTCAGATTCCAGATGACTTGGAGCCCTCCTTACCCTGGGAGTAGTGCAGAGGCTTCATAGCACCCATGACACCCATAGAAATGTCTACAAAAAATAAGTGGTAAATACAAGTAAATTCTTCCCAGAAAGAACTATGGCCTCCAAAAGGTTAGGAATCATTCCTTAGGGATACAAAAAAGGGCGGATACTGGAAGAAATTTGTTTCTTCCTACAGCTCCTGAAACCACATGCTTAACCCAAATCACTGCACCTCGTCCAGACTTCATGAAACTGGTGGTTCAGACCAAATTCAACAGAAAATTACTTGAATGTCACTCCTTCTGATCTTCTTGACTCTATCCATTTAGGGTCCTAGGTCCTGCCCACTAACCAATTTCTCCATTTCACCCAGTGTTACAAAAAGTAGTTGGTTAAAGCAACTATAATTTCAGAGGAAGAAGTGTCCTTTTGTCCTCGGAGAGTACCACTTCTCTAAGTGTTCTAGAATCTTCCCTTCAGTGGAAACTTTGCACCCAAACTTATGTCTTTATTTCCTTCCTATGCAATCTTTCCACCTGACCCAACCAACATTTAAATCTGTCATCCAGCTCTTTCCCACTTCTGTTTAACTTCTCGGATAGAACATCTCTCATTACTGAAATTTCTCCCACTGTCTCCTTCCTTCTAAACTGCTCTCTTTAATTAGGACTTCCCAGAAAATTCTCTTTACCCATCCAAAGGCCACCTGGGTGTCCACCTTCCTAACTAAAAATCGGATTTTTAAATGTTTTTCATTTCCTTTGGCTTCTTTAGACCTGCCCAAATGATTATCTTCCTAGATCCATGAGAACACAGAGAGACAATCTTCATGTTAATTTTGACTCCTTTATCATCAAACTTCTCTGTATTTCCATGGCTATAATGATTATCCAGACTCTTAGATGCTAGGTCTAGAAATTAGAGATCTTCAGCAAGGAACCCCATCTCAATGTATTCTCAAACACTTCAGGGAACTCCTGCTTAATTTCCCTCAAATATCACCTGCAAGCACATCTTTATTCTTGCTCAAATTTCTTTTTAAGATTTTATTTATTTATTCATTAGACGCACACACACACACACACAGAGAGAGAGAGAGAGAGAGAGAGAGGGAGAAGCAGGCTCCCTGCAGTGAACCTGACGTGGGACTTGATTCCGGGTCTCCAGGATCAGGCCCTGGGCTGAAAGTGGCGCTAAACCACTGAGCCACCCGGGCTGCCCTCTTGCTCAAATTTCTATCTAATCAAATTAAAAATTTCTTTTTTTTAAAGATTTTTTAAAAAAATTTATTTATTCATAGAGACACAGAGAGAGAGGCAGAGACACAGGCAGAGGGAGAAGCAGGCTCCATGCAGGGAGCCCGATGTGGGACTCAATCCCAGGTCTCCAGGATCACACCCTGGGCAGCAGGCGGCGCCAAACCGCTGTGCCACCGGGGCTGCCCTCAAATTAAAAATTTCTAACTCAGTATTAAGGTCAGACCGTAAATACCAAACTCCAATTCCTTGTCAGTCCAAAGCCCTCTTTCTCTCTACCCAGTCTCCTTCCCAGTCCACTTGTCCAGAGTTGAGCTTGTCTTTACCCCATCTGAAATTACCTTCCTTATCCTTTCTGGCCTATTTATGCCATCCCTAATTTCCTTTTAAGATCTATTTATTTATTTGGGGAGTAGACAGAGCAGAGGGAAAGAGAATCCTAAGCAGACTCCGAGCTGAGCACACAGCCTGATGCGGGGCTTGATCTCACAAACCTAAGATCACGACCTGAGCCAACCAAGAGTCCGATGTTTCACCAAACGCACCACCCCAGTGCCACTCTGCCATCATTTCTTTTAAGTACACTATGATTGCACTCTGGTCAGTCATCAATCACAGCTTCACCTTAGAACACGGTATTTTTTGTGTGCTGCTCCTTAAAAAAGACGATTATTTCATCCAAGATGTAAGAATGTATATATTCTGCCTTTCTTCAGTTACACCTTTACCACTTACCAAACAAGGACCATGTTTTCTCTCTCTCTCCCCTTACAAGACTGAAAGTCCCCCATGATGCTTAGTGTAAGTCCCTGCACGAGGTCCCTGCTGCCACGAATGCTTTTCAAGTAGTAATATTTGCCCACTCACCTCAATGACACCAGAAAGAACAAAAGGATGAACCTCATAACCCAGTTCACATTTCCTTACACTCCTATATAATTTTGGTGTTTATAATCAATTCACAATTGATTTTTTAAAACTACATAAAATTATATATCGAAAATATGCCTCAATAAAAATGGCTATATAAAAAGATTTTCAGACATTCCAAAATGAAGTAAATTCATCACAGCAGACCACACTCATAAGATTATGACTAAAATAAATTGTTCATGCTAAAGGAAAATGATCCCAGATGGAAGCATAGATCTGTAGGAAGGAATGAAGACCACTGGAAAGGGTCATGAAGGAATTACTTACATAAAATTGTTTAGAGTATTATAGACTAACTTTTAAATTTCTTTTAAAGGGATCCCTGGGTGGCGCAGCGGTTTAGCGCCTGCCTTTGGACCAGGGCGCGATCCTGGAGACCCGGGATCGAATCCCACGTCAGGCTCCCGGCATGGAGCCTGCTTCTCCCTCTGCCTGTGTCTCTGCCCCTCTCTCTCTCTCTCTGTGTGTGACTATCATAAATAAATAAAAATTAAAATAAATAAATAAATTTCTTTTAAAGACTATTGTTGGGTTTAAACACAGGTAGAAATAAAATATATAACAATATAAAAGATGGGAGGCAAGAAATGACTATGCTACTGTAAGGTTTATATACCATGCTTGATAGAGTATGATGATATAAATTATAAGCCAATAAAAACAACAGAAAGAATAGACGGAGCTTATAAATAATTGAGATAAAATGGAACCATAAAAAATCAACAACTGATCCAAAAAATGCAGGTTAAAAAAAGAAAACAAAGAACAAAAATGACTCTGAGAAAATCAGTAGCAAGATGACATTTACCCAATGACATCAAAAAATTCAATGAAATAGGGGTGCCTGGGGGGCTCAGATGGTTAAGCATCTGTCTTTGGCTCAGATTAAGATCTCAACGTCCTGGGATCAGTCCACATTGGGCTTCCGGCTCAGCAGGGAGTCTGCTTCTCCCTCTCCCTCTGCCTCCCCAACCTACTAATGCTCTCTCTCTCTCTTTCAAATGAATAAAATCTTTAAAAAAAGAAAAAGTAAAAAGTAAATGAAATAAAAATAGTCAAAACTAAAAAGTAGAGATCGTCAGGCTGAATGAAAAAGCAAGACTCAATCAAATGCTTTCTACAGAAAATCAATTCTAAATACAAAGACTAGAAAAATTAAAAGGATGTGATATTCAAACACTCATCAAAGAAAGCTGGGACGGCTTTTTAATATCAAAGTAATTTCAGAAGAGGGAATACTACCTGAGATAAAGATGTTCACCTCATAAGCACAAAGCAGTTACCTCATTACAAAATAGAAGAATCTTAAATGTATATGCACCTAAAAAAGAGCTTTAAAAGATATAAAACAAAACTGACAGAACCAAAAGACATGATCATAGCTATAGATTTCCAGTATCCCCTCTCAGTAAATGACTGAACGAGTAGACAGAAAATCAGTAAGAAGATAGAAGACTTGAGCCTAATTACCCTGAACCTATCAACCAATTTGACCTAATTAATGTAGTTTATAAAACACTTCATCCTAAATAGCAGAGTACACATCCTCTTCAAGTACACATAGAACAGTCACCGGTTTAAAGCATGATCTGGGCTATAAAAGAAACTGAGAGTTGATCAACTGAAAAGGATTTAGTTCCAATTCACGGTGGAATTGAATTCGATATCAGTAACAGAAAGACAGAAAACCACCAAGTATTTAGATATTAAACACAATATTCCAGAGGTCAGAAAAGAAATCACAAGAGAAATATTCCAGGGGTCAGAGAAGAAATCACAAGAGAAATTGGGAAACTATTTTGAAATGAATGAAAATGAAAACACAGCCTATCAAATTTGTGGCATGCAGCCAAAGGAGTGCATAAAGGGAAATATATACCACTAAACACTTGTGTGAGGAAAGAAAAAAAGTCTCAAACCACTGACCTAAATGTCTACCTCAAAATAACCGGAAAAAGAAGATCCTACTAACCCAAGGCAAAGAGAAAGAAGGAGATAATAAAGATGACTACAGAAGTCAAATAGAAACGAAAAAGAAGACTGATCCAGAGGACAGAAGACACAAATTACAATACAGGGTCCCTACGTCAAGAAGGGGTAAGTGACTTGGCTAAGTTCTCACAGCTAGGAGTGGTGGAACTGGTTGCCCTGGGAGAAAAGCTTGGTTCCTTTCAGAGTGGGGTGAGTCCAGGGGAGTGAAAGTCTGGCAGAGGCAGGTCTCTCCCCATGAGTCCCCAGGTCTCCAGATCCCTCTCAGGAGGGAGGACTCTCCCATGGCAAACAGGTATAGTGGGAGAGGGGAGAGCAATAGAAACAGGACTCCAATGTGCCCAACACACTGGAGCACAAAAAGAACACGTCATCTTTTCAGCCACAAGGTGGAGCCTACAGCCCGGATTCATTCTGCTGGTGGCTCCCTGTGCTTCAGTCCCTCCACTGCCCTTGGCCTTTGCTATCTGCACCCACCAACTACTGCAGGAAGGATAGACAGGCTCAAATCCAATCAAAGAGGGCCTCAGGGACAAACCAACAGAATCCCACCACAAAATAATTTACCTCATAATTTATGGTACACACACCACAGGAAACAGCCAGATGTGCAGCTCCTGTAACAGGCCAAGGCAAGAACAGACCAAGATTACTTTATTTATCAGTGTTTAATGGCCCACATGGCTTTCTTCCTTCCCACTGCTAGGCTTTGCCCACCTGTGTTTCAGCAATGACTGACCCACACGCCAGGCCTTGACCAGCAGCCTCCGACCACATGCAGACTGGTTGCCCTTTCTCCTTGGACTCCAGGCCTTCCTGCAGAAGCTGGAATGAGGTGGACTACTTTTTAAGCTCCTGTTTCTCTTGTAGCATCTCACAAACCTCAGATTCTTGGCCTACACCAAGGTTGCCAAGAGTGTAATGCTTTCATCTGTGAAGAGTGTATGGAAATTCATGATGTGTCAGAAGTTAGAAACAATTCACCATGCATCTCCCTTCAGAAAACATTAAACACAAATCTCAGGATATATACATGTAGCCACAATGGAATAAACTTTCTCTTAATTCAACAGATGTTTTTGCCAAGGTTTTGAAGTATTTTTATCACCAGAACTGGCTGTTGCTTCAATGCAGTGTCTTCTGCCAAATTGTTTCAGCAATTCAATTCCTTGTCGGCTTAATCCCATTGGCTAGAAAAGCTCTAATTCTTTTCCAATTGATTCAATGACATGGCACCAAGAGAATATTTAGAGGGAGGAGGGTAGTGGGCCACAACCTAACCACCGCAACAAATCCCCTGAAGCTCCCAGTCCTTGGCCACAGGCATTCTTCCAGAGCAGAAACCTCAGCGTTTGCTGTAACTTCCAGCACATGCTCATTCATGACTCAATACGTTCTAATTCTCATTTGCACAGAGTCCCTGGTTCCCCACCCATGAAATCGCCTGTTAGTAGGGTTTATCATGTTCTCACAGCAACACAACAAATATAAGTGCATTTTGTAAAGTACCATCAGTATAAGGGACCATCATACCTGATGTAATTTCTAGATGCTACTCTTTCCTCTAGAGCAGCGCTCCCGGAGGTGGATGATGGGGCAGCTGAGGGAGCGAACTCAGCTCATGCCTGAGGGATGGGGGGACACCAGGCTGCACCTGCTACACTTCCTCCTGCCATTGTGCACTCCTGGCATAGAGGAGTGGGGCTAGCAGAGTTGACAGGTCTCCTGCTCTAGGGGCCCACTGCAGAGGGAGACGCTCTCTGTTGTCTGGCTGAGGAAGGAGACAGGAGGAGGGCAGCCCGAGCCAGCCTGCTCTGTGTTAAAAATCTGCCTCAGATCCAGTGATTTCTCCCCACTCCCGCCTCCACTACCCTGTGCCAGTCTTTCCATTCCCCACCTGGACCAAGGCAGTAGTCTGGGCCTAGTTTGTTTCCCTCTTGCCCATGATGGTTAGTTTTTGACATGGAATAAAACCAGCCATTTGAATGGGTCAGTTTAAAGTATGTCCTTGTGAAAAAAAAAACCTCCAAATAAATCCCATCAAAGAAAAAAAAAATTCAAAGTTTCTGTCATGGTTGTCACAAGTTGATTTTCCTAGGAAGCAAACTGTGACCTGGTGGTTAGTGTGAGGAAAGTTTAGGAGGGGTGCCCTTGGGACCACGACCTGGGGTGGTGGGGGTGGGGGAGGGAGGGAAGTAGAATTGGGCAGGGGGAGAAGTTGGCTATGAGCAATACAGCCTGCATGAAGGCCTCAGCTGACCCTTTCAAAGCTCTCCAGGGCTGGGGCAGGGGGCCAGGCCCAGATATGCCTGCTTCCCCAAGCACTGGACCACCTGAGAAAGGCGATATGCACAGCCTCTTCAGCTCAGACACTCTGGAAGAAGGCTGATGGACGTGCCCTCTGCCAGCAACTCTCCTGGCAGCTCAAGAACAGAGTCCTTGGGTTCTGAGATGGTATCTGAGTGATGCAGCAGGTGTCAACTTTCAGTGTCATGCAACTTCTGAAGGCAGCCCCGCCTACGTTCTGGTGGGCCAGCTTCTCCTGTGGGAAGCTTAGAAAAGGAAGGTCACTGAGATACAGCCTCTGCCCCTTAAGACAGTTGATAACTCAGGCTCGTTAACTCCAGTTTCCATCACACATTCTAAATTCCCTTCACCCTCACCCCGTGCCTGTGTGTCTGAGGCTTACTTGACAGTATGACCCAGAGCCTCATCCTTGCAGGTCCCTAACCACTGGTCCCATGTCCTCCTTAAGCTGTGACTGCTGAACTTGTCTATTTGCCATTAAAATGCCACAAGGGACTACCAAGAGGTGTCTGGTATCATGTAGGTGATATCCATCCTCAGTTTGCTTCCCTTCACAAAGGAGAGGGGCTACGGTGGCAGCAACCAGCCTGGAGAGGGACTCATTAGGGAATATATATTTTTTTACATATTTTATTCATTCACTCATGAGAAACACAGAGAGAGACATAGGCAGAGGGAGAAGCAGGCTCCTGGCAGACAGCCCGATGTGGGACTCGATCCCAGAACCCAGGGATCACACCCTGAGCCCAAGGCAGACGCTCAACCGCTGAGCCACCCAGGTGCCCCTCATTAGGGAACATTCTAAGGCCAGCTGGTAAAACTCCCGTCCCAGAACAACCAGATAGAAAAGACATTGTTTCATTAAAACATAATGAGGTTGATCTTATGTTAGCACCAGAGAAAGATCATCTGGAGCAAGCTTCTAAGAAAGGTGAGAATATGGCTCATTCAGATGACAATCTTTTCACACCTGGAGAAGGCCTGTGAGGCTCAGAGAAGCGCAGAACCCAAAACAAGAGGGGAGGCCTCGGGAATCTCACCTGGCTTGAGACAGGAAAGAGGACGCATGGGGAAATGACAGAGACACCACACCGCCTTGGAGTCTATAAATTTATTGAGTAAAAACGAATCAATGTCAAACATATTCAGTTCGGTTTGGTTCAAATGTGGCTGATGTCCATCTGCAGCAGAAATGAACTGAGGTAAAGAGAAGACCCAGGGATGCTGGCAAGGGGGCCACTGAACAAAACAATCCTCTGTTAATTGTAAAAGCAGGCGTCACACAGCCAGTGAGTCAGTTAGCAGAGGCAGGGAGACGTGGTGTTTAATGAGCAGGGATAAAACCAGAGTCAGCAAGAACTTTCAAGAGAGGAGAGGGCCAGAGCATTTAGAGATCGAGTTGCAACAGGTGTGGGCCTGCCGGTTCACTTGGGGAACACTGTGACCACGTCGTAGCCTTCAGGGGGTGTGACCCGCTCCCGGGCGTGCTTTTCACAATAGATCTGATCCTCTACGAAGAAGTGGCCCTTCTGTTTCAGATTTGTGCCACAGTCAGTGCACACATAACACTCAGGGTGACGGTGGCGGTCCCGGAGCTTCACGAACACGCCGCTGCAGGGGGGAGGGGGGAGGCAGGAAAGGGCTCCGTTAGTGACAAGCACCTGCGAGAAGCATCATGGCCTTGGGGGCACGGGGTGGGGGTCCTTCCAAGAGGCCCATCCACAAGTGGATCAGGGCCTCAGACCCGGCCTCCAGTCACAAAGCAGCTGCTCACTCCTGGGCTCCACAGACATTGCTCCCGAAGCCCTCCTGCTTCCACGGAGCAGCCCTTATTCTGGCGTCACATCATTCAACCCTTAAGGTTCCAGGGCCAAGGAAAACCTTCACACCTGGCTCTGGACAGAGGGCCTACGTGGCCTCCCTGCTCCATTTTCCAGGCAGGAACTCTTCCCCATCACACCCAAAATGTACAGCATCTGGCACTTTCCACATCAGCATGGTTTACCAAGCCTGCAGGGCCTCCAATGCCTGGGCGAGGCTGATACTCACACAATGCCGGTGCCACATTTGTCACACATGGGCAACTTCTGGGCGTTTCCAATAGACGCAGCCACTTTGGTGACCGGAGCCTTAACACTTCTGAAACCTGATGGCTTGTTGGGATCCCCTATAACAAGGAAAACACTTGGGTTGGCCAGGAAGGGTGGGATTGCACAAATTTCATTTAGCTTTTTCAGAGTCACTTATACTATATTCCAGCAAGTTCCTGGAATCCAACAGACCTGACTCTGCTGCGTGATCCTGAAAAAGTTACATAACCTCTCTGGTCCCCAGATTCCTTTTATATAGAGGAGATTATTTTTCCCTTCACAGTGGCACAAAAAGATTAAAAAATACACAGAAAGCCCTCCCACAGTACCTGGCAAAAAGTCAGCCCTCAAAACACAAATTACATTTCATTCTAATTAGATGCACGCACATACAGATTTGGGAGCTTAAAAATGACTTATACAGTTGGAATAAATAAATAAATTCTCTGATGATCAAAAGACAATGTATTAAAAAAAAATGACAGCGTATTTAGATGCTGAAAGAAACCATATCACAAGAAGTACAAAATCATTACAGTTGAGCATCTACAAGCAGCCAGATAAAACTCCCCTGCTCCACAGTAGAGAAAGCAACCTTCCTGCCATCAGCCTTGTATGCATAAAATAAGCTCCTAGTCGCTGGGTGCTGAACCAAAGCCCAGTCCAGCACGTCTTCAGAGCCCTATATCATGGTAGCTATTAACAACAGCAGGCTATTAAAATTATTGTATTTATTCAGCTGGTTAGCAGTACTGTTGTCAGCTATTTACACGTCTCTGTGACTGGACTGCTAATTCCCGGGACACCAGAACCCTGTTTTATATACTTCATAATACTGCACAGAGCCTAGCATGAGACTGATGAGTGAATAATAGAGGCTAAATGAACAGTAAAATGCCGTGACAGATACTTGAGGGTCCCTACCTTAGTCCAACATACTGTGGCCCCAGAAGCCAGAGAAGTCTCTACACCAGTGGTTCTGAACAGGCATCTGTGAGCATGCCAGGCACCAGGAAAGATTTCCTAAAATTCAGAGACCAGGCTCTTCCCCAACGCTGCAGAAGGCACATCTCCAGGTACAGGGCCTCAGGAGACCCTGCTCTATGGCCCTGGTTAAAACCCACTTCTTCAAACTGAAGCAGCAGTTCTAAAATTCATTCTGTGCATCAGAATGATGTGGAAGGCTGACTCAAGGCCCTGCAGCTTGCTGGGCCTCCCCACCAGTTTCTAATTCAGTGGGCCTGAGGTAGGGTCCATGAATTTGCATTTCTAACAAGTTCTCAGGTGCCACTGATGCTACTGGCCCAGGAAACACATTGAGAACCACTGGACAAGAGCAAGAAAATGGTCTTCTGTATAAGGTGAGGGGGTGAAGAAAGTCATCCTGTAGCTGCAGCCAGGCTGGGCAATCCTGGGGCTGACAAATGAGGGGTCTGGTTCTCTTGTTCTTTTAGAAAATAAGTCCCCATATGTTGACCTAAAATTGATATGAATTCAAATAAGGGGCATTTATAATTAGTTAAGATGGTAAATTGTATATTTTGTCCACAATTACGTATACCGTCCCTACCCTTGCCACACATCCCAGTAGGATCGGTGATTCTCTACTGGGGGTGATTTTGCCCCTCAGGGAAGTTTTGGTTGTCACAACTAGAGAGCAGTGCTTCTGGCCACTGGGTGGAGGCCAGGGGTGCTGCTCAATGTCCTAAAATGCACAGAACAGCCCCACAACAAGGACTTATGTGGCCCCAAATGCCTATAGCACCAAGCTGAGAAACCTTGTTTGGTCCTGTCCCCATGTAGCTTCCAACCTCTGCCTAAAAACAGCAAGGCCCCAAGAGTGACACCTCCCTCTGCTGGGCTCCTGGAATGGGAAGACTCATGGAGCTACGCCCAGCCTTGCCAAACTGGGCCGATCCATAGCCCGATTGGCAGCCCCCATAGAACATGAACAAGAAATGCATCCTGCAGCCCACTGCTGGCTAATGCAAGCTGACAGCTGGCTGGGGATATTTTGATGCCTTATGGAGACTGGTAAGAGGGAATATTTAAAAGCAGCCCATTTTAAATGTCCTATCATGGATGTTGATGGCATGGTCTCTCAGGGTTCCCCCATTAATGCAGGGATGCATCCTGCGCCAAGAAACTGATCGACACAGATGTCCATCTGGAGACACAGGAGAATGGGCAGATGTCAGGAGGCTCCAGAGTTTCCATTGTTTTCAGCCAGAAGCTCTACAGTTAGGCTTAGGCTTGGGGCCCAGTCCCCATCCCGCCTCCCCCCGTCAGGTGCCTTTGGTGCTTTGGTAATCCCCAAGTCCAAGTACGTTTTTGCCTTCCCAAACCTTCCTCCCTTCCTTGGCCACAGTCCCAACTTTGTTACAGACTTTTTTGTGTTGTAATTTTAAAAAATACTGCATTGAAGTATCATTTTTGTCTTGATTATTGAGGTTTTTGGTGACTCCTTAAATTCTATACCCAAGGCAAATGCCTCCCTCTTTGTCACCCTAATCCTGGCTCCCTACAGGGATCTCAGAAAGGCCTGGGTGGCCAACATCATGACTCAGGCATCCCAAACAGTCTCATCCTCATGTGCGGGCTCCTGCTGCTGGAGCCACCCGGGCTGCCTACCCTGGGAAAGAAGGAAATGCAGCATCTCTGTGGCATCTCTGCATACCCAGATGGCTTGGAAGGGAAACTGACTGCCCAGGGAACCAGCTCAGTGAGGTTGTGGTCTCAGATGATGGGGCTGTTTTTCACATAATTCATTTGATCAGCAGAAAATTTACCAGAAAAGCGTTGCATTTGCAAGAGGGCAGGAGAGAAGGAAGGAAGAATATGAGAGCCCAACTTGGTAGGAGAATCCATATCTCTTTTTCAAATAAAGAGAAGTAACTGGACGAAACCGGAGCCAGAGGGCAGCCCCGGTGGCGCAGCGGTTTAGCGCCATGCCACCTGCAGCCCGGGGTGTGATCCTGGAGACCTGGGATCGAGTCCCACGTCGGGCTTCCTGCAAGGAGCCTGTTTCTCCCTCTGCCTGTGTCTCTGCCTCTCTCTCTCTGAATAAATAAATAAATATTTGAAAAAAAAATTAAAAATGACACACACACAAAAAAAAAACGGAGCCAGAGCGTGGTGGTGGTGGGGGGCCACCTGGTTGGCTCAGTCAGTAGAGCATAGACTCTTGATCTCAGGTCATGAGTTTAAGCCCCAGGATAGGTGTAGATATGTTTTTTTAACAAAGAAAGAAAAACAAACAAACTGGGCACAGCTTGAGAAGAGGCAGCTGTGTGCAGGACATAGCCAACCAGCAGCAGTGTGTTCAGCCCCGCAGCTCCACCTGCTGGCTCCATTTTCTTTTCTCACTTATAGACAATACTGCAAACCCAAAGAAATTTCATTTTGTCCTTCTGAACAAGCTTACAGTAAAAATATTAGCCCCCTTTAGACTCCGGGAAGCTACAAAAATTTCCAAATTTCTCTTTTTTCTGTGGAAATTTGCACGTCAAAGCTTTCTGGGAAAAAAAAGTGAAAATGCCTTCAGTAAAGCCCCTTTTTAATCCACTTTTTCTCTATCCACTTCACTGCTCAACCACCTTCCGTTGGTCCACATTATCAAAGAACCCAATTCATGGTCCTTAAGCAGCTGGTGGTCTTCCAGGATGGGACTCCAGGATGTGAGGATTCTCCTGCAGCCCTGGATACCTTGATACTTCCTGAGCATGTCATCTCAGAGCCCCTGGTGCCCACTGTGTTTTCTCAGTCCTTGATGCCTCCTTCTAAGTTTCCTCTTGTTAAAAGTCCCCTTAAATGGACGAACGGATGATAAACAAGATGTGCTATAGGCACATTGTAGAATATTCAGCCTTCAAAAGGAAGGAAATGCTGACACCTGTTACCACATGGATGAGCCTCCAGGACATGATGCTTAGTGAAACAAGCCAGTCATCAAAGGCAAATGCCATAAGATTCTACTCCCAGGAAGTGCCTGAAGTAGTCAAATTCATGGAAACAAAGTAGAATAGTTGTTTCCACAGGCTGGGGGTAGGGGCTCTGAGGAGCTAGTGTTCAATGGGTACAGAACTTCAGTTCTGCAAGACAGAGTTCTGTGGGTGGGCAGTGCTCATGACTGCACAATGGTATGGATGTAACTACTGCCACCAAACTTACACTTAAATATGTTCAAGACAGTCAATCTTATGTTAGCTATAGGTCACCACAATTTAAAGAAAAAAAAAGTATCCTTGTTCCCTGCAAATTTGGCATTTCATCCAGAGCAAGATAAAGTTTGAGAAACCTTGGGCCCTTTCACCTAGTCCAGAGGCTGAATTTCACCCAAAATAAGAAGACCCACGTTTTCGGAGGTTTGTTGGCAAACCCTGCTGCAGCCAAGCCTCCCATGTGGGCCTCACTGACAGTGGGCCTGGCGCTTTCCATGCACCATTTCCCTTAACACTCTAAACTGTCTGTAAAGTAGCCATTTATTAACCTCCCTCCTGGGACATGTGCAGAAATTAGGGCTAAGAGAGATGGGCAGCCTGCTTGGGGTCTCTACGTCACAGGCAGAGACCAGATGCCGGTGCTGCTGGAGCACTGCTGCTTCATGAACCTGAGGCCTTCCTGAAATACGGTAGCCCTCACTGAGTGCTTTGTTACGGACCAGACACTGCTCTGAACTTCGACCATTTCATCTCAAATAAAAATAGGCATTTGCGCTCCTTCCCCGGAGAGCCTTCTGCATGTATGTGATGGATGTATGGACTGGAACTTATACTGTTCTATTCAGTAAAACTTTACTGCAACTACATATTAAGAGATATGGAAGAGACTATAAAATCCATTATCTCCTTTCTTTTTAGCAAAATTTTTATTTTCTTTGGAACAAGAAGATATCCATCCCAAGGAGGAAAGAACTATAATTCCCAGACTCTCCTGCAACTAGATGTGGCCATGTGACCAAATTCTGGTCATGTGAAATGGAATGCTAGTGTGGGACTTCTGGGAAAGAAGCAGCTGGCGTGTCTGAAAGGAGGAATCCCTGCTTAGCTTCTTCCTTCCCAGTGCCTGGATGTGGTCATGATGGCTGGAGCACCAGCTGCCAACCAGGGCCGTGAGATAATTTTGAGAATGGAAGCCATGGGTTTGGTAGATGGAGAACAAGATGGAATGAGTTCAGATCTTGATGAGCATGGAACTGCCATATCAGGGCAGCTTGGTGAGTCTGGGCTTTAGGTCCTTCTCTACGATATGAGGGCATTTGACTAGATGTGTTCTGCACTGTCTATGTCTGAGTTTGGGCTAGAATGGACTGACTTTTCCTCCCTTAATTGAAGGGTTTTGCACCCACTGAATCAGAGTAGAATAAGTTGTGGTTTCTCATGTTTGATAAAACTGTCATCCTCCAGGGTTGGTCCCGAAATCACTTGACAGCCCTAATACTGGAACTTAATACAGACTATGACTCATTCCTTCCAAAATGCACAGGTACAACAAGCAAAGGGGGGAAATTGCTGGTAAAACAATATCCGTTCAGCATAAAAAGAGAACTTTTCCTGTAACTTCCTGTGCTTATAAATTGCCAATTTTTCTAAGGTACACCCACCCAAGTGGGGAGGAAGCCTGGGTCTGGGTTTGTTCAGTAGGGAACTCTCAGCTCATGAAGAACTCCCAGGAAGCCAAACCTGGAGCTGGGGGTCAGGGAGAAGGAGGTTCCTCTGGCAGGGGGTGCTGGGCTGTGGCTCCCACTGGCGGCTCAGAGCAAGCAAGTTGCTCCTTTCCTTGGGGCGGGGTGAAGCAGGTTTCACTGCACGCCTTGGGAAAGGGGGAGAGAACAGGGAAGGGAGGCCTCTGGGGAAGCACCTGAGCCTCAGGGAAGGCCAGAGACACGGGGGGGAGGGTGGTGCTGTGGGCCATGCAGAGCCGTACATCAGAGTGCACACTTGGGACAAGCTGAGGCTGGCCTAGTGCCTCTTGACAAGGTCTGAAAACAAAATCAGAGGCATGAAGCACCTCCTGCGTGCTGGTCACGCTGGCAGGTGTTGGTGCTGTGCAGGACCTGGATCCTCATGCCAACTTTAGAGGACAGTACTTCTGCCCCTGACTGACCAAAGAGAAAACAGGCCCAGAAAGGTCACACAAGGAGGATGTGGCCAAAATGGGGGTTCTCTGGCTCTCATCAGTCCATCTACCCAAGAGCAAGAACAAATGCACCACCCAGCAGCTTCACTGTGTTGCTGATTCCTTTTCGTTCTGCTTGCCACGGCCACGGCCTTCGCCCAGTCACACACATCAGCCACCACAGAATCATGGGGTATGGGCTCAAATCAAACCAATGGACAACAGACAGACGAACAGAATCCCACCATAGGCAAGCTCACCCTGATGTCAGCCTCCTAAACTCATGTAATAGGAAACAGCTGGCCAGGTGTATTTGGAAGCTCATGCTCTCTCTCTCTCTCTCTCTCTCTCTCTCTCTCAGAGCCTTTAGCATTTTAAAAGCCATGCTTTCCAACATGCTTCTTCCACCCACTCAGGACTGTATTCACCTTTGTTTCAGCTACGAATGACCCTGACCTGGGTCTTGCCCAAGTCTCTGACCTCATGCATGCATGCAGGGCTGATTACCTTTCTCCTCAGACTCTAAGATTTCCTGCAATACCAGGAATGAAGTGGATTGCTTGGGGGGCTCATTTAACTCCTGTTTCTCTTGAAGCATCTTGTAAACTTCAGATTCTTTGTCGATGACAAGTCCACTTGGAGGCTGAGAATGGTCTAAGCTGTAAAGAATGTTTGGAAATTCATTAGGACATGTCAGAAGTTAGAAAAATTTCACCCCCTTCCATGAAGACACCCCTGAATCAAAGGGGGGGCTAGAAATGATCCCATTGGACAAAGCCCTCTCTGAACGTAGCCACAGACCGCCTGCCACTATTATGAGGTGTCCGTAGTCTGGGCTGGCTGTTGCTTCAATGTAGTAAGAGGCCATTTTCCCCAAATAGTTTCAGTAATTTGATTACTTTTTGGCCTAATCCCATGGAATGGGAATGCTGTGCTTCTTTCTTAATTACATAAACAACATTACGTCAAAAGAAGATTTAGAAGAGGAAAAATGTTAGCCACAACCTGACCACTAAAAGTTCGGCTGGGTCCCCTCGGTATGGGCCGCACGCATTCTTCTCACGGAGCAGAAATCAGTGTTCTTTCTTCCTGATGATATCAACGTGTTTCGACGTGATACCAGTGGGTTTCTATCTCCACAAACTCTCACAGAAACTCTCTGGGCACCTCACCGACAACTCAGAGAGCAGCTCCCAGGGTGGCGGCAAGGATGAAAAACACAAGTGCCCGGAAGCAGTAAGTGCTGTCCGATGGAAGGGAGGGGCCGAGGCCTGAGCTCAAGACCCCAGGCCAGGACAAGGCAGGCCGAGCGAGGGCCACTTGCCCCCAGAGCCCATTTTCCAGGCCACGGGCCTCTGCTGCGTGCTCTCAGAAGGGGTAAAAGGGAAGGAGACTCCAGTCAACTACTTGCACAGTGTGTCCTGAACCCCCCGGGGCTCAGCACCACCACCTCCACCACGTGGCCAAGCTGCTACTGCTGACCAGCACAACGGACCACCTTTGTCACCTGTCCCTGAGCTGCCATTCTTAGCGCCGAGACAGTCTTATTTCCAAACAGTGATCTATTAAACACAAGAATTGCACAGTGTCGTGATGGGCTTCCAAGGGTTCTCATCTGACTTAGAATCAAATACTTACAGTTTTAATAACAAAATGCAAGTTTAATCAATTTCATCTCCTTTGGAGTAAATACTCATTACAGAATGTAGAAAGGCCCTGAAGAATGTGGCTCTGCTTCCCTCTCCAAACACATGGCCTGCCAGCCCTTGCTTGCTTGGCTCTAGTCACATCAACCTCTGTGCTGTTTCCAGAACACAGGCAGCCTCAGAGCCTCTGCACTTACTGCTCCTTGTGCTTGGAGGGCTCTCTCTCCAGATTGCCCCAGGGCAGCCGCATTCCCCTCCCCATCTCTGTTCAGATGTCCCTCCTCAGAGAGGCCCCCCCTTCCCATCCCACCCCTGCCCTCACTCTATGGCACCTTCCCCTGTTGTCTCTCACCCCTGTCCCACTGACTCTACATGCATCTGACGGTTTCTTCACTGCCTTTCTCCCTTCAGACAGTGAGCCCCATGAGGACAGGTCTTGGTCTGTCTTGTTCACCAGCACAGTCCCATTCCTGGATCAGTGCCTGGCACAGGACCAGGGCTTAGCAGGTACGAGGGGAGTGAAGGGAAAAGGCCAAATATATCAATTTGCTCCACCCTATCCCTACTCCTATGGCATCACAGGGGAGCCTATAGGGCAGCAGGACCTCCTAGGGGTATGCCGGGGCTGGAGGGTAGGGTGGTGGGGATTGGCAGCCCGGCCTCCTGGGCCCAGATCCCTCCTGCTTCTCAGCCTCAGCTGCTTTTTCAGAAGCTGCCACTCTCTAGGGAAGAGAAACAGTAGGCCTGATGGGGCCAAAGAGCAAACGTCAGGGGGCGATGCAGTGTACCGATGCAGATGCAGATGGTAGGTTTGTGCCCAAGCACATGGTAATCTGTGGGCAACAGAGCTCTGTGCTGCCCAGCCCGCCAGGCCACCTCCCAGGTTTAAGGAGCAGGAGGCAGCGGCCCCAGCAGTCTTCCTCAGCAAGCCTAACTACTCTGTCTTTGGAGCTGAAGCCACTTTTACAAGTGCAAGTGAATTACGCCACTGACATTTACTCACTCGCTGCCCACCCACCCGCCCATTGTGTCATTTGTTCACGTTCCCTTTTAAAAAGAAAACAGGTATATGGATAATTATAGAGATAATTCTCCTCAGGTTACTTCTCCTTCTCTCTCTCTCTCTCTCTCTCTCTGTCTCTCTCTCTGTCTCTTTCCCGGTCAGCCTCCCTGGGAGACTTGGGGTACTCAGGTCCCAGCTGGAAGCAGAGTCAGCTGCATCAGTGAAAGCTCAAAGAGTGAAAATGCTATGCTGCTGCCAGGGAAGGTCAGATGGAAGTAGGGAGACTCATCAGCGGGTCACTCATGCTGGCTGCGGTGGGGGGAAGGGAAGCCAGCCACCAGCCCCATCCACTGCTGCTGGTTGGTCCCTGCCTTTGTCTCTCTCCCTCCTACCCACAGGGGCCTGTGGGAGCCCCCCCTCCCCCAGGCAGGTGATGGGCCACCTGGACGAGCGGTCTGAGGTGGACTCGAGTAGAGTCCAGTGTCCCCACTCTGCCTCTGAGACACATGAGGTTACTCGAGGCTACTCCTCAGCGCTGGACGGGGGAGAGGTCTGGCTGCCCACGTGGCCCCCACCGCCGTCGCTGGGGCTGAGTGGTAGCCTTGTTACTGCTCAGTGGTGGGCCGGGTCCTCTCTTCCTACCAGGCTTTTTCTTTTTCAAGATTTTATTTATTTATTCATGAGAGACACAAAGAGAGAGGGAGAGGCAGAGACACAGGCAGAGGGAGGAGCAGGCTCCATGGGCAGCCCGGGTGGCTCAGCAGTTTAGCGCCGCCTTCAGCCCAGGTTGTGATCCTGGAGACCCGGGATCGAGTCCCGCGTCGGGGTCCCTGCATGGAGCCTGCTTCTCCCTCTGCTTGTGTCTCTGCCTCTCTCTCTCTCTCTGTGTCTCTCATGAATAAATAAATAAAATCTTTTTAAAAAGCTTTAAAAAAAAAAAAAAAAAAAAAGCAGGCTCCATGCAGGGAGCCCAACATGAGGCTCGATCTCAGGTCCCCAGGATCAGATCCAGGGCTAAAGGCAACGCTAAACCGCTGAGCCACCAGGGCTGCCCAGGCCACCAGGATTTTTCCGTCTCGGCTGCATAGGGCTGAAACTTGGGCCTTTTCCGATGCCACCCTGGCAGGTCCTCATGATCCTGGTCACAGCCTGGTGAGGGTGGAAGTCTGGACGGCCTGCTTGTCTTAGTTGGGATTTATAGACACATCATCGAGTTGCTGCACAGGTGCTGGCTCAAGTTTTAGAAAAATTAAAGAGCCCCTCCCATCTCCATTCTGGCCACCTCATTGTTTCGACGGAATGGATTTTCATCCCAGGGTTGTTGTGTGGATCCTGTCCCAGAGCCAGGAGTCTGAGTCACCCAGGCATCCTGGAGCTGTCTGTCTTTTGAAGGAGTTTTGTTTGATTAAAAGCTTGTATCTTATTAAATGGTGAAGACTGGGGATGCCTGGGTGGCTCAGTGGTTGAGCATCTGCCTTTAGCTCCGGTTGTGATCCCTGAGGTCCCGGGATCAAGTCTCATGTCAGGCATCCCTTGAGGAGCCTGCTTCCCCCTCTGCCTCTCTCTTTGTGTCTCTCATGAATAAATAAAATCTTTTTTAAAAATGGTGAAGACTGAGTTCAGAAGAATGTGGTAACTTTCAGTGACCCCCTCTCCTTTTTTCCTGGTGACTCAATCACATCCATTATATTTTTGAACCCTTATCACTAGAATCCTTTCTTCCATTGTTCTCACCATATGTGAAAAATGAGAATGATTTTCTTTTTCCTCCATTTCTTAGGCATGTTTTGTTCTGGAATTACTTTTTAACATATTCAGGATATTATTTTTATTTTTGTTTTGTTTTTAAAGAAGATATTGATTTTTTTTAATCCCAGTATATTTAAGTGTCCCCTTAATCCCCATCACTTGTTTCCCCCATCCTCTCACTCCCCCACCTCCTCCCCTCTGGTAACCATCAGTTCCTTCTAAGTTATGAGTTTTTTGGTTTGTCCTTTTTATTCTTTGTTTTGTTAATGATACTATTTTTTTAAAAGATTTTTTTTTATTTATTCACGAGAGAGAGAGAAAGAGAGAGAGAGGGAGGCAGAGACACAGGCAGAGGGAGAAGCAGGCTCCATGCAGGGAGCCTGACGTGGGACTTGATCCTGGGTCTCCAGGATCAGGTCCTGGGCTGAAGGTGGCGCCACACCACTGAGCCACCCAGGTTGCCCAAGGAATGGATATTGAATGTGCTTTATAAATTGTCAAATGGTAGAGTAATATAATCAGTACTTCAAAATAAATAGTAAATTGTTTTCCTTTTTTTTTTTAATCACAGAAACATATTATAGGATTATTTGTTGGAAGAGTACATGATGACCTTGTGGTTTGAGTTTTGTCATTTTTAGTGTTCCCCTGG
Organism: Canis lupus familiaris; assembly: GCF_011100685.1. NCBI lineage: Eukaryota > Metazoa > Chordata > Mammalia > Carnivora > Canidae > Canis > Canis lupus. The sequence continues at coordinate 8,964,633 of NC_049249.1, forward strand.
TGGCTTCCAGACATAACAACATACACCAAAGAAGGGGAAGAATTCTCCCAAGAACATTCCAGGGTCTGATCTTGATTTTAAAATAGTTCTAAGTGTAATAGGAAAAATGATTTATCAAAAAGAATGTAATATGTTTACATAGGGCAAGCTCAGAACTCAGGACCCACAGAGAGAGACATACAAATCAAATAACAGGGCTGAACAGGTGGTCCAAGAGGAAGACCATGGCCCTTGGTGGAGACCGCTCGTCCAGGTGGCCCATCACCTGCCTGGGGGAGGGGGGGCTCCCACAGGCCCCTGTGGGTAGGAGGGAGAGAGACAAAGGCAGGGACCAACCAGCAGCAGTGGATGGGGCTGGTGGCTGGCTTCCCTTCCCCCCACCGCAGCCAGCATGAGTGACCCGCTGATGAGTCTCCCTACTTCCATCTGACCTTCCCTGGCAGCAGCATAGCATTTTCACTCTTTGAGCTTTCACTGATGCAGCTGACTCTGCTTCCAGCTGGGACCTGAGTACCCCAAGTCTCCCAGGGAGGCTGACCGGGAAAGAGACAGAGAGAGAGACAGAGAGAGAGACAGAGAGAGAGAGAGAGAGAGAAGGAGAAGTAACCTGAGGAGAATTATCTCTATAATTATCCATATACCTGTTTTCTTTTTAAAAGGGAACGTGAACAAATGACACAATGGGCGGGTGGGTGGGCAGCGAGTGAGTAAATGTCAGTGGCGTAATTCACTTGCACTTGTAAAAGTGGCTTCAGCTCCAAAGACAGAGTAGTTAGGCTTGCTGAGGAAGACTGCTGGGGCCGCTGCCTCCTGCTCCTTAAACCTGGGAGGTGGCCTGGCGGGCTGGGCAGCACAGAGCTCTGTTGCCCACAGATTACCATGTGCTTGGGCACAAACCTACCATCTGCATCTGCATCGGTACACTGCATCGCCCCCTGACGTTTGCTCTTTGGCCCCATCAGGCCTACTGTTTCTCTTCCCTAGAGAGTGGCAGCTTCTGAAAAAGCAGCTGAGGCTGAGAAGCTACAACTGAAACAAGATATTCAAAAAAGGACTAGAAGATATGCCGATGACAAATAAACACATGAAGATGTTTGACATCTTTACCTACTAGGGAAGTGCAAATGAAAACCACAATAAGGGATCCCTGGGTGGCGCAGTGGTTTGGCGCCTGCCTTTGGCCCAGGGCGCGATCCTGGAGACCCGGGATCGAATCCCACGTCGGGCTCCCGGTGCATGGAGCCTGCTTCTCCCTCTGCCTATGTCTCTGCCTCTCTCTCTCTCTGTGTGACTATCATAAATAAATAAAAATTAAAAAAAAAAAGAAAAAGAAAACCAAAATAAGATAATTACTATACTCCTATTCAAGAATGGTTAAAATAAAAAATAGTGACAACACCAAATGTTAGAGAGGATATGGAAAAACTTGATTATGCAGACACTGTGGTAGGAATGTAAAATGGTACACTCTGCAAAACAGTTTAGCAGTTTTACAAAATTGAACATGTAACTATCTTATGACCCAGCAATTGCACTCCTGGGCACTTATCCCAAAGAGATAAAAATTTATGGTTGCACAAAAACCTATTCATAAATGTTTATAGCAGCTTTATTTATAAAAGCTGAAAACAAGACACAATCCAGATGTCTTTCAGTGGGTGAATGGTTAAACAAACTGTGGTACATCCATACCGTGGAATAAAGACAAATGGGGATAGAACAGCTAGACAGAAGATCAATAAGGAAACACAGGTATTGAACCACACTGCAGATCAATTGGATCTAACGGACATATAGAACACTATACCTCAGAACAGCAGAGTATACATTCTTCTCAAGTGCATATGGAGTATTCTCCAAGACAGATTACATGTTAGGCCACAAAAGAATCCTAAATTTATGAAGACTAAAATCACCAAGTATCTTTTCTGGCCATAATGGAATGAAGCAAAAAATCAACAGCAGAAAGAAAACTGGAAAATTCACAAAAATTAGAAATTAAACAATGCACTCCTGAACAAACAATGGGACAAAGAAGGAATCACAAGGGAAATTACAAAATATTTTGACACCAATAAAAATGAAAAAAACAACATACTAAGACTTACGGGATGTGGCAAAAGCAAAGAGGGGACTTTATAGCAATAAATACCTAATTAAAAAAGAAGAGAGATCTCAAATAAGCAAATTTTATACCTCAAGGGAAAAGAAAAAGAAGAACTACATCGAAAGTTAGCAGAAGGAAGAAAGTAATAAAGATCAGAGCAGAATGGGGATCCCTGGGTGGCTCAGGAGTTTAGCGCCTGCCTTTGGCCCAGGGCATGATCCTGGAGTCCCGGGATTGAGTCCCACTTCAGGCTCCCTGCATGAGGCCTGCTTCTCCCTCTGCCTCTGTCTCTGCCGCTCTCTGTCTCTCATGAATAAATAAATAAAATCTTAAAAAAAAAAAAAAGATCAGAGCAGAAATAAAATAGTGAAGAGAAAAATAATAGGAAACCATCAACAAAACTAAGAGTTTTTTTTCAAGATCAACAAAATTGATTAACTCTTAGCTAGACTAAGAAAAAGAGGGAAGACCCAAATAACAAAAAACAGAAATGAAAGAAGAGACATTATAGTGGAGATGACAGAAATAAAAAGAGTCAAAAGAGATTATTATGAACAATATACACAAATCGGATAATCTAGAAGAAACAGATCAATCCCTAGAAACACACAACCTGCCAAAATCAAATTATGAAAGAAAAAAATCTGAACAGACCTATAATAATTAACAAGATTGACTCAGTAATCAAAAGTCTCCCAACAACAACAACAACAACAACAACAACAACAACACCAGGACCAGATGGCTTTATTGGAGAATTCTACCAAACAATTAAAGAAGAACTGACACCAGGGCACCTGGGTGGCTCAGTCAGTTGGGTGTCTGACTCTTCATTTCAGCTCAGGTCATGATCTTAGGGTTGTGGGATTGAGCCCTGTGTCAGGCTCCCCATTCAGTGGGGAATCTGCTTGGGATTCTCTCTCTTCCTCCTCCCTCTCCCTCTGCCTCTCCCTTCCCCATGCTCATTCATGCTCCCTCTCTCTCCCCCGTCAAAAAATCTTTAAAAAGGAATTGACACCAATCCTTCTCAAAGTCTTCAAAATAACAGAAGAGGAGGGAATACTTTCAAACTCATTCTAAGAGGCTAACATTACCCTGATAACAAAACCAGGCAAAGATACCACAGGAATATAAAACTACAGACCAGTATCTCTAATAGTATTGATGCAAAAATCCTCAGCAAATGGAATCCAACATCACATTAAAATGATTATACACCATGACTAAGTAGGATTTATTCCTAGAATGCAAAGATGACTCAAGATAAAAAAAAATCAATTAATGTAATACACTTCATTAGCAGAATGGAAGATAAAAACCACAAGATCATCTCAGTTAATCAAGAAAACACATCCCACAAAATTCAACACACTCTCATGATAAAAACCCTAAGCAAATCAGGAATAGAAGGAAATTATTTCAACATAATAAAGGTCATGCATGACAAGACCACAGCTAACATCATACTTAACAGTGAAAATCTGAAAGCTTTCCCTCTAGGCTCAGGAAAAAGACAAGGATCACTCTCATTACTTCTGTTCAACATAGTATTGAAATCCTAGCCTATGCAATTAGGCAAGAAACGGAATAAAAATCATCGAAATTGGAAAAGAAGAAGTAAATTTATCTCTGTTTACAGATGGCATGATCTTATATGTGGAAAATCCTAAAGATCCACAAACAAAACAATTGTTAGAATAAAGGGATTCAGCAAAGCTGCAGAATCAATTCTGATATCAACACATGAAAATCAATTGTGTTTCTATATATTGACAATGAACAATCCACAAAGAAAATTATGAAAACAATCCCATTTACTTTTTTTTTTAACAATCCCATTTACAATAGCATCAAATGAGTAAAATCTGTGAGAATAAACTTAACCAAGGAGATGAAAAATCTGTACAATGAAAACTAAAAAACACTAATGAAATAAATTAAAGAGACACAAATAAATGGAAAGACATCCATGTTTATAGACTGGAAGAAATAATAATGTTAAAATATATATATTACTGAAAGCATCTCCAGAGTCAATGCTATCCCTATCAAAAACTCAATGGTGCTTTTTGCAGAAATAGAAAAAAGCATCCTAAAATTCATATGACATCTCTAAAGGACCCCAAATAGCCAAAACAATCTTGAGAAAGCAAAGCAAAACTAGGGATATCATATTTTCTAATGTCAAGACATATTACAAAGCTATAGTAACCAAAATGGTGTGGTACCTGCATAAAGACAGGCATATAGACCATGGAAGAAAATACAGAGCCCAGAAAAAAACCTGGTAAATATAGTCAAATGACCTTTGAAAAGGATGCCAAAAATACACAATGCAGAAAGGATAGTCTCTTCACAAAATGGTGTTGAGAAAACTGGGTATCTGTATATAAAATAATGAAAATGGACATTTATCTCATCAGATACAAAAATCAATTAAAATATGGATTAAAGACTTACTATAAGACCTGAAACCATAAAAATGCTAGAAAAAAACAGAGGTAAAGCTTTGTGACATCAGTCTTGGTAATGATTTCTTGAACATGATACCAAAGGCACAGGCAATAAAATCAAAATTAGACAAATGGGAGTATATCAAACTAAAAAGCTTCTACATAGCAAAAGAAACAACAGGGTAAAGAGGCAATCTATGGAATAGGAAAAAATATTTACAAACATATATTTGATAAGGGGTTAATATTCAGAGTATATAAAGAATTCCTACAACTTCAGGACAAAAAAAAAAAAACAAAAAAACAAAAAAACAACCAAATCCAAATAACCTGATTTTAAAAATGGACAAAGGACTTGGACAGACATTTTTCCAAAAAGACACAACTTGGCCAGCAACCATATGAAAGGATATAGAACACCTGTGACAAATAAATAAATAATCCCCAAACCAAAACAAAATACCAATAAACCACAAATGTTGGTGAGGATGAAGAAATTGGAACCCAGTGTACTGTTGGTAGGAATGTAAAATAGCACAGTGCTATAGAAAACACTATGTTGGGTTTTTTTTTTTTTAAGATTTTATCTATTTATTCGTAGAGACACACACACACACACAGAGAAGCAGGTTCCATGCAGGGAGCCCGACGTGGGACTCCAGGATCACACCCCAGGCTGCAGGTGGCGCTAAACCTCTGCGCCATGGGGGCTGCCCTATATATAGAAAACACTATGAAGGTTCTTCAAAAAATAAAAAATAAAGTTACTATGTGATCCAGCAATCCCATTTTTGGTATCTACACAGAATAATTTAAGTCAGGATCTCAAAAAGATATTTGCACACTCATGTTCAACGCAGTATTAGTCACAATACCTGAGGTGTGGAAGCAGCCTACCTGTCCACTGACAGATGAAAGGATAAAGAAAATGTGGTACATACAGAGGATGGAATATTGCTGAGCCTTAAAAAAAATATCTTGTCACATGCTGCAATGTGGATGAACCTCGATGACATTATGCCAAGAGAAATAAACCCTTCACAACACACCAAATACCATATGATTCTACCTATATGAGGTACCTAAAGTGGTCACTCTTACTAGCAGAGTGGAAGGGGTGCCTAGGTGCCTCAGTTAGCATCAGACTCTTGATTTCAGCTCAGGTCATGATCTCAGGGTTGTGAGATGGAGCCCACACTGTGCTCCTCCCTGGGTAAGGAGCCTCCTTAAGATTCTCTCTCCCTCTCCCTCTGCCCCCTCCCTTAAGAAAAAAAAAAAAAGAGGGGAAGGGCAAAGGGGAGCTGTTCAGTGGATACAAAATTTCTGTTTTGCAAGATGAAAAAGTTCTAGAGATCTGTTGCATAATGATGTGCATATAGTTACCAGTCCTGTACACTTAAAAATGGTTAAGATGGGGCACCTGGGTGGCTCAGGGGGTTAAATGTCTGCCTTCGGCTCAGGTCATGATCCCAGGGTCCTGGGATGGAATCCCGAATTGGGCTCCCTGTTCAGCAGGAGTCTGCTTCTCTCTCTCCCCCCCTCCCCATTTGTGTTCTCTCTTTCTCTCTAGCTCTCTCTCTCTCTAATAAATAAAATCTTTAAGAAAATAAAAATAAATAAAAATGGTTAAGATCACATATTTTATGTTAAGTATTTTTTACCACAATGAAAAATATCCTTAGAACAGGAAAAAGAGGGAACTATTGGTACATGAAACAATCTGAATAAATCAAACAAATTTCCAGTGGATTATGCTGAGTAAAAAAAAAGCCAATTCCAAAAGGTCAACTCTTATATGATTCCATTAATAGGACATTCTTGAAATAACAAAATTATAGAAATGAGGAGCAAATTAGTGGCTGCCAGGGGTTAAGGTGGGTGCGAGGATGGGGAGAGTTGGGTGTGGCTATAAAAGGACAACATGAGGGCCCCTGTGGTGAAGGAAATCTCTGTCTTGGCCTTACTGACCTCAGTATTCTGCTTTTGATATTGTGCTATAATTTTCAAGGTGGTACCATGAGCAAAGGGCATGGGGGACCTCTATTATTTCCTACAGCTGCACGTAAATCTACAATTACTTTAAAATAAAAAGTTTAGGGCGTCTGGGTGGCTCAGTCAGTTAAGTGTCTGCCTTCGGCTCAGGTCATGATCCCGGGGGTCCTGGGATGGAGCCCCATGTGAGAGCTCCCTGCTCAGTGAAGAGCCTGCTTCTCCTTCTGCTTCTCCCCCTGCTTATGCTCTCTTGCTCTCTGTCAAATAAATAAATAAAAATCTTTTTAAAGTTTAATTAAGCTTAAGAAATCTTTTCCCCACACGAGGGACATTAAGTGCTAACTGGAAATAATGGAGAGATTTTGGTCCTTGATTGTTAGGTCAGCGGGGATGAAGGATGCAGGCTGACTCAGAAAACCTCTTCATGTTGGAGGTGCCTCAACACGGTTACCCCATTGTTCACCAAAACACACAGCACTGAGAAACCCTAGCTAATCCTTTTTGGGAAAGGAGCCTAGCTAGAAGTCTCCCTAAATTTCAGTCTTCAAAGGCCTAGATGAGGGACCTGTAATAAGAAACCAGAGGAGTGATTATGGGCACCAGGAGAGGAGGGAGGAACACCCAGACTCCAGAGCCAGTTCTCTGGGGGCCGTGAGCAAGTTTAGCTAGGGGGTAAACAGTCACCATCATGATGGAGATTTTCTTCTGATCCAGCTCTGAATGAGTCAGGGTTAATATAATCTCTCTGGTATCATTTGAATGGAGAACAATGCATCCCTTTATTCCCACTGCACCTGCTTAGCAGTATGCCTCCTGAGTATATGGGGGAGGGGGGAGGGTTCAGCCTGAGAACACAAGCCGGAAGAGCTGGTATCCTTGGACTACTGTGTTGGTGAAGGGAGCCCACTCTTTCCACGCGAGGCCACCACTCCATCAGGAAGGCGATAGACTGTGCTGGTTAGCTGGACTTAAGCTACGATGCTGAAAAGAAGGCAGTCTACCATAAGTCATAGCAAAATCTTCCCCAGAACATTAATCTACGTGCTTCTAGCCTTCCAGAGCCCCCAGTACTCAGAAGTGATGGGTATGGAGTCCTCACAGGCAGTGAAATCAGTAATAACCGGCATTCACTGAGCACCTGCCAGAGGCCAGGGGCTGTGCTGGGTGCTTTTTTTGCACACCTCACTGCATTCCTTAAATGACCTGCTGATGAGGTAGAAAGTATTAGGTGTATGTCAGAGATGGGGAGGCTGAGTCTCAGAGAAGTTACATGGTCTGCTCCAGGTCTGAGGCCTACCCGGAATTCACCTGCCCTCTGTCTACGAAGCCTGTCCCTTTAGGATAGTATAAAGCAGCATCACATCTACAAGGAAATCCAGGCCCTGAATTATCAGAAAATGACTAGAGCCCTTAAAGTCAGTTAGTTCAAAGAGGTCAGAGGGCAGGTAAAAGCTTTCGGCTGACCAGAGCAATATTTCCTCCAGCCACGTGGTACACAGTAGGTACTCAATAGATGATTGTTAAGCTGAACTGCCCCCAAGGCCCTCCCACTCAGCTGTGTGTGTGTGTGTGTGTGCGCGCGCACGCGCGAGCGTGCCCGCGCGCTGGGAGGACAGGCGACAGATGGTGCCCTCTTGCCTGCCATCCCAGTTTAATTAATTTGGAAACAGCAATGCTGTCTGTATTGTCACATGGGGACGCCCAATGAGACAGGGAGCCACACACACCCTAGGCTGCTTTGAAGTGTATGGGACAAAGAAACTCAGAGTGAGCCCCAGGGAATCGGTGATGACCTCAGATGCAAAGTATGAAGTGAGCCAATTCTGGAACCTCAGTGAATTTTACAGACTAAACAGTGGGAGTTGAGTGAGCGCTTGGGACTTCTGCTGACTGAGCAAGCAAGCTACCCAGGGGCTGCTGGCTGCGCAGGAGTCTCTCTCTGCTGAGAACACACCAGTGGCCTCTCTAAAGTGGGCTGGTAAGCAGAGCCCCACGACGGGCAGCATGGCCCTTTCAGGTTCTGTCTCTGCCATGGGCTGCTGGTATTCTGTTTCTAGATTTATCCTCAGAGTCTGGAATGAGGCAGAAGCTCGGCCCCCTGTGCTGAGAAAATCTGGAAAGAAAGCCGTGATACCAAGAAGACTCAGAGCCTGCTGTAGCCAGAAAGTCCATGACAGGAGGGGACAGGGTCTACAGGAAAGGCTTGCAAGTGCTCAGACAGTTTCAGACTTAATTGTTTCAGATTGGAAGGGGGGAGCAGGTGGGGAGCATGAGAGAAGAAAGAAGACATTAAGAAAGGAATAGCCACCAAAGCCAGACTAAAGTACGCCCCAGCTTCATATTTCTCCCAATGCATAGCAGCTCTTTCAATTAAGGATGTGTCATTTCCTGGGTTATTAAACCCAGATCATGGAACATTCCACTGCGGGACAGTAAAAGAGGGTCATGTTCTCAGCTTCCCCTGGCCCCAAAGCAGCAAAGAACAGGGATCATAGCCCTTGGAGTTTTGGCCATTTGACTCCCCAACGGAGCTGCCTAAGAGAAAGCTTCCCTTCAGGTCATGTTCATGGAAAGCCCAGGGTGGGGGGCAGCATGATGCTCTCTCTCAAGTACTACGTCACCTCGAAGGGTATCATCATCTTAAGCCACTAAGGCCCTGCGGAAATCAGAATTTGGGGGAAGAAGCACCCAAAAGCAAGGTAAGCCATTCTGCCTCGCTTACTACAATGTCAGTAACCTTGAACAGAGATCAGACAAGGTTTGGACCACATGGTATTTTCCAACAAATCTGTCACCTACATTTAAAAATTAGGAGGTCTTAGATTAAAAAAAAAAAAAAAAGGTTTTCTAGCTTCCGTTTCAGTGAAATTAAATCAGCAGAAACTAACTGAACAGAGCTGCGGGAGCCACTCTGGGCGTGTTGCACGTTCAGCTGCTTATAGGCCACTCTGTGCCCCCTTGTCTGCACTCTGAGCTCTGCCCTCAGGTCCTTATCTTCCCTCTCACCTTTGGGCACCTGAGGGGGCAACTCATGACCTAGTCCATCATCTTTTCACTCACAGAGAACTGGTCCCACCTCCTATTTATTCTCCATCCTCAAGCCCAGATCCTTTGCTATGGGCTGTGGTATCCCCAGTATTCCTGGGTTCATTTTCAAAGAGTCTGGGAAGGGGCGCCTGGGTGGCTCAGTCAGTTAAGTACCTGACTCTTCATCTCAGCTCAAGTCTGGATCTCAGGGTTGTGGGTTCAAGCCCCGCACTGGGCTCCATGCTTGGTGTGGAGCCTACTTAAAAAACAAACCAACCAGGACACCTGGGTGGTTCAGTGGTTGAGCGTCTCCCTTTGGCTCAGGGCGTGATCCCGGGGACCTAGGACCGAGTCCCGCATCCGGCTCCCCACGGGGAGCCTGCTTCTACCTCTACCTATGTCTTTGCCTCTCTCTCTGTGTCTCTCATGAATAAATAAAATATAAAAACAAACAAACAAACAAAAAACAACCAACCAAAGAGACTGGGATGGAGTGGAGACTGGGATGGAGCAGACACTGGGCCCTCTCTGCTGGGAAGCCAGAGGATACTTCGGATAAAGAGTCGGAGGCAACTATGGCCACATGGCTGGTGACAGGAGGGGACAGGCCTCCCGAGCCCTGAGGAAGATACTTCCTTAAACCTCTCTACCCTGTCCACCTGCAGCTCCCCCCACCCCACCTCTGCCCCAGATCAGAACCCATTCCGACTGACACACATTTATATCCTCACAAACTTCTCTTCTATTGTTTCCACTGGGCCACTCTGGAGAAGAAAGCAAACACTCGTTCACAAAAACTGCATCATGAAGTACTTGTCCCTTGCTCAGATCAGATGGTGAACACAAGCAGAAGCCCCAAACTATAAATACTAACGAATTTTCAAGAAATCAGTAGGGCTGTCAAAGAAGGAATACGATCACTGAGAAGATGGTAATGACCAGAGAAATCCAGAAAAGAACAACACAGGTCTCAGTGAATAACTGATTAGTTCGTGCCAGGCACAGTACTAGGTGTTTTCACACATTACTTCTTACGTTCACAGCAGACCTACAAGGCAGTGGTATTTGCCCCTTTATAGAAATAAGGAAAATGAAAAAAAATAAAAATAAAAGAAATAAGGAAAATGAATGCAGAGACAACAGCACTAAAGGAGACTTTTTTTTTTTCCTCTCTGGAAGGCTCAACCTCCCTTTATCTGTCTGGACAAACCTGGTCCTGCTGCGAACAGCTTTTTCCAGGACTGGTCTGTGGGGGATTTCAGGGGCCTACTTACGCTCTGCCATTTGTCTCCTGCCCACTGGCTGCTGTCTTTGACTCCAAGGCGTTGTTGAAGTTGGATATGTTTTCAGAGGAATAGAGGCCAGCTGGGTTGTTGTACTGGTTTGTGATGACCCTGGGGGCAGAGCTGGAGGCCGGCGAGGCGGTAAAGGGCATGGCACTCCGGTTGTGGGCGCTTCCTATGTGCAGGACCTCCTGTCGGCAGAGATCAGAAGAGAAATCAAGGAGGCGCTTGGTGCACACCCCTCGAGGGACAGTGCAGGCTGAATGCAGAAAGAAAGAAAGGTGTTCTGATGAGCTACAGTGGCCCTGGGTCGCACACCAGCTCCGGCTTCTCCTTTTTCCCTGGGGCCCAGTCAGGCCTGATCTGCAGCTGGGCACCCGTGGGCACGACACCCCCAGGTGCCTTGGGCTGTCATGATTCAAGCTGGAGCTGATACACCCTTTCAGGGCACATTCCAGAGGGATTACGGTACAAGGAGGAGAAGAACAGGCAGTCGCTTGGGTCAGTGTGGAGCAGGAAACGATAAAATGTGGAAACAAATTAGCTAGGATCCAGTGGGTCAGACAAGCAAGATAAGAAGCCTGTGAGGCCACCGGGCAAAGCAGCTGCTGAGATGACAGAGGTGGCTTGGTGCTCTGGCAGGAAGGGGTAGAAGGAGCTCAGGGTCTGTGGTTGCTTGCAGGAGAAGGCCACGGCTCGGCTGGGCAGGCAGAGGCTGGAGCTAGAGGCTGGAGCTACCGGTTAGAGGGGCACGTCCAGGAGCTCCTTGCACCCGGCCCCTCCCAGAACGTGAGCCGGTGCCCTCCACCCCTCCCCGGGCTGCCAGGAGCCCTGGGTAATTCCTGCCACTACAACAGCCCAGAGCTTCTTTGCAAACACTTACACACACACTTTTTAAACTAACATTCCTGTTCTTAAAAATCATGGCTTTTCTGACAATCCAACTGGAAAGATGCTTTTTCCGCACAAATATTCTGGACCAACCCGACTACACGGACGGTGCAGCTATTAAACTCAACATGCACCATGTTTTCTGTGTTCCCCAATACAGAACTTTCCTGAACCCTGTTCTCTTTCTTAACACCGAGGCCCATAACAACTGGCCCCCAAAGAGTTCTGGTCTTCTGTTGCTCTTCCTTTTTTTTTCCCTCTCTCTTTTTTGCCAAAACTTCAAGTCTTTTGTACCTTCTTAAAAACACTATGATGAAAAGTAATGGCCTACTTCACAATGTACTGATTTAAAATAAAAGACCACAAGAAAATATTTTGATTGCAATCTCTTTTTCACTAGTCAGATAGGCTTCCTTTTTAACCAGTTGGAAACAGTGAGGTTTTAATGTAGAAATGAAGGCTGAGTTCACTTTGTCCACCTTGGACAAAAGCAAAGTACACACAGATCCTTCATAAAGGGGGAGGTCTAATTAGTTAGGAGAGTAACTTCAGCAGTAACCAAAGCATGGTTAAGTGAATTTTACGGAATGACAACCCCTGAGGAATAGTCATTAACAGCAGGGGATTTGTAGATCAGCGGTGGATTTGTAGATTGGTGGTGGCTTCGGGACTTTGGTGCATGCACGTCAGGGCAGCGTGGGATAGACACACAGACACAGCCATAGTCGCAGTTCTATTCTCTCTCTCTGCAGCAGTTCCTCAGAGCAGGATGCTGAGCACCAAGGAAGATTCCAAGGAAGATTCCTATTTTTCTGTCTCCACTCAATTTTCCTATCACTTCCTGTTTGGCTTTGGGCAAGTTCTAGCTCTCTGAACCCATTTCTTTTTTTTTTTTTTTTTTTTAATTTTTTAAATTTATTTATGATAGTCACAGAGAGAGAGAGAGAGAGGCAGAGACACAGGCAGAGGGAGAAGCAGGCTCCATGCACCGGGAGCCTGATGTGGGATTCGATCCCGGGTCTCCAGGATCGCGCCCTGGGCCAAAGGCAGGCGCCAAACCGCTGCGCCACCCAGGGATCCCTCTGAACCCATTTCTCATCTTTACAATGAAGTAAATAAAACCTTGTCCATAAGGACTTGGTGTGACATACTAGCATACCAAGCACAGTGACTGGCACGTAGCAGACATTCAACCAGTGTTGGGTCCCTTCTCCCTCCCTAGAAACACCTTTTCAATTAGAACGGACGTCAACAGAAAATTATCCCAGTTGGAAATTCTGAGTTTTCACTTTATAGAGAATCTTCTGAGAATGTATCTGTTTTGTACATAAAAGGAATATCTCTAACCCCATGTGAATACTGGTCTGTCCAGAAGTCAGGCGGTTAATTCAGGGCCTGCCTTTGGGAAGGATGATGTAATTGTTTGGGCTTTGTATTTATCAGTCTCCAAGGAAACTCAATAATGAGGAAATATAAACTAGGTGTGTAACTACTCTGACCTCAGATAAGCTGGGGTGGTGGTTGGCATTACATGAACTAACAGATCTTTTAATTATAGATGAACTCTGCTCTTACTCATTCCTTTATTTTAGAATGACTGGAAGTGGAAGGTTTTGGAAAAAGGAGAGTGGGAAGTTTTTCATAGGAATGAAGAATTACTGGAATCAAAAGAAAAATATACTCAAGTTAGATGCTAAAGTATTTGTAAAGAATTTTTTAAATTCTTTTTTTTTAAAGAAGGGAAATACCTTTCAAAATATGAATACAGGGACCAGATTATATGTTTATGATGAAAACCCAAGCATAAGACATATAAAAAGTATTAACTGAAACATTAAGTATTACCTTATTTAAGCGAAGATAAGATTTTAGGTAGACCAAATTAAAACAAAATCATTCCTTATGTATTATAAAATGTATGAGAACATAACACATTAAAACTTAACATTTACAGTAAATTCAGTGAAGTAGCTAAGAAAGAACTCCTTGGGAAATTGGAATTAATGGTGATATGTTTAAAATCAGTTTGCATGAGGTGTGCCTGGCTGGCTCAGTTGTAAAAGTGTGTGACTCTTGATCTCGGGGTTGTGAGTTTGAGCCCCATGTTGGGTGTAGACCTTATTATAAAATAAATAAACTTTCAAAAAATAATAAAAAAATAAAATTAGTTTGTACAACTACTGGTTTATAGGCTGAGTGCCATTCTATCAGCTTTCCTTACAGAGCTATACGGAAAAACATGTTTATGCCAGTTTTGAAATGCCAGATGCAAAATGGTCCTTAATATAACTCTTAGGATTTCCTGAGTATGACTTTTATGTATTACTGAAAAAAATGTTGTGTAACTACATTTCAGAAATTTTAACAGATACCTTTGAGAAAACTGGACTTATAAAAAACTACTCAATTTATTCACACAATACACTCCATGATTTCGTTTTCTTTTTTTTCATCAGTTCATTTTTTTTTTAAATTTTATTTATTCATTCATGAGGTACACAGAGAGAGAAGAAAGGCAGAGAGACAGGCAGAGGGAGAAGCAGGCCCTATGCAGGGAGCCTGACATGGGACTCAATCCTGGGTCTCCAGGATCAGGCCCTGGGCCGAAGGCGGCACTAAACCGCTGAGCCACCCGGGCTGCCCATGAGTTCATTTTCATAGAAGTTTCCGTCATGTATAAAGGATAGCTAGCTATGTGTTATCTTTTTATTTTATCTTGACTTACCATAAAAAGTCATATCCCACATTTAGAAAAAAAAAGTTAAAATTCAAATCTTCAAATGGGGTTAAATGTATAACAACAATCACAAACCACCCTAAGAGTAGTTTCTGTTTTTTGTTTTTTTATGATTTTATGTATTTACTCATGAGATAGAGTAATTACACAGAGAGAGGAGCCTGATGCAGGACTCAATCCCAGGACCCCGGGATCACAACCTGAGCCAAAGGCAGACACTCAACCTCTGAGCCACCCACATGCCCCTAAGAGTAGTTTTTAAAAGCCAATTTATCAATTTATTAACTTTAACTTTAACTTTTTGTTTGTCTGTTTTTAAATAATCTCTACACCCAACATGGGGCTTGAACTCATAGCCCTGAGGTCAAGAGTCAAGTGCTCCACTGACTGAGTCAGCCAGGCTCTCCTCTTTATTGACTTATCATTAACAATTCATTCATGTATCCAAGACACACTTTGTAAAAGGGAGACAGGTCAGACATGAGGAATTTTGCAAAAATGTTCTAAACATTCTGAAGTTTGTTTCCCCCTTATTTCAAAAGAATACCCATTCGTTGTAGATAATGTAGAAGATACAATTAAGGAAGAAAGAAAGAAAATCACTTTTGATCTAACTACTGAGATTTGTTTACGGGATCTTCAGATAGTCTACTTTGCTCAGAAATTCTATCTGGCTGACAAGCCGTACACTGACTGCCTACCGCATTGTCAGTCTGAACTGCCACTTTATTTTGTGATTTTAGGGTCTCGCTTCTACAAAGAGGAGAGAGTCCACTGGAAGGCTCAGGACAACCAGAGAGTGGGGCCCAGGGAGGAGAGGCAGGCCTCAGGACCTACCCTGGTCTTCTCCCTGGTATGATGGGCAGGTCGCTGAAGCCCACCGGGAGCCGAGCCAGCTCCTTTATTTCACTGCTGTCCTGCCACCCTGTTCGGCGCAGGAAGGCTTCGGCCCACTTCCTGTATCACTTCCTACACTCAGGCGTCACTGCCCTGGGGCTTTCCAGCGCCATCCTCCCGCTCCTTACGGGAAGAAGGGAGGGAACCGGAGCCAGGTCCCTGCGGCGTCAGCGGGGGGCTCTCGGGGCCTCAGCCTCGCCCAGGCCTTCAGGGCAGGAGACATGGGAGCGCGCTAAGCCGTGTCAAAGGGGAGACGGCAGGCTGGGCGGGCGATCGAGTACTTACTTGGGGTTCCGAGGCCAAATTCATCTTGTACGGATGACGTTTCCCTTCCTCTGTCACCAGGGGAGACCAGATTTTTTGTTCAGATCTGTGACAGATTGACAACGTGGTTGTTTCATCCATGTTAAATAACATATCCTGAAGTCAAGAAAATGTGCCCTCTTGCCTGACCCCCGCCTCCAAACCAGCACTCGGCCGCCCCCCCTCCACGCGCCCCCAGCAGGTCTTTCCAAAGCACCAACCTGATGACATCTCGTCTGACGGCTGCCCGGCGGCCCGCACCAGCCCCCAAGGACTTTCCCTGTGGCCCGGACCTCTCCCAGCTCACCTGCTCTTACTACCCTCCGCCTTGCTCCTGGGCAGCCTCGTGCCGTCCCACCTCTATCAGGACGAAACGAGCTTCTCCTCTACCTCTCCCAGGGTTCTTGAGCCATACCACATAACCAACTTATTTGTGAATAACAGGTCACCACGCTGGCCCAAATAAAAGCAATGCCTCCCATCTTGAGCCGGAAAGGGTTTTTTTGTACTGATCACACAGCAACAACCTTAGTCTGGTCCCGGCTTTCAATAGTGTAGTTCTTTCCTCTCTGAGAAAAAGAACATTTATCCTGTATGGTCAGAGTGCCAAGCACGGTGCTGGACCGATACAAGATATACCTGTTGAATTCACTGGCAAATGAAAAAAAAAAGAATGAATGAATGAATGTCTTGGAAAGCACTTGGACTGAGGTAGAAAGGGAGATGAGAATGAGGGACAAATGTGCTTTTGAGGGGACAGGAAAAAAATGGTGCAAGGCAACTGGCTGGCTCAGTAGGTAGAGCACGTGACTCTTGATCTCAGGGTCACGAGTTCAAGTCCCACGTTGGGTGTAGAGCCTACTTATTTAAAAAAAAAAAAAAAAAAAAAAAAGGTGCACCTTCTATGGGACCAGGGCTCTGAAGTATACAAAATATCCTGACCTCCTCCCCTACATTTGGTCTGTCAGTCCTGTGGCACAAGGTAGAAAAAGCGATAAAACCTATTTCATAGATAACCTGAGCAAATGTTCACAATGAAGAACAGTAGAAGCAGGGATCCCTGGGTGGCTCAGCAGTTTCGCACCTGCCTTTGGCCCAGGGCACGATCCTGGGGTCCCGGGATCGAGTGCCGCATCGGGTTCCCGGCATGGAGCCTGCTTTTCCCTCTGCCTGTCTCTGCCTCTTTTTCTCTCTCTATGTCTATCATAAATAAATAAAAACAAATCTTTTAAAAAAAAACAAACAGTAGAAGTTAAGGTTAATGCCATTAAGCAGCAGGTTAACAGCACTCTTAGATGGCTCAGTTGGATGAGCATCTGCCTTCACATCAGGTCATGATCCCAGGGGCCTAGGATCAAACCTCACATTGGGTTCCCCCTTAGCAGAGAATCTGCTTCTCTCTCTGCCCTTCCTCCTGCTCAGGCTTTCTCTTAAATAAATAAATAAAGTCTTTTTTTAAAAACCCACAACCAAACAGCAGGTTAACAGAAGATCAGAATGAAGAGTATGGACTTGATTCAACAGGAAAGAGGGAGCCAGTAAGGGTTAAACCGAAGCTCTCCTGAAATCATGCCCGTGTAGGACCCCTCCCAAGACCTCACCCCGTCACAATTCCCAGGGCCCTCTCCTCACATGGCAACCCCCTGAGAACATCCAACTCTCCCTCTCTGTAGCACACAGAAGCTCACAGGCAGCATTTTGTGTAAGCTGTTGCTGACATCTTTCTCTGCGACTATAACCTGTTGGCATGGTACCCCTGCTTGGTGTGGGGTGGCATAGGCAGCACCCTCAGGAGATTCCCAATGGTTTCCAGGAAGAAATTTTCATTTATTTAAGCTAATACTTTTTAAAAAAGATTTTATTCATTTATTCATGAAAGACACAGAGAGAGAGAGAGGCAAAGACATAGGCAGAAGGAGAAGCAAGGAGCCCGATGCAAGACTCGATCCCAGGATCCCGGGATCACGTCCTTCGCCAAAGGCAGACACTCAACTGCTGAGCCACCCACACATCCCTCACCTAACAATACTTAACTGATTTTACTTCCCCAAAGCTTTGGCTGGTTGTGTTGAAGCAAGTGAAAATGCAGAGCTCCTAGAGAACGACACCCACTCTTGGTCCAACTAGAAGCAGCACTGGGAAAATGTGAGAGGAAAATGAGCAACCTGAGGAAATTCCACTCCTACAGACCTGCCAGCCTGTCCGAGGCACACATGGCACTGGACTGGGGGTGGCAACCTTGCCCATACACAGCCTCCAGCGGGTGGCTGAGCACTTCCATGGTCCTCACCTGGTGACTGTGAGGGTCATGTTGTCCGTGCAGCCCTTGATTTTGTTCTGAGCTTCCAGGTGTGTCATACCACTGGTATTTTCCCCATCGATGGCTGTGATTACATCTCCGATACATAAGTTAGCTGCCGCAGCCTTGCTTCCGGGAGTGACCTGGAAAAAACGAAAGAGCAGGTTAGTGCCTCTTTGCCACCAAGGAAACCACTGAGGAAGTCACTACTGGGTGAAGTATTCGCTCATGTGGATCAGAGCATTTGAAAAACAAGAGGGCTGAAATCATACGTTTCAATAATAACAACCCTTTACATCCACATCATTATGGGTCACAGAGCCCCATATACCCTGTCTATATATCCTGTCATCAGATCCTCAGGACAACCTTCTAAGAAAGGACACATACATTAGAGACTAGGACACTGAGGCTCAGAAAAATCTGTGATGTACTTGGGATCATCCAACTAGTACATCACTGTATTACTAGCCATCCAACTAGTATATTTACAGAGCCAGAACCCAACCCTGAAGCCAGACCCAAAGTTCTTCTGGCTGAACTTCACTGCTTCCTTAAAATAAGTTACCAAGTACATTAAAGACACACATACATATAGAGAACATTATGTACAGCAACAGCCTATTTCTAGAAAAATCTTAATATATTATTTATGCACAGAAAAAATTGGAACACTGCAAACTGTTCACAGTTATATATTTCTGTAATGTTTTTGTTTTTTACAATAATCTTGGATTACTCTTGTAATTAAAAAAAGGAACAGAAGGATGCCTGGATGGCTCAGTTAGTTGAGCCTTTGACTCTTGATCTCAGGGTCATGAGTTTAAGCCCCATGTTGACCTCCACACTGGGCCTGCAGCCTCCTTAAAAAAAAAAAAGCGATAAAGAATATTTTAAAAGGTGGTAATATGGTCCATTTCCTCTCACCCAAGAGGTTGATTATGACTAGGATCATCCCCTATAGGTGGCTGGTTTTCTGCAGGCCAAATCTTCCAAACTAGCCATTCCAAATTTATGGGCTACCAATGCTTGGGGAAAGCCAGTCCATTACTACAGTGAGCCATCAAATCCATCTGCCAGCTGAGCATGACACATGGATAGAATAAATATCATGCTTCACACACAGATGTGCAGCTATTTTTCAAGTGAATTACAGAGGATATTGTAATGAGTGAGGCACAAACTCATTCTGCAGTAGTACTAACCACAGAGCAATATTTTGAGACTAGGTATTTTCTAAACCAAGGTATACTAAAAATACTACTATTGTCCCAGTATTGGTCCATGACTTTGATATTAAAAGACCTTCCTTGGGATGCCTGGGTGGCTCAAGGGTTGAGCATCTGTGCCTTTAGCTCAGGGCATGATCCTGGGATCGAGTCTTGCATAGGGCTCCTCATGGGGAGCCTGCTTCTTCCTCTGCCTATGTCTCTGCCTCTCTGTCTCTCATGAATAAATAAAATCTAAAAAAAAAAAAAAAAAAAAAAAGACCTTCCTTGATGGCACTGCAAGAACTCCAGGTGCAGAATGGTGGCAACACACACATACAGACCCCCAGCACTCACAGGGTCCTAGTCCCCGCCCCTACACCCCCACATCCCCACCCAATGCCTATCCCCACCCCACCCCCACCTCCACTCTGGAGTCAACTGTGGAAGATCTTGTGAACACCTGAGTGTCTCCACAAGGCTGAACCATGAGTAAGAAGCCCCCTGAGGCACCAAACTAGAACACAAGGTTTACACCCTAGGCCTCCATATCTGATGCAGTTTTCAGCAGCCATGGTTTCTAATCAGCCCTTGTGAATCTGAAAATTTGTCTGCCCTTTGCGCTGTGTATCTCCAGGGACTGGCCCCTTCTGAGGCAGCTGCTGTGATGCTGCTGTCATGGTCCATACCCCCTTCCCCCACCACCAGCTCCTTGACCCCATAAAGTAAAGGGTGGATGGCTTGATACTTGGGGGTCTCTTCCGGTTCACATATGCTATGACTTTATCAGGCAAAATTCTTCTGGAATGTAGCAGGATGTGGAAGCCAGAGCAGAGATCTTGACCTCCTAACCTCCCTTTCTGGCTTTCCCATCATCTGTTTACCAGAGATCTGTCTTTGCAAAAAGCCCTTGGGGTGCCTGGCTGGCTCAGCTGGTGGAACATGTGACTCTTAATCTCAGGGCTGTGAGTTCAAGCCCCACGTTGGGTGTAGAGATTACTTAAAAATGAAATCTTTAAAGAGGCGCTGGGGTGGCTCAGTTGGTTAAGCGTCTGCCTTCAGCTCAGGTCATGATCCCAGGGTCGTGGGATCCAGCCTTGTGTCTGACTCCATGTTCAGCAGGGAGTCTGCTTTTCCCTCCCCCTCTGCCCCTTCCCTCTCCTGTGCTCTCTTTCCCTCAAATAAATAAAATCTTAAAAATAAAATAAAAAATAAAATCTTTAAAATACACAATATATAAACAAAAAGCAAGAGCCCCTGATCCAAGGTTCAGACATTCTTCTCATCCAGCCACGGGGAAAAGCTCTTCTATCTAGGCAAGGGCAGGCTGCTCTCCCCAAGTCCATATGGCAGAGTCGGTCCCTGGATGAACCTGAAAACAAATTCATTTTCTGCCCCTCTTCCTGAGAAGACTGATCTGGTGCAACTTCATGTTTATTTCACTTTTTTAAAAATCAAGAACCATATATACCCTCTTGTTTTAAAAATGGTCCTAGATGGGGCACCTGGCTGGCTCAGTTGGTAGAGCATGCAAGCCCTGATCTCAAGGTCATGAGTTCAAGCCCCATGTTGGGCGTAGAGCTTTACTTAAAAAATAAAATATAGGGATCCCTGGGTGGCGCAGCGGTTTAGCGCCTGCCTTTGGCCCAGGGCGCGATCCTGGAGACCCGGGATCAAATCCCACGTCGGGCTCCCGGTGCATGGAGCCTGCTTCTCCCTCTGCCTATGTCTCTGCCTCTCTCTCTCTCACTGTGTGCCTATCATAAATAAATAAAAATTAAAAAAATTATTTAAAAAAATAATAATAAAATAAAATATAAATAAATAAAATTTTAAAAAGACCTTGAAGCATTACTCTGGGACTTTAATAATTCTGTTGGCAAATTCTGTCTCCGGAGACAGCAGCCTGATGGAATCCATCTATCATGAAATCTAATAGTGTGAAATCGATTAGTATGAAATCTAATAGCATTAAAAAGTCCCCTTAGGATAAAATCCAAAATCATTAACAAGCCCATGCTTCCTTCCTCACCTTCCTCATGCCACCATCCTCCCCATCCTCTAACAAAGCTCTAGCTATAGCCCTCCATAGTTCTTTCCCACTGCAGGGTCTTAGCACCTACTATAACTTCTGCCTCATTAACCTTGACTCTTCCTCCAGGTCACATGTAAATGACCATTCTCAGGCCTTTCCTGACCTCCAATCCAAGGTAGATCCTCGCCTTCCTTTTAACACACTGTTCTTCTTCATGACACTTGTCACATTATGTTTACAAATCTATTTTGTGGGTTTATTTATTTAATGTCTCAGGGCCCATTTACTAAACAGTACGGTGTGGGAGGGCAGGACTTTGCCCTTTGCACTGTGTTATCGATAGTAGATGCTCAATAAATATTTGTCCAATGAATGACTGAATCTAAAATATCTAGTGTTGTTAAATATATTATCATGCTGCTTCATTATACTCTTTCAGGAATGACTATTTCAAAAGGAATCAAATAATCATTTCCCTCAACATCACTATCCTGGAAGGTGACCACCCACAAAACTAAAATGATGAGACAAGGGTAGTGGGGGAGGGAAAAGCTTGAAAAAATAAAAATAGAAGTTTCTTTTCCTTTCATATGCTCAGCTGCTAAGAACTCTGAAATTTCCAGCATTGATTCAAACTGTCTTGTGTGAGACGCAATTCTGTTAAGTACATCATCCTGACATGTCCTAGACAAGCTAGAACCAGCCTTAAGAGTCCCAAGCTGGAGTAACCGAAGCCTGGCCATCCCATTTTTTGGTCTGATTTTTTCTTTCTTTCTTTCTTTTCTTTCTTCCTTCCTTTTCTTTTTCTTCCTTCCTTCCTTCCTTCCTTCCTTCCTTCCTTCCTTCCTTCCTTCCTTCCTTCCTTCCTTCCTTCCTTCCTTTCTTTCTTTCTTGACAAAAGGATGGGAAGTCAAAGTTAGTCTCAGAAAGTTACAAGACAATATCATCAGCTGGGACTCAAATGGAATGACACAGAAACAGATGAAGTTCACATTCTCTGAGCCATCTACTATTGGGGGAAAAAATGAATTTAAACAATCCTAAAGCTCTTTTCCATACAATCTCATTTTGATGACCTTACCACCAACATATAAGATAACTTCACAGATAAGGAAACAGATTCAGAGAAGCTGTGACTGGTTCAAGTGCTCACAGCTAAAGACTTGAGCCTGAACTTGAAACCACATGCCCTCATTCCAAATCCCTTTCCCTTTCTGTTTACCAAGCAGATGCTCCCAATCTAACTGACAGAGCCAAAGAGAAATCCAAATTTAAAGCCACACCTCTGTCTCCTCTGCTGTGGCCTTCCACTGGAGGAACTGGCGTCACAACCCCCTGCCGCTGGCTAGGTGTTTCCGCATAGCAGGACAATCATCTCAACTGGCCTCTACAGGGCGGGGCCCAGTAACCCCACCCTACTAAAATACCCAAATCAGAACACAACCCTGGAAGGGTCTCTAAGAAAGAGAAGAGCCCTGGTTCTCCAACACTGGTTAGTCCCTATCCTGAACAGTGGGCTCTGAGCCTCATGACATATAACTGTTATAATCATAATCAATCATAATCACGGCTGTCAGTTACAAAGTGCTTCTTACGTGCCAGGCACAGTTTAAGTATTTAAAGGCGAGGCTTCACTTACCACTCCTCACACGGTGCTGGCGAGGGCCTGTATCATTACAGATGAGGCAGTGAAGCAGCAGAGATTAAAGCCCTCTGCATGAGGCTACACAGCTGGGGGGCTCCATCCACTTAACCCAGGATCCCACACTGTCTGGTTTAATGTCCTCCCGACCGTCAAGTGCCATTAGAACCAGCTCATAATGGAGCCAGCTTCAGTTCTGGATGTCCCTCCAAAGAAATAGATCCATTAGATCAATGAACATCCTTGAAAACTCTCTCGTTTGGCTCTATTCCCCAGAGACCATACAACATAACTCTTGCTGCGTGAGAAAAAATGGGTTTAGGCATGATAATTTCCACTAACGAACAACCTGCCATTTTCTGCAGAATTGACTCAGGTCTCTCTCGCCCTTCCAGGCCCCCAAGGCAGACACTTTGCTCAGTGGCCAACCTGGACAACCACCCTGTACTGTAGAACTGAATGTACTGCATACCCTCTGGCCATAAGTGAACCGATACTCTTGCTCCTCTGTGATAACGGCAGGTTTCTATTTTATCCCTCCTCTGTTCTTTCTTGTTCTTCCTCATTTTCTCTTTCTTGTTCTTTCATTCACCAGCCATTCCTTAAGTACATTCTGAAAGAGAATGTAGCTTGTTGATTAAGATGTGGCTTCTGGGGCAGCCCGGGCGGCTCAGCAGTTTAGCGCCACCTGCAGCCCGGGGTTTGATCCTAGAGTCCTGGGATTGAGTCCCACGTCGGGCTCCCTGCATGGAGCCCGCTTCTCCCTCTGCCTGTGTCTCTGCCTCTCTCTCTCGGTGTCTCTTATGAATAAATAAAAATTTTAAAAAATTATTTTAAAAAAGATGTGGCTTCTGGAGACAGACGGCCAGGGTTCGAGTCCTGTCTCTGCCAGTTGTGAGCTAAGTGTCCCTGGGCAGGATGTTTCACCTCTTCTCATCTAGGAAACAGGAGTGATAACAGTCCTGGCATCGGAAGGCTGTTAGGAGGATTACATGAAATGATTCAGGCAGAGTACAATGTCAAGCTCTAGAAACACAAGCTACTGTTTATAGATTCTGGGAACCACACAAGGCACTGAAACAAAGGCCTGAAAAGGATGGTGCCTACCATCAAGGTGTGCACAATCTCCTAGGGGAGACAGGCATGTACCATGGCTGGTAAGTGCTGTGATGGCAAAAGCAAGAGGCTGTGGGAACCTAAAGATAGAATCAGGGAAGACTCCCAAGAGAAGGTGTTGCTTAAAACCGTGTAAAGGCACTAGAGGATGTGGGGAATAGTGTGCCCTGTGTGGATAAAACACAGGAAGTAAAGGGAGAGAAGGGATGAGGCTGTAAGGACTCTGCAAGATTGTACTTTGACAAACAATGGAAAACTTGCCAATATTTACATATTGGTAAATTTCACTGAAACCCCTACGTTCTCAGCTTCTTGTGAAAAATCAGGCAATTCTGCACCCAAATAATCAGCACAGGCTGAGGAGCCTCTGCCCTCTTAGGTAAGGCATAGGCTCTTCATTTAGCACAGTCCCCACCACATTGTACTGCCCCTGACAGTACGGGAACGGGAACGTTGGACCAGTTGGCATTGATCATCAGAAAATTCACAGCTGGATGTAGTGTGCAATTACAGAAACCACTAACCACTCCTGCAGCTATTAATTTAATTTTCTTATGACCTCACCCTCCAGCCAAAACTCATTTGTATTGCTTTCTGACCCCTTCATGCAAATGTCCCTGTGACCACTGGCTTAGTTTTAAAATTATGTAAAGCAAAATTAAATGGAGAAATGTTTTATAACTAGGACCATGAGATATCCTGGTATGCCCAGGACACTAACCTATTTTCCCAGCTTCATTATGAAAGGCACCCCATTTCACTTTTACCAATCTTCCAGTCTGGATGATAAACTGAATTATAGGCCCTTTTGACAGAGAGGGGATTTTAGCCAACTATTTGTCAAATAGTTTAAACAGTTTTGTGCAGAGCCTTTTTTCCCTAAGGGAAAAATTATCTCTATTCAGGTTTTTACCCGTGGACAGGAATATAGGGCAACTTCCTGAATGTTCACAGGACACTGTTAACCTTGCCCCCTTGGAATTGGCCTCTACACTTCAAGCTAGAAATGGACCCAACTCACCAGTAATTCAGGAGAACTCTGATATTTGCAAGGATGAAGCAACTGTTCCCAAGCGGGTCAGTCATCAGATCCCCTGGAGTTTTTAAAAATATAAATAGATCTCTCCATCCCACCTCAAATCTGCTGAAGAGGTTCTACACAGATGCCAGGAACCTATCTATTTTGTAAAGCTTCCCAGAAAATGCTGAAGCTCTCCAGGTTTGGAAACATTCAGAAGGATGGTGACTACCCTGAAGCTCTCTCCCTGAATGAAGTTGTAAGATAAAAATACTTAGACTCTAAAATCTTAGCTCCTCCAGAAACAACCTCAAGGGCTTACACTCCTATTAAGTGATGTAGAAGGCCCTTGAAAGAAACATTAGAATAGTATTTCTGTATCTTACTAAAATAGAGTAAAAAAAAAAAGTATATATATATATGTGTGTGTATGTGTGTGTGTGTGTGTGTGAACAATATGATAGGGGCTGACATATATATATATATGAATATATATGTATATTATGTGTATATGCCCCCTATATATACATATATATGTTGTATGTATATGGCCCCATACACATACATGTGTGTGTATATATATATGCACATGTGTATATATATGATCAATATCCTTGAAGGTGATATAGAAACTGCAAAGTAGGGCAGCCCCAGTGGCTCAGTGGTTTAGCTCTGCCTTCAGTCCAGGGCGTGATCCTAGAGACCTTGGATCGAGTCCCACGTCAGGGTCCCTGCATGGGGCCTGCTTCTCCCTCTGCCTGTGTCTCTGCCTCTCTCTCTGTGTCTCTCATGAATAAATAAATAAAATTAAAAAAAAAAAAAAGAAACTTCAAAGTGTAAAAAGCAATTTCATTCCAGATGTTGAATCACTCAACATGGTTGCTATTTTGCCTTGGTTAGAACCTAACAGCTCAACATGCAATTACAGAAACCACCTGATTTAAAGGTCCTGGCACATTTCTTTCCTTTATTATGTTCCAACTTTTAAAAAATATTATTATGTGTGTTTTTGTGTTGAAATATTGTAAATACGTGTTGTAAATCACCTTAAATTCCTCTTAGGTGCAATAGTATAAATACTGCTACAATTCACCATTATATAAAACAAGACTGGTATAAGGAAAATTGGAATTCAAATTCAATCTCAGTGCCATGTGTCTTTAAGGTCAACCTCCATTGATTTAATGACTGTATCAAAGTAGAAGATAAATTTCTAAATTTCTTTTAGAAATTTAAAAGATTCTGAGCTGGCCAACAGCACAGCACCCAACCCTGCAGTATGCCATTTAGATATGGAATTTGAACTCTCCTGAGTCAGACTTCTGGCTCAATTTGTTTGTGGGCCCAGGCTATGGCACCGACTTTGAAGCTACATTATAGCCACAGAAGCTGTATAAGTTTATACAAGTTCCCCTGAAAATCCCCAAGAATGTTTCAAAACAGTCTTGGTTACTCTATAACCATTTAATTAACAAAAAAAAAAGGGGTAACAGAGTAGGGATCAGGTGCCTGTAGATGAGCTGTGCCTTAGTCCTGCTGAAGCTCACTGTAAAAGGAAGCTACTCATACTAAGGAATGGTGGCAGTTGAGAGTGACTGCTGTCCTAGTCTGAAAGATCAAACATCATTTCTTAGGTAGGAATATAATTAAAAATGACTTTAAAAAAAATGGAACACCCTAATTTGTCAAGAAATCACCAAATCTCTAAAACAAGCCCTTATGAACCCATGTGTTTTTTATTTATTAAGATTTTTAAGTAATCTCTATACCCAACATAGGACTCAAACTCACAACCCTGAGATCACGAGTCACATGCTCTACCAACTAAGTCAGCCAGGTGCCCCACCCCATGTTTTTAAATTGCTCCAATAATTAGCACCCATAACCCAAAGCCCAACCATTGACCAAACACATAACCTTGGGCAAGTTGCACTCTATACTTCAGTTTCTTCATTTATCAAATGAAATTCATAATTAGAATCAACCCCATTAGGTTGTTGGGAGGATTAAGTGACATCATAGGTGTCAAGAATTTAGAACAGTGTCTGGCATGTAATAAGCACTCAATGCACAGATCGCCACTGGTGTTTTTTTTTAATAATACCACTGTATCCTGATGCCTTCTAGATGTTAGCCACAGCACTAGGCTCTCCGTATACGTCATCTTAGTCCTCACCACAGCCTTTGAAAACAAGTACTATTATCCCCACCGTACAAGGGAGGGTGCTAACACAGAGCTAAGAAATGGACAAGACAGTATCTGAACCCGGAGCAAGCTGATTCTGAGATTGCATTTCTCCAAGACATCAAGAGATCTTTAACTCTTGATTTGCTTCAGTAAAAATAAGGCAGAAAGTACAAAACAGGGGCGCCTGGGTGGTTCAGTCAGTTGGGTGTCTGTCTTCAGCTCAGGTCATGACCTCAGGGTCCTGGAATCAAGTCCCGCATCAGGCTCCCCACAGGAACCTGCTTCTCCCTCTCCCTGTGTCTCTGCCTCTGTGTGTCTCTCATGAATAAATACATAAAATCTTAAGAAAAAAAAAAAAAAAAAGCAAAAAAACTGAACTTCCGAAGCCCCCTCCTGCTTTCTTCCCTTCACTAACCTCTGACCCTGACTTCTAACACATGGGTTAATTTTGCCAGTTTCATTTTATGCAAGTGGAATCACATAATATGTACCCTTTTATGTTTGACCTCTTTCAACACAGTGTCTGTCTCATTCATGACATTGTGCATGGTTGCAATTCCTGCAATTGCTGTTGGTGTCTTATACCCTATAACTATACTACCATTTATTTTTCCCTTCTACTGTTGTTAGACACTGAAATTATTTGAGTTTGGGGCTACTGTGAATAGTGCTGGTTTGGAAATTCTTGCCATGTCTTTTGGTGCCCATGTGGACACATTTCTATGGAGTATTTAGCAGAATTGTTGGTCCTAGGGCATGGGTATGTTCAGCTTTAGGAGCATGAGTATCTTTTATAATTTGTTTAAAAAAGAAATGGATATAAATCATTGTAGCACCATCTGAATTTGATCCATCTGATTACCTTTCAGACATCTTTATCTTCTATACGTCATATCTATGTCCTTATCATCTCATGTGGTATATGAGCAGTTATATCTGTAAGAACTAGGTCCTGAGTCCATGGTCAAGTACGCGGGCTCCTTCAAGACTAGAGTTCTTCAGGAAATCATTTTTAATGTTTATCGCATTTACCAAGAAGGCGGTGTACAACACCCATGAAAGTACACTGCAGGCCTCAGTACAGAGGAGTGTTCCAGCTCACCCACGATAAGGCTAACAACAATATCAACAATCACACAGGGTGCTAAGTGCCATACAGAAATTACCTTCTTTTCCCTTAGGGGTTCATGGTATATTTCATTCTGACTTTGGCTTGGCTGAAACTTTCCAGGCCCACTGGCTGGGCAGGCTGGATCTGTCTATCCCTAGTCATCTTCATTTGACACAAAAATTGTCCCCAAATCCCCTCTTACCCACCCTGGCAGCCTTCTCTCTAATCCTTCCAATCCTCTGCACTTCTGTTCTCCACTGTCCACGTGGGCATGGAATCCCACAGCTGGACTGTCAATTCTCGCAGGTGAGGCAATGGCTTCTGGCTTTTCAGGGGATTGGGGAGCAGAGGTACTCTCTGAGATGCTCTGAGCTCCAGGAGCCCCAGGACTGAGGCCACAAAGCAGGTGGAAGGCCACCACAGCTAACCCTCATGGGTACAGCAGGCTCTGGGGTGAGGAGCCCAAGAGAGTCCTCTCTACCTCTCATATTATACCTGCACCATCATTAGCACTTCTTGGAGCAGAGCTGTGTGCCAAGATATCACCAATGAAATACCAACAGTTATGGGTTGTCAAGAGGCAGAATATAGTGGTTAAAGCTGGCCTGGGATCCAGTCTGTCTCACTTCAAATCCCAGCTTGGCAATTTACTGATTGCCCTGTGTATCTGTGTCATGGGTTGTGAGGAGCACAGAAGACAATGCGAGTGCACACATAGCACAGGGAGAGCATTCAAGAAATGTTAGCCGCTAATAAAATGGTTATTACGGGGATAACCTGGGTGGCTCAGCGGTTAACCATCTGCCTTTGGCTCAGGGCATGATCCCGGAGTCTGGGATCGAGTCCCGCATCAGGCTCCCTGTGAGGAACCTGCTTCTCCCCCTGTGTCTCGGCCTCTGTCTCTCATGAATAAATGAGTAAAATCTTAATAAAGAAAGAAAGAGAAAGAAAGAAAAGAAAGAAAGGAAAGAAAGGAAGAAAGGAAGAAAGGAAGAAAGGAAGAAAGGAAGAAAGGAAGAAAGAAAGAAAAGAAAGAAAAGAAAGAAAGAAAAGAAAGAAAGAAAAGAAAGAAAAGAAAGAAAAGAAAGAAAGAAAGAAAGAAAGAAAGAAAGAAAGAAAGAAAGAGAAAGAAAGAATATTATGAAATAGAGATTAAAGCCATGGGTTTTGAAGCCAGACCAGTCAGCCAATTCCAGCTCCATCACCTACTACTGTATGAAGCAGGCCTAGTACTGAACACTTGCATCCTTCAGTTTCCTCATCTGCAAAATGGGTATCTTAATAATTATATCTGCTTCATAAGATATGTGTAAAGATCACTAAGGGAATATACTGAGCACACAGAACAGTGCCTGGCATATAAAAAGTCCTATATTTTAACTATGACCATTTTAACTATGGTCATTATCACAAGCTGGTCAAAAAATATTTCTCACACAATCAAGTATAAATCAAGACTCTTGTGATTAACATGAGAATCTTTTTTTTTTTTTTTCTTAAGATTTTGCTTATTTGACAGAGAGAGTGAGCACTAGGAGGGGGAGTGTCAGAAGCAGACTCCCACTGAGCAAGGAGCTCAATGCAGGACTCAATCCCAGGACCCTGGGATCATGACCTGAGCCTAAGCAGACACTTAACCGACTGAGCCACCCAGGCACCCATAATACAAGAGTCATCTTAACACGGATATTCACAGATGAGTAACGTAAGGTAAATCCATCTGAAAACATTCCTGAATTCATAATACGTTTTCTTAATCAACTTCTTAATAGTTGAAGGCACAACCAATGCCATATGCTGGAACATTTTTTTAACAAGAATCAGCCCGCATATGCAAAGGGTAAAAACCAGTGGGCTTGTTTATTATTTTATCTTTACAGAGAACTGACCCCTAAAGAAGGTGTGCGACTTGCCCAGGGTCACCCGGTGTGGTGCTTAGGACTGGACTGGAGCTCAGCTTGACTCCTGGCCCTGGACACGTTACCAGGCACCCTACAGATGTTCTGGCAGCTTCCCCAGGCTTTCCTCTGAGACACACCGAAGTCAAATCATCCTTTAAAAATTAATTTTCTGGGGATCCCTGTGTGGCTCAGCGGTTTAGCGCCTGCCTTCGGCCCAGGGTGTGATCCTGGAGTCCCAGGATCAAGTCCCACATCGGGCTCCCTGCGTGGAGCCTGCTTCTCCCTCTGCCTGTGTCTCTGCCTCTCTCTCTCTCTGTGTGTCTCATGAATAAATAAATAAAAATCTTTAAAAAAAAATAATTTTCTGACATAGCTGCTTTTGCTCATTTTTAATCAATTTCTACCCTTTCCTTTATAAGGAAGTAGTTCAGTCAATGAAAAATTATGTAAATTCAAGCAAATTTCCTAACCTATGGGCACCGAGCTTCCCCTCTTTTCCTCTCCAGGAGTAAGGAGATGGTGTAGGCAATGAGCACAACTTGGAAGCCAGTCCCAGCCTGCCCCGTGCGCAAGAGTAACTGTTCGGTGCTCTCCCAAGTCCTGATCAGCTGAGGAGAGTGTGACCTCAGCAGTTAGGTGATAATCTCCTCTTGGTCATCTGCCTTGCTATAATACCGGAGAGCCATTTTTCTCCCCTCTCCTCAAAGACAAACCCTGACATCTGGGAGGTGGGGTAAGAGGAGAGTATTTGTCCACAAAGTCCCAACACAGCTTGGTGGATGTCATGCCAGCAGGCTCAAGTATTCACTTAAGTGCTATTCCAGGGGCACCCACTACATTTGGCATAGAGATTACTGAAAAAAAAAAAAATTCTTTGGAAGCACTTAAGGGCTATTCCCTTTGATTGACCCTCTTCCTCCTCTGTTCATAGATCAACCACAATCAGCGGGAGCAGCTAATATTTCCCAGGTGAAAAAGTGCAGGGCAAGGGCTATTAATACATAATCCGCCTTTATGGACGTGTCTTGCCTTTCACAATTTGACACACAAGCCCCGCTCTTTCCACCTTTAGGACATAAGTCTACTTGAGTATGAAAATAACACTCTTAAAAATCTGAAAAGACCCTCTGGCTACAAAGTGTCCATTATTGAGCTTCCCTTAGGATGCCAGAACAAAGGGTAAGGCATTCCCCCATAAAACCACACTGCTCTTAGCAAAGGCTTACTCAAGAGGCAAATGACAGCTCCTCCCTCGAAGAGCACCCCCTTATCTCTGGCCCCACCCCTTCCTGTCTTTTGTCAGTTGCCGAGAGAGAAAAACAGTCAACATAAACTGAGCAGCAATTTTGGCCTGGGTGTGGATTCTCTGAAGGCTTCCCTTGAAAGCAACTAGAGGAAATAAGAAATTGATATGGGGAAAAAAAAAAAAAAACCCACACACAACCTCAAGGAGATGGACAACTGTAGATCTGGAGCAAGAAGCGACAGAAAAAAAATCTCAGGGGACAGAAACAATGTGTGGCTCGATCATCAGGGAATCCAAGGTAGGGGCCCCAAGTGAAAAACTGGGAAAAGGAAGAAAGTTGGCTCATGTCCATTTAAAGTTGAAAACCTGGATCGAAATTTTAAGCTTATCACAATAGCACACATGAAAACAATGAGTGAAAGCAGCTCTTCTCACAAACACAGCATATGCTCCATAGGATTCTGCTCAGAAACAGGTCAAAATTAAGCTATGGTGTTCAGGATGCATATTTAGGTGGTAAAACTATAAAGAAAAACAAGAAAGTTGGTTACCGTAAGTCAGGATCGGATTATGTCTGGTGTGCTTGTTCTATTTCTTATTGGGGTGCTGGCAACGTTCTATTTCTTGATCTGGGTGGAAGATTATACAGGTATTTACAAGTGTTTGCCATGCAGCTATATTTTATGACTTTTTTATTTCAAAAAAGAAAAAGAAAACAATCTCAAGTACACACAAGATTACAGTTACATTCAGGAGCTTTAGCAGTTTAACAGAAGATTGGAGCCAGAACCAGAATAATTCATGCAAGAGAAAGCAAACATTGTTACCTAAATGAAAGGCACTCCTTTCCTCCCCTAATTTTAGCATTTGCTTTGGTGTGGAGACTCACAGGCTACACACATAATACCATACTAACAAAGTGTATCTGCCCACAATGATAAGTGTAGCACACCTACCAACCAAAAGGTGTGTGTACCTCTTTGTCACTGCTCACACCTCCTCACTCCTGTCCGTTGCTTCCAAAGCACTTTCATCAAACAACAACAACAACAACAACAACGCACTTTCATCTTGTTTAACTCACAGCCAGTGGTTGGGGTCATCCCCATTTCAGAGACCTAGGACGGGGGGAAGCCTCAGCTAGTAGAATGCTCACATCCAGCTACGGCTCAAGTAAGCAGCAGAAAGCAGACCACCATCAGATCCCGACGACCACCACAGGCCCCTCTATGACAACGTTCCTGTCCCCAAGAGGTGAGGAGGCACACATTCCTTCCGTGTGGAAATAATGAGATGAAAAAACAAGTGAATTACCTTGAGCACGAGTGTCACCTCCACTGAGTCACTTTCACTTTTTAATTAAAGCAACTGCCAAGGGCATTATAAAGATTAGCTTCCCTCACTTCCCCATGAACACCTTGAAAATGGAGCTGTGTCCTCTCATATCTGGGGACCCCTCCCCTGGCTTTGCACAGTATATGCTCATTAAACATGTGCTCATAAAGAAATGAAGAAATACATGAAGGTACAAACCAATGAATTCAGTGCTGTGCTTTCCACGCCATTGCACAGTGCCACTCGCACTGACTTTTTAAAGCACTTAAAAAGATAGGCGGTAACTGCCCTTTTAACAGATTGGCAATCTATCCTCCTCCTCTTAAGAAAGGGTTTCGTGTCCTATATAAATTCAGAAGTGGAAAGGGCTGACAGGTTAATTATAGACACAAAGAGCAAGGACAAATGGACTATGAGGTAAGCAAGTTTAAATGTGCCTTCCCTGGACAACACTTATTAATAAGCCTGCCAGCGTTTACTGGGGACTGCCAGGTTCAGCTCTATGCCAGGCTTGGGGGGCAGGGGGTGGGTCTAGATAAGGGGAAGGCACAGTATCTACGCTTGAGTAATTCGCCTGGTGGCTGAGCAGACAGCATGTACCTGCAAGGATTATCAAAGAAGTCTCCTCAGGACAGCAGGTGGAAGAGATGCGGAATACGGCCTAAGAACCCAGGCATCTGCCCCTTAGGGGATGGGATGGTCAGAGAAGACCTGCTTACTGGGCTAGACCCACTTGGAAGGAAATGTGGCCAGGACTGTGGCTGGCAGGGAAGCCAAGTCTTTGCCTCCTGCACCCCCCACCATATTCCCTCAGCTACTGGAGGCAGGGATTCAAGCAAAAAAACAAAAAAGAAAACAAAACAAAACCCCACAGGGATCTTCCCCTTCCCACTCCATCCTCCCTACTAAGAATAAAGAGATGTTCAGATAGCGGAGGAGGCAAGTTTAGGGTCAGCTTCACCAAGCAGATGGCCCCAAGAATGGAACAGGAGGCTTCTAGGCAGGGCGTGAACACCACAGAATGCTTTTTGCTGTCCTTCTTCTTTAGGTCGGAAAGTATTTATTGGCCACTTTGTAGGCGCAGGCAGTGATTAGGGCAACCCCACCTGGACAGCACAGTTAGTCCAGCCCAGGTGACCAAAGCCTGGGCCTCCAAACCCTGAGTCTGAGTCTCCCTGGGGTTTCTGCTTTATGGAGGGGGGTAATGGGCCTGGTGGTCTCAGATGGAACCTGGGCCCTCCCAAAGCAAGGGGGCCCGGCCAAAAAAGTTTTCAGGTACCCGTCCCCTGGTCCCCTCGGGCGGCAGGGTAGGAGCCCCTCCCCACGCAGTATTCCGGGGAACGGCGGCTCTCCGCTTGCGACCCGGGAACGCCGGGCAGAACGCGGCGCGGCCACCTCCCCGGGAGGAAGGGAATGCCCGAGCGCTTACCTGAGCTGGTCTCAAAAATCTGGGCTTTTCTGCAAAACCTATGAGGGAGGTGAGATCTGGCCACAGAGCGAGCTAAGCGTTTACCAGTGGTTTCGGGAATTCACCACCTGCCCGGGCCCCTTCCCGCCCACTCCACCCGCTTCGGGGCTGTCCAGCCGCTTCCAGTCCGCCCCGCGCCACCGGGCGACTCGCGGAGAAGCGCGGCGGGTAGGGGGGCGCGGGGTCTGCGGGGACCCTCCTGCCCCGCGGCTGACGAGGCGCGTCCACAGCCCGGGCCGCGCTTCCGGGGCGAACCAACGAGCGCAGCGGCGGGGAGCGGGGAGCGGGGAGCGGGGAGCGGGGAGCGGGCTCGGGCCGAGGCGCACCTGGACGCGCGCCGCCGCCGCCTCCGCCCGGCCTCCCCGCCGCCCCCGCGCGCCGCCGCCCAGCCCGGTGCGCCCCGCGCCCTGCGCGCCCCGCTCGCCCTTACCCGGGAAACGGCCAGGGGTTGTTCGAAGTCTTTGCCCCCCACGAGGCGGAAGCCCCACGGCCCCGGGCCCTGGAGCACGATCTGCTGGGTGGCCATGGCGCGGCGACCCGCGGGAACCGACGCGGCAGGACGCGCTGCGCTGGGCTCCCCGGCAGCGGTCGGACCAGGAGCGCGCGGCGCGGGCCCGGGGAGCCTGGGCGGGCGGGAGGAGGGAGCGCGGGGGCGGGGGCGGCTCCGCCTCGGCCGCCCCGCCCGCCCTCCCGCCCTCCCGCAGCCGGCGCGCCCGGGGCGGGGCGGGGCGGGGTGGGGTGGGGGGTCCTGGGTTCGCCGCGGCCCGGCCCCAGGCGCCCCCCCGGCCGCCCCTCCGCTCCCCTCCCCGCCGCCGCCGCGGGTGCTAGGGGACAGCCCGCCGGCCCGGCTCGGCGCTCTCCGGAGGGAGCCGGGAAGTGCCGTGCCAGCGCGACCCCCTGAGGCCAGTGCATTTTCACGTTTGCTGCCTGTAAGGGGCAACGATGTTTAAAAGGTACTTTGGAATGGTCTCATTTGATGCGATGTAGCAGTCAGGGCGTTTAGCCCCATTTTACAGGTGAAGTAACTGAGCCCGCCAAGTTAGAAGACTGGTCGGTCGGGGCCACACGGCTGGTCCGGGATGTAACCGTACCGCGGCCTACCACTGCCGGGGCTCCGCGTGCTGGAGAACCTCAGCCTGGAACTTTTCTAATGCTAATAAGACCATCCCACGCCGTCGGAACTGGACTTCAAAACTTTCCTAGAAACTGTCCCTCCGGGCTGGAGTTCCCTGTAGGTTCTGACCTTCCCAACAAATCAGACCTCGGGTCTGGGGTGGGCCAAAAGCTAAGTGCATGGAAAGACCCCTGGGTTGAGGACAAAAACCTGAGTTCCCAGCTTGCTACCAGCCTTGTAACTGGGCTCCCTGCCATCCTGGCCCTTGAGTGCATTCCCCACACCAGACCAGCCAGACCAGACCCCCCCGCTGTCCCCTGGGTCTCCCCACTCCAAGTAAAGCTGAAGTCCTTAAAATGCTTATAGGGCCACCCACAGAATGGCCCAGCCCCCTCTCTGATCTCATATCCTCCTGCTGCCCCCCACCCCACACTGGCCTGGCTCCTGCCTCCAGGCCGTGGCCCTCCCTGTAGGGCCTCTGTCTGGAATGCTCTTCTCCCAGCCGTCCATGGCTTTCTCTTTGTTCAGACGTCATCACACCAGTGAGGCCATTTCTGAGCACTGTATTTGAAACCTTCTCTCTAGACTGCCCTCTCACCTTCTCTACATTATTTTTCTCCACTGTATTTATTACCACGTGACATATTTAATATTTTACTTGTTTGTCCCATTCCCATCCCTAAGCATTACTTCCGTGAGGGTAGCAGTATTTAACTGTTTTGATCACTGCTGTATCCCAGTGTCTAGAATAGTGCCTGACACCTAGTATCTAACGAATGCAATACACTGGCCAACCTTATGATCACTGGCCCTCTGTGGGGCCAGGGTCTTCATAGATTTCTTGGCACTCATTCATAGTGGCACCCAGGCCCCAGCACGATGCTTGGCACAGACCCCACGCTCGACGCATTTTGTGTCTCCCTGTAATCCTGGCATACCTGCCAAGGAGTCCTGTGCACAGATTTACACATAAATGGATTACCTCCCTTGTCCAATTGTGTCATGGCACAAATGCATATATCTGGGAGTGGTTTGCTTGTTTTTAGAAATCAGAGTGGATTTATGTTATCTACACATCCCTCTCATTCCCTTGCACCCTGGAATTCTTTCTTGAATCTGAGAAAAAGGAATGGAGGTACAGCCAGGAACCAGTCCCCTGCTTTGTCAAAGCCAAAAAGACACCTTCTTTGATTGGATTCTATTGATTAGAAAACATGTTGGTGTTTTGAGTCCGTGCAGACTTTTGGAGAATCCCTAAATTCTGAGTCTGCCCTGAGATGTGCAGCCAATTTGAATATTTTGTATCCTAGGAGGAGAAGAAGGTTGAAAAGCCACAGCTTCTGTGCTCCCCAAAGGTGGGGGCTGCCTCTTATTCCCAGGTATTATGCTAGCACGAACTTGATACATCATAGGTGCCAATAAGTGCTTATTCTATATAATATTCTTTACAAATATAGGGCACTAGTACTTCTGTGAGCACTTGGGAGTCAAGTTGCTTCATTTAGCTGTTAAATGTTCTCAGTTGCAGACTGGCTTTCCATAGTGAGAGCTATAAACGTCAACCCTTTGACCCACTCATCCTCTTTCTGGGCACTGATTCCCAGGACATAACTTAAAAGAAGAAAAAAAGCTATATGTACAAAGATATTTATAGCCACATTATTTATAATGACAAAAAACTGGAATCAAGCAATAGCAGAAAGTGGCTAAATATGGTATTACCATGAGAGAATAGTACACAGCATGAAAATGAGAACAGTGAAGACTATGCACAGGCAAGGAAATGTGCTTTCAAAATAGGTAAAAAAAAAAAAAGTTTACAAAATTACTTGTAAACCCAATATTATGATTTATAAACAAAATTATTTGTAAATTTTATGTTAAAAAATAAAATCCATGGGGGCATCTGCCTTTGGCTCGGGTTGTGATCCTGGGGTCCTGGGATTGAGTTCTGCATCAGACTCCCCGCAGGGATCCTCCTTCTCCCTCTGCCTGTGTCTCTGCCTCTCTCTCTATGTCTCTCATGAATAAAGAAATAAAATCTTTTTAAAAAATAAAAATAAATAAAAACCATGTCTACCTGTTGTTAAAAATTAGGAGAAAGTACAAAAACTAACTTTGCATTGGGGGGTGGAACTGGGGAAATGTTTAAAAGATCATTTCCTCTAATGATGATGTAAAGTTTTCAAAATAAAAATCAAGGTCCTTAGATGGAGACTAAATGCTAATCTAATCTTTGTGTGGGGGCTAGGGACTTCATCTGCTCTTTTGATCTTTCTTCCTGTGCCCCAGAAGGAGCTCTGAGCTGGGCACACAGCTTGTATTCAGAAAATACCCCCTAACAGACTGACAGCTCTGACCCCAAATGCAAGCAAACTTGTCTTAACTTCAACACTATTACTTATTTATCTATACCCTCTAGTTCCCTCTGACCCTTAACTCCTGCCCAATACTAAATGAATGGCCTTAAGCAATCTCTGAAATTCAGTTGCCTGGTGGTTGTTATTATTATTATGCATTCCATAAACGTTTGTTGACCTAAAGAGCCTCCATCAAATATCTGAGGGGGGGGGGCGGCAGGGTTGCAGAAGAATTCAGGAGAAATGGAAGCAAGGAGGGTAGGAAGAAGTGGGCTAGGAAGTCGGGGGGACAGTGGGCCTTCCCAGCTCTCAATTTTACAATGTGGACCCGGTGGAAGGTCACTGCCGTGGGGTCCCGGCTGCCTTCTGCAGAGCTAGCACCCCCCATCCAGGGTGCCCCTGCTAGGACCCTCCAGAGCCGCTCTGCGGAGATTTTGCTTCCTGGAACAACAGCCCTAGGTCTTAAGGACTGGGAGTCCAGGACTGTGCCCTTCGGCTTGACAGACGATGATTTTATTTAACCTCCGGGACAAGTCCTGTACTTGGCCAGAGGATGCAGAGCTGCCGTTCCTGGGGTGGCCGCGGGCCCGCCCCGGGCCGAGCGGTTCTTGCAGGCTGGAGGGGCAGCGTGCGCGGGGACCTGAGGCCGGCCCGGCCTGGGGCAGCCGAGGGGGACGCAGCAGCTCCCGGGTCCCCCGACAGGGGCAGCTGCCTGGGGCTCCCTGGTCAACCACATCCCCGCGACTAGCTCCTCTGTCCTTTCAAAAGATCCGAAACCCCCGCTCACGGGCTTGACAAAGGCAGCTTTCCCTGCCCCGTCCGAGCCCGGCAGTCGGTCTCCTTCAGTCCCCAGCCCTGCTCCGAGGGTCAGCGGGACCTTTCCCTGGGATGCGCGCTCCGGGCGCTCCGGGACCCCGGGGAACCCGCGGGGAGGGCGCCCGGCTGGGCCAGCGGCTCCTAACGCTCGCTCTTCTCCCACTTCCTGCTGCAGCCCCGAGGGAAACCCTGAAGTGGCCGCTTGGGATTGGGCGCCCCGGGATTCCAGCCCGCTCTGAGCATGCTCCGTGGCGCCTCGGGCCGTAAGGACACCCCCGCAGCACCCGGCGGCAGCCTCCGCGGCCTGGGGGGTGTAGACAGATGGGCTGGTGTCGGGGTTGGCCTTGCGCAGAGCAGACGAGCAGCTCTTTTGTCCACCCGCCTCCTGGCTCCCTTGACATGTGGCACAAAAGTTGCCAAAGGCAGAGAAGATGCCTGGACCACTACCAGTTTTCGAGCAACCCTGCATAGTAAAAGAAGAAATTCCAGGGGCGCCTGGGTGACTCTGTCGGTTTCATCATCTGCCATTGCTCAGGTCAGGATCCAAGGGTCCTGGGATGGAGCCCCTCGTTGGGCTCCCAGTTCAGCAGGGAGTCTGCTTCTCCTTCTCCTTCCAGCTCCTGTCTCTCACACCATTTCTGTCCCTCTCTCTCAAATAAGTAAATAAAATCTTAAAAAAGAGAAGAAATTCCAAAACTGGATCATAGATAGGTGATTCACATTAAATTCTTATATTGAAGAAGTTAAAACAAAAAGACAATGTCATGTAATAGTGTTGTTCACAAGATAATTAATGGATTAATAATGTAATTTATCTGCTAATGGGACCTGAATTTATAGGTCCCATTTATGTGTGATGAACATATTTCATTGCTGTGTTCTGTATTTCTGTGGCTTTATATGTAACCTCATCTAGACAAATTTCCTGTCTGAATTTGAGTCTTTAGCTCACCTGGAGCCACCTTTCTGCTCCTCCCCCTTGCCAAAGAGGAAAGGTAGCTTGGGGTCAGAGTTACCCAACGGACTCTAGCCCTATACCCAGACAATAAACATTGTCCTCGTTACTAAACAGTGACTATGAGTCAGAGTGTGCGCTAGAACTTGACATACATCCTTTCATTTCATCAGGACAAGAGAAGTGTCTTGATGCCCTTATTATGGGAGGAAGCAGAGGCACTGGGCCACTGCCCAGACCCCCTTCATCGGAGGACTTGTTGTTCCAGCTCCTGGGAGGTGAGCGGCCTCAGGCCTCCAGCCCTGTCAAGGACTGCCTCCAACTGTCAAGAGCAGCCTTGCCCAACGGCATGCCCAGCCCCAGGCAGCCTGTGTCTGGTGACTGATCTAGGTGGTGCTGATGAAGTGACCGTTTGGCCCAAGATGGGACAACTCTGATGGATCATTTGGCCCCAGAGCTCCCTGTGGAATAGGTCGAGCCTGTCAGGTCTAGGTGGCAGCTCATACTCCGTCTGCTCGATCCAGTTTCCTCCCCACTCTCTTCCACAGACATATAAGGACGCTTCTTCTTCTTTTTTTTTAAAAGATTTTATTTATTTATTCATGAGAGACACAGAGAGAGGCAGAGACACAGGCAGATCAAAAAGCAGGCTTCGTGCAAGGAGCCCAATGTGGGATTCAATCTCGGGACTCCGGGATCACACCCTGAGCTGAAGACAGATGCTCAACAGCTAAGCCACCCAGGTGTCCCTATAAGGACCCTTCTTAATAAATATCCTGCATGCTACACACTGTCTCTGGGACCAGTGAACCCAGCCTACAATAGGCCCAGAGAAGTTAAGAGACTTTCCTAAAATTACTCAGTAACCAAGTAACAAGGCAGAGTCTGGGCTGGAGAAGTAGAGAGGAGCAATAGGGTCTGAGGGCTTTGTGTTAGAAGAGGGAGGGGCAGGAGGCTATTCAGAGGTTCCTAGGATCCCAGAAAGATGCCTCAGGCCCAGAATTCATGAAGGGCCAGATCTTCCTGTTTTACCAGCAAGGACTCCCATAGCCCAAATGCCCGCAAATCAACTAGACTAGATCCTTAGGAATGGCTTTTTGGACTTCCTCCACGGAGGAAGTGGAAATTGCAATAAGCTTTTTCTTCTTTTCTTTTTTTTAAGATTTTATTTATTATTTGAGAGAGAGAGAAGGAAAGAATGAGCAGTGGGGAGGGGCACTGAGAGAGAGAGAGAGAGAAAGAGAGAGAGAGAGAGAGAAGCAGACTCCCCAGTGAGTAGGAAACCTGATGTGGGGGTTCATCCCAGGACTCCAGGATCATGACCCAAGCCAAAGGCAGACACTTAACCGGCTGAGCCACTCAGGTACTCCTGCAATAAACTTTAAAAGTATGAACACATATGGAAGTAGAGAGTCCATACCAAGTGGCGGAAACAGGACAAGGTAGTAGGAGGGGCAGGAGACAGTCAGCTGGAGTGACGTTATTGGATGTCAGGCAGGCTGGAAAATTCTGTGGGGAGGGCTCTGAATGTCAGTGACCTGATGTGTTGTGTAATGGGGACAGGCAAAGGCATTCCCTTAGCCTCATCTCATTCCAACCATTCTCTCTCTCTCTCTCTGTGATATCCTCCCCCAAATCCATTTCCTCTCAGGGCTGGCCTGTGCTGCTGGCGTGGTCTGGCAGTGGCTGATACTGAAATCAACTATTTATAGTATTTGAGGACAGACGGAATGGCAGGGCCAGTTTCCATGACGCCAGGGCTCCTACAGGGTGGCTTCCTCCCTGCTGAGTCCCCACCACCAGCTCTGGGTCCATCTACTTTTCTATAACCTCTAGCTCTCTACTTCCACGTAGTCGTTCCTTAGGCAGCATCAGGGATGGTGCCACGTGAGAACAGAGGAAGAGGCCAACAAGTGATGATAATGCCACCACCTGTCACCCTACTCCCTGTGTTAGACCACATTCCAGGCTGAGGAGAGGTCTCAGCTCTCACCACTGGGTGATGTGGGCCTGGGGTCTTCTCCTCCCAAGTCTAGCCACCTAGCCTCTGCCTTCACTTCCCACCTGTTGACCACCTGAAGTTATAAATCTCCAGACAGAAGTCTGGAGGTAGAAGAGTACAGAAAAAATTAAGGTGAGAAAATGAAGATAACTACTCCCCTAGTCAGATGTTCAGCTTCTATTTTGTGTCCTCCAAGCACCATGAAAAGAGAGTTCTGCCATTTGTCAGCTGTGACAATTTGACAAGTCATGTAGCCTATTGTTTCTCTCTTCTCTTTCAGTTAACAACGATTTATCCCATTTGCTACGCACCACCACCGTTCTATGTGCTAGAAAATCAACAGCAAACTAAACAGCCACAGACTTTCTCTCTTGTGGAGCTTATTGCATTTTAGTGTAATGGACAAACAAAATAAGTAAACTATATGGTATGTTTTGTGTACGTATGTTTATGTAGGTGTACATGTATTTAAATAAGTATATGTATGTGTATTTACATGCATATGTTTTTTCCGGCCAAAAGGGCCTATAAACAAAGATACTCCAGAGCAATGAGCATACCTGGCATCCTGATCTTGGTTTCTAAATACCATAAAAGGAATCCAGGACTTCTCAAAGAAATTCTAGAGCTGCAGCAGGAGAGCTACATGTTTAACCTGGGATAGATTGTTATATTGTAAGGAAGGGTGAGAACGTGGAGGGTGCACAGAAGCCTGTGAAAGGGCTCTCCCTGGCCAAGTCTGAGACAATTTATTAAATAATAAGGCATTCTAGCCTATTGGGAAAAATAAGAATCTAAAAGTCCATACAGTAGATAAATAGCTAGAGAGATTAGACAGACAGAAAAAGGCAGGTAGGGAGGCAGGAAGGAAGGGGAAGGAAAGGTTCTCGCTTACAGTAGAATTTTGAGTTCCAACCAGTAAATGTAGAGGGCGTAACAGAGTTTGAGAATCATCATTGTGAAGCTATCATAATAAAGATCAATTTGGGCACAAATCATTGCTGAAGGCAAAATCGAGGATGAGAGTGTGATGAGAAGCAGGATATTTGCATAGTCTTTTTTTTTTTTAAGATTTATTTCTTCATTTTAGAGAGAGAGAGAGTATGGGAGGGAGGGGCAGAGAAAGAGGGAGAGAGAGAGAAAATTGCAAGCAGACTCTGCACTGAGCGTGGAGCCCAACACGGGGCTCGATCCCACAACCCTGAGATCATACCCTAAAACCAAGAGTTGAACGCTTAATAGACTGTGCCACTGAGGTGTCCCTGCATAATCTTAAAGTAGCTCCCCAACAGATTGCTTATTAGATGCAAAGGGAAAAATAACAACAGGTGGCAAAATCTAACACCATCTTGCCAGAAGGTCAAAATTAACATCACTGATAAGGGGCAAAAGTACATTGTGTGGCTCAAATATGGAATCCAGAGAAGGACATGATATTATTCATGTAACATTCCATGTATACTCTAACTCTAATCATAAGGAAACATCATACCACCACTTTTGAAATCTAAAGGGATGGGGGAGGAACCATATTCTTCAAAAATGGTAATGTCATAAAGACAAAGTTTCTAGAAATATTCCAGACTAAAGGAGAATAAAGAGTCAGACCATATAAATGCAATGTATCTTGGAGGACACTTGACCTGGACTGGAGGGGAAAAATGGATACAGGTGGGAGGTTAGATTAAAGTATTGTATCGGTGTTCAATTTATGGGTAGAGAACTAGATTATGGCTGTGTAAGAGAATATCCCTATCTTTAGGAAATGAACACTGAAGCATTTAGGGGTAAAGGGCAATGTGTATGTAACTTATTCTCAAATAGTTCAGGAAAAAGTTGCGTGTGAGTACATCTTATGTGTGTGTGTGTGTTTGTGTGAAGGGAGGGAGGGTGCAAATGAGACAGGTAAAGGATAGATGGATATTCTTTGTATTGTCCTTATTCTTGGAACTTTTCTGTAATCTTTTTTTAAAAGATTTTATTTATTCATGAGAGACACACAGAGAGAGACAGAGACATAGGAAGAGGGAGAAGCAGGCTCCATGCAGGGAGCCTGACTTGGGACTCGATCTATGGACCAGGATCACACCCTGAGCCGAAGGCAGACACCCAACCACTGAACCACCCAGGTGTCCCCTTTTCTGTGATCTTGAACTGATCTCCAAATAAATTTTTTTAAAGGAAATCATATAGAATGACAGATGGTATTATACTCTATGGAAAGGTATTATACTCTATGGAGAAAAGTATGGATTGCAAATGTTAATAATGAAAATGATGAGGGAGGATTTCTCC
Organism: Canis lupus familiaris; assembly: GCF_011100685.1. Classification (NCBI taxonomy): domain Eukaryota; kingdom Metazoa; phylum Chordata; class Mammalia; order Carnivora; family Canidae; genus Canis; species Canis lupus. The sequence goes on from NC_049249.1 coordinate 9,008,432, forward strand.
AGGAAAGTGATCTGAGTCAAGACCTGAACAGGTGAGTGAGTATGTAGCTCTCTGTGGGGGAAGAGCATTCCAGGCGGAGGAAATAGCACGAAGATAATGGGAACCAGCCTGGCAAGGTGGCAGGGGGCTGGAGCAGAGCGCAGGCAGGTGTAGAGGTGAGGTCAGAGGAATGCTGGCACCTGGCTGGGCAGTGCGCTTCCTGCGTGGGGCTGTCTAAGAACTGCCTAAGAACCGCCAAGAGGAAGGTCTGAGAGCTTTGTGCTGTGGATTCACATGATCTGCCTTTCATTTCCCTCACCCTGCTGTGCTGAAACAAATGGAAGAGGAGGCAAGAGCAGCAGCAGGGGACCAGTAAGTGGGTTGTTACAATAATCTAGGCGAGAGGTGTTTATTGGCGGGGCCTCAGGGTGGGAGCAGAGTCTGTGAGCGGTGCTTGGATTCTGGCTCTATTTTAAAGCATTTGCTGATGGATGGGAAGGGCAGTACAGGAGGGGGGGTCACGGATGGCTCATGTGTTCTGGCCTGAACAGCAGCTACAAGGATGGAATTGCCATTCACTGAAATGGGGAAGCCTGTGGGAGAAGCAGCTTTGAGGGTGTGCTGAGGAATTTGGTTCTGGACATATCTAAGTATCAGTTGCCTGGTAGAGATTTCCATGGAGATGTGGAACAGGCAGTTGTAGGTAGGAGTCTGGGGTGCCTGGGAGAGACCCAGGCAAGAGATGGGCACAGGGAGGATTTTAGACCTAGGAGTGGATGAAGGCATTGGGGAGGGGGGCAAGAAGCAAGGGCCGGGGATTGGGCATTGGAGCCCCAACTGTGAATGCTGGCCCGGGGAATGGGTAATGAGGAGGAGCTGCCAATGCAGATGGGGAAGGATCCAGCTATGAGGTGGACCAAGACTGAGAGAGAGAGAGCGTGGTGTCCTGGGAGCCAAGGGGAGAGTATTTCAAAGAAGAAGGAGTAGTCAGGTGTGTTGGTGTGTTGGGAAAGTCCAAGGAGTTGAGAATTGAGAACCGTCCATGGGATTAATGCTGTTAAAGTCATTTCAATGACTAAGAGCTTTGGTAGGCTAGCAAAGTCCTAACACTTGTACTATGACTGCTTGCCTTGATCCCAATGCTCTGTGTTAAGGAGCCCCACTTTAATTCTTTGGAAATTTTCAAGAATACTAAAGCCATTCATCTACAATTGGACTCCCAAGCTGAAGGTGATGAGGGCACTTCTAAACCCACGATCATTTTGTGGGTATAAAGCAAGAAGTTTTCAGGAAGTGGTATCAGTTGAGGGAGGGTGTAAGATGATGAATTCTTAATGACTAAGAGGTAAAGACAAATCCAAGAGAAGTGCCAAGGAAGAACTGACAGGTCTTGTCAACAGTTATATATGATAATGTGTATGTGTTGAAAGCCCTAAACATGATGTGCCCTTTGATCTAGCCATTCCACTACTAGGAATTTGCCTAGAAAAAAAAAAGTAGGCATTCAAAGTACTAAGAGTATGTAAAGGGTTGTTCATCATAGAATTGTCCATAATTGCAAAATATTGGAAACATCCTAAGTGTCAATAATAGAGGACTGCAAGGTATATCATGGCACATTTATACCATGGAATACCATGTACCAGTTAAATTAAGGTGTAGGGGTGAATATATCTTGTCAAGAAAGGTGTTTTTGTTAAGTGAGAAGAGCAGGTTACACACACACACACACACACACACACACATATGTGTAGAACGCAGGAGGTTATATCTCAGTGGTAATGATAAGTGTTTGGCTTTGATAACTTTGTACTATTTAATTTAAAAAGTAGGAAAAAAGTAACATAGAAAAAGGGGGTAATGTTAAAGTTAGGAGAATAGATAAAATTGCCCAGGCAACAGATTATGGGAAGAAGCTTGGGGAACATCCATATTGAAGGAGTGAGTAGAGGAGGAAAAGCTGAGAAAGAATTTGAAGAACCAGTGAGGGGAAAGGCAGGAAGATCTGATGGAAGCCAAAGACCAGGTGAATGCCAGGAATGGCTTGCTTGTGATCTTCACTGCTGGTTAGCTACCCAAAGTCATTCCCAACTGTCTTCCACCTTGCCCATCGCCCTCTGGCAATTTCTTTACAGGTAGGAGTAGCCATGGGATCAGCACCAGCCAATGAGATGTGGGAAAATATGTACTGGGGGTTTTCGGAAAAGATTTTCCTTCCTCCAGGAAGGCGTGAACAGACCAAACCTCTGTCCTGTGTTGCTTCCTGTTTCCTGCCTTCAAATGCAGTTGTATGGGATGCGATGCTTGGGGCTGCCACCTGGCCAGCTTGTAATCACGAGAGAAAGGCCGGGGGGGTCAGATATACTAACCCAGAGCCTGTCTTCTTTTCTTTTTTTTTTTTTTTTTAATTTTTATTTATTTATGATAGTCACAGAGAGAGAGAGAGAGGCAGAGACACAGGCAGAGGGAGAAGCAGGCTCCATGCACCGGGAGCCCGACGTGGGATTCGATCCCGGGTCTCCAGGATCGCGCCCTGGGCCAAAGGCAGGCGCCAAACCGCTGCGCCACCCAGGGATCCCCTGTCTTCTTTTCTGTGAGATAATGAGACACATCTGTTACCATAAACTGTCACTTTTGGGGGCCATCTGCTATTGTGCTTGAAGTCATTCACTGGCAGATAATAGGGAGAGTACAAAGTTCTGGGGCCCCTCTGAGCTTTGCAGATCTATAAACGATACATACAGGAGCCACTGTGCAGGTGACAAAGGGTTGGTGTGGTGAGGAAGTACAGGCCACGAGGCTGGACCACACTTCTGAGAGGCTTGTGAGTGGTAGGAGATATGATGACATGTAGTCAGCAGGGATACCTGAAGACTTCTTCTGTGCCTTTGCTGCGATCTTGACTCTGGCAGGAGACTGAGGAAACAAACCTGTTTTTGAACTTTTAATGTTTAAACACACAGTAAGTGTTCATCAAATGGTGATCACTATTGTCATTATTCCATGAGATCATTCTTGGAGACGTTATAATCTCTAGGTGAAGTTTAGGTGTTCCGAGGTGTACTGGTTGGCAGATCCCTCTCTGCTCTCTGCCCCTTGGAGGCAGTGCTGTGTGATCCAGTTACTTGCTGGGTATCCTTGGGCCAAACCCCTCCGTCTCAGGTGCCTCCCCTGTTATTGGAGATCAGAATGCCTACCTTGTAGGGTCAGCATGAGAAATTAATGAAAAAATGCATGAGAAATGCTGGTACGGGGTAGACACTGGAGGTACAGGAATGCTCCATGGTGGGCACTGCAGGTTGCCTTTCAAACATCACATTGTTTTCCTCCTTCTTAACAGAACCAACCTTGGTTCAGGTATCTCCTCCTCCACCCTAGCTCAGAGAGCTGACGTAGAGTTTCTGAGGTCTCACAACCTAAGTACCAGAGGCAGCACTTGAACCCAGGCCTTCTGACTTTCAGCCCATTGTTCTAATACCTCTTCTTCCAGGAAGAATTAGCACATTTATCCAGTAAGATTACTAGGTTTTAGAACTTCTAAAGTGTGGTCCGCTTGTCCCCATGAACAAGAGACAGCAGCCACAATGGCTTTTATGATCTAGTCTTAGGAGTGACACACCATTTCTTCTGTCACATTCTACTGGTTCCACGATCAGCCCTGACAATGTGAATTGTGTGAATACTGGGAGGTGGGGTTTGCCAAAGGCATTTTTGGAAGCTGGTTACCACAGCCTCTTAACATTATTGTGAAGACAGTTTTGACTTTTAAAGCTGCTGAAAGGGCCTGGGAACTCCAACAGGTCCACAGGCCATACTTGGATATTCGGTGACCTTGATGATACAAGCTCATGTCAATCTACCTGTTTTCTGCTACTCTTTGTTTTTGTTTTTGTTTTTTTTTTAATTTTTAATTTTTAATTTTTTTAATTTTTATTTTTTTTATTTTTTTTTAATTTTTTATTTATTTATGATAGTCACAGAGAGAGAGAGAGGCAGAGACACAGGCAGAGGGAGAAGCAGGCTCCATGCACCGGGAGCCCGACGTGGGATTCGATCCCCGGTCTCCAGGATGGCGCCCTGGGCCAAAGGCAGGCACCAAACCGTTGCGCCACCCAGGGATCCCTCTGCTACTCTTTGAAAGATGATTCTCAGCTCTATCTCATTTTTGCAGATTCATCTAAGTTTGTCAGTCTCATTTTTTAAAAAAGTCATCTCTACGCCCAACTTAGGGTTTGAACTCATGTGATCAGGAGTCGCATGTTCCACCCACTGAGCCAGCCAGGAGCCCTGGTCAGTCTCACTTCAAAACCAGTAAGCCAGAGGGCCAGACTCCTAATCTGCCCAGTATTTTGCCTCTGATGACACCAGGGTGAGAGTGCTGGAGGAGCAGAGTGGTTGTCCTCCAGGACAGACATCATAAACCAGTGTTACACGGTTATGAGATATCTCATCAAGGGCTTTTTCCATCTATTGGGTTCCTCTTAAATTTTCTTGAATATTTTCAATCTGAACCATCTGCCTGGCTAATCCATTCCACAGATGACTTGTATCAAGCAGTAACTTGATGTAAGAAGCAGTAACTTCTTTCATTTGTCTTAAAGGCCTCAGCTAACTGTTCCTGAGACAGGTTTGATCTCTACATGCAAAGACTTAGCAAATATACTTATGTACAACTCACACGAACATTCTTTATGACTTTTGGGATGCTAATCCTTTTTCCTTCAGAAGAGTGCTAATATTTTTAGCATGTGATACAGTTGTGTTGTGCCCTCATGATCACATCAAACCACTTGTCTGGGTGGCCATCCTGTGCCATGTTCTTCTCAAGACTTTGGCCAGCAGAGCCTCAGTATGTGGCCTACATAGAGCTCACTGACATTTGTATTGATAGGCTATAGTATTCCACTTTCCAAAGCTTGTCACCAAAGCTTGTTAGAGTCTAGCTTGCAGTGTGGACCACTGGGTTATCGATCCAGCTGCCTTCTTTTTTCTTAGAGCAGCACCCCTCCCCTGGCCTCCTACTCTGTCCCAGTCCACATGGTGCTGGTGAGGCTGACATTCACACTGCACCCGCTTTAGCAAGTGATTATCAAAGGAAGGATAACTATCCAAGTTGGACATGGCAGGGTCTGGAATTGTTTTCAGGGAAGCGCAACAGGAAGGCCCTTTTGCCTGGAAAAAGGAGTCAGAGATCTGTAAGAATGAGTCCAGAGCTGCCTACAGCTCATGTTTCCTATTGCTGCACTCAGTAGGTGAAAACGTAGCCAAATAAGACCAACAGTGCCAAGAATAAGACAAATACCAGAGTTTGAGAATCTGGATTCACTCCTGCCTAAGGCTGGTTCCAACTCCCTTCTTTCCGGTGATTTCACCCAAGAATGGCCAGTAGTGTTAGGTTTCTACCACTTATCATTGACAGAAGCCTTCATACAACTGATTCTTTCTGCCAAATTACATCGTGAGGGATCTCCCTGAAGGAGGATGTGTTAGGAGAAAATAACAGATGGCTGGAAATGCAAGTGAAGATCTAGAGAGAGGGCTGGCCAGTGAAAAGGCAGGCGAACCATGCGTTCCACGGAAGCAGATAATTGGGTGGTGTGGAAACAGACACTCCCATGGGCCTGGCGGGAATAGAAATTGGTGTGCAATCTATTTTGGAAGGCATTTTGGCAGTATCTCAAGATTTGAAAGGTTATCGCTTTCTGAGCCAATGATTGTATTCAATGCAGCATTGTTTGTTGTGGGGAATAAAAGCTGGCAGTATTTGCATCATCAATAGGGGATTGGTTAAGTAAATTATGGAATCATGTCCAAGCTCTATTATTAAGGGGAAAAAAATGTAAGACTATTCGAAGCATTTGTTTACAGACGTGTGTGCTTACTGTGCAAAGTAAGCTCAGAGGACGGTATAGCGGGTAGTCAGCCACAGTAATATGTGGGGAGGGGACTGTCATTACAGAAAATTCTCACCTATTTGTACGAGCCCAGAATAATTTGAGATTAATTGCTGTTCTATTTCTGCTGCTGTAAGGAAAAGGACTAATAACATATCCCTTCTTTCACTATTAGTATTGTGAGTTCTCAGATCTCCGGCCCCAGGGGTTCATTCATTTATTTACTCATTTACTCAATCAAGTGACTGAGTGCTATCTATGTTAGGCACGCCTCTTGGTGCTGGGTATATGAAAGCCAAATGGAATCATTATCCTCATGGGTTCTATAGGATTGTGAAACAAAGAGCAGATGCTGACGAGTTATGAAGCCCAGAGGAAGAGAAGGGGGAGAGGATGCTGCATGGAACAGTAGGGTTCTGTTATATATAATGTGGTCAGAGAAAGCCTCGTTGAGAAGGCAACATAAAGATGTAAAAGGAGGGAGGAAGAAAGCCATGCAGCTCCAGCAGAAAGGGTCTTCTGGATACACACAGAAGATCCTGAAATGTGCTTGATGATTCTGAGGCCATAAGGACTGTGTGGGTGGAAGGAACAAGGAGAAATGAAGCCAGAGGTAAGGGACAGGGGTCGGACAGCATAATAATGGACCTGAGGACACGGTACTACTTAGTGATGTGAGAAGCCACTAGAGGATTTTGGATACACTTTCAAATGATCACTCTGGTTGCTCTGTTAAGACCAGAGTAGAGGGAGCAAGGGGATGGGTGGTGGGTGGGAGAAGCAGGAAGGTGAGTTAGAAAGTGAGCGCAAGGATCCAGAAAGAAAATGACTTGTCATGATTGGATTCTAAATGTACTCTGAGAGTACAGCTGATGCATTTGTTGTAAGGGATGAACAGCATGAAAGTAGTGCCTGTGCTCCCAGGCTCAGTCCTGGGGCTGTCAGACCCCGAGAAGACAACCCTTCTACTACTTGAGGCCTAAGCCTACTAAAAGGGATGCCACTGAGTCACCACCAGAGGTGGCAGTGCTCTGAGTTGACAGAGATGGAGGACAGAACCAGGGGAAGGTGGAGGTTTGGTTTATGCACAGCAGGCCCTGCCCTACACTGAGATGGGTGGGGTCCTTGCCTTGGGATGCCAGGAGAGGCTGGAGGCCTATGCCACCATCTTGACACACTTGGTTTGGGAGGGGACAGACTGCATTTTGACCCACCACAGCAAGAGAAGGCTCACAGCCAATTTAGCTCAATTTAGCAAAACCAGTGGTTTAGCGCCTGCCTTCATCCCAGGGTGTGATCCTGGAGACCGGGGATTGAGTCCCGCATCAGGCTCCCAGCATGGAGCCTGCTTCTTCCTCTGCCTGTGTCTCTGCCTCTCAATCTCTCTCTCTCTCTCTAAAAAAAAAAAAAAAAAAAAAAAAGAAAAAAAGAAAAAAAAAAGAAAAACCAAATTTTTTTTTTTTTTAAACCAAATTCTATATCATCTCCTGTGCCCATGTCTTGTGGAGCAAATCAAAACCCATTACACATCTTTTCACTTTTGCTTTTAAAGACATATGCATTATTTTTGTAATCAGAATAGAAAGAATGGTGAGATGGTCAACAGCAGTCAATTTAGAGAAGGTCACAGAGTTAGCTTATTGAGAAAGTAGTAAGGTAAGAAGCGGGGTCTTCCAAGAGCAGGATGGAAGCCAGATGGTATGTGATTGAGAATGGAAAAGGAGAGGATGCGATACTGAAGCAGTGAATATAAGCCTCCCTTGAGAAACTTGGTGAAGGAAGGAAAGAAACAAGAATGTTAAGAACAAACATATGCCACCCAATTCTGAATAAAGTTTATTAAATAATATGTACAGCAAATGTAGTAACTCAACACCTTCATTTATCAAATCAATCCACGGCAATAAAGAAAAATAAATGAATAGAACAATCTGTGTCGGCATAGTACATGCTCTCCGTGTGTAAAATGGCAACACTTTAACTGCTTTTATATAATGTTATTTTTCTTTCAGCATATAATCATCTTTGTAGTAACCTATTCTAGCAAAAGAACTTAATACCTACTGTAGATAAATAGGACTGAAAAAAAAAACCCCAAAAAAATAAAAAACAAAAAACCCCCTATAACTGAGATAACAATTACCTTCTCTCCCAGAATGATTATTTGAAATTTTAACACTTTACAATACAATGGCTATTTTTGTGCTAAAAATCTGCAGGTGAGTTATTTGGAATTCCTTCATTTAAATAAAAATGCAAAAAACTTCATGACTTCCTTATTTTACCCCCCTTCAGTTCAAATTTTTAAAATTATTTTTCTATACAAAGTAGGTACATGGACTATACAAAGTTAAATATACATATTTACAGTCCTACCTCTTAGGCATGTGATTTTTTTCTTTTACTGATCAGAGAGAGACTGCAAAAGATAAGTAGTTGGGGGCTTGTTATTACCCAGAAGCATGGCGAATATATCAAAATGTGTTGCAAGGCATGGTGCCAGTTAGTTGCACTTGCTATTAATAAACTTGTATAAATATTTCAGCATAAAAATAGGTATTTTATATTACTAAATGTCTGAAGACAAAAAGAGCAATTGGAAACCTTTGTTCCTTGTTTTGTCATACATAGGAAGCTGAAGTTTGATGCAAGTTTTAACATGATTTTGTTAAAGACGGGCAAATTGGTGAGGCATACCTGGGTATTTGGAGATCTACAAATGCATGAGGCTGGCATCATATGCAAATGTGGCTTTACAAATTGGTTTTATTTTCTAGCTGTATTTAAAGAGGTGTTCAAAATTACCTACTTAATTAAGAAGCACCCCTCAAAAAAACTATTAGGATAAAGTCGTTATTAATGGTTTGTATCTAAGAAAGACCAGGAAACACGTTAGCCAATATAGGAATTACATTCCAAAAATGAGTGAGATGCTGTAGTGCAAAACGCACGTGCATATGCACTTGCACTATGTTCCTTCAGGGAGAGTCAAATAGTGCCCTGGGATGGTGAAGTGGACTTTCCAAAACAATGAGTCTTAGTCAAAGACTATCAAAAAGGCTCCTTCTACCCAGGAAGCGCCTCCACCGCCACCTGCACTCCCTTATCACAGTTAGTTCCACAGCCTCATTTTTTGAGGTTAAGGCTCTGCTCTGTCCTAGTTAAAAAACAAATGTCTCTGGGAAGAAGTAACACATTCCTCTTATCACTCATTTCCACCCCAGTGTCAAGGACTCAGTGGCAGTTTCTTTCCTGAGACTGGGACTGGAAGGGAGGACAGGGAGAGAATGAGGCTGTCTGATGTGGGGTGGGGGTGGTGCACAGCTGATGGGTAGCAGATGGATGGCAGAGGCACTGAAGACAAACTCTCCACCTACTTGTAAAGACTCCAGACTTTGGGACAATGGTCCTGGGGCAATTATGAGCTATATGCAGACGGCCAGGGTTCCTGTATACACCCTACCACCTACAACTGCTGTTCCTATTTGTGACCTTGGATGTGTATTTGTGGGGAGGACGAGAGTTTGAAGACTCTGGAAACAGTTCCGAGAATTTCCAGCCATAAACTACCCTCAGATAAAGGTTCTTCTCACAGCCCAGTTGTTCAAGAGTGAGCTAATGGAGAAATACGAGAATGCTTTCTAGAGTCTCTCCAGGGAAAGGTAATCACCTCCTCTCTCATACCCTTCTTAGCACGTATCACAGTCTCTCTTAATCCAGTATCTTTGTATGTCTGCCTCTCCAATCACCTCGGAGTTCCTGGCAGGTGGGTGGGTCATTCTCTATTTCTTCAAGGGGTCTAACAGAGAGGCTGGTAAACATCCTTGAATTGGATGGAATTGTGACCAAGCACTCCAGGTGTCACACGGAGGTTCCCCCCCACCTCAGAGGTAGCCCCACAAAGGACAGACGTCCCAGGAGTGGCAGAAATGCTGCCTCGCACTCAGGGCCACTGCGTGTGTGCCTTCTGCTCCCATGAGGAGCCTCACCAGGGTGCATGGGATTCATGACCCTGAGCTGTCCCTGAACTACTGCGGGGAGTAAAAATGAAGGCGCGGTGAGTCCACGTCCTGCTCGTCAGTGGCCCTGGCATCAGCATACATCAGTGTATATTAAATATTCACTGAACGCCATCCTTGGTTCTCTTGTGAGAATACGCCTATCAACCTCAAACTGCCCGGGCCAAAACAATCCAGAAAAGAAAGGTTAGTATTGGCATTCTGATAAATCAAACTGTGCTACAGGTGACCGCTTTTAAAAGTCGGTGATAACAGGAAAGGATCACACTGCAAGTGACCTTGACAGCTACAGAACGTCTTCGCTTAGTCACTTGGCGATGCAAATTTACAAATACACCCCACTCCCATGGGCAAACCTCATGTGCTTTTCTGTCTGAACACCTGGGGCATCAGGGCAATGCTGCACGCAGGCTGAATGTACAGGGCACCTACGTTCCGCTTCCATTTCCCCGTGTACCCGGGTGCAAGGCACATGGTCTCGGGTCACCTGGGGACCTCCGTCACTGTCCAGGGATGGCTCGGCAGCCCACACAGATCTCTAGCAATGTTGGGAAATCGGTGGGCTCCGGGGCAGCTGGGGTGTGGAGCCTTTGGAGAATGGCTGGGGATCTATCTGCCTGGCACTCCGAGGGCTGCTTCAGGCTAAATGACTGCTTTGAGCCAGAGCTGGTCGAGGCTGGGGCAGCAAAAGGTGTCTCTGACCTCACTGATCCTGGACTGTGTTACAGGTCAGATTACCCAAGACGGGGAGAGGCAGGGAAGGCTTGGAGTGGCTCCCAGAAGCAGCTAAGTAAATACAGATTTGCCTCATTTCTTTTTCCTCAGTTCGGCCTGCCTGATACACTGAAGTGTAGATAGGCTCCAGCTTCAGACACAACACTTCTCTGTCCCTCTCTTTTGCTTCTCATTTTATCCACTGCATTAGTTTTCCTACTGACTCAACATTTAAATAAAGAGACCAGTTCATGAATTATGCTTCATCCTCCAATAAAAATAATCTCTGGTTTTCAATCTTCTTATAGATACAAAGGCTTTACATAGTTGCCTGGAAAAGTACCAAATTGCCTTGTTCTTCTTGAAGTACCTATAAAAAAACAAAACAAAACATTAGCAAAATCAGCAGATGCATCCATGTGAGTTCAGAGAGAGCCCCCCCCCCTTTTAAAAATTATTTATTTGAGAAAGAGAGTGCACACATGAGCGAGCAGGGGGAGGGGCGGAGGGAGAGAGAATTATTTTAAAAAAAGATTTTATTTACGAGAGAGAGAGAGAGAGAGAGAGAGAGAGAGAGAGAGAGAGAGAGAGGCAGAGACACAGGCAGAGGGAGAAGCAGGCTCCCTGTGGGGGAGCCTGATGTGGGAGTTGATCCCAGGACCACGACCTGAGCCAAAGGCAGATGCTTAAGCACTGAGTCACCCAGGTGCCCTGAGAGAGAGAATTCTAAGCAGACTCCCCCATTGAGCGCAGAGCCCAACTTGGGGCTCGATTTCATGATCCTGACTCCATGACCCAAGCCAAAGTCAAGATTTGGATGCTCAACTGACTGAGCCACCCAGGCGCCCCTGGAGAGAGCCTTTTGATAACAACCCTACAGCATGAAGGACAGTGTATGGTTTTCTCTATCTTATCTCAAAATAGAGATAAAATTAGGCTGCAAAAGAGTGATAAGCCAGGCAGGCATTCTCAATACTCCCTTTTTCCGATGAGGAATGCAAAGCTCAGAGAGCTTAAGCCTCACAGCTTAGCAAGCATCAGAAGCAGGCTCTGAACCCAGGATTTCTGACTCCCAGCCCACTACTCTTTCTGATACTTCTCCTTTTTGGAAAAATGAGCACATTCATTCAACACAAGATACCAACGATTTAGAATTTCCAAACTGTAGGATTTCTAAAAGTCCACTGGATATGACCACACATGAAAAGGAAATTCCTCTCAGAAGCTTGTGCCCAAGCCCCAGATCGACTCCCTGTCTTTGCTGCCAACCTCGTCAAGGTTCCTGCTGAGCCAGGAGCACTGAGCTACCTGGGCACAAAGCCCTTCCTTTGCTGCTCCACATCCCCAATTGCCGAATCCCTGACCTACTTTCTTCCCTTGGAACAGACTCTCTAAAGCTGGGGGTGGGGGTGGTGGCAGATATGTGCCATATCCTTATTCCCCTCACTGGCAGATATCACAATTTGATGACTGCATCCTTTTCCCAATTGGCTTGGGTACAGCTTCAAAACCCTGCTGAACAGAGCATTTCAAGCAGTCACTACCAGTAGATTGGAGTCATTGCCCAAAGCTAAAAGAAAGCGTCAAAGCTAAAGACATTGAAAAGAACTATTGAATCCCTAGGGAGAACTGCCAAAGAGGCTGCAGAGAACTGAGATGAGGGCTAGAGATGGGCTCCTTACAGCAGACTCGCAGCTTTCCTTATGGACGAGAAAAATGAGCTCCATTGGGTTTCTTATTTTACTTTAAGCACAAGGCTATGTTTTGAAGCATTTGAGGGATTGAGGAATATTTCCTTTACCTAGCTGCCAGGCATGCCTCCAGGAGAGAATTGGTGGCCATCACCCTACCCCATGTTCTTGTAAAAAATATAACTACTTTTGAAAAAGTTTAACAGCTAATCTTTTTTACTTTTTAGAAATTTTATTTAGGGCACCTAGGTGGCTCAGTGGTTGAGCGTCTGCCTTAGGCTGAGGTCATGATCCCGGGGTCCTGGGATCGAGCTGGAGCCCATGTTGGGCTCCCCTCAGGGAGCCTGCTTCTCCCTCTGCCTGTGTCTCTGCCTCTCTGTGTCTCTCATGAATAAATAAAATCTTTTTTTATATTTTTTATTTTTATTTATTTATGATAGTCACACACACACACACAGAGAGAGAGAGAGAGGCAGAGACACAGGCAGAGGGAGAAGCAGGCTCCATGCACCGGGAGCCCGACGTGGGATTCGATCCCGGGTCTCTAGGATCGCGCCCTGGGCCAAAGGCAGGCGCCAAACCGCTGCGCCACCCAGGGATCCCTCTCATGAATAAATAAAATCTTTAAAAAATCTATTTATTTATTTGAGAGAGACAGAGAGCATGCATGTGTGTGCAAGGGGAGTGGCAGAGGGAGAGGAAGCAGCAGACTCCCCACTGAGCAGGGAGCCTGATGTGGAACTTGATCCCAGGACCTGGGATCATGACCTGAGCTGAAGGTAGGTGCTTAACTGACTGAGCCTCAGGCACCCTGAGGTTAACAGCTAATCTATACCAGAGCTGCACTCTAACACAATAGCCACAGGAGGCTACTGAGCACTTGAAACAGGGCTAGTCTGAACTCAGCTACACTGTAACTGTAAAATATGCACCAGACTTCTAAGGCTTAGTGAGATATTCTACATTCTTCCTTCTGTACTAACAATTTTTTATACTGATTACATGTTCAAATGATAATATTTGAATGCATTGGTTTTAATAAGATATATTGCTAAAATTAATTTCACTGCTTTCATTTTACTTCTTTCAATGTGGCTGCCAGAAAATTTGTAATTTCACACATGGCTTGTATTCTGTTTCCATTGGACTGCACTCCATTGGAGTGTTGCTGACTTTTCAGACCTGGCTTTTTTTTTTTTTTTTTTTAAAGATTTTACTTATTCATGAGAAACACACAGAGAGAGGCAGAGATATAGGCAGTGGGAGACGCAGGCTCTCCATGGGAGCCCCATGTGGGACTCAATCCCGGGACTCTGAGCTAAAGGCAAACGCTCAACTGCTGAGCCACCTGAGCCACCTAGGTGCCCCAGACCTGGCCTCCTTCTGATCGGAGCAGTTCAAGGTAGTGAGGGGCCACAGGCTTCTGGGAGCCTGCGGAGGATGGGGCAGCTTTCTAAGAGGCTGGTGAGGCCCAGGCAAATCCTTCTGGTTTCCCACTTATGCTGTGGCCTTGCCATTCTTACTACCCCAGGCCTGATAGGACTTCACTTTAGCAAATATTTTTCTAGAGGCATCAGGAAAGAGCTAGTCTTAGAAAGAAGATAAAGGTAAAGCTATCTGCAGAAGAGGAGAACAGAGGCAAAAAGTCAGTCAGTGCCTCCCAATAGCGTATTTATGCTTGAGGAGAAAGAATAGAGACTTGGGGACAGATACACTTGAGTTCAAGTATTGGTCTGCTATTGGCTACCTGGGTGACCTGGGCTAGTTATGTAACCTTTGGGCTTCGGTTTTGAGTTTGTGAACTTAGGATAATTCTTGTCTTATAGGCTGTTTGTTGAGAACTTCAATAAGTATATTAAACAAGTATCTGCTTTTTTTCTGGCGGGGGGGGGGGGGGATTTTATTATCAATGTATATTGTGACAGTTGATAGCCAAAAACTGGCTAGAGGGCAGGGGTATTGAGTGGTCAGAAGGGAACTTGTGGGAGCTCACAGCACACAGGGACGAGGGGTGGGAGATGGCAGCCTTTAAAGGACAACTGTGGTTGTAGAGTGATCTCTCTGTCCTGCCCCCAATACCCAAGACCAGCTGTCAGGCTGCCTGGGACCCAAGACCTTCCATGAGCTTCTTTCTGACTGATTCCCAGACCTGTCTGAGACTCTCCTTTTAACTGAGCCCCTAGGACATTCCTGTAGCTGCCTTCCCCTGTCAGGAATTGTGAGTAGGTGTCCAGTGAGGATGGATAGGGCTGGGGGCTGGGCCAGAGTAAGGGGAGACAGGAATTGGGGATGACTACCAGCATGCAAGACACGTCTGGGGCCATGGGGGCCAGCCCACTGCATGGACACACACTCTCTTCCAGGCACCTCATATTTGGAGCCTTGTGCACTCGGGAATCTCACATACCAATCCTTGCAACACTTGGGGCTTTTGTACACAATCTCTCCCATTCTGGGGACCTGGAGGTCACTGAAGACTTCAGCCTACCAGTGTGGACTTCTCAGGAGCCTGCCTCAGCTCTCAGGGCTGGGCCTGCTAAGCAGATCCCTGAGATCACCTAGTGTGACCGGGAGGGAGTGGAGCGGAGATCTGGAAGGGGGACAGGATGGGTGTCAGGGCTGGGTTCCTTGGTCTCATGACTGTGAAGGGGCTGGGCACAGAGGGTTCATTTGTTTGGCAGTGGGGGAGGCTGGAAAAGAAGAGGATAAGAAGGCCTGAGAGGCTGCCCACCCCTCGGGGCGGGGTGGGGGTAGGGGTGGGCAAGTTTCTGCTTTGTAACAAAATCTCAAAAAATGTTGACCTCTCCTCTCCTGTTCTATAATGGTGAATCTTTTGTATTAAGCAGGTTGCTTTGATCAAAGTTATTAGAAGCCTGCAGTAAATGAGGTCTTTAGAATCTCTATACATACACTTGAGTTTCACAGTTGAGATCATGGCTCAAATTTTCTCATGTTGTTTCATAAGAGTTTTGAAGAAATTAAATTTTCTAATGTAGAACAGATATATGCATAATAGAAATACAAACAGAACTCAATGAATTTGACAATTGCCCTTCTGTGCAGTTGTGTTGGCATATTTGGGTTTTGGGTCCAGTATCATTAGCATCATCCACATTGTCTTCAGAACAAGCACAGAGTGGGTGGCCCAGTGTTCCTGACAGCAGTACAGGATCTGAGAATGCTCTTTCTTCTGTGCAAAGAATATTGCCTTTTGTGTGGCTCATCATTCCTAGTTACTCCTTCAATACACAACTAGTAAAAAATAGCATGAGGAGATCACTTACCAACAAACCATCCGTCATCACATTTTTCCATGACATCAACAATATCTCCATCTCGGAGTTCCAATTCATCATCATTCTGTGGTATATAGCTATATAATGCTTGGTAGCTAAATCTAAAAATCAGAGACATTGAGTCAAACACTGATAGGACCAAATAATGAATTTTCAATGCCCATTTCAGCTAAATTAACACTTTTTTTGTACACATCAGTGGGATGAGAGTTATTTTATTGGTTACTTCTTTAATACTGTAGCATTTGGGGAGATCCACTCAGCATATAATAAGGAAATAAAGACTGACGGATGGGGAGCCTCTGACAAGCAAGGTTATGATCAGTCCTTTTATTTAGTTTCATTTGGTTATCATAGCTAAGCATTTTGTCTAGATGTCTCCTCCTTAAAGTTAACCAAGACTTTTTCTTAACATAGGAGAATAGAGAGAGATTATCAAGGATAATCAGAAGTTACTTAGGTCCAGAGATAAACACTATATTCTGGTCACATAAGTTGGAGAGCATAAAGCAATTGCTGTATACATATAAAATTGCTGTATTGACTTAAAAGATGTAAAAAGTACATTCCAATTGCTTACCTTGAATTTCTTAGTATGCTGATACATAGTACGTTAATGGTTTCTATTTTTTTTTAAGATTTTATTTATTTATTAATTTAAATAATCTCTACAACCAAAGTGAAGCTCAAACTCACAACCCCCAGATCAAGAGTCCCATGCTCTTCTGATTGAGCCAGGCAGGGGCTCCTCATTAATTGTTTTTAAATATGATGACGTTTTTCTGAAATTCTTGAAAGCTTTTTGCTTTCTTTCTGTCCCAGTGATGTTTGCGATTCAGATTTTTATGTACTTGTTAGTTGGCCTAAGGCAAGTGCATCTGTGCTGCTCTGTCTGTCCTGACAGCGGCCCACTGGAGAAGCCTGGCCTACTTGTGGTGAAATCCAATATGTGCTTGGGCACCAAGGAAAACTTTCATTTATTCCTTTGACAAATACTTAAGGAGCAACTATGGTGGACCAGTTTACAATTCTGTGTATTTACTATTCAAAACACAACAAAGGGCAAAACTTGGCAAATGAGCCAACCATGTACCAATTCCAGTAGATGCCAGTGATTTCCAGAGAGTGGGCAAATGAGACTAGACACACGTAAAAGGAGCCAGCCTCCAGGAATGAGAGGTTCATTTTCCTCTGCTAAAACAAAGGGACCATTTAATTTTATACATTTATCCAAATTTATTGATAATTTGGTCGATGGAACTGTCTCCAATGAAGAATTAAGAGATGCAGACAGATTACCAGTTGGTAAGCAAACATATTTTTGATATTTCCATATTTGCCTACTGTCTCCATACAACTACTTGGACTCCTTAGAATGTCTTATCCTTCTCTTAACTTTCACTGTGGCTGCCTTGCTAGCCTCAACCCTGGGAAATAACTCCTGATACCTGCTTCTCTATCCTTACTCCCAGACAGTTGAGACTGCTGGGCCAACATCCCACAACCTTGCTGCTTGGGTCTCCCAATCAACTCTAATTTTGGATGAGCCTCATGCTGCTCAGGGTGCTGTTCCATTGAGTCCATTCCCCACATGGACCTTTTCCGAGTTCACCAAACACACTGTCTATCTTGGGTCTTTGCATATGTGGTTTCCTCAGCTGGGAAGATCTTTTACTTTCCTTTCTAGCTCTCAAACCCAATTTGTCTTTCTGTCTTTCTTTCTTAACTAAGCTCTACACCCATGTGGGACTTGAACTCATGACTGTGAAATCAAGAGTTGTATGCTCTACTGACTAAGCCAGTCAGGGGCCCCTTCAACTTGTCTTTCAATGCTCATTCCAAATCTCCCTTCTTCTGGGAATGGAATTTACCTCTATATGCTTAAAATATAGGAGATAACCAATGTCGCTTTTTTGTCGTCGTTTTTTAATGAGTGGATCAACTCTATTCTTCCAGGCAGAACCAATGACTCATTCCTCTATATTCCCACACTAGGACTGAAGCCAGTCAGCACTGCCCTCATTTGCCCCTGGATGGCAGTTCATTCTTTCCTGGTCTCTACTCTCAGTAGTCTGTGATCTCCTTTATTCACCTGCCCACCACCTTTTCATGTTGGCTGATGGGAAACATGGCCTCAACTAGAAATCCTCAGAGAAGCTGGGGGTGACTTGTTCATTCCCCCCAGATGGCCGCCCCCATACTTGGTCAATGACCCACTCTCTAAAACCAACAGTCTACTAAGAATGTAAGAAGGGAAGCTCGCCAAGTGTACTTACAAATCTTGTGAGGTTTGACTTCTGTCTGGGGTGACTCTTCGCTGCTGGGCTTGAGGTTGCTGAGAAATGATTAAAGATGATTTATTGTCAGAAGGGGATACTTTGTGATGAAAGTCAAGGGGATGAGAAACAGTGCTGCAGTAATGAACAGATTTTTCGGCAATGTTTATGATCTCATTGCAAACTGCTTCCTGTGAGTGGCCCCGAGATATCCAGAAACCCCCATAAAACAGTCAACGTGGGGACAAAAACAAAAAACAACAAAAAAAAAAAAAGAAAGAAAGAAAGAGAGGAAGAGATGTAACATTCCAGACGAAGCACATAAGTCCAGGAAAACAACAGAGTTGAAGATCCAGGTTATAAAAATAGATATTCCAGTAGTGGAGTGCAGGAGGGATCCAGGCGTAAGCATGGAAAAAACAGGTAAGATACAGAATTTGGAATTTAGTATGAATATTAAAAAAAAAAAGGGCAGCAGCATAAAAGCCTGTAATTAGTGAGTAACTACCACAAATGGAATAACTTCAGGATAGAAATGCAAGTAGGTATCCCCAGTCATGCACTAACCATTAATTTAATCCCATAATGTAGGCAGAGTACAAATATTGCCTCTAAAATTCCTCTGCTTTCTGAGAGGGAAGGGGGTGGCCAAACATTTCCCTCTAGGACAATAGTCATATAATTCTTGCAAATAATGCCTCTGTGAGTTAGCCAGGCATTACTCCAATGGAGACTCTAGAAGTCAGTAAGGATTCACTTTAGAAAAGCTACAGTCTTATTCAACAGGCATCTTACCACATAGCACTTTTCAGATTCTGTGAGATCAGGTCCTGCTCTCAATGAATGATGAGAAGGCTGTGATCACCAAGCAAATTATAAGGGAGACATTTTAGCAGATGTCACATTGGAATGGATTCAAAATAAAAGTGTGAGCAAATACACGTACCACACCATCACACTCAATGACACCAGATACTCGTGGCCTATGGCCATCGAGTTTCCATGACAACACGGTGGGTGCACAGGAGAAAACGCAATGCACAGAATTACAAGCAAGCATCCAGGCAATGAAATGGGAAGTTAGGAATATGAGTGCATGAGTTGAAAACGAACACAGGGTCCCCAGATTGGCAGGAAAGAGACACAGAAGGGCTGCCTTAAGGAACAGTTATGACCCTCCAGAAACACAGACATTGGTCCTTTTGCTCTCACCTGGTAAGCAACTTTGGAAGGGCTGCTGTACCCAAAGCTGGTTTCAGTTATCTTACTAACTGGAAGCCTCCTTTGGCAAAGAAGCCTCAGAACACTAACAGGTATGCCACATTTGTGTATTTATGAAAACAAACAGAAATGCTTCTGCAAAACTCCTTGGTAATATCTGAGGTATCAAACAAGACTGTTCCCCTGGAGAAATCTGCACATGACACACTCCAGCCAGGTATGAGTTCAGATATCTCACAGGGCAGAGCTTGCTTCCAGAAATAGGACTGTGGGTTCTGACACAGCCGTAGAAATGAAACCATCCCTCTTCACTCACCAGCTCAGGTACCATAGGCTGATACGGAAACACAGGTGCAATTATGGCCAAGCAGACCCACTTTTATTTTATTTTATTTTTTTTTCCATTTATTTATGATAGTCACAGAGAGAGAGAGAGAGAGGCAGACACAGGCAGAGGGAGAAGCAGGCTCCATGCACCGGGAGCCTGACGTGGGATTTGATCCCGGATCTCCAGGATCGCGCCCTGGGCCAAAGGCAGGCGCTAAACCGCTGCGCCACCCAGGGATCCCGCAGACCCACTTTTAAACTGGGTCTCCCAACAGGTCAGGAAGTGTGTTTGGAATCATTTCCCTGAGAAAGGATTCAATGCCAAGCTCTAAGAAATATCCCTAAATAAATATTTGACGAGCCATCTTCCTTGGAGAAACACTCTAGGTAATGTGTACTAATAGCAACAAATCATGGTAACTCCAGGTCCTTCTAGAAGGGCACTCAGAGATCTTTTATACATGACCCACTTGATTCACAGAGAGGCCCAGGGCCTCCCCTGAGGTCACACAGCAAGTCAGTGGGAGATTTGTTTTTTGGATTCTTCTACTGTTCCACTGGACCTTCTCTTTTATCCTTGGACCATTTCCCACATCATTAAGAGTACTCATTGATAATATTTCCATGAGTCTCACAGAAACCCAGAAAATAGGCAGAATAGGGTTTATCACCCTATTTGCTTTTAAAACCCAGGAAGCTGATGCTCAGGGGGCTTAGTGCATGCCCTAATGTCCCACGGCTAGCAAGAGGTCGAGTTGCTGGGCTGCCTCTTGCATGCCACCACACCATCCCCTCCGTCGTCTCTGCTGTAAAGGGGCTCATCCTTTAGCATGTCTTACAGGACCAACTTCAAACTCAGATATCACTTCTATACTCCTGTCCTTTTGGGAAACCTCTTCAAGTTCTCTAAACTTCTTCAAAACTCCAATCCTTTAAACCAGGGAGTCTGACAGGAGTAAAGGAAGATTTGGAACTGCAAGGAGCCTTTTCATTGGTTTTTCTCCAATGTCTCCGGATCTGCAGGCCTTTGCCAGGTGACCTTGTGTGGCCCCACTCACCACCCATCCAGCCTCGGGATCAAGGCTTCTGTGTAACAGAGGAAAGCAATGACATTTCCAAGTTCTGGCTATGGGGCTTTGATGTAGTAGAGGAAGGAAATATATTCTGGGTGATACCTATAGGCAGATTTTGACAAGAGGGAAAACTCTAAAAGCGTGAGCTGTCCAGTAGAAAGGCTGCCTGGGGAGGGAGGGAGCTACCTATCCCAGTGGCTGGTGAAACTGAGGCTGTGCTATGACTCCATGGGATGCTGTGGGGCACTGCTTCTCAACCTTTTGTATATGCTGTTATCACTCAGAAACCCTGTTAAAATGCAGACTCTGACTTGACACACATGGGATGCATCCTGAGACCCTACATTTTACTTTTAAAATTTTATTTAAATTCAATTAGCATATAGTATATTATTAATTTTAGAGGCAGAGTTCAGAGATTCATCTAGTTGTATATAATACCCAGTGCTCATTACATCACATGCCCTCGAGACTCTACATTTCTATTGGTAATGTCCATGATGCAGGTCCACACACCAATTCGGGGAATAAGGCTGTAGAGGACCTTCATTATCTTTCACTGAGATTCTTTGGCTACAGTGTGCCAAGACTGATCGGTGTGGGTCACACCACATGAAAATGAAAGTTCTCACAATAACCAACATATTTCCAAACTCTGGCTAGTAGTCTACTGACTACAGGTCAAAGGCAGATCAAAGAGAGGATGTGGACAAGACAACCTCTTCACATTCTGTCCATAGCTTACTGAAGCCTTGTAGCATCTTTTAATGAACTTAATCTCAAAGGAGTGACTAGATCATCATGCAAATATCTGGTGCTTAAGAGAGGTTTGGTACATCAGATATAGTAAAAAGGACCTAGTATTTTAAAAACAAATAACAACAGCTTTCAAAAGCACAGAGAGGTCCATTACCTCATCTGTTTTGTACTAATCCTTTGACTTGGAGAGGGTAGAAAAGGACTTTTAGGGCTCAAGAAAGTGTGAAGATTTGCACAAGGGGACAAAGCCACTGAGTACTGAGTCCTCGGTGTCTAATGGACATATAGCACCTTCCTCTCCAGTCCCGTTGGGATAGCTATGACCATAGCAACACCTACTTTCTGCCATTTGAGACAACAGGTGCTGTCACGTTTCTTCCTGAATACCTTTTCTTTATGTAAAAGGTACAGTGTATGGTAATGGATATGGTCCAATCCTTAACTCAAGGATTCACTGTACTAGAAGGGATACTGACTCGGCTAATACTTTCCTTGGTCTGGGGTCATATCCAATCAGAGTATAATCATCATCACAGCCTTCTAGACAAAGTTGACATCTAGTAAAATTTAAGTCATCCCTGAGAGGTAAGGATGGTTTGACTCCTCACAGTCTGTGGAATGAAGGACAAAGGCAAGATAAACATTTATCCTATTAGCTAAGAGTCAATTTCTCCTTGTTTGAAATGCATTCCCTAAGATTTACTTTTTATTTTATTTTTTTAAAATTTTTATTAAAATAAATAAATAATTTATTTATTTATTTATGAGAGAGAGAGAGAGAGAGAGAGAGAGAGAGGGGCAGAGACACAGGCAGAGACACAGGCAGAGGGAGAAGCAGGCTCTATGCACCGGGAGCCCGACGTGGGATTCGATCCCGGGTCTCCAGGATCGCGCCCTGGGCCAAAGGCAGGTGCTAAACCGCTGCGCCACCCAGGGATCCCTACTTTTTATTTTTAAAAAAGATTTTTATCTATTTGAGAGAGAGAGAGAGAATGAGAGGGAGAGAAAGTTCATGAGCAGGAGGGAGGGGGAGGAGCAGACTCCATGCTGAGCAGAGAGCCTGACATGGGGCTCGATCCCAGGATGCTGGGACCATGACCTGAGCTGAAGACAGATGCTTAACCCACTGAGCCACCCAGATGCCCCTAGAAAAGTTTAAGTTATATACGTGACTCATGTTCTATTCCTATTGGATAGTGCTGCTCTGCTCTGAACCCTCTCTTGCCCTTCCTTAAGCCTCATAGTAGACAAAATTCTAACTATGACTTCATCCAGGGTTAAGAATAAAGAGAGTATTATCTTACACCAAGTATATTTTAGACTTTTGGAAATACACCCCAGTTTTTTTCCCCCACGTTTAGAAAACTAGCCATCAGCCCAACACACACACACACACACACACACACACACACACACACACACACACACGATGCACCGCCCCCCACCCAGCCCAACAGTAAGCAGGGGTTAGGTGCTTAGCTGCTGATCCGGAAATTGCATTAAGTCCATATTTGCACATGCACTCATAAACCAACCCCTTGGACTGGAGTGCTTGTTTTATTCCCCCCCCCCCCGCCCCCCAGCAAGCAATCCTGCATGAATCCTTGGGCTGCTGCCCTTCTATGTTCAGTTCACAGAAGACACCCCCCCCCCCCAGAATTCCACACTGGCCTTCCTGGGACTATTCATCCCTGTTTTCTTTTCTTTCTTTTTTTTTTTTTTTTTTTAAAGATTTTATTCATTTATTCATGAGAGACAAAGGGGGGGGGAGGGAGGGAGAGAGAGAGAGAGGAAGGGAGAGAGAAAGAGAGGGAGAGAGGCAGTGACACAGGCAAAGGTAGAAGCAGGCTCCATGCAGGGAGTCCGACACGGGACTCGATCCCCGGACTCCAGAATCATGCCCCGGACCGAAGGCAGGCGCCAAACTGTTGAGCCACCCAGGGATCCCCCTATTATTCCCTCTGGATTCACAAAACACCTGGTGCTACCAAGGAGTTAGTACGCATTCTGTCCCAGCTTTGGGCGTGTGCCAAAGCCTTGAAACCCCAAATAAACCATCCACAGTGTAAAGAACAGCAGGAAGTCCTGGAGATGTGAACAAGATTAAGGAACTCAACCTCAGTGTGGCCCACACCCCGGGAAACATCACAGGTCCCTTCTGCCCTCCTAATGCCCCCACCCCAAGTTGCTCAGAGATGGCATTCCTCAACCCACCGCACACCCCTATCTTGTCATCTGCTCAGAGCCTACCCCACCCCTCTTTCTGGGGACCTCCGCTGGCATCCCAGGGGAGATCAGACTGGGTGCAAGGAAATCTGAGGTCCAGGCCAGGCTATGATACTAATTCATTGTCTTTCAAGTAAAATGCTTAATTTCTCTGGATTTCAAATTCTTAGTAAAATAAGAGGATTGGACATGAGTTATGTAAATATCCTTTTTGGCTCCAAGGTTCTAACATATGGGTCAGAGTGCATGCGTCCCTGTGAATTGAGAACCAAGGTGGGGGGAGGGGCTGACCTGGCTTAAGAATGGAGGCACTTCACTCGAGGCCCACTGAGGACTGGGAAGAGGGCCTCTGACTGCAGCCTCCAGATGTGGACAGAGGTGGGGGAGGGGCAGAGTCGCAGCTCCTGGAACACCATAGGCAAACTAGGCCAGAGGAGCTGGAGGCCTGAATTGATTCGGGCTCCTGGCTTTCGGCTCTAGAACACTTCCATAGGACCCTCAAAACAGGACCCCTCCAACTTCTCCCTGAGCTTAAGAAAAAGATCCCAGATTACCCCTAAAATAAATTACAACCAATTGCTTCACGTGTTCCCCACCTAGCCCAGACACAATCCCCTTGCCAACCACTCCACAGAGAACACATGCCTTTGTTGTAACTTGAATCTGATTGCAACACTAAACTCAGACGCTCAGCCTTCTTGTCATGGTCTGTAGCATGTGGTCTGCTTCCTCCCCTAAAGTAACCACACAAGGAATGGCAAACGTATATCCAAAGATGAAGAAACCGAAATCTTTCCAAAAGGATGCCTTCATACTCAAGGTGAGAGAGAACAGGAAGAAGCACTACGTCTACAGAAGGCAAATTCACAGTTTTCTAGATTCTGGATTTGTGTCACATAAAGTGGAGGGATTCTTCTCTCTCCTACTTTCTTCACTCCCCCCATCCCCATCTCCTCTTAGGTGGGATGGGGTAAAGAGGATAAAGCAAACTGCCTCCGCTGCTTTGCCCCATTACCTGGATATCACACAACAGGTATTTTTTGAGTCCCAGTGACACGCTCTGTGCTGGATGTGTTTGCCTCCATGTTCTCTCACTTCATCCTCGTAAGTCAACAAGGTGGTCCACATTTATCTCACCTTACAAAACTAAGACCCAACATGTCTGAGTTGGGAACTGAAGAGCCAGGATGTGAACCCTGGGCTCTCAGACCCCAAGTCCTGTGTCCCACTATACCCTGATTCTCTGTGCTTGTGTGGTACTTGAAGGACACATCAGAGTAGCTAGAGGGGTCACTGATCAGGAAGGAGGTCATCTCAGGAAGTACTTTGTAGCTGGCACCAAGGTTGCTCTGGGTACCTACCATTGCTCCTAACACCTTTTTAGGGGTGGATACTTCCAACTTTAACTCTTATTTCCGTACCTCAAGTGTTGAGAGAATACCCGCTGGTTATTTCTGTAACTGTAGCCAACCCCTCTCCCCATCCTGTAAATTGTTAAACACTCTCTGTACATATTTAGAGATTTCCCTTCTGAGTGAGTCAAAGGAAAATGTTTCCCATTTTTAGTTGGGTATCTTACCTCTTTTTATTTCCTTTTTGTTCTTGTAACTTGCATCACATGCTTTCCCTTCTATTTCTAATTTCCATGCCCAGAGCAGGCCTCTGTCTTTGTGCTGATTTTTTTGGGAACAAAGCTAGCTTCCACATAGGCATATTCCCTCTGAATCTCCCAAAGCCAGTTTCTGTCATCACCTGAGTATCTTTTTTTTTTTTTTTTTTTCTGAGTATCTTTCTCTACGGGTATGCAGTAGTTTGTTCTGGTGCTTCTCAGATGCTTTGAGGATATACGGCTTTCCTGAATACTGATTTTATTTTATTTTATTTTATTTTATTTTATTTTATTTTATTTTATTTTATTTTATTTATTCATTCATTCATAAGGATTTTTTAAAAAATTCAGAGAGAGAGAGCGCGAGAGCGAGAGAGAGAGAGAGAGAGGAGAGGCAGAGACAGACAGAGGGAGAAGCAGGCTCCATGCAGGGAGCCCGATGTGGGACTCGATCCCGGGTCTCCAGGATCACACCCCAGGCTGCAGGCGGCACCAAACCGCTGCACCACCGGAGCTGCCCTGATTTTATTGTTGATTGTGCTTCCTTTCCTTTAGAACCCAAACAAATACTACAAAAGTTTTGTCACTATTCTCATCTCATCATGAGAGTAGAATAGGCTGGGGGCTCTTGACGTAGGGGGCACAGACTCCTGGGAAGCTCTCAGATGGACTCAGGAGTGGATCTCCTGAAACTTGATGAAAAATTGGGTGTGTGCTATCCTCGTCGTCCCCAGACTACTGGCCTAGAGTCCTCAGCTGACCTCAGATTCTCAAAGGTTCTGTGATCCAGAAAAGGCTATGAGTCACTGGAGTAGATGATCTGCAAAGATGCTTTTTTAATTCAGACATTCTATGAGATCTCCCATGCCAATTTTAGGAACTCTTAAAAACCAAGGCTGGATACCAGTCAGCAAACAGTGCCTCTCTCTTGGGAAAGCTCAGTAAGTTGATGATGATGCTAATGACTGAGATTTGTAAGATGATCTTCCCCTTCACTGTCTTGATCACCCTAAATCTTCTTGGCCAAAATGATGCCCAACAGAATCCAAGAATTCTTTTTTTTTTTTCTTTTAAATCCAAGGATTCTGTTGATAATTCTGAACTCTTGGGCATTTTGTATGTGTGTTTTTGTCCTATTACACTCCCCAAACCAAGGGGAAAACTTTTCATTTTTCTGTTGTGAAGTCCTAAAGCTAAAGGTCTTCAGTAAACCCCTTACTTAAAATTTTGTAATTGTCCTTTTTTTTTCTGTTATTCACATGGGATTTTTAGCTAATCATAGAACACCAATGCTAAAAAGACCTTTAATTCCCTTGTCTACATCTTTTGTTTATGGATGAGAAAGCTCCCAGAGAAGGGAAGTGATTCATCCAAAGACACATGGCAGGCCAACAGCAGAGCTGGGCCAGAGCCTGGGGTCCTGACTTCCAACACAGTGCTCTCCCCACTATATCGTGGTTCCTCTAAACATCCCCTGTACATCATTCACGCCTTCCACTGTCTGAAGAACACCCACCGAAACACAGGCAACTGACCCAATGTCATTTCAGTTTGGGAGTCTACAAAGGAGTGAAAAGCCAGACCTTTTCACAAGTGTTCATACATCTGCAGAGAGTTGGAGGTCTGGACAGGTAATGAAGGGGGAAGGAAACAGCTACACAGGGACTTAGCACTGAACAGGGATGTCTGACAAGTGATTCACCAGGGGCATGTGACTGTGAGGAAGGGGACTGGTCAGTGTTAGGAGGGGCTGGTGAGTGTCTATGTGCCGTACCAAGAAGCCCTTCCCAGCTCTGCTCCCAGATTCTCCCCTTCTACCCACCTGTGGACACCCTAAGCCTCACCCAAAGCTCATGATTCCCCACACTCCCTTTCGCATTCCCACCTGTGGGTCTTGGCTGGGTTACTGGTTTGCCTTAAATGATACCCTCATGCTGTTCGATTAGAAATCTCCCTGTGCTTTAAGCCCCATGTCAAATGTTACATTTCTTACAAAGTCTACCAGACTGCCATCTTCTATGTCGCTTATTATTTCTCTTCATCTTGAACTTCCAGAGTGAACTATTGGACTCTGCATTATAATTATTTGTGAATATATCATATCCCCTCACCCCACAATGGAGAGCATACATAGCTTTAATTGGGGTCACTTTTTAATTTTTTTTCACTCAACAATATTTATGAGTACCTTCCATATATCAGGGGTCATGGTCCCTGACCTTAGGATGCTAACACTCTAATGGCAACACAGACAAGCAGAGGTAAGAAGACAATAGAGCTGAGAAGTGCCCCCACCTGCCCCCAAGTCAGGTGCAGGGGACATGGAAGCACAAAGTTGGAGTACTTAATCCAGTCCTGCAGGGGCAGGGGGAAGCTGGCAGGAGAGGCTTCCTGGAAGAAGTAACACCTAAGTGGAGAAGTGAAGGACAGGTGGGAATGATCCAGGCAAACCAGCAGGGAGGCTCTGGAAGGTGCAACTGGCTTGCTGTCTAAATAGCCAGATCACATGACACCCTCAATATATTAGCATGGAAGAATGATCATAGCATTTCAGAATGTCTTTTCATTTACTCAGCTAAATTCCCTCTACCTACTGGTCGTTCAACCTAGCTTCCTAACAGCTAAAATTGAACTTCTGTTCAGTTCGCCACAGCAAGGAGAAGGGTGACTGGCAAGCTTCCTGATCAGACACGCTGGTTTGGAATGCATTTGCCCAAATACGTGATACAGCCTGAGGCCACGGCAAGCTGACAGGCCACCAAAGAACAGCTGTCCCTGTAGTCCTTCCCGTCATTATTAGCTCCATCATTCAAGGGGCAGGGGGCTTCTGCAGGTCCCCCTTTTGCGAGTGGCTGGCTCCTATTCCCAGTCACAGGAGGGGAAAGTAAAGGGCTTGGGCGGGAGACATGGGGCAGGGGTCCCTTCCACACAACCTTCCAGCTCTCACCAGGGAGCAAGACCAGGGCCAGGGCTAGGCACACCCACAGAGAAAGGGCTGGCGCTGGGAGAGCAGCAGGAAGGGAGGGGACAGGAAGTGGTACACTTGAGTTCTGGAGGCCCACCAAGAAAGGAAAACCAATTTTGAACAGGCCTGTCTTTCCATGTTGCCGGCTACCTCCCCCCACTGCCCCTCCATCCTCTGTTAGGAAGTGGAAAGTATATACCTCTAAGCTCGCCCGGAGCTCCGGGCCTATGCGCACTTCCTGTACACGCTGGGTCCTGGAATCAGGCTGTGCTGATGACTCATGGCTGATGATAACGAGGTCTCCAGGCACTGTGGGCTGACTTAGAATGGTTACGGAACTGTTTCCATGTCAGAGACATTGAATTCTTTTCAACTAGCCCCTTCACCATCTCTCTACAACCAACTCTTCTTTGCTTAACTGGACACATTCTTTTCTTCTGGGACAGGCAAGGTCTTCCCCAGGTTCTGCTATTGCCCCTCGGCCCCACGCTCAGAGCTGGGAAACCATCTATTTTATGGAGCCTTCCTATGCCAGGCACCACACTTACCTCATTTAATCCTTACAACCACCCGATGAAGGAGAGACCGCTTTCGCTCCACTCCTACTTTGCACATAAAAAACCATGGCTCACAGTCTGATTACTTATCACTATCCCACACTGCTCTTCCTGTGGGGAGCAACCTTCTGCTCCCAACCATTAGGCTGGAGCTGGATGTCTGACCTCGTCTGTGTCTCTAGCTTCTGTGGCCCTGTGGCCTTCAGCAAATCTCTGATACTGCAGTCATACTGCTGCTGTGTCTGTGTTCCAGCGAGAAGGCACTGACCCTGGTAACCCTGCCCTGATACAGAGTGGTGTCTACAGGTCTCAAATAAATATCGGCCAAGTGGCTAAATGAAACTTTAGAGAAAAACTAAGGTTGTGGGTCTGAGGATCAAGCATAGTCTACTGTGGGCATTGTACACGGTAAATGACAAATGAGACTTCTTCAAGAAATTCCATCTGACACTAAAGGCATTCTAGAATGTTTTCAGTGCCAGAAGCAGCTCTAGATCACCCAAAATGGAGAGCTTCCAAAGTGCTGACCACGTTCTGTTCCCAGTGCCTGCCCTTGGCAATTCATACACATCACTTCGTGGAATCCTCTCAACCACACTGTGAGGCAGGTTATCATCTCTGTTTTACAGATGAGGCTCAGAGAGGGGAAGTAGCTCTCTGTATAGATGGTAAGAGGTGAACAGGCACTCAACCCCAGCTACTTTGGAGAAGCTGCCCAAAGTCTTTGACTTTGGGGGTATTAAACAGCATAGCCAAAATTAGAATCATGCTCTAATTGCCAAGTTCACCCTCATCTCCATCCCCAGTTTTTTAGCCCTCAAAACACCCTAAGGCCACTTGGGTCCTTGAGATCTTGGTAGCTGACCTAGAGAGAAAATGGGACAGTTACCCAAAAACCTGGTGTGCCCATTCAAGGACTCTATACCTGCCAGGGCCCCAGCGCTGGGCCTGCATGCACCTCCTTAGGACCAAAATGCATTTGTTCATCAGTGAACAAAAGCCCTGTGCTCCCACACGAACACGAGACAGGACGAAGACCTGACAGCCGAACACTGGCAGAGCGCCATGGGTTACGGAAACAAAGTGCATCTCACACAAAACCAAGCCACACGGAGCCAGACTGAAGCCTGGTGTTCTCAGCTGTGTTAGAGCAAATGGATGAAAGTCTCCAAGGCATGAGTGGGCGTGAGGAAGGCCTTCCTTCCCATGGGGCTTTTGCACTAGGCCAGGAGGCACCCAAAGTGGGAGCAACTCCAGAATCCCCTCCAGAGGCCAGAGTGCAGACTGTCATTTGTCTCCAACTGTCCCCAGACTGACACCTCAGCCAAGGACCCCTCCGTTCCCTCCTGGGTAATATTTCTGCCCCCAAGACAAGCAAAGGGCTCTCACCGGCATCCACTGGGACGTGGTAGACGGGCCACGGGCAACACGTCCAGCCCACCCTGCCAACTGAGATGCCAAGGCACACGTGGTCATGCTGCAGGCCTACCTGGCTCACAGCACTCCGAGTGGCCCTCCTCTCAGCCTGCTCGCCACCTCTATGCAGCTCTGTCTGCTCAGCCTCCCTTCCCGGAAAAGGGCTACCCAGGGGCTTGCTGGGCCGGCTCTCCTCGGGGGTGTGGAGATCTGGGAGTCTCTGTTCCGCGCTCAGGCACCTGACCACGTCTGAAGGTCTCAAGCAGCTCTTCTTAGAAATCTTGGGTGCTCCGGGCCATCTCTCACCTGCCTCCCGCTCTGCTCTCCTGTCACACTGTCCGCGCTCTTCTCGCCTCGGCTGCCGCTTACCCTGGCTGCTAAAGGCGTTGCTGAGCTCCGAGATGACCCTATCAGAGCTCCCCGGCAGCAGCTGCGAGAAGCTATCCTGGCGGACACCCGGGGGTGGCACGTGGACACCACTGTCCCCGTTGACATGAAGGGAGGCCGGGGCACCAGGCGCCAAGGAGGAGGCTTTGTGTGGGGGAGGCAGGGCCAGTGGGGAAGCCATGGAGCGAGGGATGGAACGGTCTGGCCAGCTTGAATGGGGAAGGCTGAGAGAGAGAGAGGAACCAGGCCTCGCCCACGAGGCGAGGTGGTCAGTGTCATAGACAGAAGTCTCCGGTAGTGGAGGCAGAGGTGGCGTCAGAGCCAGAGGTCGCCTGCCTGGAACCCCAACAGTCAGGGAGATCCACTCAGAGGTGACAGCGTGCATCTCGGGGGACAGGGCTCGGTGGGGATGGGGTAGAGATGAGGGGGCTGGCATGAAGAGCTTGCTGTGACTGGCAAACTTAAAAAGAAAAGGAGAGAGAGGAAAACAAAGAAAGAAGCAAAAGGTACAAGTGTCAGCATAAAGAAGAAAAGAGGAAAATAATCACAAGGGATGTACAAAAAGAGGAATGGAATGCAAAGGACGAGGACACTCTGGTGCCCCCCAAAATGAAATCGTTTGGTTAGATTGGAGAGAAAGTGGGATGTGGGTGCATGTGTGTGGGTGCATGGTGTGTGCAGGTGGTAAAGGAGGGGTGAAGCAGGGGGTCTGGAGATGGGAGAAAGGGGCGCATCAGGGAGGTTACAGATGGCACTGGCCCGGTTTGCAGAATCACACTTTCAGAGGGATCATTCAAAGATTTCCGCCCCACCTCACCCAACCACTTCTGCAACCGAAGAAGCCCTGACCAGCAACCACAAAGGGAAAAAGATGCCCTGCCACTGCCCTGCCCCTTTTTTGGGCTTTTATTTTCTCTAGAGTTCTCAGCAAAGAGCCTTCCAGGGAGGGGTACGAGCAGTGGAGTCCTCTTGTTTTAGAGTTGTACTTGGCTACAGTGAAGCAAAAAATCTCACTGAGTTCCTCTTCTTACTACAAAGCAGAATGACCTGCACCGACCCCACGCCCTCTCTCCATGAGATCTCACAAGACGGATCTCGCTGTGCAGGAAGCCCTGAGCCAGCCATTCTAATGCTTTCTGCCAAGAACCATCCCTGGGGTCAGTGATGCGCAGGTGGAAGAGGGCGGAAATAATGAAAGGATGGCAGAAAAGAGACACCATCCAAGTGTCATCCTGGGTCCAGGTCCTACTCTCACTCCTCTGGCCATTCTCCCTACAACTTACCAGAGTGGTATGCTTAGTGTCCTTCACAGGAAATCACCCCACCATACCTCTTCTGAACCCAACATCCTAATTCTTTCTTGGCTTTGGGGATAGGTTTGGAAAAATTTGTATTTTTTTAAAACAAGTTTGTTCATAATTAATGTTTAGGGATGCAAACATCTTAGGAACATCTTAGTATGCCTATAAGCCTACTTCCTTTTGGCCCAGTGTAGATGGAGATGCTATACCTTTCTTTATAGTCTGGTTCTTGCTTGCAAAGAATACTCCAGATATGGTCTATAAGTGTGAGGATGAGAACATGACATTCTCTCAATCTTTGCCTTTTGCAGGCCAGCCTTGACTAATGAGATGATGAAGAGAACCACACTGGGTCATCGTATGTTTGGGACCCTGGTGGTCCCCAGACAAGCAGCTTCACCCAAGGTAGGATGCTCCCACACAGAGTGTTGGACCAACTGATAAAGTCTCATTTTTTTTTTTTTTTGCCCTAATCATCTTATCCCCAGAACAATCACCTTAAGCTCTTTCTTTTCCCAAAGATAATAGTTCTCCCTCCCAAGTTCTCAAAAAATGTCATTTGTACACATGGAAACAAACCCTGGTGTGTATATTCTGCACTACTGCAGATGGTTCTTAACCACAGTGCTGAAGAAGCACCCAGAGGGGCTGTGTGCCATCAGCACTGTGGATTTGTCGTGAGGAGCATGAAAACTGGTGTTGAGAAGCTTAGGTACCTGTGGGCTCGCGGTGGCACTACGACTTGGGGAGGAGAGAGGCAAGTCAATGTAATCCACGGGGTTTTTCACCAGTGGCCGCTTGATTACGTCCACATAGGTGATAGGGAAGATGCCTTGTCGGGATGTCCCTGGGATCCTCCCTTCATACCAGTTCTCGTCCACTTGTCGGAGCAGTGTGATCCTCTCACCCTACAAGACATGGGAGACAAGAGTCCTTGATCCCTCATGCTTTGGCATGTCTGAGGGCCTTACCTCACCCTATGCTATCCTTCATTATTTATCACGTTTGTTCAGAAAAACCTTCCTTGCTAGACCCAGATAAGATTGGTATTGCTGAGATGGAGATGCTAACAGCAGGAGAGCTACCTGGAAGCTGGGAAGTCAAGCTTAGTCTTTAAATATTGCAGCACAGGAGTAAGTCAGATTCATCCCCTCCAAGCTAACAGCCAAGGGTAGGGTTTTTGCCTCATCCATCACAAAACTGATTTCCAATTTCACTAAAGCAAAGGTTTTGAGGGTTATCATTTTTTCTTCCTTTGTAGAACTTTATCTTTTCTGCTATAAAAATGTTAAAACACAAACATTAAGCAGAAAACAAATACTACCCATAAGGTTGTCACTCGGGGTAACCACAGTTAATATTTTGATGTATGTATTTCCTAGATTGAATTCTGGGCAAGTGAATTAGACTTGCACATTTTTTTTTCTTATGAAAACTGAGTATGCACTGCATCCCCCTTTCCAACCTTCTTTTTCATACTTTATAATGTAGAGTGAACCTCCTTCTTTGTCAAGAAATAGAATTCTACATTTTTAATGCTATTGCAGCAACAGCGTCATGGCCCACTGCAGGCTATTCTATTGTACACACATCTAATGACTTAATTCCTGGTCTCCTGGTAGTGGGCACTGAGGGTACTTCCAGGGCTTCTCTCTTCCATCAAGTAGTTCATCTTTTTCTAAGGCAGGTGTTCATTTCCCTAATCCTCACTAAAATTAGTGACTAATAACTTTAGCAAGCCAGAGAGTTTTGACACGAGAAGAGCGCGTCTGGTCCCACGGAAGAATGGCATCCCTGCACACCTGACTAGTATGCAAAACGAGCATGGTGAGCTACTTGTGGGCAATGATGAGAACTCTGGCAAGGCCTGTTCGCTGAGTACTGACTGGATGCCATGCGCCATGCTGTGGGGTTCACAGATGTGGTTTCACTTAATCTCTTAAAACAGCTCTAGGGGAAGGCCATTTGTCTTCTTTTTACATATGAGCAAAGAGTGGTTTGGAAAAATTCTTTAACTCCCCAAAAGCTGCATGGTTGATAACCTGTGACTTTTGGCTTCAAAGTTTTTCAAACTTCTCCTGTCATCAAAGGACTTGCTCTTTTCCAGTAGGCCATATTAATATGTCATAAAACCTAGTCATGAACACTTATCACATCTTTGGATGCTTAATAAATGTTGGCTGAAGAGGTCTGAGACTCCAGAAATACTGCCTCTAGTCAGTGAACTTAATGTTATTAAACCCTGACTAAGCCTAGGGTTTATTTTTTAAATATCTCACCTCGGAAGATTCTCCACTTGCCTGTAATGCAATCCTCAGTGGGGCACATCTCGTAGGCCCTCCGACAGTGCCACCAGACTAGTACATCGTGGTAACGCCACTTCCCCACAACAACAGGGCCATCCAACGGAGCCCCAGGGGCCAGGAAGAGAGCACGCTTACCTTTCTGAAGGACATTTCTACTTGCGTATCACCATTAAAGTTGAACTTGGCAACAGCTTCTCCATAATCCAACACCTGCACTGGAGCCAACTTCTTGGGTTGAGCCTTCTCGGCAGGAGGAAGGAGCTGAGGAAGGGCGAGAGGCAGAAAAGGCAAAGAGAAGGAAGTGAGGGGATGAGAGGAAGGGAGGCTACGAGACCCAGGCTCTTGGGACATGAGTGGTGCTTCGGGCGTGAGCGGGCTGTCCCATGGGAACAGGAGGAGCTACAGTACCTCGATGTAGGTGCGCGGGAAGATGCCCACCCGGCCGTGGTGCTCGCCTTCGTACCAGTTCTGATCAATCTGCTTGTAGATGTAAACGATGTCCCCCTTCTGCAGTGGAAGCTCCCTGTCAAGAGGGTGGAGGCATTTTAGCAGAGCTTTCAAAATGGGTAAGATGAAGACACTCCATTTTTTAGCGAAAGGAGACTCGGAGTGAGGTCAGAGGGGACAAATGATAGAAGAGAGGGCTCCATGTTTGGAAGTGTGGAGTCCGCTCTTCAGGAAGTTACATCTCCTTTGGCATCTTTCCAGTCTTCTGTGGGACGGATGTTAACTTTCAAAGGGACACCCCACTCCAAAGTGCTCACAGGCCTTATGGGTTTGTTGGGGTTTTCTCAATGTATTTTTTTGTGAATGCTGTCTGCTGCTCAGAATGTTAATGCAACACATAACAATGCACCCAGCAGACTCAGCTGATGTCCAGGGAACGATGACAAATGTTTCCTTGTGGATACTTTCACTGCCTCACTACCCTCCTTCTATGCCCTCTTTGATATTACCCTCAAATTACTTGTGATATACTGACATCCTTATATTGTTCCATCCGCCAGCCAGCCATCCACCCTCCACATCACCCTGCATCCATCCATTTATCTACATCATGTAGTCAAAAGGCTCTAAAATCAGGCAGATCTGGGCTTAAAGGCCAGGTATAACATTTACTAGCTCTGACACATCGGGTGAGATACTTGATCTCTCTGAGATACTTTATCTGAATATAAGAGCTAACTCAAAGTTGTTGAAAAAAATTTAGCAACAAACTGCAAGTAAAACACCCAGTACAAACAAAACAAAACAAAACAAAATAAACAAACAAAAAAAACACCTAGCACAGTGTCTGTGATTAGAGGGTTAGTGCTCAGTAAGTGTTAATTCATTACATCCCCCTTAACATGGGAGAGGAACCTTGGAAAGAAAAATGGATTTTCCTTAAAATATTCTTCACATATTTTTGCAGCTTTTCCATCTCCTTCCATCCCTTTGTTTGCCTTAATAATAATGCTGTTAACCTCTAACCAGGGCTCCTTTTTTTAAAAAGAAAGATTAAAAAGATAAATTATAAGCAAAATAGAAACTTGAAGATAACAATTGCACCTTGAAAAGTTTTTTGAATTAAAAAAAAAAAAAGACCTAGGGGCGTCCGGGTGGTTCAGTCGATTAAGTGGCTGCCTTGGGCTCAGGTCATGATCCTAGGGTCCTGGGACTGAGCCCAGCTTTGGGCTCCCTGTTCAGCGGGGAGCCTACTTCTCCCTCTCCCTCTGCCTTTCCCCTTGCTTGTGTGTGCACACATTCTTTCTCTTTCTCAAATAAGTAAAATTATTTAAAAAAACTGACCTAGATCTTTTCAATTTGCATCAAACCAACAGCATGGAAAGAAAAGCTCCACTGCAATTTGGAGGGGATGTGCCTACTTTGCAGCGTGCCAGGAAGTCCCACGGTTATGTGCGGGATGCTGGCTAAACAATGGGGGCACATCTGGAAGACTTTACACAAAGTCAGCACTGTTCTGAGTGCAAGAACAAGGCAGCCTTTGTGGGTCTCACACTGGTAGCCAAGATTCTAATCCTGAGGAGGCCCATGAAGGGGATCTGGGGCATGTGTCTCTGTAAGAATATCTCTGGCCAGTTTTTTGCTATAGTTCTCCTTGGGGGTGTTCTGAATTCCCTCCTCTCTTTACCCCCCAACCATGGGCACATGGAATGTGCAGGGCCCTCGGCATATCCACCTCTGCTACAGATCTGTACGCTCCCCACTCTGCCACACTAAGTGACTTGCAGCTGTAGAGGCAGGTGGGAGTGTCACAGCCCCACTGGTAAGTAAGCAAGGAGGACAGCTTGTGGGGGTGCTGAGAGGTCTGCAGTCATGGCCAAAGGAGATGTGCCATAGGGTGCTTGGGGCTGCCATCCTTCCTGCACTGTGGACCTCATACCCATCTCCCAGAGAACCACATGTTAAGGTCTGGTGGTAACAGGGTTCGAGAACCAATATGATATACTTCAGATCTTTTCTGGAGTGTCACCATGTATATTAGCATGGTAGAGGCTCAGAGAAGTCCTGCAGGTTAAGAAACCTGTTTAACTTTGTTGACTCCAGTGCTCCTACAGAACACTTTTTTGAGTAACACACTACAGAGAAAAGTAGAACCCAGTGATTAAAGGTTTTTAGAAGACTCAAGTCAATGGATCTGTCATTTACTCTTAAAAAAAAAAAGTTTTATTAACTTTTCTGGGAGGGAGGAAGGGATAATAGTAGCACCGAGTTAGGAGGAAGGACTCTTCTCTCCAGCATTAGCACTATTTTATTTATTTATTTTTTTAGAGACAGAGAGAATGTACTGGGTACGAAGGGGCAGAGGGAGAGGGAAAGAGAGAATCTTAAGCAGGCTCCACATCCAGTGCGGAGCCCGACATGCTTGATCTCATGACCCTGAGATCGTGACTGAGCTGAAATCAAGAGTTGGACTCTTAACTGATTGAGCCACCCAGGCACCCATCATTAGCACTATTGATAAATGGTGACAGTTCCCTCTCAATCGGCCTTCTCCCCTGTTATATCTGACAAAGTTGCTCTAAGAAGAAAATTGATCTAAGACTTTTTAATGAAACCTACATAAATATATTATCATCACAATACCATTCAATGATTCTGTGGACCTTTCTTAATTCAAAGAAAAAAAGGGGAAAGGGAAAAGGTACTGCTTGATTAGGCTAAAAATTAATTTATGTAACTCTGTTATCTTCTCTCTGGTTAAAAAGAAGGGGTAGGGGGAGATGCTGACTTTTGCTACATTATGCAAAATGTTTTATAAATATTACCTCAGCTGCCCTGCAAGGTGGCATTTTTATGTCCATTTTATAAATGAGGAAATTTGAGGTGGAGGTTGGTGACTTGTTCGTAGTCACAGAGATAGTAGGCACAGTCACAACTCAAACACAGGACTTCTTAATGCTAGAGCCCATCGTTCCAGCACACTAGGCTGCAGCCTCTGGTTAGTTGATGAGCTAAGAGACTGGAGTGATTATAAACAAATCCAACATGCCAGATTTGTGCCAAGTCTGGAGATTGTTGCCTGGTCACTCATTTTGGTTAGAGGAGATCAGAATTATGGGTGAGTTGCCTCATCATGGCATTTCTCAGTGTCCAATGAATGGAGAGCTTCTCCTCTCATCATCAAGAATGGAGAGGTAGGGCTTCTCCTCATCAGGGCAATGGGATGGCTGATTATTGTTACCAACAGAAATTCATGGTCCACTTTAATCCATAATTAGATAGGAAGTGAGCAGGTTCCTTGTAGAACCCAGTCTTTGGTAGCTTTTCCAAATTTCATTCCATGGAAGAGAAAGGCTTCCTGGTTATCTAAATTTAGATAACACTGGGTTAAACAAGCTAATCAAGTTTCTTCATTGAAAGCCTTCTAGAGCCATTACAATGCCAAGAGCAAAGTCTCTCTGGGGAGAAAGGGGCATGGGGAAGTATAGACATAGCGTGCAGTGGTTCCTAGGATGGAAGATTCATTTCTAGGATGGAAGACTCTTTTTGAGAAATCTTTTACAGAGCTAGCCTCTTGAGGAACATACTGGTTTCCTGTGGGTTCCCACGAATTTTGAATGTCATAAGATGTTGTAGCAAAACTGATAAAGTTATCATCCTAGATCCTGGATCTAGTTCCTTCCATAGAAAGAGTGGGTCAGATCAAGCCACCACTTCATCAAGCAAACTGAGTCCCTGTATAGGAGGTGGCAGGAGCCCAGACTCTGGCACCAGGCTACCCAGGTTTGAATCCCCTGCCTCTATCACTGACCAGCTTGGGCAAGTTTCTTAACCCCATAGCCTCTTGGTTTCCCCATTAGTGTGAGGCAGATAATAACAGCACCAACCCCAGAGGGTTCTGGTGAGAGCTGAATTGGTTACCATATGTTAGTAACTTGAATGGTGCTTGGCATGTAGCAAACTCTATAAATTACTGTTTTGAATCATTGTTTTTCTCCATCTCTTCACAAGTGAGCTGTGCTTCAAAGAGGCAGTTAAAAACAAAACAAAAATTGGTGGTACTTACTTTAGGGTCTGAGCTTTAAAGTCAAACTTGGCTCTAGCAGGTCTCATCTAAACACAAGAAACAGTGACAATTTAAAACCACAATTTATGTACAATGAAAAGGACACGTTTTCATAAGCTTCTAGAAAGCAAAGCAGAAAAATTCACTCTAACTAGTTCATTCTGGTGTAGAAATCTGGGCAAAATTCCACTTATCTGATCTCAGCAGAACATTAGATGAATGTTTGATCAACTATGTCATGCATGAGAATATCCCTAAGGAGGGCCAGATTTAGGGAGGAGATGCTTTGAGAAGTCCCAAAGCTGAAGGGCTGGCTCCCCAATGCTGATCATGGATATTAAAAACAATGTGTGCATGTGCGCACGCACGCACACACACACACACACACACACACACACACACACACACACCAGTCAGCCAGAAAGTTCTCAGACATGCCTACTCTTTGGGGGGACATCTTCTGTTCGACTGACTTAATTATGATCTGCAAGTGGATGAAACCCCGATTCACCTCTCACGTCATCTTTGACTCCATATAATTTCTCATGGTCTATGAGATATCCCAAAAGCCAAAGTGAGCCCTGACTTCCTTCTCTTTCTCTAAAGCTTCCCTTCCTTTGGGGCAGCTCTCTCTTTCTGGACTCCAGGCCTGGAAGTCCTCCTCGGACTCCAGCTACTCAAGTCTGTCACTAAGTCATGCCAACCCTTCCTCTAGAACCCTCCACAAGCACACTCAAGTCTGACTTGAGCTCCCACACACACAAAGCCTCCTTTGACTTCATGTTCTCTTCACTTTCATCTACTATTACTCAGGAGCACAAATAACATTCCTCAAATACTTCCGTCCATCACTTCCTTGCTTTGAAGTTGGCAGAGGCTCTCAAGTATCCCTCAGATCAAATTTCAATTCCTGACGTGGGTTAAGGTCTTTGAGTGATTTCTCCCCAATTTCACACACTTCCTCTTCAACATTAGAGGACAAAATGGAGGGGGTGGGGTGGGAATGAGACTCAGTGAGAGAAGAGTGGTATTTAAAAGCTCCATCAAGCTTAGTTTTAGGTCCTAAACCTCTCAGTGATATGTTCCCTTTTTGCAGGCTCCTCAAGCTGGGATCTTGTAGGGATTTTCTTAAGGGTGGTGAATTCCCCACAGGAATTTATTTTTACATTTTCATGTTAATGTTTTGTCTCCATCTATCTGTCTCTCTCTCTATAAATGTAAATAAAAAAAGAATGGATGTGGAATTAGTGATAAATGACAAGTTCACAAGAGAAAGCCAGATAACCAACATTGTGAGGACAAAAATTTCACAGTAATTAAAAAAAAAGGGACGCCTGGGTGGCTCAGTGGTTGAGCTCTGCCTTCAGCCCAGGGCCTGATCCTGGAGTCCCAAGATCGAGTCCCACATCAGGCTCCCTGCATGGAGCCTGCTTCTCTTTCTGCCTCTCATGAATAAATATTTAAAAAAGATAAATAAAAATTTAAAAAAATTTTTAAAAAGTGGTGGTTACCCAAGGACAGCCAGCTGTAGAGCTGTGGGAACTTTACAAAATGTATACCAAACAGCACCATATTCCCACTTTGAGTGGCAACTGAGTTTAGTCAAAAGGATATCACCTACTGGCTAAATTAGTTAAGTTTTACACAAATCAACTACTTAATTTGTAAATTGGCTTAGGCCCATACTGTGGATTGGTGAAAAAATTGTTTTTTCCATTAAACAGAAACATACGTTACTCAAAGCTAAGAAACACTGATTCCATGGCACTGTTGAGACAGACAATGAGTCATCGTTGTCTGTGCAAAGCAGCATCTCCCTCTTTCTCTGCCCATGTCACCCGTGGCTCCAGTAGAGACAAAGATCATGAGGGTGCCCTCCCCCACTAGTCTCCCAGCTTCCCAAGGGCACAGGCTGGGCCCTAATTTCCATGTCTGCACAGGGTCTTGCACAGAATTAGTGGTCACCACATTCTACTCAGTAGGGGTGAAGTGCATCTGGGCCTTGGTGGTTCCTGTTTTCCCATGTCTGTCACTCAGCATCTAGGGCAGTGATTCTCCAAGTGTGGTCTCTAAACTGGCATCATCAACATCGCCTGGGAACTAATTAGAAATGCAATCCTTGGGTGCCACCCCAGAATTACATTTGTGGATGTGGCCCAGCAATCTGTATTTTAACAAGTCCCTGGCAGATCCTGATGAGTGCTCAGGTTTGAGAATCACAGCTCTGGAAAGGAGGTGGGATGGGTCAGGCAGTTTGCCTGCTTTTCTCCAAGGCTGTTCTACCCCAGTGGCATTTCTGTGTGCACGTGTCACCTATACATGTAACTATGCAGCCCTATGGTGCCCTGCATGTTCTCTTCTTTTCTATCACTTGCAAGCGGGCAGGTGTGTGAACAAGGATAATCTATCACCAGAGGCTTTGGAATAGGGTGGTTTGGAGGAGCTGGGATGCTGGGGGCTGTCTTTCCCTTGCATCTGAGTAACACCTGCTAACTTCTTCTTTATAACATTTTTTTTTTCTCCATCACCTTAGTGTCCTTCCCCTTCTTCCTTGCTTTTCTTTCATTCTGGTTCTCCTTTGTCAAAGAAACCTTCCATTTCTTTAAAAACAAAATAAAAACCAAACCATTTGATGAAGAGCCAGTGCCTCTGTCACTCAGAAGGCAGAAGCATGAATACTAATCTATCACACTGAAACATTATAAAGCTGTATATGCTTTGGTGTCACTCCCCTAGTTCCCTACCTCCCAAGCCCCAGACATGCACACATCCCCAAAAGGAGCTAACCCTTAGGGGACCAGTTGGGGTCACATGGCAAAACATACTCTGACGCAAGCAGCAGCATTTGGCCGGCATAAGAACTTCAACACGGCCGTTGGGACAGGAGGCCAAGGCCTGGATAAAATCACTTCAAAGGTTTGTGCTTTCTTCGCGTCTTTTATAATATTAAGCTTTGTCATCTCAGCTAAGAAATGTCAAAATGAAGGGAACAAATGAAATGTCTCTCAAAGAGCTCTCTTACCCTCCATGGACTTATCCTAACTGCAAGACTCCTTGGGTTTCAAAATTCTTCAGTGAGTCTTCAGCACTACTAAACACCTTATTCAATGAATTCATCCAATACCGAGTGGCAATATTATTCTCTGACATTTCAGGACCTGGGTAAATGGCGTAAACAACGCACTGCTTGCTAACTTTTATAAGGAGATTCACAAAACTGTTTCTTCAAAGAATTATCTTGTAACTGCCCACACTATAGGTACTAACACACACGGACTAAGGTATAAGGTTTCTAGGCAGAATGCACAGGCAACATGGTGTCATGATAAAATGCAGGATGTAGAGGACTGGATTCATGAAGGCAGCCGATGCTCTCAAAGCATGCATGGGGGGGTGGGGGCAGTGCGCCAGCAGATTCGGTCCCACAGCCAGGCATGCTTGAACATACAGAGCACAGGACATAATGTGACTCATGTCCATGACCAGCCACAGAAGAGCCAAAGCAAGCCTACGGGAAGCCAGGATGACAGATGCCGTTCGGAGAACTAATTTGGCCTACGGAAGGCAATGCTGAGGGGAGGCAGATATTGCTTTGGGTCAAGCAGCAGATTGAGGCAACCAAAACAGACCTCTGACCCAGATTTCCTTTTGGCCGTATCGTCTATATTGAGGAGGTCCCCAAAGCGCTCATTAGTGATAAACTGATGGTGCGTCGGAATGACGCCCGTGTGGCGACGAGCTGCAATATCGGCCTCTTCTTGCTCACGCTTAAGTCGTCTCTGGTCCGCTAAAAGTTTCTGCCATGAAATTGCATAAAATGGGCAGTGAATCATCTGGTCCAGGGTACTGGAAAACTGCCAACAAAACAACTAAGGAAAAAGGTGCTGGGTGAAGAGGGAGGAAACACTAAGGGTCAGGTGGAGGAGGGGCTTTCTGGCCACACTACCACGTCTCCTGTGTAGCCACGTCCCACGTGCTCTACGGAGGAGGGAGACAGCACTGCGCACGGGATACTTGGGGATGTCACTGGGGGACGCGGAGGAGGGATGAATTCCAGTCACACCGTCTGGAAAACTATCCCCTGGCTCAGCCAAAGCCTCCAGCCCCCAATATATGGCCACAAAGTTCAGGCCCTCTGGTGGGGGGCTATATCCAGGGCATCCACAAACATGTTGGGCTGAAGGTGGGAGGCTGGGATTGCCCACCTCACCTCGCTTAGGCAGTGTTGAGCTCCCAGTGTGTTCCCACGGTGGGGCCGGGGCTGGCCAATTCCTCCCACCCAAATCCGGGTTCTTACTATGCAGGATCCATGGCAACTAGGTCATTTTTTTGTGCTTCCTAGGTCTGTTACTCTAATATGTTCCAGAGAGTAGAGATGCCCATTTCAGAAACTATGGTACCCTTCTCCGAGGCTGGCCAACCCCTCCTCTGGGCACAATGTCTAGAAGGCCTTAGTACACGCATCAAAGGCTGCCTATGTGACGGAGAGACAACATCAATTACTTTCTTACTGGACTTTTTATGTAACTCTTTCTTCATTTGGTGAAATGAGGCTGACTTTAAAGGAGTGATGTAGAATATAAATATAAAAGATGAACTCGGAATAATAACACCTCAGTTTAGAAGAAATATGCTCTCCCAAAGTAAGGAAATAGTCACCTACTTCTATTTCTAAAGGCTTTCTCAATAATTAAACAATGTTGCATTTTACCAAATGTCCTCATTTCCTATTGAAGTGACCCTATGGAACGGAATTTTAATGTGTTTTTTAATTCTATATCAATCATACATTCCTGGGATTAACATTCCTTGAAGAAAAGCAATAATTAGGACTGGTAATTCTTAGCATTTTCTGTAAGGCATTAGTCTTCTTCCAGCAGGCAGTTAAATGCCTCAAGTGACACCCAGCCTCAAAGGATAGTGGGCCTGATTTTTTCCATTTTTCTCCAGGGGCTACAAATACTCAAGAAACAACTTAATCAGGAGCACTTGGGTGGCTCAGTTGGTTAAGCTTCTGTCTTCCGCTCAGGTCACGATCTCAGGGTCCTGGGATGGACCCCCGTGTCAGGCTCCCTGATCAGTGCTGAGTCTGTTTTTGCTTCTCCCTCTCCCTCTGCCCTGCCTGCACCGGCTTGCGTTTTCTCTCTGGTTTGCTCTCTTTCAAGTAAACAAATAAAATCTTACAAAAAAAAAACAACAAAAAAAACCCAAAAAACCGACAAAAACCAACTTCTCAAATGGCTGTGGGATGTCCAGTGCTCGGATAAGTTGTTGTAAAGATTAAATAAGACATGAGAAAGTGCTTTGCAAAGCCCAGTGCCATGAAAAGGGCACTGGCCCAGGAATCTGGAGCCCTGGTTTCTAACTGTGCCTCTGGTGTCAGTTAACTTGCTGCGTGACCTTGGGCAAGTCACTACCCCACTGGAGTCCTTTCCTGGCTAAAACAAGGGGCTTGGCCAGAGAACTACTAGTGTCCCTTCCAGGACTGACATACTCACTTTCTGAAATGCCACCACCGTC
Organism: Canis lupus familiaris; assembly: GCF_011100685.1. Lineage (NCBI taxonomy): Eukaryota > Metazoa > Chordata > Mammalia > Carnivora > Canidae > Canis > Canis lupus. The sequence goes on from NC_049249.1 coordinate 9,052,481, forward strand.
AATATTAGTAACAAAGCATTTGCAAAGAAAAATGTCAGGACTGACACTTCGTTAGCTGGAAGTGTGAGCTGTTTCTGTAGCAGGGGGATGGACTGATGTTTGAGGCCGCCATGCCCCTGGCGCTCGGGCCATGGATACAGAAGATCAGGGACAGCAAACAGGAGTGGAGATCCCAACCCAGTTCTTGAATTGGACCTCAGCAAATCCATTGTTCCCACAGTTTAACCATGGAAGCTAAATACCATGAATAAAGACACAATGTTTTTAAGAATCTGTGAGCCAGTGTTATTCAAGGAACAGGCTTCCCACCTTCTGAAAGCACCTTGTAACATAGTAATTGTTAAACCAACTAAGTAAAACCTGCCTCCTGTGTGGTAGGCATGATCCTATCACAAAGGCTTCCATGCTGGATACTCCTATTTATACTAATGACATGGAATGTCACCTTCTTTTACCTTACATTGGTGGGAACCTTGTATCTCAGTGACAGTGACTAGAACTGAAACGGTCTGTGGCCTGATGGATACTCACTGGGAGTTTGTTGCCTCATTATTACCAATAAGTCTGCACATCACTTGCTTCCTTATTCTCTCCCTGGACAGATACAGTCTTAATGAAGACTGTATTATGCCTGGAGAGGGGGAAAGCTATGGTCTTTCTGTCTCAGCAGCAAGGACTATCATCCAGACCCACTCAGGGTCAGCCTTTATGCTAACTCCTTAAGGAAAATCCATCTCAACCCTGAAAGCACTCAACAAAACAGAACATAGGAAGGGGGCTTCAGACTTGACAGGGCAAGGGACAGAGTTGTGTACACACAGGCACGCTCTCCTCCTGCCACAAGGTTCAACGCAATTCTTCTACCTTCCTAACTTGATACAGGAAAACTGGTCATTGGAACTGGTTTAATCTATAGGACCCTTTCTCCTAAAATGCAAAATCCAGAAAGCATTCCTCAAAACACCACTTTATCACAGCAGAAGCTTGTGATTTTGCCCAGGGAACTGATCCGCAGAACTGTCTCTCCTGAAATCTCAAGAGAATGTGCTCCTTCCCCAGCCTGGTCAGTGATTTCACTGCAGTGTAGACATTTCAGCAACTGCTAGAAGAGGTGCATGTCCTCAAGTTCTTGGGGGTTTCCCAACATCTAAGGGGGTATCTCTTCTTCTGAGTTAAAGGCAACTTCTTCAAATTGTTTTATAATGTATCATGCAGTGGTCATTAGTTATTATTTTTCAGTTTCCTTTCTCCTGCTGTACCCTCCCCAATAGGAACTGTGCTTTGTGCCAACAGGAGAGTGGGAAATACTGGGGAAGTATGCGGGTGGGTTTCCCTAGAGAATAATAAGGCCGGGGTTGGGGAGGGGATGAGCGAGTAGAGCCAACTCGGAGTCCCCTCACATGGCACTGAATGCAGTGGTGAACCCTCCCTCCACCCCCAGCCCCTACCCGGCCAGTGGGACTTCGCACTGAGAATCTACTGCCTGTGGGGAAATCAGTCCTCCTTTTTGGACTGGTGGAACAACTGAGCTTATGCCACATAAAAAGCCATTTGTGAAAATGCTTTGCTTCCCGTTGCTAGGTCATGTCACCTCTCTGACAGATGTCTAGAATGTTTGTTTCCTCGTATTTTTCTCTAAGAGCTTAAAGATTTTAAAGATGGCATTTACCTCTTTATCATCATGACGCCTCCGAATAAATTCTTCTGTGGATTCCAAATAATCGGCAGGTATAAAATGTCTTGGTGATTCTGAATCTTCAAAATAATAAAGTAGAATTAAAAGACGCAAAGATTTAGTGGGAAAACAGATTGGGAGATTTCACCCTGCATCTGTTAGACATGTTTTTACAGTTCGTGGATTATTGCCCAATAATCAAATTCTGAAGAAGAACCAATCCCCCCCCCCCCCCGCTTTTGGATTTACTTATAAAGCCAGTTTAATACAAAGAAAACTAATTGGAAGGCAAAAAGTGAGCAGAGAGAGGACCTTCTTTGAAAAGTGTCCCTACTAAGAGGCGTGCAGGATCTTACAGGGACACACCATACACTCACACACACACGCACAGGGCCACCGAAAGAGGCTGCCTCTCAAAAAACCACAGGGTGACTGAGGATTGGTGTGAATTCCATGGGGTTCAAGAATTCAAATGGACAAATTTCTCAGATGAGCTAAACGGCCAATTTTTCTTTCGAAACAGAGTTTGGTGGTTAGTCTGAATGACATGGGGGGCTTTGTTTTTAAAGAAGTGCAGCCACTACGAGCCATGATTAATTGCCAAGCAAAACAAACAGAAAACAAAGGACAGACCAGAAAATGAGCACCACGGGGACAGGGGGAAGAAGGGACAAAGCAAGCAGAGTAGAGAGACGGGGGAGGTGAGACTGGGCAAATACACAAATGCCACCTCCGAGGGACGTTCCCAGTTCACTGTGTGGGTTGTTGTTCCTGTCCAGGCCAGGGTCTGAGTACGGCACGGAGTTGCCATTATGAGAGGCCCTCAGGCAGTCCTCTGGGACTGCGGGTCTCCCCTGAGGGGGCTCCGAGATCCGGCTCAGCCTCGCCATGGTGTGTCGGGAAGACAGGCGTTTGGGAACCGAGGGCTTCCCCCCAGAGGGGGTCTCGTCCTGACGGGGCTGGCTGGGGAGGTCTGGCTTCTGGCCTGCCGGGGGGGCTGAGAAGTCACCAGGGGGAGGCTGCCGGGGGTGGTACTGCAGGGGCTTTTTCAACCGGAAAGGGAGGGGGCTCATTAGGTAGATGTTCCTGAGGAGGGTGCTCCTGTCCCCCCTGGGATCTGGGCGCCAGTCAGGCTGTCTGGCCGTCTGCTGCTGCTCGTGCTTCCGGATGGTGGTGAAGCGGGTGTACGAGGCCGGGCAGGTGCCCTTGCACTTGGTGAGGCGGTGCCTGGGAAAGTCTCCGTGGACGCTGCTGCTGCTTCCCTCTCTGCTGTCGCTGGAGACGTTTGAACAGTGGTCGAGATCGTCAGAGCAGGCAGAGAGGGGCTCAGAAGGCATGAGGCCCCTGAAGCCCAAGGTGGGTTCGGCCACGTTGCTACACGTCCGGGAGGCATAGAGCCCCCCGGGGTTCATACCGTCCATCTCCCGGGGCCGGAGCTTGGTTGACTCCAGGAGGGACTCGGCCGAGCGGGCTGCGGTCAGGCCACTCCGGGACAGCACCGGCGTGGGGGACTTGCTCAGCCTCCCGGACAGGTCCAGGGACGGCATGGACCGGGACCGCTGGATCAGCTGCTCGAAAGCGGTGATGCGGGAGGAGACAGTGTGCTTGGGGATGTGCTCCGAGCCCTCCTGGCTGGGGCCCAGTTCGCCCCTGGCCAACGCCAGGCTGCTCCTTTCGAAGTGGGAGGCAAGATCTCGCACGCTGGAGGAGGAAATGGAGCCCAGGAAGAGGCCAGCACGGTTGATCTGGTGCATGTCCCGGTAGAACATGGTGAACTGCATCCCGGCCTTTCTGGAGAGAGGGCAGGGCCTCCTGGCGCTGGTGCCGCACTCCTGCAGGCTCACGGTGCTGCTCGACTTGCTGTCCCAATCCCTCCGCGAGCGCGTGAGCAGGTTCTCGATGCTCCCCCCAACTCGGAGGGGGAGACCTCTTTTGGAATCATTCAAAGACAGTGAAACACAAAGGTTCTCACAGCTTTGAGCCTTTTCTGCCGGCAATAAGATACTCTTCTGTTCCTGCAAAAGAGCGCTGGGAGCAGAGAGCCTGGGTTTGAATTTGGAGGGAAGGATTTCCGAAATGCAGGCTTTGGCAGCGGACAGGGGTTTCTTGTGCTTACACATGGGGCCTAATGCACTGCTAGCGCTAACTGTTCGGCTAGGAACTGAAGATGAAGAAATCATGTGAGCATTCCCACCTTTACGATCCACTGGAAAGCATGCAGAATAAAATAAACAGACCCATTAGGTTAAAGCTGAAAGCTGCTTTAAAAAAAAAAAGAAAAAAAAAAAAAAAGGAGAGGTCACATGCTTATTTATCATAAGGGTTGTTTGTTTTTTTTTTTTTTCTTATGTGTGTGTTGTTTTAATTTCCAGTCGCTGTCCGGAAGCAAAATAATCTGTGCTGCAAAGCAGGTGCGAAGATGCAACGAAAAATGGCCACCCTGCTAGAGTTATGAAAGGCTAAGTAAGGCTCAGCTAAGTTCTAAGAGAAGGGAATCAGAACAAAAAAGAGAGAGATGCTTTAGGGAGAGCAAGGTTGGGGTTCAAAGGAAGGGAAAATACTACCAGAAAGAAAAATGGCCGGTGAACACTGGGGGAAGGGGCTCAGAGGCCTGGAAACGGACCCACACAAGGCAAAGGATATCCCAGTAGCTGGAAGTCACCCGCTACTGACGGGCGAGAGGCATCCGGACCACTATGTGGCTGGGCCAGAGCCCCGCAGGCTTCACCCAGTTACCTTTCATGGAGGCTGAGCTGGAGGGTCGCTTGAGCCCACTCAGGCCCTGGAGAGGGATGTCTCCACCTTCCAAGACGCTTTTATAAATCTGCCTCTCGTTCTCCAGACTAGCAAGATCCCCAGGAGCCCCATCTGATTCCCTCTTCACTGCATGGAAGTTGGAAGAATATAGACTAAAGACAATGTAATTTTAAAATAGAGAAGAGAGGAAAAAAAAAAAAAAAAAAAGAATGGGACTTAGAATTTTTGACATTTTTCTAAAAAGCATGTTACCACCTGAGGACAAGCAGCACATTCTCTGGCACCCTAGGCAAGCACTGCTCTTTCTAAAGGGCATTCTTACCTAAGATAGAATTCTTCAGACAAGATGTCTAGCCAAGGGTGGCCCTCAATGCTCAGGAATCTGCCCAGAACAGCAAAGTGCTAATCGAGATGACTGCATGTGGGCTTCCAAAGAGTAACTCTGAGAAACTTCACCTGGGGAGGAGGGGCGGGGGTGGCTGCTGGGGGCCCAGTGGCTACATACAAGATGGTGCAGCCCAGGACATGAGTGGAGCCTCTGACGTGTCACCAGCCAGAGTTGGTGACTTCAAGTTCACCACTTGGATTATCTTGCTGGATTACTCTTCACAAGCACTTTGGCTGACGTTAATGATTTTTCTGGGTCTCCAGGAAAGTCAGCCACCAAGTGAAAGGGAAATCTGGGATTGTATACACTGTTAGCATCCCAGCCACATTCTCTATCAGCTTCTTTCAAAATTTGTAGTCAGAGCCTTATGACATACAATAGGAGCATAAACTATTGCTCACTTACATCTTTCATATATTTTTACCTTGTTGAAATTCTAGGTATTTTTGCAAGTTACCACAAATCCTTTTAGGAATGAGGTAGGGCACAGAAAAAATGAAGAGCGCTTACTCACTGTGCCCCTCCCTTCTCCTGATCCTAGTTTTCTTTGCCCTCGCCCACGGACACATGGAGACACACAGAATACACACTCACTCAGATGAGTGAATGGCCCCCTTCCCACAGAAGTACTCAGGCTTCTGCTTGGCTGCTTTTCAGTCCTATGGAATTCAGCTGACTGGTCTCAATATTGATTTTTTTTTTTTTTTTTAACTCTGAAGATGTAAAGAGCTTGATGGAATTTCTCTGTCCCAGCATTTTATGATGAACATTATCAAGTGTATAGAAAAGCTTAAGGAATTATAATAGTGAAGCCTCACATATCCTGGACCCCTAGATTCTACACAGAACTAGGCTGCATTTGCTGTATCGCACATCCATCTCTTTCCCTCTACCCATCCATCAGTGATGCAATTATTCTTAATTTCACACAACCTCTCAGTCCCTGTGGTCACAGATAATGGCAATGACGACTCTATCCAAATTGGTGAGATGTCCTATGTGGGAGGCTTGACAATCCTTCTCTCTTTAATCCTCACAAACAATCCTTCTTTTCCCATTTCTGGACGAGGAAAGGAGGCACCAGGAGATCCAAGCACTTGCCAAAGCAGGTCCGTGGAATGGCAGGGCTAGAACCAGAGCCTAGTCATAGGGCACTGCACAGCTGCCCCGACAACAGTTTTAAATAGAACATTTCCCTATGAATGAGGAGGTGGTGCCTTCCAGGAGCCCAGGCTTGCACACCACAGAAGGCCTAAGGATGCTGGAGCTCCACATCACTGCCAATTGTCCCCTGCCATGACAAGAGGCCCCAGAGCCCAGAAGTCAGAAATAAAAAAAAGGGGTGACTCTGGTGCAACAAGTAATGTCTCCACCTCAGGGGAGGTAAGTTTCCTGAGCAATACACTGCTTCTGGCACTAGGTAGCCACCACTTCCTAGCCCCTTATCATGTGCCCAACACTGGCTTTCAGGACTTTCCATGCTCAGCAGCCTGCCGACGGGGGTCAGGGTTCCCTCCAGTCCCTTCTTTTCATTCTCTCTGGCTTACGTCAGGGGATCAAATGCTTTTTCCCTTTTCTCCGCCTAGACAGAACATTACTGAACATTTAAGGGAAAAGAAAATCAACTCTCAAAGCCGAGACCATAAAAGCATGCAGACTGAAGTAAGTTAACAGAGTAGCCTCCAGGGTGTGTCTCAGGGAGGAGAAACCTCCGTCAGGGGCATGATAGGGCAAGTCTCCCCCAGGCCGTGCTTTTATTTGCAGGGGCCCACGAGAGGGTCCATGAGTACACGCAATAAATATCTGTTCAATGAATATGAGGTTACATTTTCTGAAAGTAAAATTGGCACACATGATCTGATTAAGATGTTTCTAGAAATTTTTCTATGAGAATTTCATCACAGTCACTTAAGCTCCTGGCTGCTGACATGGGTGACTGTGGAGCCATCAGAATGGTGGGAACAGTGACTACAGGGAATGAGCACGGTCCAGGTGTAGGCTGGCTGGCCTTACCGGTGTCCTAGCCTCTCACTGAATGTCCCCACTCTCACCCCTGGAGGTGGAGGCTTGGCTTTGCCAGGCTCACAGGCCTTGGGACAAGGGCTGCCACCCACACAGCTTTTGCTCTCCCACTCCTACCTATAGGGGTGCTTGAAGATGTCTCCTCCAGCCTTCTGACTGATAAAAGCATCAACACCAGCTAGATGGCAGGAGGACCGTTAAAGGTGACTCGGAAGGATGTGGCACTTTATGCCAACCTAGATCAATGTAAGCTCATCTAAACTGACTCTAACTTTGAATTTCGTAAGTAAAGATAAATCTGTTCCTTATTACAGTTTCTCTTTTAAAGCCTATCCTTGCTTTGGTTGCATTTTCTGATTCTGTCCTTCAATTAACCCCAGTTTAACTCCTTTTTATACAACCTCAACTTCTAAAATATCTGTGTACGGATATCCTTTAGCCATGCCGCCAATAGCTCTGGTGAGGAGACAGTCTCTTAGGCCCTGCTGGCCTTGGTTTGGGGTCCCCAGAGCTCCCGCAGCTCTGGAGAGGGATCGCCAGAGGCTTCTATCCTGCTGTCCTTTGAAGCGCCTCAGCCTTGGTCATAACTTCCATGGCAGCCTTCTCCAGCTCTGCCTAACTTCATTTGGTCATGACTCTTGGGTGTACCCAGGCTGCCTGACTTGGTATCTCCCCTACTTCACCACTCATCAGAAATCCCCTCCCTACCTGCAGCCACTCTAGTTTCTGGCTTTATTCCATCCATTATCACCATTTTGTCCTGCTTTCCCACCAGAATGACAGACCAGCACTCAGGAAACCTCTCAGAATGGATTTGCTATAGCTAATTGTTTTCTTTCTGATACCAAAGCCAACACACTTTTTCCAGATGTGCAATACTTCCCAACTGAGGCCCTCCTTGGTTACAAACACATCTACAGGCTCTGGAACAATGTTTTCAAAAGTATCCTTGGTTTCAGATCTCCTAATGGTGTAAAGACAGATCTCATTTGTCCCACTGTGGCAAGGAGAAACTGAGGACCAGAGGGCCGAAGGTCACAGAGCTGTTGGGTCTTTGCCGTGTTCAAACAGATCAGACAGGATGAGAAAAGCAATGGGGTTGATGAGAAAGACCTAATCAGTATTGGCAGCTACCAATCACATAACAGAAGAAGCCAAGTTCAGCACTGGAGCTCAGCTCTCAGCAGCCTGGGCTGAGCTAGTTCCCAGTTCAAAGACAGCAGGCCAGAAGGAGACAGCTTCATCAATTCCATCTCTGGCTAAGATGCAAAGGGGGCTGAGTTTCAAGGGGATTCAACAAAAAACACACTCACTGGAAGAATAAAGGGAGAGAATGGAGTGATCCTCTTAGGGCCAACTGTTTGCAATCGTGTGACCAGATGGGCTTTAGAGGACTCCAGTCTGACTCCAACGAACTAAGGATAACCCACTCTATTTGAACACTTGGAAACAATCTGTTTCTCAAGTTCTTGCATCTGTAAAACCAATAGGTATGGTAAGACTGTCCAAGAAATCCACCTTCAAATCTATTATCACATAGACCTTTCTTTTGAGCTCCAGACGTATACATTCAATTGCCTTCTAGACACCTTCATGTGGGTATTTCTCAGGTTTCTTAAATCCCACACGCCCCCCAAATGAGATCCTTGTCTCCCATTAGCCAAGCCAGAAAGGCCAGGGAGCAACCCCTTTCTTCCTCTCCTTGCTCCCCAAGCCTAAGTAGTCACCAAGTCCTGACACAGCTGGCATCAATCCCTTGCCTTCCCCAGACCTCCCTGGCCACCACCTCACCACTGCTCACATAGGCTTCTCCATTAAGCATACCCCCAACTCCTGAACCTTCAGCCCTCCAGTCAGTCATCTGGAGTCAACTCACTGCTAGGGATATTTCTAGAAAAGATCTCGTGAAGTCAATCCACTGCTCAGTTTATTCACTCAAATATTTACTGAGCACCTATTAGATGTGAATTACTCTCCTAGGCAGAGCTTCAACAGGGAACAAAACAGACACAAAATTCTAGCTTCACTGAATTCACTGTCCAAAACCATTTGTTGTTTTCAGAAAGGGGGAAAACAACAACAATTGCTTTTAACTATGGCTTTGGGGGAGGGAGCCTAGGAAATCTGGGGAGGGTAGTTTCATCTTTAGCCTTTATATACTGCATGAAAAAAAAATGATCTTTTAGATTTATGTGATAGTTATTCCTTCTCTCCTGGGTCCCATCACTGCATGTACCACACTGGATTCTAATTGCAATTTACAAGTCTGTGTCCCCGTTACACTCTGAGCCCCTTGAGGACAGTGGTTTATCTTATTAATCTTTGCATGCCTGGTGCCCAGCACTGCTTTTCAATAAATGTTAGTAGAACAAATGATTCTATAAAATTAAATGCTTGCATGCAGATTTCTGAGAAATGAAAATTACATTTTCAAGGCCCAGGGGAGTCTCTAATGTTTCATTTAGTTCTTCAGGTAATGATCTGTGTTTTGATATTAGGTGAAGAGAAAGAAGGTTTTTTTGTTTTGTTTTGTTTTTGAGGAAAAAAGCAGCTTGTTCTTTAGTGCCACTTGCTGGCCAAATAGAGGAAAGCTCTTTGGTTAGACAAAAAAAAAAAAAAAGAATAATCTTCAGGACTGCTTTAAGATCTGATAGCTCTAGGGAAATAAAATACAAAATTGAACACTCTGATGGCAAGTGTAAAAACATATTTTTTGAGAGTAAGGACTGGCAGTTATAAATCTCTTCCTCTCTATACCCATGTTCTTTTAACATTGTGATAGGTAATTGTGTTAATTAATAAAATTCTAAACTGCAAGTCTGTCCAAGATATGAAAGTGGACTTAACTTCTCCAGTGACTTTTTATTTTTTTTTTATAAATAAATGTTTTTGAACCTGGGCTGTCCTGAGTCTTCTCCTTCAATCCCTGGGGTTAAGTCAAGTCTTGCCAATGTTTCTTTCAACACATCCTTCCCAACCATCCAGGGAGAGGGGCCGGATTCAGTCCGCAAATTGCTGGCCTCGGTGCTGAGCGAGTTGGATGTTCATGAATTAAGACTCACAAGCACATTTGTTTATTCAGCAAACATTTGCTCTGCACTTCCCTGTGTGTCAGGCACTGCATGGAGGCTGGCTCCCCACCAATTCCAAATACAGAAAAACCTTACTCATTTGAATAAACTGGAGGAAAACCCCACCTGACTTACTGAAAAATCCTCAACTGGTAGAATAGCAGGAGGATAGAACCCATCTATTCCTGCCAAGTAGCTCATGAGAGCCAGGCTATGGCTGAAACACAGAGGTCTTTGGAGACCTGTTTCAATGACATAAATAAGAGTGCTTGATGAATTAACACAGCCAGTATCTTTAGGTACACAAATACTCAGAATGTCTGAAAGCAATTTGCTCTTTGAAGCAGTTTGCATTAGGCCCCCTCAATCCTACTAACACAGTATTACAAATAGTTACTTATATTCTTTTTTTAATCATTCAAAACCAGTGAATTGCAGCATGCTTTCTGTGAATTTACTGCCCACTTCTGAATCAGGATGGTGCAGAGGAGAGTTTACTGCTAGCACTATCCCTCGGCCTGGAACATCATTGTTCCACCTCCAGCCACAGCTCTGCCAGGTACCAGCTGTGGCATCACACGCTGTTACGTGCCTGTTTCTTCACCTATAAAGTAGGGTTTGAAATAATGCTCGATTCTGGAATGGTGAAAGGATTACATGGGGGAATGTACATAAAATGCTAACTGTAGGGCCTGGCACATAGTAAATGTTCAATAAATCATTAGAATTACTTCATTCAAGACCTACATTCCTAACTTTGACAGCCTGTGGGCACTGCTTTTTCTTCTGAATACATTTATGATTTAATTATAATTTATTATATTTATTAACTTATTATGTTGATTGATTATACCTCAGGGGGCCCAACCCCGAATACTTTTAATCCTTGGCCCCCTTCATTCATTTGCCACTTTGCCTTCTCATTTACCAACATTTTTTTTGGGGGGGGGGGGTGTTGTTGCCAAAACTACTAAGGGGACTGTATCTTATGCTCCTCTGATAATACTGAGCATAGTGCCTTATATCTAGTAAGAATTCACTAAGGGAACTGACTAAGGGATTCACTGAGCCAGCCACCAGAAGTGGCCTTTCCTGTCCTGTGCACTCTGGGGAGATGGGGAAAGGAAAGTAGTTTGAGGGGGGATACCAGGCAGAAAGGTTAACATTGGGCAACCCTGAAAACAGGATTGTAGGGGCAGGGAGAGATCTGGAGCAGTCAATGCGCAGTCAGGACTGTCCAGTGACAACCAGGTAGCCTCAGAGACCAAGGAGAGTTTGCAGGGAGCCGTGGCCTTGAAGAAGCGCTTTATCTGCAGGTAGCCTAAGGTCATCTGGTGGACTTCACCTCTGAAAGCACGTCTCTGGGGACCGAGAGGACCCATGACTGTCATTCTTGTAGAAGGCATCCTTCAACTAGCTCCTTAAATAGAGCGAGCCTCAGAGCCCAGCGTGGAGGGAGATCGGGAAGGGTGTTCAGATGCTGTATCTGAGCTGTAATGTCTGTCACATTGCTGGTCTGATGATCAACCCCACGGTATCACAGGAGGCACAAGATTTTATGCCTAGATTTTTCCAAGATTGGACTGTACCCTAAGGCAGGTAACTTCCCTTCTAGCTGCTGTTCTAATATGTCTTCTCAATTCCCATGCCGGGGCAAATTAATCATCATCATTAACGCATATTTATAGAAGAAAAATGAACAGAATGGATTTGGTTAGAGATTTGGTCACTATGCTAAAAGAAACAAGATTTTTCCAGTTTTCCACTGAAATACCTTAATCCCAGCTGGTTGATTCAGATCAAGCCAGGCTTCTATTTGAGGAGGTGAATTTTGCTCCTTGTGAGCTTACCAACCCCAGGGGAGCAACAAGCAACAGATGTGCCTTTCCTCCTCATCATACCTCAAAGAATGAGGTAGAGATATGATGGTGATGAGAAGTTGTTCCCATCAGAACAAGTTCCCAAACCCACTGGGTGCACCAGGTACTGTGGAGATGCAGCCCTTGCCTTCAGGGAGTCTATCAGCAGTCATAAAAATACATGAGTACGATTCAGGTATCCAGCGACAGAAGAAGTGCCATAAGAGGCCTTACGTTAAATTGGGTACAGGCTCAGGGCTTATTTATAGGAGCTTAGTGCTTACTACGTACTATGGGGAAGGGGTTGGGGACAGCACTGAGACCTCTCAACTGGGATGATGGCCACATGGCAAAGTACTGAGAAAAGTAATCTGGCACAGGGCTCAGGGGTTTGGAGAGGGGGAAAAGAGGCTGGTGGCTATGCCACGAAGTGAGGGGGTATGCACGTTATCACCCAGGCAGAATTATGATTGGTATGAGGAAATAAATCCACACCTTTCAGCATTAGTCAAGTTAGGCCCTTCCTGGGCCCATCTTTCCCTGTGACAGGTGCCGCCTGAGGACCCAACCCCACCATCCCCCCACCTTTATACCCAGTGCAGCCTCAAGTCACACATCCCACCCAAGAACCAGCAAATGATGTGAGCTTTGATTCCAAATTCAAACTCACATTCTAAAGGTAAAGATGCCAACATAGGCAAAAGCTTACCAAAGGCAATAGGAATCATCACAAAATTAATTTGGAGGAGGAGGAGAAAACAGAAGAAAAATAATTTCAAGGCTGTGATTAAATTGCTACTTATCACCAAAGCTACTAGACTGATACAAATAAAACATTCTTGGATTCAAAACATAAGCCTCTTCCCGTTTCTGACATTAATACATTAAGCCACATATGTGCTGGCAACTTACTATCCAGGAAGCTCTGAAGAAATTTCCGGACTGGGACTGATTGCCGAACTCTGTAAATGTCAAACAAACAAACAAAAAATGTAGATCATTTATTTTGTGTCAGATGTTCCAAGTCAAGGGGGAAAGAGAGCAGCCCCTTTTCCTTTCCTGATGCAGCCAAGGACCTTTGGGGGATGGGGCCCTTGGCTGGAAAGGTCTTGGTGCTGGAGGATTTCTGGGCCAACGGGCACTCTCGCTCTCTGGGTGCAGTGGAAGATGGTCCCCTGGCTTCGACTTATCTTTCATATAAATATAGATCCACGAAGTGGATAGCCCACCATCTGGCCAACATGCATCAGTGACATGGACAATATCATCTTCATCAGCTTAACCCCAATCCTCCGAGCCCCTGGCCAAGCCCACCAGAGACTCCTTCATGCACCCCAGATGCCATATCCAGAGAGAGGGTCACCCAACACCTTAGGTACAGAAAATACAAAAATGCATCTGAAAAGACCACACTGCATTTAGATCATTTGTTCATTCCTGTAGATTTAGAATGTGGAAATGAGGAGAAATGCAGTTGCACAAAACCTATGAGTAGGGGAGCATTTTATAAAATTACAGGCTACTATGCAAAAGAAAGAAACCAACCAAGAGTTACATGCAGAGAAAAGGCAACATAATCAAGTAGGTTAAGGTTTCTGTCTTGGAGAAAAAAAAAAAAAAAAAAAAAAAAAAAAAAGAGCAAAGGGCTCAATATATTTCTTAAAAAATAATGTGGTAGTTGCATAAATCATGAAAAGGTTAACTTTTAAAGACACTCCTATCTCTAATACTGAACACGTCAAGGAAAAGATGCTATCTGGAGGAGACGAGATATTGGGGGAAAGGAGAGAAACAGCAGAAGGAAAAGGTAGATTGTCCAAGAGGGAAGAGAGGAATGGGAGGGTAAGCCATCTTCACCAGGAGCTCCCCCACTCGGTGCCTGCTGAACACCCACCCTCAACCTGTGGGGTCCTCTCACTTTGGAGGGCACCTCTGCCCTAGGATGAGGACTCTGCCCTCCAGCAGCCCCAGTCGCCTGCCACTATTCTTCAGAGAAGGTACATCCATATCTATATCCATCCTTCCAGCCCTCTTGCCCACACTGGTGTCTTCTGCTCATCTCCCACACCTTGGCACCCTTCCCCTTCTGGGTCTTCATCCACTTTGAGGATGATGCCTTGGTCTCCATCTGAGAAAAACTTCTGTGTGACCCTGCAGAGTCCTCTGGGAAGTCCCTCCTTCCCTCCTTCCACAATCACATGTTTTCAATCAGTGCTGTACCCCTGGGGGATCCCCAGGGTTCTTCCCCACTCTAGCTCCTGGCAACTACTTACCCAGGAGCCTCCAAGGTTTTTAGAAACCTCCTGGTTATCAAATCCACTAACCTTTCCTCAGAGTCTACTTTCAAGGGACCTCTCTGGAGCACCAGGTAGTTGTCTTACTTTCTTGTTTCACCACTCAACTTTTCTTCCTACTTCTCTGAGATGCTCACCCTCCTATCCTCCCCTTCTGTTCCATGTCAGGGGGTAGGTGTTGCTCTCGTCCTTCCTGTCCTTCAATCTTTCATCTGCTCCTGGGGCTTCAGCCATCACTTCTCTTCAAGTGACTCCAATGGACTTTGTAGGCCCCATTCTCTCAGGAGACCTAATCTTCTATTTCCAGCTGTCTACTGGATATCCCCTAGGTGACACCCAATCAACACTTCAAAAACAAATCACCTAAAAATAACTCCATCTTACCTCTGCACTGATTCTTCTCCTCATCTTTCTTTTGTGACATACTGATGTCTTCATCCTTCCAGCTTCCTGGCCAAAACCTTAGCATTGTCTCTATCCCCATTCCATCCCCGGATTCTTTGTTCTTCATGCCAATTAAAATGTCCCACTGCAATGTCCTCTGTGAGCACTCTCACACCTACCCCTTCCCTCCCTTCATGCTGGTGCCACTGGAGTATGTGCTCATATCACTCCATGGCCTGACTAGCACAGTGGCCCCCTTGCTCTCTGCACCTCCAACTGGAGGTTCTCCCTTTAACTTGGCCTCTCTAGAGTAAGGACACTGACCTTTCTAAAACAATTCCTGAACTGCATCACTGGTCTGTGGACAAAATCATTTCCTGAACTGTATTTTCTGATGCTGTGAACAATCCAGGGTCAACCCTCTTGCCACACCTATCACTACTACCACCCCAAATTTTCTATTACAGCTGAATCTTTTACTTTATTCCATTTCCCCCTCAAAGATTTTATTTGAGAGGCAGAGCATGAGAGCGGGGGGACAGAGGGAGAAGCAAACTGCCTGCTGAGCAAAGAGCACGATGTGGGGCTCTATCCCAGGATCCTGAGATCACTACCTGAGATGAAGGCAGACACTTAACCAACTGAGCCACCTAGGCACCCCTACTTTATTCCTTGAATACATGCTAAACACGTTCACTTCTGTGCTCTTTTTGTGCCTCACATGGATGTTCCCCATTTCTAACCATGTACCTACTTACACTGTATGGATCCTGTCCTGGCTTTTTTGAGAAGTCTGCCTTACTTTTCTACAAGATCACTGTTCCTCCTGACACTTAGAGCCCATGCCATTCTTTCAGCTCTTCACAGACACTGCTGTGTACTCGGGGAATTTTTAATTTGCGTGTGCCTACATTGTCATGTTCCTGAAGGCAGAGTTGTTTCCATGCTGATTCAGAGCCTCTCTCAGCACGTCCTATACATATGAGGGACTGCTGGGGAACATGTAACTGAACCAATGTGAAGAGGACCCTTCCCTGTGCTCACCTTGCCCCGGGTAGGAGTCCAGGCACTAGATGCTGTCTCTAACCTCACAGAGGCCTCAACATGCTCAGTTATTCTCCAGCTGCCCTCCATCCTTGCATGTGTGACAGAGCTGCTCTTCTTAGACTACTCTGAAGAGTGACCCTTGATTCCTTTTATGACCTGTAATCTTAGCACTCCCCTCCCATCCCGCAGCACTTTAGGACTTACCTGCCTAGTTCTCACTCTTGAACTAGCTCAGACCTTCCATCCCACAGTGGCTACAGTTGGTTCCATTCTCCACCCTGGCTGAAACTGAGCACCCTATCTTCCCTGCTCCACAATCTATCTGCCTTGACTGTGCACACACTGTGGCTCACCTTTGTGCCTCCCTCAAGTTCTGAAGAGGGACCTGGGTGCTCTCATTCTTCCGTGACTTTGGATTTCCGAACCCCAACTTCCCTGATCTGCTTGCAGTTCCTCAGCGTCTGACCTTATCTCAGCCCACTTTAGCTGCTGGCATAACCCCGTGGGTTCTTCTCTCCTTCCCTGGCTTGAGGGTCTGGCATTCAAGACTTTTCATAACCCGAGTCATTCAGGCTTGGTGATCTGACCCTCTTTGTTTCAGTTCTGCTTAAATATAACACAACCCATAGCATTTTCCACTTTTCCTGCTGGTCTGTGGACCTTCCTAGCCTCTTTAGCAGTGTCTGCCTTCCTTTTTTATTTTCTGTAAAGATATTCTTTCCTTGTAAAAATCTTTTTTTGTTTTGTCAGGGAGCCCTGGTGGTGGTTCTCCAAATACTTGGTATTTTTCTTCCCCTTGGAAACCTGTTTACCTTGGACTGAGTCTCTGACACATCCTTTAATAAATCACATTTTGACATAGCCCCCTTTAAAAATGTCAATACAGGTTGAGTTTCAAATGCTTGTTTGTGGTCAGGCTGTCTGGTCTCTGGAGTGCATCTTTTCACTGAGAACTTTCTGACCTTTCAAATGACAAATACAACTACTCTGCCAGTACCATGCATGTAAGAGGCACTCAAATCACTGCCACCATGTTTTTGAAAATGATCTCTGAGGTTGGTATCTCCCAGGGCTGCAAACAAAGACAAGGAAATTGCCCCCAAAAATGGCTCCCTGAAAATTTGGAGAAAGAATATGGAGGCAAAGGAAGGGAAGTTAAAAGGGTCACCTCCTGAGAGCAGAGAAACAGAATGATAAGGGGGTGGGATCGTTTAAGTCACCAGCCACCCTGCATATATTTGAAAAACTCCCTTTAAGGAAGATCCCAAGCTCAAAAGAAATCCAAGCAAAAATTAGGTTAGGGGGAAAGGAATCGAAAAACAGGAGTCAGAAAGCCATGCAGCTTATAAAGAACCAGCATAACCATTCATTGCCTCGACTATATTGAAACCAGAGAGCAGAGAAGAAAACAAAACCGAGCTGGAAGAGGAATGGACAGTGTGAGAAAAACTAGGAAATACCTGGGACAGGTTTGCACTGGGTGCTTTATTAAGTGTCTCCGTGTTTTCTAAATGTGCCTCTAACTCTGCTGGGCAGAGGTCGAGATCTTTTTTTAGATTAGTCTGGTTCAAGAAAGAAAAGATGGGAAAGAACGTTTTAGAGAACAGGCAGAAAGAATGGCAGGTTAAATGTGAAAAATGAATTTGTTTAGTGCTATGTTTTAATAAGGCAAAGATGGCATGACTGAACACAAGAGCTCACTAGAAATCAGGTAAAGACGTGAAAACAGAGAATGCAACATTAGGCAGAGAAAATATAAATCCCGAAGTTATCAGAGCTTCAAAAGTCTATTCTACTTGCTAGAGAGAACTACAAATACCACGAAAACCTACCTTTTGCAGAAGACCTATTTTTTTTTTTCTCTTTTCAGAGTATAGTGACTGTGACAAATAGGATAGGTCAGGAGAGTAAGGCATTGCTTTAAAAACCTCTCAACATTAGTAGAAGTCGTAGAGACTTTGTTAAATAGTTTATCACCAAGCCAAAAAAAAAAAAAAAAAGTTATCAAGTTAAAAAAAAAAGTGATTTAAGAAAAGAAAAAAACAAACCCCACAACACACTCACACTAACCAGGCTAGAGAACACACACACAGCCCACGGAGGAGGCACAGCAGAATTACCTTTCTATCCTCTCTAGGAAGGATAGAGCAGTCTCCAGGAGTATAATCCCATATCTTTTTGGGAGGCTGACGGGAAGCAGAGGAGGAAATGAAGAAATGAGCATAAAGACATAAAGACAAACATGGAGACTGGCTCAAACAAAGAGGGGCACGCTAGAACTGTATCAACACAGAAAAGTGAACTCAAAAGCACAGGGAGTGGGCACTCTGCCTCCTGAGGAGGCTGCCCAGGGAGGGATTCTGTAGAACTTAGGAGCTGGAAACATTAACTGGGAAGTTTCTAGGTCTACATCTCAAGAGTAAGTCATTATTGGATTCTAAACATTGAAAACTTAAAAAAAAATAAAATAAAAAACAGATAAAGAAAATAGAAAAAAAAAAAAAAAGAAAGCATTACCACCAATTTGAACAAAAACCAAAACTTTAAAATTCCTTATTTTTCTTTTTTTACATTGAAGTACAGTTGACACACATCCTCACTTTGTTTTCAAACTGAGATTGACACTGAGAGCCTATGTTTATGAAGCAGTCTTCTCCATGGCAAAATTCATTATGTTTAATAAATGTGTGACTTTGGAGATTTGGCCAGGGGAGGATAAATTGAGACAAATGTGCTTTCTGTGGTTTGTGGCAATAAAACCCATGTACATAATAGGTGTTCAATAATGTGCTGTGTAGCTAGACAATTCTGCTAGACAACACTTACAGTCTCCTTTTACAGCTTAACCAGACTTTGATAACATGGCTGGTGGTATAGCTATGGCTTCCATTTACCTCAGAGAACAATTTATAATTTGAATTTGAACAGCAGACTATAGGGTTATGTTCATTTTCTCCTTTAACTCTGTAAGTTAAAATTAGAGCTGCATTCCTAAAACAAAACTCTGCCAGGAGAACTGTGAGCTTAAGAAGGGAAGGGTTCAGAGGGTAGGACATCTGGAAATTACAAGTCACTTGTAATTCTGGAACCTCTCCCCCACCGTCTAGACCTTCTTGTTCTATTTAGACCTGATACATCTTATATAATGATCCCTGAAAAAATGAGATTAGTAGCTCCTGGCATTTTGTGCAAATATCATTTTAACTCTATGCAAGCATTTACACTGGTTCACATTGTGACATTTTGCCTTAAGCTTACTTCTGGAAATCACATGGATTTCTGCAGAAATTAAAGGAGGGGAAAAAAAAAAAAACCTAACATTCAGACTCTTAGTAATGAATCTGCAAATGAAAAGTAATCTGAATCCAAGAGACTTTCATCACTGACAGTGACGGGTCAGTAATGCTATCTCTGCAGATGTATACTTTGTAAAGTGCGTGCTATGAACAATTACCATTCATCTTTAAGCACTTAGTACACTTGGACTGTTCACCTGGAGAAGCAGACTGTTTACTGATGATACCTACTCCTTTCTTTTACTACCAAAATAAATAAATAAATAAATAAATAAATAAATAAATAAATAAATAAATAAATAAGGCAGTGCTTACAAATCTAATTGGTTTTAAATTCTTACAAAAATGGTCCTCAGAGTCTTGAATTATTTGATATTCTATAGCAACATATCAGAGCTAAAAGGGACTATAGCCAGGATCTTGCTAAAATTTCAGCTCATTCTGGGTGGTGGGCTTTAAGTGCAAGAGTTGAGGAAGAAAGGAGTTCAGGGTAAATGTTTAGTGTCTAAGTTCTGGCAGGCTTCACTTGGGGGAAGTGGGTCCTGAGTTGGTATGAAATAAAAAATAAGTAGAAATGATGATCCACGTGATTCGGTAGGAGTTTTAATTTCATTCTGCTTCTAAACGACTGAAAAAAGCCTTCCAAAACAACTCCTATGGTTTACACCACTTTGTCTCTCTTACTTTTATTACAGCCTAGAGTGATGAAGGTAGGACAGAAGTAAAGAAAAAATCTCTCCCTACCACACCTTCTTCCTCAACTCTGGGAGTAAGAGCCAGGCATTAAGTCGTTTCAACTGGATGATAAGCCCACCCTTTGATGCTTCAGACCACAAGGAACTGTTCATCTCAGCACTGTTCTTCAGGATATGGGCTCTGATTGAGTTATTTTGGCAAGTCTTCAACAATATTATCCTTTATTACTTTAAAAGACCCTCTCAAAAAGTCCCATTTAAGAAGGACTCTAAAGTCTCTGCAAGGAACATCATAGCTTCAGAAGAAATGGCATTTTAGAAAAGCATCATTTAAATAATTAAGAGGCAGCTAGAACAGAGTAGAGCTACAAATTCTAGGAAGGTCTCACTACACAAATGGACTATGTTCTCAATATTTGTTTAGATGGGCTGTGTGTGCTCAGACCACGGTTTCGGGCAGAAACAGTGTTAATCTACCAGGCTATTTATAGAGTTGATTTAATGTATGCCGGGACTCAGAGACTGCCCTTTGCTAACAAAAATGGAATCATTTGCAATGACAGATTAGGTAAAACAAACTAATCACATTATAAGGATTGTTTCATACCTTTCCTTAAAAGTTAATATTTCATATAAAACTAAGTTATTCAGCAAATGAGAAATGGCTAGAAATGTGTAGATTCTGAGGGGGCTTTCCAAAATCAATGTCACAGACTCTTTATTATACATAATTTAAAGCTAATAGTTTTTGCTTTCCCTGATGAAAGGATAGCATTATTATTACATATTCTGGCCATGGTCTTTGTTTGGCAGAGAGGGGAAGGGACAACACAATTCAAAAATAGCTTTCTGTGTGAGATAATTGAGCAAGTTTTAAGAAAAAGACAAGGGGTAAGATACTGTTCAATATTTGAGTGTGGAGGTGGTTGCCCGAGGTAGACTTCTTTGATGTCTGAATGGTGAATAGGAAAAAGGGAGAGAAAGGAGAAATGAGCTATGCACCAGAGCTTTGGGGAGAGAATGGTGCAGACTCCAGGTTAGACACTTCCCTCTGCACTGGTCACTAGGTGGTGCTGTTTGATCAGGACAGCTTCGCAGCCACTAGGAGCCAGCGTCCAGCAGAGCACAAGGCAGGAGGAAAGCTCCTTCCTGCAGCGAGGGGGTGGGGTGGGGTGGGGTGGGGGCCGGACACCAAGGACGCTAGCAGGATGCTTGCAAGTCAGCCGCTCCTAACTCAGAAGCTGCCTCAACTTTCTAACAAAGCTCAGCACTGCTGAATCAAACTAGCAATTCCACAGCACCCACTTCATTTGTCTTTGTCTTCATCTTAACGAAAAATTTACACCGTCGAATTTAACATTCTGTTGAACTATAAACTCCTGTCTGCAAATAAAACTATCATTTCAAACTGCAGTGATTCCAATGGTTAAAGTTTTATGCAAACATCTAACAAAGTATCCTATTTTTTACATTTACTTCCTCCACCTGTAAATTCTTTTTGCAGCTGTAGTAAGATGTTAAAGTCACTGGAGGTTTAGAGTCAGTTTCTAGTTCTCTCCAGTGGAAAAATGAACTCTCCCTTCTGTTTGATAACAACGTCTGGTGCAGGGTGAAGAAAATCCTCCTTAAGTGCCAAAGGCCAGCTCTGCAATACCACAGGGAAACTGCAGAACAGGAATTCTAGCAAATACAGCATTCAGCCTAAGTCCCATTTCAAGTTTTAGAAAATGTTACCCTAACTCCTAGAAATCATTCCCTATAATGGGTAGGCATTCCTGGATCATATCTACACACAGTGGTTCTTTTGGGCACTTCCTTTGCAATGTACTTAAATCTTTGTAAAGCAGTAACAATGTTGCTCCTCTTAGTATGTAATGCATTTTCCAGCTTGTCTTCAGCTTGCCATGAAGACTTAGGGTAAGTAATTGAACCAATGGCCCAAATAATGCAAATAATGCCATCTACGAGGTGTGTGAAATGTGTTGCTAGTGATGGGAAGGTCCTAAGACAAGCAATGATTTAGTCATGTTCCTCATGATTTTCTGACAAGAAATAATCCCAGAGCTCACTTTCATTTCTTGGTGAAACAAAGTGAGGGAAAAGCTTACAGGTTGTAGTGAGAAGAGACAATCCCACTATTGCCCACTGAAATGGCTGCTCCCCACTTCCTGCATTCCTTACAAATAGATCTGATTCTTTAGCAGCAGCAATGCATCAACAGCATTATTTAAAAAGGTGTCTATAACCACTGAAGCTATTAAACTTACCGGTTTCCCAAACTCCAATTCCGAAAAGAATTTATACCAAGGTTCATTCTTTAAATCTATCTCTTCTGGGCTTATATCCCGACTCTATAGGGGTTGGTGATAGGGAAATGGAAGAGAGAGAAGGATAACATTATGCAGAGATTACATAGGAACAGGCCAGTAGAGATGCAGTGGTTTCCAGGGATATACAGCAACTGTATCCAATCGCAGCAATCATCCATTTTACGGACATCAGCAAAAACAAGGAGCTACAACAGGTGGGAGAGGATGAGTTTATAAAAACAGAAAAATGGAGGCAGGGAGCAGTGAGTGAATCACTCTCAGCCCTAAGGCAGAAGGCTAATGGGCCACACAAGAAGAATTCTGCACCGCACTGCTGCCCTCCAGGACAGAGCAGAACATGGGCATATTCCTCAGTAACTGCATCTGGAGAAAAGAAAGCCCTCTTTTTCCTCTTTACGAAGAACTGTTAGTTAGGAGCAAATAACCTGGTGAGCACACCAAACATTTAGCCATCTATGCCAGATGAGTAGAGCAAATAATTTTTATTGGCTAGTATAGTTTTAGTACTTAACTTACAAAGCTGCCTTAAGGCTTTCAAAATAAATGCAAATACCGACACTTTATCAAAGCCAATTTGTTAATACTGCATCTTTAATGGCACATGAGTAGGTGAGAAATCATGTCCCATACACAATAAAGTGGAAGATGGTGTAAGTCAAAACAGAGGACACAAGTGCAAACACATTTTAAACGAGCATCCGTAGGGGAGGAATATAGACAGAATATACTCCGTGTTTTCACAAATAGATGTGAAAGAACTGGGAAAAATAAAGTGAAGGAAAAGCTGAACAAGACAGACAGCAGAACGGGGGGGCGGAAAAAACTTCTGGGTTATGTTACAAAAATAAGTCAGATATCTCAACTTCATAGAACTCGAGGAGGCAGTTCACACAGGCTGAAAATTTGATTCCATGGGGTTTCATACTGAGTCAGATATTTATAGTCTTAATACCTTGCTCTGTGGAATAACATGTGTTTCTGGAAATAATTAGTTGGAAATGAATGCCTGGAAAGCAAATCAGGTTTCCCTTTCATAAACTGGAGATGCAAGTTCACATCAGACAAAAAGCGTTAGAGGCTCATGGCGTCACGAAATTCATATATGCATATCCACTTCAAAATACCTGGGCAGTCACTAAAGGACAGAGACATGGTGAATTTCTGGCAACCATATGAAATACAGAATGTACACTTTGCACCTAGATTGGAAACAATGCATAAGAAACTTCACTCCCCCAGGGCAACAACACGTGGAGGAAATTGCAAGTCCCCTGGCCACACTTGGCCACACTTTCAACGCCACTGCTTCACAGAGCAGCTCCTCAGGGACATGTTTCTCTCAACGTTCTGTTAACAGGCCTTTTGCAGTTTGTAGAAAAGGCTGTAAGCTTTCTTTGTGACCTTCACCAATCCCTTCTTCTAAAATCCTTAGAAGGGTCTTTACCATTAATTCTACTTTTGTTTTAAAAGGACAAAGATATGACAGAGAACTTTCTTTAACTGAAATTCACTGAACATAAGTTAGTTGGAAATCAGAGGGAAATGTCTACTGCAACAGAGTCTGTCCTCTTGCATCCAGATTCAAACCTCCTCTAACTATCTTTAGGGACCTAGGGGCTTAAATCTCGAAGAAGGTGTGCTCCTTTTCACTGGGTTCTGAAATGGTGTGAAATAGTGTGGAATAGTGTGAAACATTGGATTCCAAATGGATTCTTTATTTATTCAGTGAAATGAGGTACAATATCTATAAGGACACAGCTCTTCAGGAGGCACAGTTCAGACACTGGGACATCCTAGATCCTTATAGGATGGAACTTCATGAAACCTACCTCATGTTTATTATTTTTAAACACGCTTTATAAACTGCTCCCTGTGAATAGGTTAGGTTTTTGTTGTTTTAGATAAAATGTACCAACCCTTTCAGGAAATGGCCTGAGTGTCCTGAAAGAATTAGCCCATTTTACTGCCGAAGGGTGCTTGCGGATTGTTTTCCCTGTGGAGGTTAAACACTGTGCTGAGAACTGAATCAAGAGGTATGTCAACTGCTCGGGCCCAGAGCAGCTGTCTGGGGAGAAAGTGAAAGAGGTAATACCACACAGCACTAACATCTGCATTTGATTTTGTCATTTATAACTCAGCTGTAGATCCAATTACAGAACAGACAAATAGGAAACGTTCCTTCTACATGCAGAGCAGGATCTCTGTACTGTCAAGCAGAGCAGATTCCGCAATGCCAGGCTAAGTTATCTGCTACCGTGGGCTGTCTGCCCCAGCTTGGCAAAATCCTTGGAAAGGGCAGATGTCCTGCCAGAAAAATGCCTGATTCTCCTCAAGGACGGTTTTTGTTTTTTTTTTTTTCTTGGATGGGAGCCAGAGGCTAGCTTCAATTTTTAATTAAACAATCTGAGTGTGGTATGTTCCTTTGCACAGCCCATTATAATGTTCACAGCTTTTATACATTTTACCACACCTTAGTCCTCTCATTCGATACTTCAATGAGTATGCAATCCTGCTCAATACTCAGTAGCAGTGGCAGACTAAGTAATACTTCTTTTTTACAGATGAAAACCCTGAGACTGTGAAAAGTTAAAGGACTTGCCCCAAGACAGCTGAAGGCAGAATTTGAACTCAGATTTTCCAATTCCTAGCTCACTGCTCTTTATGGTATATAACATCCCCTTCTCAACATCCTGAGAAGGAGGTAGACCCTCTGCGTTTGCAGAGGATGCCAAGCTAAAACAGGGGTAAGCGACAAACTTGAAAAGCCAGGAAGGAACGCCAAGTGACCATGTACTGGGGAAAAACCAAGTTGGGTAAATCCGCTCGTTTTATATATCTGAATCTGTATCGTGTCCATAAGTTCTATTTTAATGTCTCTCCTTCCCAGTATAACCCTGTGGGTGCAGCAGGGATCTCCAACCTCTAGCCCAGGGCTTGGCACATAAAAGTCATTCTATATATATCTGTTGAATTGAGCTGAAGTTCTAGAAGGAACTTTGGAGTGTAAAAGAGATAAAGCCCAAAGGAGGCCATTTCGGACAAAGCAGGGCCTGACCACTAGATCTCCAATCCCAAGGCCAGAGGACAAGACGATGGACTCAAATTGCGATGACAGGCAGCTCAGGAGTTATGAAGAATGTCACAGGAGTTTGCGACGTGGCTGAAGAGGTCATAAGGCTGTAAATCTACTGGGGGGGATCCTGAAGGTAGCACAATGTTTCCTCTGGCTTTGATGTCTGGGTTTGTCCCAAGGACAAGACAAGCTCTTAGGTGGCCTTTATTGTCTACCATCAACCCTGCCTGTAAACAACAGGTACATGTGCCTGTGACATCATCATTTAACTTGTAGGCTAACAGGACAGGAGTGCTTCAAATCGGAAAAACAAAACAGTTTTCCCCTCAAAAGGAGTTGTGCGTTTCTGAGAGCAAATTTAGATTCTGTATCTGTTACTAGTTAGCACACTTATCCACAGTTGACGACAAAACAAAAGTGTGTGTATGTGGTGGTTGGGGTGGGGGTGGGAGGTGTCCTCGAATTCTGGCAGACCAGATACTGGATGCAGAAAGGCAGGCCACACTGACACATTCCAACTTTCCTGTTCACGTGGCAAAAATAGCAAGGAAAAAAATAAGCGAATAAAGGACTAATTCAACTGCTGGGAACAGGAGACTATGACATGCAGAGCTGGTTGAAATTTCTCTCTAAAATGAAAGGCTTCTCTTGGGAAGAACAGCACTAAAGAGCCAACGGCATGGAATTAAGTGGCCGCCCTGGTGCCGCACCCCCCCCCCCCCCCCCCCCCCCCCCCCCCCCCCCGCCAGCCCCCCATCTCGTCACTGGGCTGGCCCAGGGCTGGAACAACACAGGGGAGCTTCCTGTGTTAGAAGCACTGCATAGTGCCTTGTAGTCCCCTAGCGCGGTCGCCACAACCCTCCAGAGGCTCCCCACAGGGGCACTACTCTCACTTTCCAGGGTTTGTAACCAATGTGGTATCAACGAGAAAAACAAAACTCGTTTTTTTCTCAATGCTGAATAGTGGTCAAATTATAAGGAACCAAGATAGGAGAGGGGAACGGAGAAATTAAAGGTAGCAAGCCCTCCATTAGAGCAATGACCACCTAGGAACAATAATATCACCCAAACAAAAGCATCCAAAGGGCTCTGGAGTCTCCGACATCATTTAAGTGTGTGGCTATGTGATGGTGCACGCCTGGCTTGTTATTCAAGTGTCAGGAATGTTCCTAAAACACAGGACTATCTTTCTAGGCACACCTGTGTGTATGATCTAACAGGGAGACAACCCCTAGGGCAGGGTAGAGCCAGAGGCAAAATTCTCTGCTCCTTTCTGAACTTTTTTTTGCTTAAAATAACTGTGGTGCACAGTAAATGCTAAAGAATGACAACTCTAAAGCACTTCTGTGAACTGCTGACCTTTCTTCCTAATTAAAATTACTTATCCCTTTGTGCTTTTAAAGATGTCACATTTTTATTTTAGTAAAAGTCAAATCAATTATCACTTAAACCATGTAGAGCAGAAGAGGTGGAGGGAAAATAATTTGAACCTGCATTTCAGAGGCCTACTTAATCTGTTCTCAGTGTGGCAACCGCATTTTAATAAAAACCAATCTCCAGCATGATAATTCCATCCTGCTGGCACGGCTGGAGGGCTGCAGTATTTATAGAGCTTTGGAGAATCCCTTTAACCATGATCAGAATTCTGAGCCAGCTTTCCTAATGAAGGGTGAATAAAAGGAAGCGTGAGTGGCAGATAAGAAACTAATCAGTTTGTAAAAATTCTTTCCCATTTCACAGAAGAAGCCGTTTTTCTAGGGTGGTCTTCTATGCCCAGATAGGCCATTTGCCCCACTGCCAATTGCCTGGCAATGTGAATGTGTGTAGAGAATGAGAAACCAGACTGAATATGAAATTCATCTTCAATATTGCACTTGTCAGAAAAGGAAGACCTACAAGACATATTCTAACGGCCTAGGTCTTTTCTTCCCAAGTCACAACATCATATTCATTATTTAGCTTTTAATGATGTGCTCGTAACTTCTACAAAATTTATGCACGTTCAAATAAGAGTCACACACAAAAAAACCCCTCACTTTAGCCCAGTTAGTAATAAGCCTGATAAATTAATGGTTAGATGTTTTTAAAAAGACAGCAGCAAAATCAATCCTTCCATTAGTAGAACATTTTAAATTAGTTCAAATCATGCACACACAAAAAAACAACAAAGCACAATATGGCTTCTTTCAAAGCAGACTCTCAGGACTTATTTTATAGACACCTGCAGAAATGAAAAGGGTAAAAATACTTCATTTTTTCATTGTCTTCTAAACATAGCAAGTCTATCTCAGGGGAGAAAAATGTCATCCAAGTGCACAATGCATCTGGATTAGAGAACACGGCAGGGGAGACAAAGAACTTGAATATACACATTACCATCTTTTCGTTGGTCAGAACAGAAGACTTGCCCGGCTGATAGTCGTAAATGCTTTTGGGTTCTGCACGGTATTTTCTCGTATCCACTTTCTTATCTGGGGGCTCCCAGTCGTTTCTGTAGAAGGAAAATCCTATTAGAGCTATTTTCATGAAAATTGGCATCCGACATGGTCTGACTTTGGCTGACTGCAGTCTAATCAAGGAGTTTTTATATCCAAAGCATAAAATCAGGCTCTGTGCGAAGCATTTAGTTGTGCTGGTTTCTTTCTCAAAATAACCACTTACATCTCTGTGTTCGTTTCACAAAGGGCTGGAGGTGTCCCGTGCTCAAAACCGGGCACCAGACACACAGACAAGAGAACACAAGGAGGAGGGTGGGAAGCGGTGGCAGCAAAGCTGGCCCTCCTCTCAGGAGCTTATTGATCCCCAAACATGCCTGAACCTCCTACTCCTGCTAGTGCAGTCTGAGAGAATGGAGGTCCTGAAGCCAGTTTGCTGTGGTTCCAGTCTCCAGTCTCTGCTACACCACTTGCTAGCCTGGTGATCTGAGCCACATACCTTGCCCATGGCTACTTTAGTCTCCTCATCTGAAAAATGGAGCTATTGTAGGGATTAAATGAGACAGTACACGTAAATCACTTAGCAGAGCACCAGACCCATGGTGTAAGCACTGAATAAATGGGATTTGCTATTAATAACCATGTTCTTCCCTATTCCACACCCTGGCCCAGCAGTCACCCAAATCATAGCCTTGGGTGCAGGTACTTAACCTGAGCCAGCAGTGGGTTCCAGAGCATACATGAACCTTTGGAAGCTGTTTACTAATTTTTAATGCACATACATTATTGCATTTGGCACTGTGAGTATAGTTACTTTCCCCCTGCAAAGCTATAAACATCTTGAAGGCAGAGTCAGTGATTTATATATACTTATATTCCCCCACAGCTTCTGGTTCAATCTGCATACAGAATGTACCTAGAAGATGCCTGATGCATGCACTTATGTGTGTATCCACAAGAACCTAAGGGTATACCCAGCCTTCCTTTCAAATTGACTATCAAAACCTTTAGGCAGATGCCATTTGCATATATGAAATTCCTATCATTTGTCTATCAAGATGGAAAAGATATGGAGATGTGAAGTTGAGTGTGTATTTAGAAAAAAAAAAAATTAGTTTGGTCAGAGCCTTGTTGGGAAGTGGTGAGGAGGGAGCCAGAACATGCATGGATATCAGTCCAGATGGCATAAAAAGGTGCCACAAAAGAACTCAATAAAGAAAAATGGGTCATTCAGCACAGCTATTAGGAGATGACAAACACTATCATTAGAACCACTCCAAGCCTTATGTTTCAATGACTCTTGTTGCATAATTAATAATAAGCATGGCTTTGGGGTGCCTGGGTAGCTCAGTCAGTTAAGCAACCGACTCTTGATTTCAGCTCAGGTCATGATGTCAAGATCGCTTTTGAGCTCAAGCATCAGGCTCTGTGCTCAGCATAGAGTCTGCTTGAGATTCTCTCTCCCTCTCCCTCTGGTCCTTCCTCTGCTCACTTGTGCACACACACACACTCTCTTTAACATAAATAAATAAAATCTTTAAAAAAAGTAAGCATGGCTTCATTTTAAAATTATATTCTCTGGTATGAGCCCTGTCAGTATGCACAGAGTATAAAAACACATGATACATTTTATAGCTAAGATTTCTCTGGTGAGAAGGGTAAAAAGTCATGATGATCGTAGCCAACGTTAATTAAGCCCATACTGTGAGCCGGGCACTACTAGGAACATTTTAGGCATTTTATCCTTGCCATATACCATATACATCCCCATTTAACAGATGAGGATACTGAGACTCAGAATAAGTCACAGGGATTCAAAATCAGATCTGTGTGACTCTTGCCTCTAAGGCTGCCTGACCCAGGAGAGAGAGGGTACTTCACTGGTAGCTTGATTATGATGGGGTGGCAAAGCTGATTGTGGGTGAAGGAGCACTTACCTTTCTGGGCTTGATTTTAGTGAGGAAGAGCGGGCTGGGAGGGGAAGGGTGGCCGATCTCTTAACCACCTTTTCACTGTCGATGTAGCTCATCTCACTTTTTGAGCGAGGCACAGAAAGGGGAGATTTTGCTGGAGAAGAAAAGTGGATACAAAAGACTTTCAACAGTGAAGAAAAGCAAAAATGGGAAGATGTCTTCCCTCACCTGCCACCCCCTCTTTCTCCCCCACAAGCAGAAAATTCTCCATCACTTACTGTCTTCAGAAAAGGAGTACCGAGGTGAGTACAGATCTGAATCATCATCTAGTGAACAGAACAAAACATAATCAGGAGGAATCCGGCTGAGGGAAGGGAACCAAGTGGCATGTCCCCCGCTTGCACCATCCTGCACCGGCACGCAGCCACACCGGGAACCCGAAAGACCGAGGGGGAGCCCAGGGCCAGAAGCTACACCACCGTTAGCCCCCCGAGAGCCCACCCACCCAAACAGGGCCTGCCGACCCGCACTCTGGGAGGTCCGTTCATGACACGGGGCTGACTGCCACCTGACACCAAGGAAGCATAGGGACAAAGAGGCAGGGTCGGAAACAGGAGCAGGGACAGGCCCCCAAAAGCTCATGCTGAGTCTCTGGTCCAGTCTGCTGAGTTCCAGAGCCGGCCAGGCCCACTACTGGATAGGCCTGGGAGGCCCAGGGATGCGGTTTCAGCTGCCCACATTGGCTGTGACCTGTCTTATGTGCTGCAGTCCCATACACAACACCATTTACCAAAGAGGGGCTGCGGCTATGAAAACGGGCTGAGAAGACCCTCCTGATCACTTGTGTTGATTCCACCTCAACCCAGTTCCTGGAGTAGCTTGCTTTCTTCGCAACACAGCACACCCTGGCAGGTCTGCTCTGCAAAGGTACTGCTCAGGCTAAGTGTCTGCACTGGGACTCTGCAACAAATCAAACTCACACGGTTTTGGGGACTGCTTGCAAGGGTGAGACAAGCATCCCTTGATACAGAGAACTCTGGGACATGGACACTTACAGAATTGAGACGGGAGCGGAGCCCCTCAGGGAAGTGGCAGCCTTGAACTCAAAGTGAGAGTGCATGTACGTTTACGGAAATGGATTTTTAAATTGGAACTGTCCTGAGGATGTAGGATATTGAGTCACTACAGCCCCTGATAATCACCCCCTCTCCCCAAGCGCTTTTCAAACAAGAGTGAGGCTGCATCCATCAGCCTATTCCATTTTCTTTTTTTTTTTAATTTCTTATTATTTTTTCCTATCCTGTTTTCTAGTATCTTGTCAACCCGAATTCAGAATCCTTAAGTAGGAAATGAAGACCCAAACTCCCTCCCTTAAAGCTTTAATGAAGAACATGAAGTCACCTGCAAACATAAGCCAAAGAATCCAAAGTCACATGCTGACCAAGTCTTAAGTCCTATCTCTCTGCAAATCATTCTAAGTTTCAGAGCAGGAAAGGCTGGGATGTTTTGTGAAGTATAAATTAACACTGCTATTATTCTGAGTATTATTCAAAGATGGCTTCTCTGGCAGTCCTTCTTCCCCCCTCCTCTCCTCTCCTTATTTTTATCTGCCCCAGGTCTTCCCCAGCCCAATTAAAGGAAAGGTATATAGTACCAAGTTATCTTTCCCTCCCTCTGTCCATCCTTCTGCTTCAAGGATAAGAACTTGATACCAAAGTTGGATAAGACTTACCCTGCTATAAATGCAGGGTGCAAGCTGATTTACATTAACTATTGAGAATAGGGCAGAAGTAAAATGAGATCCAGGAATGTATTTCTGGAGTACTGTTCTGAAGAATTTTGTCTTGCTTGTTTTTGTTTTTTATTTTTAAAAAAGTTTTTGTTGATTTATTCATGAGACAGAGAGAGAGAGTGAGAGAGTGAGAGAGAGAGAGAGAGAGAGAGAGAGAGGCAGAGACGTAGGCAGAGGGAGAAGCAGCCTCTCATGGGGAGCTTGATATGGGACTCGATCCCAGGACCCCAGGATCACGATCTGAGCTGAAGGTAGATGCTCAACCACTGAGCCAAACAGGTGCCCTCTATTTTTTAATAGAACTTCTGATTATCCTACTGAAAACGCCATGATGTCAAAGAAAACAAAAAATCAGCTCTGCCTACAGAGATCTGACTGGAAAAACGGTGGCTGCCAAATGAGAAATTAGCTTACTTACGAACCAATGGGTGTACGTACTGCTTAAAATCCAGCCTAGCATTTTAGCTCAAAACCCTGTATCTCTCTGAATCACAGAATGACAGCCTATCCATAGATGGTAGTAAGGTCAGGGTTAATTTAAAATTATTACCTGGTTCTTGGAGGTAAGAAGCAAAGTTTTCATGGGGTACACATGGCATTTAGATTTAAAAAAAGTTTAAGCTCTTTATAAGTTTTTCTCCCTAGAGCTTCCTTATGTAGAATTCTATAAGATTTGTTGGAAGGAAGTAAATACTTCTTACAAGATGGAAAAAAAAATAGCACAGCTTGGGGAGTAAATTAAACAGGAGTGAAGGCAAAGAGAATTCGAATGACTGAACACTCTTAATACTACTACTTATTTGGTGGGGGGTGGAAAAAAAATGCCACCCAGCTAAGGCCAACACAGGGCAGGAGCACTTCTGAGTGAGCAAGCTCTTCATTTCTGTGTCCATGGGATCCGAGTCTGACATCTGGATTTCAGTTTGACTTTTAAGATGGCAAACAGAAGTTCACGGATACAAAAGAACACTAGCAAAGCAATCAGGGCAACTTCCAGGGGATGTAAAATTTACTTAAATTTTACCTCTGCTTATGAATACATATAATAGCAGCTTCCATTAAGTGCTGAACAGTACCTGGTAATTTCCTAATGATCTCTCACTTAACCCTCACAAACACTCCTGGAGGTACATAAAATCTCTCACCTCACAGACAAGGAAATGAAGCACAGGGAAGTTAAGAAAATGTGCCCTTAGCCACACAGTGAGAAAAAGACAAATGGAATGAATTCAAGCTCTATCCAACTACACTTCCCTGTGCTGCCTCTAAGCCCTATGACAGGTATGTGTGCTTTGTTCTACTTCTCCCCTAGCCTCATCTACCCAATCCTGGGAAAAGCTGTGGCCCTTCCATTATAATTTTTATTGTGGAAGAGGTGGGGGGGGGGGGTGTTGTTTTGAAACTCAAGTCACACACTATGGTGTTGGCCAGACTGACTTCTAGCCCTTGAAGCCTTTGCTCTATTTTTCTGCATCATCCTCTCCCTGGTTATGCTTAAGCAAGTTTTCTGAGTTACCCACTTTTGGTTTTTCTGCTGGTCTCCAGGGACAATGGGCCAAACTGAGTCACTCTTGCTACCCACTTGCTGCTTCTCTTGCTACCTTCTCCTGGCAGGCTAAGTCCACACTGGGGGAGATGGATAGATAGGATGTTAAAAATACCAATGAATGGGAAAACTGGGTACAAAGATAATTTCTCCTGCATTTCTGCAGAGTTAGGCGAATGTTTTTAAGTACAGTTAAGGCATAGTAAATGAAAGGTTTTTCAAGTTGTTTGTGAACACAGACATTGTCTATGTCTGAAATCCTGCCTTTATGGTTTCTTCCAAGGGTTCTTTAAAACTGTGCCTTAGGGGGCTCAGCTGAGCTGGGATCTTGTGATTCCTGCTCGTGGTGGCACTACATGTTGACGATGCCCCTCGGATCCCCAAGCAGCAAACACTAAGCCTTGGCAGCAACAACCAGAACTTCCGGTGCCAACAACTTCCAGGAAGCTCTAATGCTCAGCGGGATTTACTCAGGGTGAACAATCCACTTCTGGAACCCAAAGGCCCCTGCTGGGCTCCAATGTTTACACACTGATGACTGCCCTCTAGGTTTTGGCAATCTATCCTTGGAGGCTCAATTTGGGGATCAGCTACTCCTAAAACTGCCAGGAAGTACATAATTGCTTTTTTAATCACAGTGACTTTAAATGAACGTTAAAAAAAAAAGACTTTTTTTCCGGATTTGGGGGGTTTCTTTTTTGAGAATTTATAACAATCTTACTTTTCTAAAGTCAGGGGCTCATTTTTGACACAATCTCTTTCTATAGCTCAAATTAATTCCATCTCCTGCTTTTACTTCATACACTTAGGAAGAGAAAGGATCAAGGGGTCAAGAGAGACACACACACTCACCCCACAAAAATATGCAAAGAAAAAGATGTATGCAGAAGTGAGGACAAAGTCTGGGTGGGATCAGAGAGGAAGAATAAGCAAAAGGAGAAATGTGGCAAGGTGGTCAGGAATAAGGAATAGTCCAGGGAGCTGGGGAAGCATTCCCAAAGCTGCCTAATGTTCTGGTTAAAGGCAAATTTTAAGGAATTAGAAAAAAAAAAAAAAAAAAAAAAGATTCTGAAGCAGAAGAGAATGATGGGAGAAGGAAAGAAGTAAAAGGAGGAAGACCTGGGGAGGACCAGAGGGCTGGAAAGAGACTCACCGTCCTCATCTCCAGTGGCATTCCTGGCCCGTGGAGGTGGAGAGGGAGTAGCTGCTACTGTCTCTCAACTATCCTGCAAGACTGGCCAGGACTCGGCACTTGCTAGGCGGAGCCCTGGTGCTCTGCTCTCCCCAGGAGAGCAAAGGTGACCACCCCGGCCCCGCCTCCCCTGGGCAGTGCTAGCTGGAGCCATGGGCAGGAGGCACAGATCCTGCCCAGGCATCTTCACAATAGAACTATTTGCTTGAACTCAAGCGAAATAAGGCTATTCTTAGAAATCCTGTAAGGCCAGTAGAGGATTACTTTCCTCAAATATAGATGTGCCTGGGAAAAATCAAATATAGACGTGCCTCCTTACTCCTTGTCCCCGTACATCCTCATCTAGGAATGAGGAGAAAGCTCCAGGAGACGGATCACCATGGCTTGATAGGTCACCACAACCTGGGGATGCCTTGAGACACTTCACCAGAAGGCGGCAGTGGTCGCCATCAGCATCCAAATGCAAGAGGAAAAGCTGGTCTCTGGGACTTCAACCTTCGCTGACAGGACAGCCCTCCACTCCGACAAGGCCAAATGTATTCTCACAGGCCATGGACCATGGAATAACACACCAGATACTCGGTTTTTGTGCTGATATGGAGGCGTTATTTGAAAAGCTCTGCCATTTTGTGGACACAAAGCACATCAGGAGAGCCAACATCATTTGGCCATGTTCAGAGTGGGAAGGCTAGCTCTTTTGAATCTGTAGTCTCCACTCAAATTCTGTATCCAAATCCCCCAGATTGCACTGGCGAGTATGCCCTCTTTCTTGGAGTGTGGGGAAGGGTGGTATTCCTTCATTCCAGTAGTTCTCAGTCTTGGCCATGTGTTAGATCACTTGGGGACGTTTCTTAACTACACACTCCTAGACATCACTGTGGGAGACCCCAGCTCAGTTGAGTGAAACACGACTGATTTAGAAGCAGGGCAAGCTGGATGCTGGAGTTAGGGGTCAGACAGCCCTTCGCTGGAGGAGTTAGTCAAGAATACAGAGTGCAGCAAGGAGAGGTAAAGGAATTAGCAGTGCAGCAGCACAGAGTAAGAAAGTGGTCCTGTTTGGGGTCCCTATAGATCTGTGTTTAAAACCTGGTTCTGCTACTTACTGTGTGATCTTGCACAAATTACTTAGCCTTCCAGAGCCTTACAGCCTCTACTGATGAAATGAGGACTTACCTCGTGGGGTCCCTGCGAGGACGAAACAAGGTAACAGTTGTGATGCACTCGGCATGTGAGGCCTTGTATTCAGTAAGGGCTAAATAAATAGTAGTCGTGGAAGGCGCTGTGGTGGTTACGCTGTTGTTATTATTATTAATATTATTATGCCTGTGGGCTGCTGAGGTCCAAGCCACCACACTGCTGTTATTTAAAGCAGGAGGCAGGGGAACAGGCAGCCGCAGCTTGTCTAAGGCCTTTCCTCCACAGCTCGCTCCTCCCTCTCCTGCTCCCACTCCAGGAGGAAATCATGGGCAGGGCCTCTGAAGACCCACCCCTGCAGCCCCTCCACGTCTGGGTGTGGCAGTGGGTGGGGCTGGTTCGGGTGGCTGTCAACACTCTTCACCCCCACAATCCTTCTGACCAGACATCTCAGATGATACAGAAGGACATCTCTCTGCCTTGAAGAGAGAGAACAGGATGGAATTCACAGACAACCAGCTTTGGGTCACAGAGGAAGGAATGATGGGGAGGAGAGGGTGGGTCAAGGGAAGATTAGGAAAGAAAGAAAAAACTCATTTGCTTAGCCCTACTTGGAAGTTAGTCCCAAAGGATTTCTGGGAAGTTATTTTTGATAAGTTTTCAAGTGACCAGGGTACACAATGAAATTTCAAGAAGTCAGTCTCCTGAATTCATTCTGCTCTTCCTCAAATCCCTAGCCCCAGTTTCTCCCAACTACCTCATGAAACAAAGAGCAATCTGCTCCTGTCCCATGGTGGGTCTCATGGGTGTGAGACCATGAGATTAGCTGGGACTGCTCCCTGTTGGGAGTTTACTGATTTCTTCTCAACTACATTTTAAACTTCACGGATTAAGATGTGATAAATTCTACTTATCTTCTGAAAGTCTGGACAAATTTGCTTTTTCATTATAGTTGGGAGCGCAAGGGGAAGGTTGCTAAGCCGGCATAAATATACTTTCCTATAATCTTTTACTATTTAGGAAGATCAGCTTTCAGACACTTAGAAAGCTTTTTTTATACTCTATGAACAACGAGAATTTAGAGGAGGCAGCCCTTATGCTAGGTTTTGGTAGGTTTACTGCAAATAATCCTAGTTTTAAATTTTGAGTTCAAGCAAAACAAAAAACCCAGCATCAACGAGTTGCCTTGTGGCAGAAGACAAGACTCTGGAATGACAGCTCACATTTCTCAGTAAAGCCGTCTACTTTTTAATGCTCATTAAAATGTGTGGGTAGAACCCCGGCTAGGTGCTAATTTGTCCTTAACACCTTTCTTTGATAGGCATAAATATTTCCCACGTTAAGAACGGTGTGCAGAGCCCAGGGCCACCTGTCAGAAGCACAGGGCTGAGAAGGACCAGAGAATCTCTTATTACTTAAAAAAAAAAAAAAAAAAAAAGAAAAGAAAAAAAAGAAAAGAAAAATAGCAATTCTTTAAAGTGATCTAGCTCAAACATTTCACTCATTTGTGAAAAGCCTTCATGTAACTGAATACATATGTGGCCTATGTCTGGATCTGTCATCTTCAGCAGGAGCAGGGGTGAGATAAAATCTCCCCTATTTTTAAAAGATCTCCAGGGAAGAAAACTTCTTCGATGCTTGTGTTAAAGCCTAATCATCTTGGTTATTATTAATCTTTTATGTTCAATCTAACTTTTTTCCTTTTTATCTTTTATAACAATTTCATCATTTTTGGTCTTTGAAAATAAAAAATACGAAGATCTGCTTCTTACATTATAGGTGAAATGTTATCGTATCGTCCCTTACTGTTTATGCCTCAAGGCAAAATAACCCCAATTCCCTCTTGTGCCTGACTTGATGTGTACCAAAAAGCAGACGTCATTGTTAGCCAGGGTTGCTAAGTGTAGCAGCTAGTGGCATGGCAGCTCTGGGTGTGAAGCCATGAAACACCATCTTCAGACCAATAGCCAGGCTGATTGTGGAAGCTGCTGGCACCACCTACGGTGGCCTATGGCATTCTTCCAGTTTGACGGAGTCACTGTATTTCTCCACAGGACTTCTCCAGGTGGCCTTCCCCTGCCTGTGGGACACTCTGCCTTCAGGCTTGCCACGC
This sequence comes from Canis lupus familiaris, assembly GCF_011100685.1. Classification (NCBI taxonomy): domain Eukaryota; kingdom Metazoa; phylum Chordata; class Mammalia; order Carnivora; family Canidae; genus Canis; species Canis lupus. Next base: position 9,089,497 of record NC_049249.1, read on the forward strand.
ACTTGTCATCTTCCCCACAAGGGAGTCCTACTCTAGAAGTGGGCTGCTGGATTCTCAAGTGCAAATGAAGCACCAGTCAAAAATCACATTTAGTCAAAATTACCCCCCCAAAAGTCTCCATTCAGCTCAGTCAGTTGTTCCTTAAGCAATGCTTCTGGCTAGAATCAGCACCCCAGGATAAAAAGACAAGGTCATCGCACGCTAAACACATTCTTTTTGGAAGAGGAGGTCACTGATTACAATGAAATCATCAGCATCCAGTTGGAAGTCTGGGTTTGTTTGGTACACTTCTTCTCATTCAAAACCAGATATGAAATGGTTGGAAACCACTGACCAGCAAGCACATCAAAGGGAGAACCAAAATGGAATCTGGTATTTTAACTAAAACCGTATCTCTAATGCATCCCAAGGCATCCTTTCATATATGAGAGGTAATAAGAATTTGGTGAAAGAGTGAATGCATGACTTTACCAGTGATGAGAAGGACTGTGGAGAATGGTTTGCTGAGCTAATTAGAGCAGAGAAATACCGAGGTGGCAAGACAGGGATTCATCCCTAAAAAAGAACTGTGGTACCATGGTCCCAAGGCTCACTCATCAACATTCACCAGGTATATACTGAGGATCTCTTTTGCACCAACCAGCTTTCCTCTGGCCTTCTGGACACATGCTCTTGCAAATGCCACCACACTGGACATAGTGCAGGGCCTTGTCCAACTCCCTGCCAGATATGCAGAGAACAGAGGACATATCTTTACTCATGGCACTATTTTCAGTTCCAACAACAATGCATGGGGCTTGCAAGTGTTCAGTACTAGTCGAATAAGTAAAGTTCAGAGTGCTCAACATCTCATCCTAGGAGAGCATTTAATGAAATTTCCTCTTGCATACCCCTTCTACTTCCCTCTTTTCGGGTCACTCATCCAAAGATCAGATAATCCCTGGGACTAGGGTAATTCTCAGGATGGTGCCTTTAACTTACCTTTTAGAACACTCTTTGATACCCAGATTTTTTGCCTCAGAAAAGAGTATCTCTTAGATACAAGTGTGGCCATCTTTCCCAGCAGGTTCAAATTCCTAGCCAGCTCTTCCATGAAACATTTTCTAGCTTGGCCAAAAAACCCTTATTTTTAAGAGACATCATCTCCTGCCATGAATGAAATTCATACCTGGATACCTCTTTGGAAATTCCCTACCAAGGAGATATGCCCTGAAGGTCCACGATAAGAGGGCCTAGTGACGGGTTGTTGCACATATAGAAACTGGGTAATTATTCTATTGTTGACAGCAGGCATGCCTACCCACTCTGCACCAGCCATCATGATTGCCTCCCTGAGTCACTGCCCAGCCATCAGCACCATGTGACCACCCCAAATACTGGCAGCTTTTCCCAGAGCCCCACATGTTCAAAACATTATAACTAAGCTACACTGGTTACCCCATTAATCATATAAGCTACACTGGTTACCCCATTAATCATGTAAACTCCAAGAGAACAGTACTAATACTCATCTGGATAGACTCAGGTAATACAGTCAGCGAGGAGTGAGACTACACCACAAAACACAAGGCTGGGAGAAGCAAATGACTGGGAGACAGCCCATTAGTCATCAGAAAGAACCCCAAGGTGAAGAAGAAAGTAACAGTACCAATACAAAGAGAGGCACGTGATTTTCCTTTAATTACCTTCAGATTTAGGACTAGGAGTAGATGCTGGAAACTGGTAGGTAGGAGTGTAAGGATTGTCCTCTGTAGCAGAGAAAAGCAGTGGATTTTGAAACTACCCACCATGAAGTGGAGGAACTGACAAATCCGCAATTGATTCTTTTGAACGATTACCTATTTTAGTGTTATTAAAGCACACAGCATCACACTTAAATGAGATTAATGAATTAGAAAGGTCTTAGTTATTTTAATACAGCACATCATGCAAATGAGTGAAAAAAAAATTTCCACCAACCAAAAAGGACTATTAAAACAAAATCTAAAAGCCAAACCTTATTCCTATAATGGAACTATAAGAATTAATTTAAGGCTAGGACAACAGATACACTGTCTAAGGTTGTGGTACCTTCAGAATTTTGCTGGATTTCAGGAAGTTCAGGGAATTGGTACGTAGGGAAATAAGGGTTTTCTTCAGGAGTGTCTAGGCAGAGGAGCAGGTTTGGGAGAGAGAATAGAGGAAGATACAAATGGAGAGAATGAACGAATAGGGATTCACACACAGTTAAGGCTCCTTGAATTCTGGAACATACTAAGCTTCACTAGCGATATGAAAGAATTCAGATTGCAAAATCCAGTCCTTTTGCCTGAATTACTGAGACACATCTAAAGAGACAATATCATTTTTCCTCTTGGACAAAGAATAACATATATACAGGCTCTAGTAAGCTTCAAGTTTCCAAACAAACAGTAGATTCTTAAATTTTTACATATCTCCGTCTACCATTAGGGCAGCTGGTTTTGTTTAGAACATGTAATTTAGGTTGAGTTAATCCCTTTAACAGAAGAGAAATGATGTTGCCTGCAGGGACAGAATCACATACTGTTCACATATGTACCTGTGGCTTGGCATTTGGGCTGCCAAAGCCAGGTCTCAAGATGACAGAGTCACAGAGTGCTGGGGGAAAAGGACTTGGGCTTAAGGAAGTGACCAATAGAACTGACGTCACCCAATCAGAGACCCAGCTTTTGGCATCACTACCATGACTGAGCTTATCCATCCAACCACAGTGGATTTACTCTTGGTTTAGAGACACTAAACACCGAACATCTCAGTATTTTGAAAGAGTTTGAAGAGAGGCACGGCCAGGTTCATTGTGAACATTGCAGGAGCTAATTAACGGTGATGTTAGCTGGTATCTGCAGCTAATCAGAGAGACTAGTTCTTTGCGGCTTAGGCCGACACTGACCAGAATGCTTTTTCTTTGCCTCCATGTGTCATCTGTGCCAGGCGGCCAGACTGGATTTGGTTACAGGGAACGACAGGATGCTCTGCCCATGGGAAGAGTGGTGCCCTTCCCATGGTGCAGCTGCATTCCTGCCTATCAGCTGACTGGCAGCACAGGCGGATGGGAGCTGGTGGGGTCAGGAGCTGCCCGAGCACTGGCCTGGGCTTCTCCCACCATGCTGGATCACCTGCCCCCAATTTGGAAGTGCTTCTCTTGAAGCTTGTGCGGGCTTTGGTGTGTCAGCTCTTGACTGACTCTCTGGGCTACCTGCCAAGTGTTGGCTCCCAGGTGGGGAAGATTATTTTTCATATTACCACCACCTTACAGGTGTACCATACATTCTACTTTATAAGGTAGAATTTGGTCTCATTTGGACCCTGCAACAGCCCTTGGAGGAAGGGAGGGGGGTTGAATGCAGGGAGCTACATGACTGGCCCAGGGTCACAGGTGTGCTTGGGGGTACTGAATCCAGGTGAGGCCAGTTTTCTTCACTCCTAGTTCAGTGACTTGCTCTGCCTACAAGGCAGTCATGGGCTGACACAGGGAGCTGCATCTAAAGCGGGAAGCAGATGGGAGTCAGAGCTGCTCACATCTCGGGCAGGCAGATGCTGGAGCACAGGCAGAGTGCTGGGCTCAACCTGCCACTTCCCACAATGTCTGGGAGGCAGGACTGGAGAGCTGACCTCAAATCCCCCATGTAAGGCAGGGCACAAGCGTTTCCTCCCTGCTCTGCAGATGTATGGCTGGGCTCAGGCAAGCTGGTGCCCAATAAGTTGAGTGTCAGGCCCAGTCTCTCGACATCCTAACAAACCAAGTTTAAGTCCTCACTATGATAGTCAACATATGAACACAGCATAGCTTCTAGAAATCAAAATTAGTACCTCTGTTTAGTTTGTGGATCTGTTTAAACATGGTCTTGTACCAGTCTTTTGATCTCTCGGTGTTCTAGAGAAAAACAAAGGCAGAGTGTAAAATACAATGGAAATGTCAGCACGTTTCAGAACTTCTATGATGACAAAATCATACTGGAAAGAGACATCTGAGGTCAAAACTCACATAACTCTATACATGTTAGTGATCCCACAGTTAAATCTTTATTAAAAATGCAAAACTTTTGAGGAAGAATAGTTAAACCAATGGGTGCCTGGGTGGCTCAGTTGATTAAGTGTCTGGCTCTTGATTTCAGCTCAGGTCATGATCTCAGAATCGTGAGATGGAGCCCCATGTAACCTCCACACTCAGTGGGCAGTCTGCTTCTCTCCTTCTTCCTTTCCCGTTGCCCCTCCCTCTGCTCATGTACATGCACTCTCTCTTTCTCTAAAATAAATAAAATCATTAAAAAAAAAAAAAAAAAAAAGCTAAACCGAGAGATTCAGATCTGAATCTGCAGAGTAATATTTGGCCAAAAAGCATGAAGGTTTTGAAAAAGTAAACAAAGATCCTCTTGAAATGTGTTCAATTTTTTAAAATTTCATTTTTAAAATATTTTTTATTTCTTCATTTAAGAGAGAGAGAAACAGGACAGCATAAGCAGGGGGAGAGTCAAAGGCAGAGGGAGACACTCCCTGCTAAGTTGGGAGCTTGACATGGGCTTCAATCCCAGGACCTAGAGATCATGACCTGACCAAAGGCAGATACTTAACTATCTGAACCACCCAGGCATCCCTAAAATCTCATTTTTTAGAGAGACAACTAAATGGAAGTAAAGCCTCCTAGAAACATAAGAGGCAAAGAATATTTGCATGCACCTACCCATTTCGGGTTATTCTGTAGAAGTGTAGCTATATTACCTAGGAGAGGGCCAGATTTAGAACACATACATTCAAACGTATCCCACTCTGCCAGCCAATGCCAATGCCAGAGAGTTTTCATCCTAACCACAAAGCTGGGCTGTTGTTGATTTAAGACCAAAATAATACAAGGAAAGGTGCAGATCGGTGGTTAGATCAGGCATTTTCACGTCCACTTTACAGATGAGGAAATGAGGTACAAAGTCAAAATGATGCCCAAAGTCATAGAGCTGGTAAGAAGGTGAGTGGGAAGGCCGCCTCGCATGATGGTTAGGGGTACGAGTTTGGGAGTCAGAGAGACTGCTCCATCACTCACAGGTTGTGCAATCCTGGACAAGGACCATAATCACTGAGTCCCTGTTTCCTCATCTCTAAAATGGGAATTACATCAGTGTCCACCTTGTAGAGTCAATGACAAGATCATCAGTCAGCAAGTGGTAGTGGCAATGACCATTCTACCATCAAAATTCCCTCTCTACTTATTATTGTTATTATATACTTAGTATTACTTAGGACCAAACAACAGTTCTTTCAAGGCTTAGCCCACTGTTGTTTCTACTCCTCCAAAGGGACACAAAAAACAGTCCATTCATTACATGGAGACCAGAGAGAAACATATTGTAGCTAGTGTTCTGAGGGGCCCATGGAATAAAAGGGGATTCACCATAATCCAGTTTCAAATTCCCTTGAATTCCATAGGGCCTGCCGAACACTGGCACATCTGTGCAGAGGGGTAAGAACTGGGGCAGCCTGGATTCATTCTGTGGCTTCTGTAGAGTCTGTTGCTCACCCTGAATGATGGGGTATCTCCCACTCGGGGGAACTTCTTCATAAACTCATAAACAAAGACCCTGAGCCCCACATTCTCCCCAGGGTTCCTGGACCTGCAATTTCTGAGCATGTTCCAAGGACAAAAGCCAGAGACTGGGAGACACTGCCCACAACATTCTCCCCTTGAACATGCACCAGCCTGAAGCTTCTCAGAAGTGCTGCTGCAGAGAAACTGCTCTACCTGTGTTCCACCCTGCTTTTCCTCGTGTCACTTGAACCCAAAACCTTTTTCTCATGAGACTCATTAGTGCCTAACATGCTTTGGAGAAAGCTGCTGCACTCTGAGCCCAGGACCAAGGTGGGACAGGATGCTGGCACACAGCTCGGGGAGGCTCTGCAGCCCTCAGTGGGTTTAGAGAGTGGACAGAGGTGAGAATTTTCTCATGAGGGCCACAAGTGGGGTCACATGTACTTGGATACACACATGTCCCTGGCGTAGGAAAAAGCCTAAGTAGGACTCATGGGTCAGTATTCATACCCGGAGTGGGATGCCCACTTCATCCATGGAAACATCGCTTAGGTCCTGAGCGCTCTTAACCACCCGCCTGCTGTCATCCTTTGCCTTTTTTTCAGTAGCTCTTCCAGGGGAGGTGGGTTTCTCCTGGGTTGGTGCCAAGTCCTGCTCTCCCACTCTTCTTTCTGACACAGGATCTAGAAGTGAGAAGTAGTCATTAGCTGAAGTTCTTCTGGTGGCTGTGAAGCAAAATTCTCCCAAACAATCCAGCTGGAGGAAGTGTGTTTGCAAATTCCCAATTGGAATGAGTTTCACTTAGAGCATGGGTCAGAAAACTATGGCCTGGCCACCTGTTTTTGTAAAGTTTTATTGGGGCATAGCCACATCCATTCGTTTATGTACTATTTATGTATGCTTTCAAGTTACAGTGGCAGAGCTGAGTAGCTAGAAATGAAACTATGGCTCATGAAGACTGAAATATTTATCATCTAACCCTTTAAACTGCTAAGTGCACATTAAAATTTGATTCAGGGGCAGCCCCAGTAGCTCAGTGGTTTAGCGCCGCCTACAGCCCAGGGCCTGATCCTGGAGACCCAGGATCGAATCCCATGTCAGGCTCCCTGCATGGAGCCTGCTTCTCCCTCTGCCTGTGTCTCTGCCTCTCTCTCTCTCCTGTGTATTCTCATGAATAAATAAATAAAATCTATAAAATAAAATGAAATGAAATGAAATAAAATAAAATAAAATAAATAAAAAATAAAAAATAAAATTTAAAAAAATAAAAATAAATAAAATAAAATAAAAAAAATAGAATAAAATAAAATAAAATAAAATTTGATTCAGAACTAGAGGTTACAGAGAGCTAATAAACATAACAGGTGTAGCCCACAGATTACAAAACTACTTTGTATACTCTGTAATTCCAAACCCTGTCACTTACTATGGGAAGGCATTGTGGCTATGCATGCACATGTCCTGTGGCCATGAGGGTAAACCTCCCAGAGTGCGAGCCTTCAAGTAGCTAATGGCCAGTGGACAGAAAGGGCAAGAGAGGTAGCTATGAGAATGCAAGATGACCAGAGGTGGGTAGAGTCCGCATCATACTTAGCTGAGGAATTTAGGTTCAGGGCTGACCTTTCAGAGCCAAACAGGAAGTAAAGGGTACCCCTGGCAGAGGGAAGAGCATTAGCAAATGCAAGGAGCCTCTGAACTATTCTGAGGTTACCAGGTGCCAGGCACTGTGCTAAATTCTTCATATATATTATCTCAGTTCTCCTCCCAATAATCCTATGAGGAAGAAACCATTACCTGTCCATTTTTAAAAACAGTAAAGACCTGCCTGAGGTCACACGGCTGCCATGTGTTCAAGCTGGGCCTTGCACTAGGGACACTTGACTCCACTGGTTCTCTCTGAGCCATATCCTGTCGTAGCTCCCTCAAAGATGGCACCAAGGCTTCAGGCCCGGCCTGATCCAAACAAAAGTTAGTAAAGGGACTAGGCTGGGAAGGCAGGGAGGGATGGCTGCTTCCATTCCAACACAGTAACTCAGTGAGACGTCCAAGTAAAAATGCCCTAGGAGAAATAGGGGAGCGGAGCCCTTGTGAGGGGCCCAGGCAGGAGTGCAATTCCTGAGCCATCAGCATAAAAGTGATGGAAGAGGTCAGGGAGATAGATGGAAGAGTTCGTGGAGTAGTAAACGTGAGCAGAATCAAGGGCTGACGTCACATGCTGAGGGATGCTACGGTGACAGGCTTGAGAGCAAAAGGGATCCCCCAAAGGATGCAGGAGTTATCAGAGGGAGAGGGGATGAACCAGAAAGGAATAGCGAGGCTTCACTGAAGCCAGAGAGGACAAGATTCCAAGAAGTGAGTGATTCCACCCATGGATGGATGGATAGATGGATGGAAGGAAGGAAGGAAGGGAGGGAGGGAGGGAGGGAGGAAAGTGGGGAGGAAGGGAAACTGAAGCAGAGACAGGGCCATTCCATTAGGCAAAAGAGTCACGGGATCACCCCGGGGGGAGAAAGTTCAAGTTCAGAGGGCAGTGGGATGGATGCCAGACCACAGAGAAAGGGACGAACATGTGAGCAGGATGTAGGGAGGTATCTAGGGAGGGGGTCAGCACACAAGCACAGACAATGGCAGGTGGGAACCACAGAGGTTGAGAGGTTAGGGGTCGAAAAGGTCTAAGCCAGGGGAGTCAAAGTCCTAGTGGTGATGCTCCCGTGGGGAGGCTGAACAGGGCCAAGAGGCGCCCTGGCAATCAGGTGGTGCTCAGTTGGGATCTGTTCATTGACTGAGGGAGAGCATCTCATCCTTGATAAAGGAAAGGGTGCAGAGTGCTGGGTAGAGACCAAAATCCGGTAAAAAAGGAAGGGCCTGAGGGCACATGTGAGGTTGTGCCCAAGTCAGAGATGTCCCTGCGTGTAGGAGGGGCTGGGGAAGTAGGGAACCAGTGCGTCCACATGCTCAGGTACGACAACCTTCACCACTGGCCCTGCTGGTAGAATTACCCTGCCTGGATTTCCAACTGACTTCCCACACAAGTACTCATTCTGTGACCGCAGAATGGTTTCTAAACCCTCTGTGCAAGACCTAGCTCAGGGTATGCTTCAGACAACCGGATCCCTGGCATCATAGCCATGAGCTTTGAAGGATGTTGAGACCAGACTGGACTCTTGGGATGAGTTCTCATGTTCCTAGGCAATTCCCACAGAAGGCCAAGGATTTGGCAGGAAGCCTGGAAGTGCAAGGGGATTTCAAGTTACTGAAGTCTACCCTAAATATGGCTCTGCTGAGCATTCTCCTCCTGCCTGGGAAGGTCTTCCTGAGTGTCACCAGGAAGCAGCAGGGGAGGCTGATTTCAAGCTGTCTCGCCTGGTACTTGGAGGCGCTGACACTCCTCACTCCAGCATCCTCTCTTAAGAAGTAACAGATCACAAACTTGGCATTCTCAGGGTTTCCAGACCCAGAGAAATGTTTTAAATTGTTGGGGCAGGTGGCTCCAACAACAATCACTTAACTACAAAACTCAAGTTGACAGTTCATAGATTTGTTCTAAAGCTATCAGAGTTCTTCGGCTCTACAAAAATTAGCCCTGAATTATTTTACTTTGGAAGACTGTGATCATGTGACTCATGGTTGAGTGGATTTCAGTGTACAGAGAGATGAACTGCAGCCTCAAAGAAAGAAAGTTGTTTCTTGTTTTACATATAGTGAAAACCTCACACAACAGGTCTTATACCATGAGGGTGACAGGACTACATTTGGCATGTATAGGACAATGAGGGCCTCGTGAGCTATTTCGTGAGAAATAGCTCACGAGGCAAATACCAAAACCTCAACAGGACATCCTGGAGCATTTCCTTCCAGTTTTACACTGAGCTTTTACAAGGAAGGTGCTGGAAAGGGCCACTACATAAGTGACAATGTTGGCAACCTGGCACAGGGCCTCAGTGCCTGTGGGCAGCTTCCTTTCCTTCACACCCAAAGCTCGGTGATTGAGGACCACAGAAATGCCGACACCTCCCTAAGGAAGGCTAGACCCTCTGCCCCAGCCCTGACTTGTTTCTCTGTCCATCTCCCCAAGGGAACCATGAGCTTGAGGTGGCCAAACACCATGTGGCTCTCGATTCTGAATGAATCTCATTGAACAAGAAGCCCCATAAAGAGGACACCTGGGTAGCTCAGTGGGTGAGTGTCTGCCTTTGGCTCAGGTTGTGATCCTGGGTCCTAGATTGAATCCCGCATCAGGTTCCCCACAGGGAGCCTACTTCAACTTCTGCCTATGTCTCTGCCTCTCTTTTTCTCATGAATAAATAAATACAATCTTAAAAGAAAAGTAAAAAGCCCCATAAAGGCTCAATAAAAACCTGTTAAGATTGGGGTGGGATGGGGCGGGGGGGGGGGGGGGGAGTGTCAAGGGAGGTGGCTGGCCCATCAAGTGCCATCATGACAGGTATGATGGGCAAAGCCCCACTGCTGCCAGGAGCAGACTGGAGTGAGCCCAGCCAGCCCTCTCTCCTTCAAGAGCTTCTGAACAGAACAGTGCTGCTTCTTTTTCAACAAAAACTAACATCTAGTGAGCACTTACTTTACGTCCCACTCTATCAAATATCGTTAATGGGTCTGTTCCAAAACTCAAGGAAGACAGAAACATTAGGCTTATTCTGAAGCCAAGGAAGTGGCCCGAGCCTGCCAGACTGGTGGAGAAGCCCTAACATTGCATAGCACTTTCCAGTGTGCAAAGCATACCCTGCTTCCTGTCGCACACGATACTCACAGCTCTGAGGAAAGGATGAGGATTATCAATCCCCATTTCCCACATGAGGAAACTATGCCATAGAGAGGTAAAGTCACTTACCCGGGGATAAACAACGTCATAAGAGGAGATAGCCAGGACCCAACTGTGTGCCTCCTAACTTGTGTCTGTGCACCTGTTTCAGCCGTTCCACGGCTCTTTTCCAAATCCCAAAGGCAGGAAGGTGTTCACAGGAGCTACCTTTGCTTCAGAGCCACCCTGTTCTCAGCAACCCGGGCTGGGACCAGGGAATGAAGTGATTTGGTGTGGCAGAGTCAGGAGGGGGCAGTGAAGGGCACCTTGTGTTCAACCACAGCCTTCCTGGCCCTGGGGCCAAGTCCCGATAAAGCTGAGAGGGTGTGAGAACCCCATGTTCTCCCCACAGGGCTCTCTATGAATCACAAGGGCAGCAAACATGAAGTAACAGAGAAATCGTGAAGCAGCTCAGGCTCTTGTGTATCTACCAGATAAGGGATTCTTGCTCCAGATTCACACGTATCTGTAAATCCACCAGGTGCACACTTGACCTTGAGGCTTTTTCTATAAATGAATCTACTGGCTTTATTAGATTCTCCAAATGAGTCCATCACCAAAAAATGGTTATGAACCATTATACCACACTGTGAGCTGCTGGAGGGCAGCACAGTTCCTGGATATGGATACAGAGCCTGGTTCAGGGCCTGATACAGAGTAGACACTCAATAAAATGAGGCATGAATCCATGGAGGTGCCTGCTGATAATGGAAACTCACATCCACCAAGCACTTAGTGAGTGACAATGCTCGGTGTAGGCTGCTTTATAAGCAGAACCTCCGAGGCATTACTGCGTTTCCCATTTGGCAGATAAGAAAACTGACCTGTGGTTTAGATCATTAGCAGCCTGCCTAAGGCTGCCAGCCCCTAACCATTGGGAAGGACTCAAAGCAGAATGGCTACAGAAAGCCGTAAGGACACGGTGAAACCTTCCCATCCCTGGGTTTCCCCACAGTTCTGGCCATGTGTAGCCACACTTTATTAGGGAGGGCACCCTGACACCTGATTATCTAGCAGATCAATGCCCACCACTGCCAGTTCTTGATGGGACTCGCTCCTCAAGGTGGTCAGTACACAGGCAGCATTAGCATCACTGGGGACCCGGGGAGAAACGTAAGTTCTCACCAACACATTATTATTATTATTATTTTTCTCACCAACACGTTAAATCTGAATATGTGGAGCTGTGGAATCTGGGTTTTGGACCAGCTTTCCAGGAGATTCTGATGCCTGCTCACACCTCCTTTCAGGCACTGCTGAGCTAGAGGCTCTCACCCGGGTCTGTCATGCAGGGTCATTTACTGGCACCTGGGCTTGCCACTCAACAAGAAAAGAACTTGCCTACATTCCCTAACCCTGACTGACTCAATCCTAGAAGAGGGATTGGAATCAACAGAAAGGGGACTTCTTTAGTAAGGCCTGCCTCGAATGCTCCACCTAAGGTATAACTTTTTGTTCTTTTTTATTCAGATTGTCCTGTTCTTACCCATCAAGGCACTTATCACAGCTGCCCAGGACATGTGTGCTAGTTGGGGTTACTGATCTGGTGTGCCTCCTGCACCCCTTCAAACTGCAGGAAGGAGGCAGGACCATCATGCTTCCACCGTCCTTGTGGTCCAGCAACAGAATCCCCAGCACATTGGAGGAACTCCTCAGACTGTGGCTCACACGTCAAAGGTGTTAGCATATAAATAAATATTTGGCACCTACCTGAAAGGCTACTGAGTCGTTTTTGCTGTTCTGTGATAAAAGAAAAGATACACATTGTGAGATTCACACAGACATGGTAAGACCAGGAAGTCCTGCCACAACTTGTTAGCACCCCAAACTGGCATCCTAACTGTCCCTTGGGCTTAGATGCTGAAATGTTGTGTGGCAGCCACCACCCCCAGCTGGATATCGGGGCATTGACGCGGCTTCCGTTACCCAGGTGTGGTGTCTCCAAGCCTCCCTCCTACATCTGTACCAAGATTCAGGGAACAGTCACTGTTTGGTTGTTGTTTACACCTGGTTTCAAGGTGATCTGATCATGGAAGGAGACCCTCCCAACTCCCCTGGTTGGTTGGTTGGTTTGTTTGTTTATTTGGTTTGTTTATTTATTTATTTATTTATTTATTTATTTATTTATTTATTTATTTATTTATTTATTTAACTCCTCTCGTTTTAAGGGACCAGGACCTTATAATGACCCCAGTCTCATTAAGTTTGAAGGAAATATAACTGTCATGGCAGCTACCACCTCCTGAGAGCTTTACCAAACAGCAGACATTGTTTTTAAGAGCTTTCACACATGTTAACACTTTAAATCTAGTGGGTTGAGACACCTCAGATAAGCAGCACAAACTACCCATGATGACACTGAACGTCAGAGGGGGAAGCTAGAACCTGGGTCCCCAACTCCTAGTGCAGAATTCTTTCCAATCCTGATCTCCAGGCCACCATGCTCCCCAACACGATGGTCTATCAGTTCCTCACTCTCTTGGGCACCCGCGGACGGAGGCCACTATCTCTTTTTGAAAGTTCTGTGTGTACGTGCTTTGGGATAAGCACAAAAATGACCTTTACCTTCCACAGCTGCTAAATTTAAAGCAGCTACGTAGATAAAAATAGAGCACTTGCCAGCCCATGGGTGCTGTCATCATCCCCCTTGGCTGCGGCCCCACCCTCCCTCCAGAATCCATGTGGGCAAGAAGTAAACAGAGCAGCAGGGGTGCTTCCAGCCAGAACAGCCTGTCCACCTCTGGATGTGGACGAAGTTCACTCGAGCTGGATAACATAAGCCCAGCTGAGCTCTTGGCTCAGCTCTGCCAGCAACCTGCTAGAGCATGTTGGCCAATCATGTAAACTCTTCCCTTAATTTCCTCATCTGTCGGATCAAAATGCCCAACGGATCTATGGTTCCAGAGTCCAGTCTGCCAACCAGATGCAAGGGCTTCCTCACCAGGCAAAAGCAAATTTATTCAACTTAAAAGACTATGTTCCTACTTCTGAGATTGGAAATGGCCCTTCTTTCAGAGAATGACATGTGATATGGATAACAGTAGTTGTTTTTCAGAGGTGTGATTTACTATAGTTAGAAATTAGCAACCCTAGGGTAGGCTCCAGGCTGTTTCATGTGACTGTGAGATCCAGAGTCTGGGAACCACTAAGCTCTTGTTCTCCAGTGTGGTCTATGGACCAGAAGCACTGATGTGTTCTGCAAATTGCTGAAAAAATGCAGAATCTCAGCCCTGCCTCAGACCTCCTGAATCCAAATCTGCAAGTATGTACTCCCAAGACCACATACACCAAAGACTGAGAAGCTCTGAGCTAGGGGACCCATGCACCTCGTCAGTCCCGAGTTTTCTGGTTCAAATCCTCCTTCTAGACTGATCGTAAGTCATCTGCCCTCACATACGTGGTATGAGAAGAGGGACAAGGAGCTGTGTTGTGCATACTCATCAGTGCCAGGGCAGATGTATAGCACCCCCTCATTTATCTACAGTTGGGGGACCTAGCTTGTAGAGAGAGGGTTGTTGTCACACTGTGCCCTGCCCATCTAGGCCAGAAAAAAAGGGAATCCTTTTTAGGATGACTAAACTAGACTTCCAGAAGTAGAGTAAAGTTATCATTCCCTCAGGAGACTTTGCAATAGTTAAATTGTTTTTACGGGTACTTTCTATGAGCACTGCTGTCAGGTTGGGTAAATTCCAAAGCAAGGCCAGAAACACATGACCTAAACCCCAGTGACAACTAGTAATCCAAGGCTAGGTGGCAAGGCGCTTCCATTCTCCTCTTCTCTTCCTGCTCCACCTCCACAGGGAACATATGGTTTGCTCTTTAAGAAAAGCTACTTTTGATTCCAAAAAACTAATATACTTGTATCCTTTACTGAAGGATGTGTGATTCAGGCAGCACAATTCTGATCTTTAAACCCAAAGGGCAGGACTGCACAAAAGAAAAAGGCAAGAACCAAAGGCATTTAGGCAAGTAAGAGGAATCCATTTGCCCAGGGAAGAAACAAAAAAGAACTACAAGCATTTTTGTGCCCAAAGATGTCTCACTAGGTGTCACCAGAGGGACCTGGTGGAAGCAGCTGACATTACACTTGGCATTTCCCAAAAACCAAGTTGCCTTGGGAATAAATCCCATTTTTAGAGAAACTGCCTTTCCTTCTTTGAACTAAATTGTTTCTGGATTTTTTTTAAAAGACAAGTCATAAAGAAGTTCATAGAGAACCAAAATTTCACTTTGTCCTGCATTATGGACACTGGGCAGAGAAAGCTCTTGCCAGTAAGGGGTATGGCCCTGCTGAAAGGAGAATGGAGTCTTAAATAGTTTAGTGTGGGGCTTGGGACCCTTATCATCTTTGAAAAAACAAGATTCGTGGAGGACAGTTAATATGGAGGCTATACATAGTGGAAAAAAAATAAAATTACTAAAATAACTAAGATTCAAGTGGGAAGATTTTAAGTGAGAGGAAATGTTTCATTCATCTGTTTTACAAGTTAGAAACAGGAAACAGAAAACTCCATTTAATATGGAAAACAATTAAAAATAGACTCCAGTTCCATTCTGATCCAAGTAATGTGGGGGTGGGGCAGGGGGAGCTATGCAGTAGGCAAACGGCGCATCAAGAAAAGGAGAGGTTTGGTGCCTAGCTTTTTTGAAACTCAGACTAAAAAACCCTTTCTGCTCTATGAAACAGCTTGACAATTTTACACTTTACACTGCAAAGGATTTTCGTGAAGGAAAAGTTTCTCTCTCTACTGAATTCCAACTAGTAAAAACCTGAGACTTAAGATCACCTTCTGAAATTTTAAAGCAGAAGGGTCAACATAGACAACTATTACCTCAAAGCACTTCCGCTTTACCTAAATGCCCCTTCAGAGAAGGGAAGAACCAGCCGGAAGCAGTAAGAGAACTATAGAAAACAAATGTGGACACCCTCAGCAGAGCTCTATCAGCCACACAGCATACGGGACACACACAGCCACGTGAGTCTCATGTCCCAAAAGGGTGCACTGAATGACAGCCCAGTGTGATAAATGCTGGCAAGAGTCTAGGCCAGTGAGTCACTAAGAGAAAGTCCAGTGCCTGCTTTAGAGGCACAAAAACATGTTTGATATTTTATAAAGGTCTCCACCCATTATGCTTTTTAAAAAAAAAATTGGGTACTCAAAATTTTGCTTTCTAGAAAATTCATGATGTCAAAGAACTACATGACTTATTAAACGAGATATTATTGCTATACCTAGATTTACCCAGCAAAGCTCTGATTCAAATTCTCATGATGAGGAGTTAAGGTACACAGACTTTTTCCCTTCTGTCTTTTCCTTATTTTGGTGCTACCATCTGAAAACAACCGTAAACACCCAAGGTGCGGAACACGCGCTACACCAGCTTACTTACACAGATATCTGACATCATCTCATATCAGGGGCCGGTCTCCCTGCTGTGGTCTACTCTGTGGGTCATGGGAGTGAGTAAACAGGGGCAGACAGTATCGAGGAAGGGAGGAGGTTTGTGACAATTTCTCTGGAATGGGAGAATTCTTGCCCCTGGAAGTCACAGAACAGCTTTGTTGATGCCAGTGAGTGGGGGGCGCTCTGAGAAGTTCCCTTACCTCGATTGTGTTGCAAGAGTACAATAGTAGGATTGACAATTGTCGTAGAGGGGTAGGCAGATGATGACTTGCTAACTGGTGCAGCGATCTGGGAATCGGTTCCAACGTGGGATGAAGAAACTTCATTTAGTAGAGGACTTGAATCCTGAAAAGTGAACAAACACTGTGACCAACTGTAAGTATGTGAAACCTAATGTTCTTTTTAAAAAAGAAGAAATGTATAGCTTTACAAGGACCTTAATTATAAAAAGAAATGTAATCAATGAGACGTCACTAATTCCAGTTAGGAGTTTAATCTGGAATGCTTAGTCTCTTTGTTGGTGTTAGTAAGGGTAGAGAGGGAAGGTGAGTGTTACTGGAAGTCTCAGCAACATCATTATTTTCGCCTGGTAATAGCCGTGGATCAATCCGGTTACTGAAAAAGGAAATTCAAAACAAAATAGAACAACATGCAAGACTCATGCAATTCCAAACGTGATCCGAGAATGAGAGCTGGTTTAAGGGAAAAATCAGGAAAGTTTAGTATACTTGTCTAAAGAAACATGAGACAACATGAGGACAAGAAGCCATCGATGTGAGTAGGGAAAAGTTACATATTGGTATTCCTAGAAAGCCACTCTTATTTATTTGCATCACTCAACAACCTTACTAGCACTTGATTCTGAGATTTGGGTGTTACCCGGTTCTATCCTGAGTCCCCCCGCCCCCCCACTCCAGTATTGAATGACAAAGATCTTTGAAATGGTAAAGACTTATAATAATCTTGACTTCAGGATGCCTGGGTGGCTTCATGGTTGAGCCTCTGCCTTCGGGCGTGGTTCCAGAGTCCCAGGATCAAGTCCCACATTGGGCTCCCCTCAAGGAGCCTGTTTCTCCCTCTGCCTATGTCTCTGCCTCTCTGTCTCTCTCATGAATAAAAAAATAAAATCTTAAAAAAAAAAAAAAAAGAAAATCCTGACTTCAAAAACCTGAGGTCTCGGCTATAAAAACCAATAGAACTGTTACTATTAACATTATAATCTGCATGAAGGGAATGATGCTAGTCTTTTTTAAAGACAGAAAAACAAGACCTCAATATGTAGTAAGTAAGGATATATACACAGTTTCACCTATCACACTTGTAACTCTTAGAAAGTTTCTATTCTGGACCTCTAGCCAGAATGTCATTCTTAAGGAGTTTGAAAGGCAAGACTTTGATTGTTACTCTCCAGATTAATGTATGGCTCAAAGCAATTAGTATGCTCCAGAGAAGACGAAAGCCATGCCTCCCTTCCTCCTTTTGACCCCTGCACCTAGCATAAGACTCTGCAGACAGTTGGTGCTTGTTAAATAAATATCACTTGAATGACTGGAGCCATCTATTTGTAAAGGTGTTTCCGAACAACTTTTGCAGCAAGAAAACATGTGACCATAAAAGAAAGAACGTATCAGAACCAGGGACAGCTCCTGACGCACAGTAGGGGCCTTCAGTCAATTCTGAAAGTGCCCTAATGTTGCAGCTGCTAGTTATGAGCAACAGCTCAATTTAGTGAATAAAATCTTTCCCCAAGGCTTGAGAGGCATAATATGATCTTGTTCAGAAGTGCTTCATCTCCATTTTTTCATTTGTAAAGTAGAAAAAAATTACACTTGCCTTAATTTACTTCCCAAGTGATTTAATAAAGATAAATGATACACCCGTGAAAACACTGCCATAATGCACCTGAGAAACACACACACAAAAATCAGGCATGTGGCTCCCTAAGGTATAAATGCCTACTGTGATGTCTGGATAGATCATGTGAACATGAAGTATTTTACAAAATTTTATTCTGTGGCCCAAGTCTTATTTCTGGAACATCACAAAAATGGCTACAGACAAAAAGAATCTGGATCAATTCACATGAATTTTCTTCTTCCCTCTTATTCTCAAATAGCTACAGATGGAGCAAATCTCAACTTGTGGCTTGGCCACCATCCCTAGGGGGCTCGTGCTCTTCCTCACAGGTCTCATTGAGTGAAGGATCCCAAACAGTTTCCTTTTTCACCTTACGGTTACTTGGGACCAAACCAAATAAGTCACCAGCTGAAGTCCCCCCTGGAAGTTTATACCAGGCTGATCAGTCAGGCTGGAGAAACTGAGGACACTGTCCTAACTGACCTGTCCTGGCACCCCTGAAACAAAACTCAGTATGAACATCTAGATCTATACAGATGATAAATTATACAGCATACAACAAAACTACTCACAATCGTATACTATGGCACTAAAAACATCTCACTTTATATACTGTTCTGGAGAAATACCCTGTGCCAAAGGGAAGAATATCTACAGATTATTCGGGTGCCCTCCGAAATAAGAGCAGCTTCTCAATATGCCTACAAGCTGGGCTAGGGTGAGGGGAGTGCTTAGAAACAATCTAGCATTTTCCTTCAACAGGGTTGAGCTGCAAAGCTCAAAGCTGGAAGGATATCCAAAGCCCCTGGACCATGCTTGGCTGAGTCCTGACCTAACTGCATTGTGTCGCACCTAGAGATTTGAGAAGAGGTCCCAGACCAGAATGAAGCCATTCCCAGCTCTGGTGTGCCTGGTATCTGGCTACAAATTCTTCTACAAGCCAAAAAGGAGTTTCTCTGCTTTTTGCATGACTGGCTTCAGCTCAATGAATCATGAGAGCCAGTTTGGCATAGGTGTAGGCATACATACACCTTTACACAAAGGGATGTTACTAAGCATTTAGCTGCATCAGCCAATTACATGACCCACTCTATCTCAAAATGTGATCCAAGGACCCTCAGCATCAGAATCCTCAGGATGTGGGTTATGAAATCAGAGCCCTAGGCCCCTCTGCATATCCACTCAATTAGGACTCTAGGAGTATAACCTGGAGTTGACGATGTAAACCAGCTTCCTTGACTCTCAGATAATCCCATGTATGCTAAGCTTCGGAGCCAAAATGCTACCCAAAAAAACCCTTCAAGAACAAAGGCTGTGCCTTGTTCATAGCTGTACCTACAGAATCTAGCAATATGCCTGGAACATTGTAGGAGCTCATTAATTGTTAATTAGCCAATAACTTATTTTTGAGGGACTCTGGTCCCCATTTGCAAGGGCAAGTCCTCAGCAATGTAGCTAATAGTTATCGAGCATTCTCTCTTTCTGTGGGAAGCACCATCCTAGCAACTCTAACAGATTCAGTCCCACTGCACCCCACAGGCCCCTGAGTAGATCCACACATTCCCATTTTACAATTCACTCTGAGGTTCTGAGATCCTCTTGATTCTCAGGGCTCCTGAGGAGAAATAAAGACCCTGATTCAACCTCTCCTGTAAAGCACTTGGACTTTCCCCACCTACAATGGGGACTCATCTCTCAAGGGATGGGACCTGACGTATCAAGGCCCTTTACCTTCACTTGACCCCTGAAGCAACATTTTGCCGCAAAGGCCCCTGAGAGCCACTAGTCAGGGGGACGCAGCACTTTTTTGCCTTTGGAGAAAACAGTCCCAACATTTGTGCAAGGCTTTTAGAGCCATTTACTCAATTAAACTCAACTTTTTTTTTTTTTTAAACTATTCTCTGCCATTGGCATATATAAAAGTTTACTTGCTAAATCAACAAAAGAGGGAATCTTCCTCCCCTAGAAGCTCACTGCTCCCTGGTGGAGAGGCTGCCATTGGCTTTCCTACATAGCTCTTCAGCCTTCCTCGGCTCTCAACGCCACATTTGCTTGGCCTCTCAAGAGCATCACGAGCCAAAGGAGAGGCCACGGAGGTTCTCAGAGGGAAAACGGGGTTCTTCCAGAAGATGTGCATTCCAAACAGGACAGGCAGAGGCACGCAAGGGGCTCGTGAGCAGCTGAAGGAGACGACACGCACACGCACAGGAGGCATGCACTCTGAGGAAAGCAAACAGGGGTCCAGTCACCACACGAGCACAGTGGCAGTGGACACTTCCCTCACGACTTAGTACTTCAGTGACAAAGGGGTTTTCACTGCCAGGAGCAGACATTCAGGAAAGCTGTGAGGAGGGGGTTCCGGCAAGCTTACGGTACTTGAAACAGCTCCCGTGAGGTCAGGCTCCGAGGCTCTGCGGAGGCCCTCCGGTATCGGGGGCACCAGCGGAGGAGGTGGTGAGAAGGATGGTGGTGTCTGGCTAACGGGGGAGTGGGGGCCAGGAGCGCTGGCTGGCTGGCTGTGGTGGGATCGCCTCTGCAGACGAGGGGGAATGAAATCATCTAGAGTCGGGAAGGTCAGAAGTGGGGCGGCAGGGGCAGTCGCCGGGCTTGGGGGGCCAAGAGGCCCCAGAGATGCTGGAGGTCTGGCAGTGCCTTCTTGCCCTCTGTCAGTATTAACCAGGTAGAGAGGGACAACTATTATCTCAGGCTGGGCTGAACTGGAGAAAGTGGCGTCCTGTAGGAAATAAGGGGTTCGTTATGTAAAGGGGCATGGCAGGGAAGAAGGAATTCCATATTTAAACAGTAGAGACTGGACATGCAGTGATGTACTCTGAGAACTATTTAATCGGTGCCCGCTCCTCAGAGTACATGAGACAGCCGGTGCTGGCCAGCTGGCCTCCTGACACTCCATGACACAGAGGGAACCCCATCCAAGTTTACTTTCCATCCATCTATTTTTGACTCCTTTTAACACTTTAGAGAGAGAGAAAAAGAACAACAGAACAGGCAGGCAGGCTATGTTTTACCCCCAAACTGCTTGCAGAGCCCGAAAGCTTGGGAGCAAATACAATTTCTTTGGCACCTTGTGATAAAACACCGACACCCCGAATCTCACCAAGTTATTAGTATATGGATCCCACACTCCAGCATACTTACATACTACCAGGAAAGAGAGGGAGGGGACAGAGAGGACTGTGCCGAGGGGTTTAGAGAGAAGAATTCGGGACTCAAGCTGCAGCAATGTTGACAAGGAGAGGGAGGGGAGGCAGCCCAGAAAACAAGCGAGCTGCTTGCATGAAATCTCAAGAGAGATGATGTAGAAGACACACACACATTCCTAAGTCCTTGCCTTGTCTGGATAACACGGCTGCAAAAGGTAAGGTTCTTTTCTCTTCCGGTTTTCGGGAGCAGAGGAAAGCTGGGGCCCTAGCACAGGTGGTGGTCTCATCGCAGCTGGGAACGGAGGCCGGGCACACAGGGAAGGACTCGCACCCCAGTTAGCAGCATCTTTATGGATGTCAGAGAATAGCTTGGGAGGGTCAGGAGGAGCAGAGGGTGGCTTTCCCGTGCCGGCTGTGCGGGGGACAATGCCGGGAGCCGGTGCTCGAGTGCCTGCAGCTTCCGAGGGAGTGCCCGTGGCTGGGTCACGTGCAACACGAGAGGCCTTTTCCGCTGCCACCCGGCAGATGTTATTGGATAAACAAGGTACATATAAGCTGCTGACCTTTTTATTCCCAACTGCCTCATGACGTGGGTTAGAGCTCACATTCTCACTGTCAACTGTCCTGGTGGCCACACAGTGGTGCCAGGGTTGGGAGGAAGCACGGGAGAACGTGGACCCTGGAAGCGACGGCCTGGGGTGCGGCACACCTTTGGGAGTGGATCTGGCTGCCAGGGAGACAGGGACAGGCTGCGGTCGTGAGGGTCTCTGCTGGCTGGGGGTGCTGGGGGGGACGTAAGGCTTTGGTGAGCTCAGGTAGAGGGAGTCCTTGGAGGGACTGGGGGTGGTGGGGCACTGCCATGCAAAGCGGTCCTCTTTAGGGAGAGGAGGCCGAGGGGGGGAGAGAACCTTTAGCATTATCTTCAAGAGATAGTATCAAAATGGGGAAAAAAGAAAGAGGAAGGAAATGGAAAGAAGGATGACCATTAGAAATAACAGCATAACATGATGTGAAGAAAAATAATTCTTGATATGTTTTTAAGCAAACCCTGAGCTTAGACTCCTTGTGGTCCCTACATTTCTCCTCTGGATGAGGCCAACGGCTGAGTCCTACTCACCTGGAGAGGCAGGCCTGACTCTCTCACATCTCAGCCCAGGAGAGGCCACGTGTTAAGTCAGTTTGACGGCGATCCTTGGCTGACCTGCACCCTTCGTCAGCCCTCCTGATTGATGGGTGCCCAAGGTCTCAAGGCTGGGGCAAGAGGCCCCAAGAGCCCCCCAGTGTTCTCAAACTCTTCTCAAAGATTTCCTTCTCCATGCCCTTAGCACTAAAAGTTTAAGTTCACTGAAACACTTGAATGTCTTTCATTCTCTTCCCTTAGGAAATAGAGAATTGGAAGAAGCATCCTTATTTGTGTTCACAGGAGACAGATGTCTTAATTGAATCACTGAGATTTAGCACTCAATTCCATAAGCATAACAAATTAAAGCTCACCAAGAAGAGAATGCTAAGGATTTAGAATCCACATGTGCTCTTTTCTCAAAGGAAACAATTTGATGGAAGTAATTATTAGGAGGAAGACAGGCATAAGATTAAAAGCACGTAGTCTCCCATTTTGATGCACACAGAACAAAGGGACCAGACAACGAAGCACTTGATTTGCCTACCGAATTGGACTGTGCCTGGTTCATCAAAGTCCAGTGGGGCTTGCCCCATTCCCATCCAGAGCACCACCAAACAGACAATCCCACAGTGGGGTGACCAGCCCCACACTCCTGGCTTCAGCCCAAAGCTCGGTTCTAGACTGAGAAGAAGCTGTAGGTCACATCTTATTCCTTCTCCCTCAACACAGCTCCTAGCTCCTCCTTGGGTCTCAGTGGGGTACAGGAAACGGGGTAAATCTCCTGAACAATGCTCATTTCAATGAGAATTGTCAACTGGTGGCTCAACTGGAAATTGGACCATAATGAGAACAGCTTATTTCCTAGTGTTATGGATTAAATGTGCATGTCCCCGCAAAAGTTCATATATTGAACCCCTAGCCCCAAGTAATGGTATTTTGAGATGGAGCCTATAGGAGATAATTAGGGTGAGATGGATAATTAGGGTGAGATGGGGTTATGAAGGTGAAGTCCCATTATGGGATTAATGTCCTTGTAAGAAGAAGAGAGCTCATTCTTTCCATCAGGTGAGGACACAGTGAAAAAGTATATGCCAGGAAGAGAGCCCTAACTAGGAACCATATCAATTGGCACCTTGACTTTGGACTTCCCAGACCCCAGAACTGTGAGAATAAATGTCTGAGAGTGCCAGGGTGGCTCAGTTGGTTAAGCATCTGCCTTTGCTCAGGTTGTGATCCTGGGGTCTTGGGATCAAGCCCCACATCGGGGTCTCTGCTCATTGGGGAATCTGCTTCTCCCTCTCCCTGCTGTTTTCCCTGCTTGTGTGCTCCATCAAATAAATAAAATCTTAAGAAAAAAAAGAAATGTCTGTTGTTTAAGACACCTATTTATGGTATTTTGTCATAGCAGCCCAAGCTAAGACACCTAGATTTTTCCTCACTGGTTCCTATTTTTAAAGGTACCTATCCTATCTTTAAAGACAGCAAAAGGGAGCACCAGGAGACAGGATTCCCCTCTAGCCCCTGGGTCTCCTGGACCCCAACTCATTTCTTATAAGAAGATGCCAGGCCTGTGGGGCTCTAAGAGCTATCTTCATCTGAAACTGAGCCAGGTACCAGAGGAAAACCAGAATGTCCTCTAAATTGCATAGATGAGGTTTATTAAGAGTTTGGTCACTACCTGGTATATGGGTTATATCCCCAAACTGGGAGAGTACAGGGGTAGGGGTCTATCTGAAGTTTGTTTTTTATTTTTTGTGGAGTGCAGGTAGAAAGGCGAAGGGTAAATAGGCAAGAAATCAAGCTTTTTGAGTCTGGATTAGAATATCAACCCCAGAACCAGGGAGCAACCTATCCCATAACAAATTCTGTTCTCTAGCTACAAATAACCTGGATCAAGAAGAAATGAGCTGGATAGGCTAGGTTAACTCGATGCCTATCCCTTCCACAGGGTGCCCATGATGGTGCCAGTGGAATGAGGCCATGCGTACCAGCCAAAAATACAAAAACAAGTGGCCCCATATCAGTAGTTAGTAGGGCTAAAACCCTCCAGTTGGGACTGACTTAGTTTCGGTGAAATGCACTGGAGATTGCGGCAGTTTCAGACTGAACAATACTCTCTATAAATAATAAACACTCAAACTAGCATGCAACAAAGGGACTATAGGCTAAGTTGAGTGATGGTTGTCAGGGAGGTAAGCAAAAGATAACTTTGACTTTGGCTCAGATTTACTCTATTTTGAGCTCCAGTGTCCCACATGTGATTCCTTCTTGTCCAAAGATAGGAATCGGTTTCAATGAGTTTTTAACTTAATTTGGTTACGGCCATATAAGGTGCCAGGGTTGCATTACATCAGGCACAAGCCCTCCCAGGGCTTTGGCCCTGTAGAGAGAATGCTTCCCCAGAGTGTTGACAATGTACTCAGAGCCAAAGGCCTTCCTGTCTTAAAGAAGGAGGGGGACAGACACTGTCATCTTACAGGGAAGGAACTTTCTGATTTATTGTAAACGTTGCAGGAACTACATACACTGTTTCCATTCCTGCCATCAGCTGGCAACTGATGAAATTCCATTTATCTTTGTAGAAGGTGGGGGAGGGGAAGAAATGGGGCTGCTTGAAGAACTGGATATGTTCCTCGTTTATATAGTTCCAGAAACTACCAATCTCTGCCTCCACTGGAGATCACCATGATGCTGTCAGAGAGAGGGAAGCCCTGGTTCCCTGTTCTTGGAGATGAGGAGAGCAGGGCAGCAGTTCCATACGAGCAGGAGGAAAGATAGCAAAAGGGAGCTAGCTCCAGGAGACAGGATTCCCCTCTGGCCCCTGGGTGTCCTGGACCCCAACTCATTCCTTATAAGGAGATGCCAGGCCAGCTCTAAGAGCTGTCTTCATCTGAAACTGAGCCAGGGCAGTCACTAGCCTAACCCAACTGGTTTTGTCTGAGCCAGTGTATACTTAACAGCTTTGGCGATGGCTATATGGACAAGAAGCCATTTTTGCTTTCAGAAAACAAATCCAAGAAATAATGTATGATCTAAAGTTCTTGTAAGTTGGGTGGGTGGGTGGGTGGTTTGTTTGTTTATTTATTTATTTATGGTGGTCAATTTTATACTGAATATACAGAATAAAACCTCTGTATCAGCAATTTGCCAGGTTCCCTTTAAGACACCCCAGTAAAAAAAAAAAATCCTGGATAGTGACAGACAAGAAAATATGCTATTTGTAGGGGTTTGGGTGGCATAGTCGGTTAAGCATTTGATTCT
Organism: Canis lupus familiaris; assembly: GCF_011100685.1. Classification (NCBI taxonomy): domain Eukaryota; kingdom Metazoa; phylum Chordata; class Mammalia; order Carnivora; family Canidae; genus Canis; species Canis lupus. The sequence goes on from NC_049249.1 coordinate 9,114,662, forward strand.
TGATTTTAGCTCAGGTTGTGATCTTAGGGTCATGAGACACGGCCCTGTATGGGGCTCCCGGCTCAGTGAGGAGTCTACTTGGGATTCTCTCTCTCCCCCTCTCCTTTGACCCTCCCCCTCTTATTCTCTCTAAAATAAATAAATCTTAAAAAAAAGAAGATAAAATACACGATTTGTAGGCAATATTACAGGATGTTCACCCTCATGATAAGGCTCACCCTTATAAACTCCTTGACGGCAATATTTCACATCATGGTCTGAACACACAAATGCTCAATAAAGCTGCAGTAATAAATGTATTTAAGAGGAATTTTTATTTACTTAATAGGCTTTTAAAATTCTCTTTTAGAAGAGCTCTCTAAGAAGCCAAAAGGAATGAGTGAATTAGCCTTTGGGCTAAGTCACTGATAGGGGAGGAGGATGGGCTTCCAAATTTGCCTTGAATTAATTAGCACCACTTCCTAACTCATATAGAGCCAACTGTACCCATTCCTGAGACTGCAGAGATAGGAGCCTGGCAGCACACTTACACACCAGGAAAGGTCTTGGAAATGGAACAACTATGGCAAGTCATTTACTAGACAACTGCATCCAATGAGGGCTTCAGGAGGCCAAGCACACCTGCAGCTCTGGCCTCACACGCACATGGCTGTGCCTAGGGGAGACGAGCATGGCAGTGGTGGGAAAGCTTAATGGAGCGGCTCAGAGACACCTGTATGCCTGGAAAGACAGGGTCTGCGGAGAGGAAGGAAGACATCATCTTTGACTCTGTGCAATTTTGCCCTCGGGAGCAGGAGCCAGAGGATCACTGGAGAAGTGGGGTGGGAACCAGAGTGGCCTTCGGAATCCATACACTCTTTGTGAGTTCTGGGAGCACCTTCACAGAAGACGGGCCCAGGGAAGTGGGCCACACAAGGAACATAGTCTCCCCACACTTTTTTGAGCAGCACAGTTTGCTTTTAAAGAAAGTACTGCTGTTCCACAGATGTGACTCCTATGTAAAAAAACACTCTTCACGTATCACCTGAATTAAAACAGGGACTATGTTCATCAAAATGGCAGAGTAGCAACAGGGAGGAAAAGGAAGAAAGATCAGGAAAACAACTTAGGGGATAGACTGAAGCAAAATTATCCCTACTGCAAGCTGTACAAGCTTAGGGGTTTTCTTCCTCAGGCTAGCACGGGGTGGTGGAGGCTGTATTGCACTGCCGGCCGGACTTCCGTCTGCCTGCTCTGGGCTGCTGGATTCAGGGCTGCCCACAGTTACCTGATCATGATCTGTATGGCTAGAGTTGCTGGAACCCTTACAGCAAATTAACAGAATAAACACAAGAATGTATTCTTCTTTTGACTATCATAATCCAGAATTTTTAACACGTAGGCTCAGACCTTTTCCCCCTTCCTCAGGGCTAAATGGACTCTTTCAGAGCATTTCCACATGTGTTTCAACCCTAGAAAACACTGGGCTTACATTTCCTATCCCCTGGTATAGACCCTCCTCATCCCATGCCTCTGCTACTCTCGACCCCCAACTTTTCACTCACTCTGGTCTTCGAGAGCTTTTCCAGAGCTGTCCAAAAGCATGACTCAGAATCTAGTCTGTTATTCAGCTGGGCAAGCAGGAAGTCACAAGTGTAGATTCAAGAACAGGTGCCACTCACAGATTCCCCACCCCACCCGTGGGCACATGCCTACCTGGGACTTGTCGGAAGGAAGGTTGGGATGCACACTTCTGTAGCCTTTGGCAGCAAGTGAGGAGGGCTGGGCGTTTCCATTGGCATCGGCATTGGAAGAAAGCCTCCACTCATCTGAGAGATGGGGGGAAAAGAAAGAGAGAAACCCCTCACTCAGAGGGTACACTCCCTGGTTCCCCTCTAATCTAAGTCCCAGGTGGTAGGCAGAGGCAGAAAGAATGCAAGAGAAGCCCTACCTGTTGAGGGAGTCTCTGAGTCCAGAACTACGTGTGGTGCAGAAGGATGAAAACAAGAAGAAATGGGGGGCAAATAAAAATGGTTACACTTGCAGCAAACGAGCATGTACCACAGAGAAAGAGGAAAATCCAGCACCCGTCACCGGACACAAAATGCCCTCAGTCACGATGGCCTAATTACCATAGGAACCCACTCTAAACCATGATGTGCTCACAGGCGCTGACCTTTGAAAACACAAGGCTCACATTCACAGTAATGAAGAAACAATTGTTCCTTGACATTCTTATTTTACAGACAAAAAGGCAACAGAACTCTCCCCTCCTGGTTCCTAGTAACTCCCATTCCCCTTTTCCAACCCTGATGTGGGCTTTGGAATGACCTCTCCTCATTAGCAGGCTGGGCTAATGAACAGACACGGGAGAGGAGAAGTTGATAAGCACTTTTTCTGTGGCGACTGGCACTGGGCTAGGGGGAGAGCATGATTTAAGCCCAGAGGTATCTGCTGTGATAAGGACTTTTTTTCTTTTCTCTCCCTGCCTGCTTTTCTTCTTTCCATTAAATGACCCACATAAACAATTCAAAATCTAATCACCCTGAGTTTTCATCATGCTACAAGGCACCCTTGTCTCCCTTTAGCTGGCTACCGTCCTGCCTTCCCAGCCATGCCCATCTCAGAGGCCCAGAACTTCTCCTAACATGACCCACCTAGCACCAAGAGCCAGCAGGGCACAGCGGTTACCAGCTTGACCTCAGCTCAAATCCTGGATCTACCACCAATGGGCTCTGTGACCCATACAAGTTCTAAGCCTGTTTTCCCATCTGAAAAGTGGGGATAATGATGTTCCTAAGTGTTGCTATAAGGATTAAATGACATAATGCATGAGAAATGCTTAGCACAGTGCCTGCCAGAGCTCAGTAAATGTTTGCTATTTATCATCTTCCGCATCACCTCGTCTCTATGCTCTTTCACCTAGCCCAGAGGTCAGCATACTTTTTCTATAAAGGTCCAGACAATAAGTATTTTGGGCACTGTGGGCCATACAGTCTCAGTCCCAACAACTATTCAACCCTGCTGTCCTAGCACAAAAGAAGCCACATATAATATGTAAATGAATGAGTATGGCTGTGTTCCAAAGAACTTTTATTTATGGACTCTGAAATTTGAATTTCATATAATTTTCATATGCATATAATACCATTCCTCTTGTGATTTTCCTTTTAACCATTTCTTCCTAAAAATATTCTTAGTTCATGAGCTGTACAAAAATAGGCATGAGCCAGATGTGGCCTTCAGTCCAGTTTGCCAACTCCTGAACTAGCCAATCCCTTAACTTCCTTCTTTGTGCCTTACCTACTCTGATCTTACTGGATAGAGACGAAGAGGGATTAACACAGCAGCTCTCATAGCCCCAGCCCCATCTCAATGTGGGGCCTGCAAGGACCAGGGGGTGGGCTTTCCAGGTGTCCAGTTGAGTTTACCAATATCACTGACCACCAATCTAAGTGCCAGACACTGTTAGTCACTTTTGTACCCATTTAGTATTTAATTTAGTGTATACAACAAGTCTGCGAGGTGGGTGATCACTCGACTTCAACAATGAGGAAACAGAGGCCATGTGACTTGCCACAAATCACACAGCCAGGAAACACAAAGTAGCCTAGGTTTCCAGAATCCAGTGCAGCACTCTGCCTACTACCATCAGCCACCAACCCCACCATCAGCCGCGGATGTTCCGGGGAGGTGGTAGGAGCCAGAAGGTGCTAAAACAGAAGGCAAGGCACAGAGGTAAAGGTTTCAAATGATTTGCATCCAAGTACAGTAGTTTGGCTGAATTAGAATCACTGGAGTGCTTGTTAGAACAGACTGTTGGGCCCCACCCCCAGCCTTTCTAACTCCGTTGACGGGAGGAGGTAAAGCCTGAGATTTGACAAGTCTAACACGATTCCCAGGTGATGGTAAGGTTTCTGGTCCACAGTTCACACTTTGAAACCCATGATAAAAGGATACTCAAAAAACATCCTTTTTTCTGGAACCTGTTTTCTATTAGCTTTTAACTATCCCATATCCATTTTTGCTTTCTTTTCTCCTCTAAAGCAGAGTTTTTACAGCATGTTTCAGTTGTATACTCCTTTAGCGGGTTGCTGGTTACATTTCTGCCATCCCCTTATACATAATCCTTAGGTATTTGTCTTCTCTTTCCAATCACATAGCTGGAGAATTTATAGGACTTGAGTTTTACACATATTACTACAATGTACTGGCTTCTGTGGCTGATGGCAGGCTGCTAATCACTCCGAACTTCCTTTTTCTTACCTATAAAATATGATCTTTACTCTATGGACACCTCACATGGTTGCTGAAGATCTAGAGATCAGGCATGTGAAGGACCCTAAAAATGACCAGATCCCTGGCTCAGAGGTCTCCTTACACTTGGCAGGCCATCAACCACTAGGTGACACAATGTGACAATGACTCCCCACCCCACCCCCCTACATCCATCAACTTCTGCTTTGTCTTCCTAAGTTATTTCTTATCCACCTTTGTCAAATGTATTATATCTACACACACATCCTGAATCTCAAGAGGTTCTGAGAGGCCATCCAGTGAAAGATGTGAGCTTTCAACGTGGATATGGGGACACATTATTTTCCATGCTCTCTGGTTCTTGGTTGGGTTGCTTCTATCTCAGGTGGCACTGACTAACAGATGTGTCATGGACAGTTGAGCGGAGTCTGTCTCTCCAAAGCACTAGTCATAAAGGGACTACCACTTTGGCATCATACTGCCTTGTTTGAGACCTTGCTAACTGCACATCCTGCAGCAAATGACAGCCTTGCCTGTGAAACGAGGGGTTATCTACCTATTTTGAGTCATGAGGACTAAATGAGAATATCTGGCATGAAGTATGTGCTTAGTAAAATTGGACTCCAAAGAATATGGAAAAAGTTTCCCCAAACACAAAAATAAGTAAGAGCTGCCGACATCTGCTGTGTGATAGATAGCTTTGAGAACATAATATCCTTAGGGATCAACCCTCTTTTTCTTCTCATTCCAAGTCATTAAAACCATTCCCCTCATCCTGCCCCAGAAAAGGCAGTTCCCAGGACCTCTCTAGGCATTCCTCTCTTCCTTATTGAAGGAAAGTAAATTTCCAACATATATCATCCTCTGCTACCTAGTCTTCTGTAACTTCAAGGTTGGCAGCAGCCCACAGCCATTTGTACCTGAGTGTGGCAGGTGAGATTTTACATACATAATCATCAATTATTAACTTTTGGTTGAAAAGACTGTCAAGGGATCCCTGGGTGGCACAGCGGTTTGGCGCCTGCCTTTTGCCCAGGGCGCGATCCTGGAGACCCGGGATCGAGTCCCACATCGGGCTCCCGGTGCATGGAGCCTGCTTCTCCCTCTGCCTATGTCTCTTTCTCTCTCTGTGACTATCATAAATAAATTAAAAAAAAAAATTTTTTTTTAAATAAAAAAAAAAAAAAAAAAAAAGAAAAGACTGTCAAAATGCTTCTTTCTATAAGTGTTACCTCAAAGCTCCTAAAGGGGGAGGAGAACCTAGGAAAGTTGGATTCTAGATAGGTTTCGCAGCCCTTTAAGAGACTGAGCCTTTCCAGGACAAGTATAATTTGTTTTATCTTATCTTTCCCTCTATCTCTTTTTTTATACGGCTGGGGCCACAGCCTCCTGATATTTTCTTTTCTCTCATTCTGTGCTAATTTCCTTTTGGTCTGCTTTAAAGTTGTTTTGCTGATCAGTTCTTCTTGGGATCTTAGGACAATTTTTACTGAGTCAGATCTGATGTGTTTTAGTGGAGTATCTAAGAATTAGATGAGGTATTAAAAGTGGGCCTAATGGTGTTTCAAATCTCATTTGTGTTTATTTTTTTATTCTAGTTGTGTGGTAAAGAATTTAACCTTACCCATAAAGAGGTCTGGCCTTTGCCTTCTGGCTTCTGGGAATTAATCTCTAAACCCTTGGAATGTCATCCCAATGGGGGAGAGGTCTGTGTGCCAGATCAGTAACATGATTTAGCATGGAAGCTTTGAGCCATCAAGAGCTCAATCTCCTAAATAGACTGGAGAGTGAGATCAGCCACATGAACAGTGGATAAAAACTCTGGACACAACAGCTCAGGAGAATTTCCTGGTTGACAACAGTCTAAATACACTGTCACATCTCAATGCTGGGAAGTAATACATCCTGACTCCCTAGGAGAGGTCAATGAAAGGCCTCATGGTTGGTTCTTCCCTAGACTCCACATTGGGCTTCTTCTCTTGGCAGATATTAATCTGTATCTTCTCCCTGGAATAAACCATAACTACGAGTATAATAACTTTCAATGAGTTGAGTCCTAGCAAATTATAAAACCTGAGGGTAGTTTTAGGAATCCCTTCAACTAGCATTTGGTGTCAGAGGTGAGAGTGTTCTCAGGGCGCCTGAGTGGCTCAGGTGGTTAGGTATCCAACTCTTGATTTTGGCTCAGGTCATGATCTCAGGGTTGTGAGAACAGGCCCCATATGGGGCTCTGCGCTCAGTGGAGAGTCTGCTTGAGATTCTCTGTCTCTCTTCCCTCTGTCCCTCCTTCCCTCATAAATACATAAATCTTTAAAAAAAAAAAAAAGAAGTAAGGATGTTCTCTTGTGGAGACTTTTCCTTCCAACTTCTTTGTTCAGCCCAAATTCTTGTACAGGCACATTCATAAAGAGGACTCTGAGTTATTAGGGGGCAGAGAGTATCTTTAACTGCTTCCATGTCAATTTTCTCATAGTATCTTTTTGCTACTACCATTTCTAGAGCACAAACCTGTAAGTCAAACCAAGGGAAATGGGTTTAGTTCCAAAGCTAATATGGTAGTCAAGAACCAAGAAGGACTGGAGCAAACTGACACATGATTAACCAAATGTAAGGGATGAACTGAATTTTGGCTTGTGGGTCAGAACACAGGGACTGATAACCTTCAGGCTAGACCAGAAAGGAAGCTTAGTATCACACCAACCAGTTCATTAGGCTCCCTGTCTCTTCTACCTAGACCTGGTAGGCAAATGATATCAGGAAGCAGGGATAAGGTAACACCTCTCCCAGAGGAAGGGAGTCAGCACTAAGATTACTCAAGCTCTTTCTAGATGCTTCTGATCCAACAATCAAGGTCCACACTGAGAGATTAGAAGGCTGGCCAGGAAGCCATGGTTGGGGATCCAGAGTCAAGGTACCACTTGTAGGCAGGAGTCTGGAGGGTAGGTTTAAACTGGGCAACTCCAAGGGCTCCATCTCGCTCCGCCTCAGAGAGCACCTCCATCCTCCCAGTGTTCGTCTGGATGCATATGATTCTTAAATCCACATTCTGAACTCCAAATTTCCAAATGCCTATTAGAAACTTCCTCCTAGGGGCACCTGGGTGGCTCAGTGGTTGATCAGGTCATGATCCCGGGATCCTGGGATCCAGTTCCACATCAGGCTCCCTACAGGGGAGCCTGTTTCTCCCTTTCCCTCTGTCTCTGCATCTCATGAATAGATAAATAAAATCTTTAAAACAACAACAAATAACTTCCTCCTAGAAGTCCTGCCCTTGCCTCAAAACTCAATATGTCCAACAATGGAATTCAAGATTCCTTTCTCTCCCTCCAGAAAGCCATAGTCTCCAGGAACACTATACCATTCTCCTGGTCAACCAGGGGAAACAACGCCTTCTCAGCAGGGAGTCCTGCCCTTCAGTGCTCCTCAAACACACTGCACCGAGCACTGCCACTTCACTTCACTCGTCCAAATGTACTTTCACCCTGGCCCCAGTTTCTCATTTCCACTGCCCTTGTGGCCTCTAACTGAAATTACTGGAAGGCTTTCAGGGCCTCCGGCTGTGCATAACTAGAAAGGTTGCCATCAAAGAACACCTGCTGTGTGCCTGGGCTCAGCGCTAAATCTTGGTATGAAAGAGCTCACTGAATCCCAAGGTCATTCCCATTTTATAGATGAGGAAACTGAAGCTTGCCAAGGCTGAATGAGTTGCCCACATCACAAAGACAGAAGAGGCAGAGCTGAGCCATGACAGGGGGGCTGTGTCCCTGCAGAACTAGACCACGTCTCATAGGATGAGGAAGTTGGAGCAAGGAGTGGGAATAGGAGACACTTCTGAAATGTGGGTGTCAAGGGGTCATGTAAGGGAAGAAACCAGGACACAGGTGCTGGGCAGTAGTACAAGACTGGAACTTCCAGTCTGGGCAACTGATCAGCCACTTGTGGACCTGCAGAGAAAGAAGGTGGTGGTGAAGCCAGGGAGCAAGGCAGAGAGGAGGCAGACAGAGCAGCTAGGGGACAGAGGTTGGCCCTGGGGATAAGGAAGGGAGCTGGACACTCTGTGACATTAGCTATTTGGGAAGGCACTGGGAGTAGGAAGCATGCCCAATCGTTCATTGGCAAGAGACACCTGCTGCCTTATATTTGGGCTCCTGGTCCAGGCTGGACATGGCTGCCTACAAATACTGTAGGAACCTGTTTTCATAAGGCCTATCAAGGTCCATGGACTCCCAGGCTCTATGACAGTACTGGAGACTGGTGGGGGAAAGCAAGTTGTCATCCAGAGGCCCAGGTGCAAGGAGCAGAGAGGGATGAGAGGGGAACTGGGGAGCCACGCAGACACAGCCAGTCAAGTGCCAGCAGACTGCTGGTCAATGAGCAGTATGGTAGGAAGACAAGATCTCCGGCTGGAAGGTCCCATCTCTAGAGTGACATCCCTTTTCAACCTCACTCCAGTGTTGACTCATTCCAGCCTCTTTGGAACTCCTCTCTGCTCAAATCCAGCTTGCTCCTTCCACCCAAAATGCCCTGGGATGTAATCTCGAATTTGTCCTCAGTGAATGGGATTCCATTTGTGTCAGGTTAATTTGCACACTTCCAAGGTCACAGAGCATTTTGGAACTAGAAAGCCTTGGAAACCATCTTTCCTAGATCCGTCATGCTTTACATGGGCTTCAAAGGTGTGGCTTCCCCACAGTTAGAAAGCTCAGTAGTAGGCTAGTAGCCCACACCTGACTCTTCCATTGCAAGCAACCGGACTTCTGTCCTCATCTAATGCACCCAGAATTACTCTCCTTTTCCCTCCCTTCTCTCTCTTTCTCACCACAATTCCCAGTGACTACTTAGTGCCTGGCACAGAGATGAATGTCTGTTGACTTGGAATCAATGATCTCCACTTACCAGGAAGAAAATAATCTATGAAAATTGATTCACTGTAGAGGTGTGCATGACTGACAGCTATCCCCTAATTCTTCAGTGTATTCATTTTAAAACAAGATTTTTTTTTCCACCCAAATTAGCTGTCAGAATTTGTAAGATAGGCAATTATTCAGAGACTAGGGAGCTTCCCAAAGTGCTCAAATCATTGCATGGCACTGTAAGCCCAAGCCCACAGACTGCTGGGTGAAGGCTACTCTCCAGTGTTCTATGTTAGTGCTACCCTACAACCAGGAGGGGGAGCTCAAGGACTCTCTCCTTCCACTGGTGCTACCTTTCACCACCAGAGGAAGGGACCTGCACTTGATAAGGTCATTTTATTGAGCCATGGGCTGTAGCCATGGTCTTTTCCTTCAAATTATCCCTTAGGATTCTCTCTTCCCCAAACATCGTTGGGAGAGCTGGATCTTCCTAGTTAGGCCAGGAGAGGCGGGATTAAGCTAGCCTTAGGAAGAAATTTTGCCTTCACTCCTTGGCCTACTTTCTAGAAGGCTAGAGTGGCTAACTGCAGTGGGGCAAAAGTCAGGCATGGGATGCGGGATATACGGCCAAGAAGCTACTTTCAACCTGTAGTGCTAGAGGCCACTTATGCCTTCCCTGAGACCAGGAAAAAAGAAGCCCTCCACAGGGCACATTATCAGAATGGGGCTGACGTGCAAACCCTAGCCTGACTTCGTCCTTAGGCATCTGCTTTGGTGCTACTTATAGGTGGCTGAGACAGGAAGTCAGTTTCTAGGATGCTGGGTGCTGGCCATCCCCCTCCCCAGAATTCCATCTCATCACAACACACTGCTCCCCACTGCACCAGAGTTTGTGTGCCCCACTGCCTTTTGTCTCCAGTCCCAAGGAGTAGTCTTCACCCCTCATTCCTTTCTCCCTTCATTTCCTTCAAGAAAGATAAGAAAATCCCCCTCCCCTATAGCAGGAGCTCTCAGATGTGATCCTTGGGCCATCAGCATGACTGGGAACTTGTCAAAAATGCAAACCCTTAGACCCTATACCTCAGACCTGTAAATGGGAGTAACTGCTAATCCTAAAGCCCTGGCCTGGGGTCCAGCACCCTGGCCTTTTACTCCAGGTGATTCTGATGCGGCTCAGGTATGAGAACTAGTGGGGAGGGGGGCGGGACTGCCCCACCCTAAGCTAGCTGCCCCTGTCACACCTTAGTGTTTCTCAACCCCCAGAACATGTGGGGGAGCTCTGGAACACTCTGTAGAGAGGTCAAAATAACCACAATCATAACCTAAAAGTAGCTCAAATCTAATGCTTATTCCGTGCCACTAGCAGGTGCAAAATCTGTACACACTCCATGCTCAAGTAATGCTATGAGGCAGGTACAATTATCAAGCCTGTTCTATAGAGGAGACCACTAGGGCTGAGTCAGGGAATGTCCTGTCCACAACAGCATGGCCATAGGTGGTAGAAGCAGGATGTGAACATAGATCTACTGGGTTCCAAAGTCCCAGGTCTCAACACCACTCTCTAGACACCCTGAACAATGGATCACAATGGGAGGTGGGCTACAGATGGGCTTGTCTCCCGTAGATCCTGGTGTGCAGCGGCCTTGGAATTGCTCTTCTGATCCTGCTGTTTCAGCTGCCAGGTCTCCTCCCCAGGCCTGAGCCCTGCCCCACCCCTGCCCACCCCTTCCCCCGGAGCTAGGTCAGTCAGGCACCTGCACTTCTTAACCTCCCTTGGTTTCTCTCCCTCTACCGCCCCAGCCCTGTTCCCAAAAGCAGGGATGGCCTCGGACAAACCTAATCTCTAGCCCATCTCACCACTCCCCTCCCATGTCCTTAAGACACCTCTGGTCCCTGGGAATGCAGTCTGCAGAGCCACCAGTTCTGTAACGAGGTTTCTCCCCCTCTCTCTGGTCAAAAGCTGACAAAATGGTGGCTACTGCCATTCCTCTGTCTGAAGCAAGTGAGTACCTGTTAATTCAGGGCACCGATCACCACCCATCATAGATGTAACAAGGCGCTGGTGTTCTAGAGACCTCTGGGATAATGGGAGGCAGCTGGTGAATTCACACCCTTCTGAGCAAAAGCACGAGAGCCTCGCTCCCTCCCAGTGGGACTGTGAACACCTCTCCCAGGGAGAGGTCACACACCTGGTTTGCTTTCATGCTGTGGGGTCTCCTGAGGGCTCGTGGGGCCGCTGCTCGGGATTTCCCTGTAGGAAGATGAGGCCCGAAGAGTCACTGCTCCCTTCCCAGTGCAGATTTTTGTAGGATCCATGTCTGAAAAGGAAAGATGCAAAAAAGAAGCCTGAATCCAAGGCTCTTGAAAGATTAAAGCAATAGTCAGCTAGCAACTCATTATAGCCGGGGAATGAGATGAACCTGCTGACAGCCACGCAAAGTCTTATGGTCAATGTGGTGGTCAATGAGAATTAATTTGTGGGTGGAAGAGAGATAAATCCTGGTTTCAGAGGTTTTACCACATATCATGAGGTTCAGGGAAAATGGAGGCAACAATGAGTTCTGTATGAGTTATAATTATCAGCTGAAAACATTTCAAAATGAAAGCAGGTTAATTCCTTTTATTAGATGAGACTTAGGTTGGTGAGCAGACTTCTGACCAATTAGTAAGGCACAATTCAAGGAAGAGTTTATGAGAGATTTCTCAAGCTTCCGTTCCATCCTTCTTATGAAAGAGCAAGTTGGCAACATTGGGAATCAAGTTGTTCTATGGAAAAGAAAAAGAAAAAAATCACTGCTCCCTGCAGTTCTCCAGTGGAAAAAGGAAAAGAATAGCTTCTACCAGTAAGTCAAGACCCTTAAAATGATGACAGGATATGCTGCCTGTGGAGAAAGATCATGGGTGAGAGCCTCACATTCCAAACTTAATGAAGAAAATTCACACCAAAGAAAATGACAAGAAATACCAAACCCTTCAGTGAACAGCGTTCCTTAGGCCCCCAGCTGAGCCTTCCCTGGGCCGACCTCTCCCACACTTCACAATGGCTTATAGCAAACTCAGGTCATCTTTCAGATTTCCACTGAGAAGGATTTCAAAATAGGCTTCAGAAGATCCGGATGCTCCTCCTCTAGGAAAACCAGTGATGAGGAGTCAAGAAACTAATGTAGAACCACACGGTTCTAAAAGGCCTGTGTTTCCTTCTATACAGCTCAGCTGAACTGAATCCCACAGCTCATTTTTTTTTCAAATTGCTCACAGCACAGCCTGGATCTCTGACCTAAAGTTGTCAAGGCTGGGATTTTGGGGGTAAGGCTTAAGGCGGGCAACGGGCAGGATGCAGGCTCAGACGTCAACTCCTCCCCATCCCTGTGCCAGGGCAGAGAGAAACACAGCCTCCTCTCCTCCTTTTCCAGGCCAGCAGCCTCTCTGATTCAGACGGAATGACCACTGGTGTTACAGAAGAGAACAGATCTGCCCCATCAGCACCTCTTCCCACTGAAAGCGAAGCACAAAAACACAATGTATGGCAGGGCAGGCAGTGCCCTTGGTGACCATGTGACTTGTCCAAACCTATCAAGAGGATAAGTGACTGAGGTCACAAAAGTACTGGGCAAACTGATACATGGTCTTTTCAAAAAGGACGAGCAGCCAAATGACAAATCTAGCCCATCCTAGATTCCTGGATGCTTGGCCAGAGTTGCCCAACTCATGAAAGCACCACTGGGAATAAAGCGCTACCTGGGCCTCACTTAGGCCGTTTCGCACTGAAGGAAGCTGTACACCAGAGCTGACAATGGAACGGAACCCCCTCCTTGGAGAGGAGGGCCAGGAAGTGACCGCAGGTGAAGTCAGGGGTTGGGGAGGGAATTGGCCCAGTGAGCCACCGGCATCTGAGGCAGCTGCCTCAAGTTCAGCCCAACTCAGCGGTTCCCAGTGTAGACACATTTATTCTCAGGGAAGTCTGAAGTTTGTTTGTTTGCTTGTTTGTTTTTAACTCTGAAGTTTTAAATAAAGTATTGGGAGCTGGAAGCTGCCAGGGAGAGCCATGTACCTCACGCACCTCTGTGTATCACATACCCGACATACCAGAGACCCACAGCAGCATCCGTGTTTAGCCTCTGGACTGACCCTTCTCCTAAAGACAGGAGGGGCAAGGCATCTGTCAGTTCTTCCCCAGACTTGCTGGCTCACAGAACACACACACACACGCACACATGCACAGGAAGAAAGGAAACCAGCTAAGGATGTGAGAGGGAATAGCTCCTAAACATGCAAGGATCAAACCTCCACGTCTTTGTTAGAAGAAAGGAAAACCATGCATGATCTGCTAATAATTAAAAAAAAAAAAAAAGGAAAAGGAGAAACCAACCCAAGGAGAGATACCTGGAGGGAGTACCAGGCCTGAAGAGCTTTTCACTGTCTTCACGGGAATTATTTTAACAGCAGAAACAGAGCGTGCACGTAAAGGGTCGGCAGTTGCTGAAAACACAAAAGGATAAATGGTGCATCCAGACAGAACATTTGGGAAACACTCGAGCAGTTGAGGAACTGGGCAGGGACAATAGGAGGAAGTCGCCCACACGAAAAGAACAATACGAAGAGCAGTAGATGTGGTCATTTAAAATAGCCTGCTTTCTCCCTGCTGAGTTCTATGCCGAGATGGCAAAACCCCCAGCCCCGACACCATACGCAGGGTCAGCGTTTATCTGTGTCTCCTGTCACACACACCAGGAATGTGCCAAAGCTCTGGACGAGGAGATTTCCAGACACACAGATGGCCTGGCACATAGAGGAAGGGGAGAGCACCCAGGGTCCAAGGGGCTCCTGGGAGGATGCTGGGGTGTCTGTGCCGGGGGAGAGGACCGCGAGGAATGGGGGACAGAAGGGAACAAGCTGGTGCACTGCCCGGTTCTCTCAGACATCACAGCTGCCTCCCCACCATCACAACTTCTGGGGTCCTTCCTGTGTCTGTTCTGACAACGATGGTCCTCTGTCCCCGAGCAAATCAGAACCTCCATCTGTTGGGCAGCAGATGGTCTTGCCTAAACCCAGCCTTTCCAGGACGAGAGGTTGCCAGGTATCCAGTGCATACTCAAGACTCAGGGCTGCACCCAAATACACAGCCCAGGATTCCTGACGCCCGGCTGTCAGAGAACTAGCATAACTTCCTGGGACGTGGTCACGGCTGCTCTCCTCATAGGGTGCCCCTACTTCTCCATCTGCAGGCCTCCCTGGGCCCCCCACCTTCCCAGACCCTGGAGCCTCCATGGTGGGCACATCCCAAACTCTCCTTCTCATAGCCTGTGGGGAAGCCTCCCCTCACTCTTTCTCTCTCTAATGGCAGCAAATAGAGATGGGAGGTCATGTGCCATGGCACCAGGGTCATCCCAACGGCAAAACTCAGAGGTCTCATGGCCCCACATCTATGCAATAACTGGGGCCTAAGGGCTGTTTGGGAAGCAAGACTGTCACTAGTACATCAGAATCATGCCAGTGAGCTGTCAAGGGGACAGGTGGGAGGCAGGCCCGTCAGCCATGGAGAGTTCACCTTCCAGTCCATCATGCTGCCACTTCAAAAGGCAGTCACATAGCATAAAGCCATTGACGACTAAGTAGACAATGACAAGGCTGCATGTATCGAGATACAAACATGCTTGCACAATTCCATTGCCTGCTCCTTATGACCACCTGGGAGACTGGCTGGTGGGAGATTCATGTCACCATTTTCAGAGGAAGAAGCAAGAGGCTCAGAGCTACTCAGAGTCATCCAGCTCCTAGGTGAAGAGGCTGGAGCTCCGCTGTCTGGGCACCTGGCTCAGTGACATCCCTAGGCCACCATGATGACCTTCAGGGTTACATCTGCTGCCTCCTTTCCAAAGGAGGGTTGAGTCTTCCCAAGTTGAGAGTGGAATCCACCCCCACTTGCCACCTTCTCCCACAGCCCTGAAGTGTCCTCTATGGATGAATTCACAGGGATGGGGTTAATGGCCTCACAGGTTTTAAAAGCATCAGAGCCCTAAGCCCTCCCCACGCTCCCTAGATACTTAAACATGCCCCTGGGGCCTCTCAATAGACATGGCCCTTCAAAACTCCCAAGAGTAAAATTGTCCCAGGCCCTGAGAACATGGTCCCACACCATGAGTGGAGAAGGGTAGCTGGGGAGGGAGCAAGGTGGCAAGAAGCACAGAGAAGCAGCAGGAGATACCTCCTGCCACAGAGGAACCGACCCCCAAACTCACTGGGTCCCCCATTCCCCAGCTCCTCATGTGTTCTATGCCTTCCCTTCCTGGCTGCTCTTCCCAACTTTATGCTTTACCTCGTCTCAAGAGGAATACCTGGCTGAACCAGATGGAAATTACAAAGGCCACACATGTCACTTTCTGAAGTTATTCTTTGAGAGATGGTGCATTTTGACTTGCGTGCCCAATGACAGGACTTTTACTCCCTCTCTTTGATACCATAAAATTTAGTGAGATGAGCATGGATGGAATCACTAAAACCCAGAATTTGAAGCAGGAATAAGCACTGCAGAACATCTAATTCCTTGATTTTCTAGATAAGGGAACTCATGCCCATAAAGACAATGGACCTCCCCAGATGTCTGTCTGTGAGAGCAGAACCAGGACTCATCATTCCACCCATGGCACATTGCCGAAGTGACATAGGGGCCCTGAAGCCTGGCTACTTGGGCAGCCATGCTGAGACACTGAGGATGAGAAACCACAGGGCAAACAGGACCTCAAAGGTCATCTGACCCACCATTCACTTCCCAGTGAAATCTTTTTTTTGTCCTAAAACTTTTAAAAACTAAACATTGAGGATGCACATGAAACAAATGCCATGGAAATAAGTTATTTCAGCAATCAGAGGTTCTTGCCTCAGGGTCAGGACTGTGAACGTGTCACTATTTACTGCCAGTGAAGGTAAAATGCCGGGAAAGGAGACTCCAGGTTGATAAATGCCACTCGCACCTGGCAAAGGCCTCATCTGTGTACTTGACCTGTTGTTATTCATATCCTGTGAGCGAGGGACAGTTTTCAACATGTGACCCCACAGCGGGAAAGAGTGGCCTTGGACCTGTGAGATGCAAGAACATGTGCCCAGTCTCAAAGTCGGCATCGGAAACAGGTCTCCAGTTCACAGACCAATGCGACCAGTGACTGCTCGTCCCAGGTCAGCGGCCAGGCCCCACATACTCTGTCCCATCTAGAACTGCTTTTGAATACCAGCCAGGCTTCCCTTCAAGAGCTTACCTTTGTCCTGCCCATTGCTGCCTGGTGCCAACCCGTTGACCACAGCTTTAGAAGCACCAACATCACATTCTGAAAGACACACAAGGAGAATAAGGCTTATAATTATGACTCCCCGACATTTATTGAGTCCTGCTGGGAGGACATGTTGGGGACATGCTGGCTTTCTCATGCCTGAGGAGGGCCCCTTTAGGTGCCACAGGAAAATTCTGAGAATGTTCTGTGGCTTGAACCAGGAGAGAATGCAAAAGCTGTCTGGCGATGGAAGGTATGCGATAGGTGACCTAAGTTCTCCTGCCTCCTTGCTGTGGCTTCATTTCTGACATTTTTTTTAAAAATCTGCTTAATTCCCCCAAAGTGGTACTTCCTGAATGACAAAGGCTTATCTACTCATTCAGAGGCCAACTCAACTGCATCCTGGGGCATCCAGAGTGAGAGCTGTTAGACGACAGAGACCTCGGGATCTTTGACACCTCCCTTCATCCCACGCACATCCCCCTTTCCCCCGTCTCACCCCCTGTCCCACATCA
This sequence comes from Canis lupus familiaris, assembly GCF_011100685.1. Classification (NCBI taxonomy): domain Eukaryota; kingdom Metazoa; phylum Chordata; class Mammalia; order Carnivora; family Canidae; genus Canis; species Canis lupus. The sequence goes on from NC_049249.1 coordinate 9,131,531, forward strand.
GAGGCATACTATCTGCCCCCTGGAACATCTCTGGACATGGCTTCTCTTCCCCCACCCACTGTCCATTGTCCCCCATTGAGGCTCTTATGTCACTGTCCCAGAGATGACATAGCTTCCTGACCACTCCCCCCACTCCGTTCTGTCCCTTCGTTTCTCCTACACTGTCAGTCTGCATCCAAACAGCAGTTTCTAGATCCTGATCTAACCATGGCCTCCCTGGGTTAAAAAGCCACAGGGTGCAGGACAGATGAAAGTGAAACAAGACACTGCAATAGGATCTTCTAAAAACAACTCTACTTTAAGTAGATGGTATTTTACTTCTGTTTTGAAAATAAAAATATTGGTCTTTTGTTGGGAATTCAGTCACGTATATTATTTCTATGAAGAAAAAATGTATTCTGAGTTCCCCAAAATGGTCAAATGATTGTTTGGAATACAAATTTTTTATTAAGTAGAAGGACTTTTATCTTGGCTTACCTGGTTATATTTAACTTAACTGATCTTCTTGATAGATTTTTTTTTTAAGATTTTATTTATTTTTTCATGAGAGACACAGAGAGGCAGAGACATAGGCAGAGGGAGAAGCAGCCTCCTTATGGGGAACCCAATGTGGGACTTGATCCCAGGACCCCAGGATCACAACCTGAGCCAAAGGCAGATGCTCAACCACTGAGCCACCCAGGCGTCCCGGATCTTCTTGATAATTAAGAGCAAGCAAACAAACAAGACCCAGTGGCCAGGTGCTCGCCCGGGGACAAAGCCTGGCGATTCATGCTGGATCCTGGGCTCTTCTACCCATTGGTCCTAGCATTTTCCTGCCATGTTTCCCTCCTCCCCTGCCTGTCATGCCCATCTCCTCCCAAGCCCTGAGCTTGTCAGATACTTCCAGACCTTTAGGTTTGGTTCCCTGCAAGGCCCATGCCAGGAACACCTCCCTCCCCTTTCCTTACCTTGGAGAGATTCTCCTCGTGGCTTGCTTACCTTGAATGTCACCTCCTCTAGGTCAGTTGAGACCTTTCTGAGTTCTGCTCAGCTAAAGGCTCAGAGAGCATCTAAGTCCCACCTCATTCCACATCCCAGAACCCATGCAGGCAGGCCCAGGAAGACAAGTGGGTAGGCAGACAGGACCTGCTGCCCTGAGCCATGTGACCCGTGTGCTTAGAGTAACCGCCCCCACCGACAACCAAGAACCAACCAAACCAAAAATATAATCATAACAGCTATGGTTTCTTAAACATCTATTTGCCTGGATCGGAGGATCCATGCTAACATTCCATAATTAGCATCTTATTTTTATCCTTTAGACCCGGTCTCCTGGAGCTGGGAGTTAGGAACTCCTCTTTCACAGATAAGAAATTTGAAGTTCAGAGAGGATGCCAGGCTTGTCCAAGATCCCTAAGTTATGGTCTGAATTCTGGTCTGCTCCGTCCCACAGGGCATCTTGCCCCCAGTAGGAAGAAACATTTTTAAAAATTTTAAAATAAAAACACGGCTCCTATATATTCTATAAACACAAGCTAAATATATTCTATATGAAATAGCTTATATACTATTTCCTCAAATCCCAGGCGCTCCTCTTGGCTGAGACTAGGTCACCCTCCCTGACACAGCTCATACTGATGGGCCAGCCCGGATGCTCCTGGATCCAGACACAAACAGGGCCACTGACCCTCCCCACCAGCAGCCTGGACCTCCGAACACTGGCCCCACAGGTTCTGTGTTACTCGCTGCTCCCTTCCACCTCCAGATGAAGGTTAATTCTCCCAGATGCCAAAATCTCCCTTGCACCTACATTTTAGGGGTGGATGGAAGGAGAGTGTTGGCAAGAAGGCCAGAAATCCAAGTGAAAGAAATATCACAGGTTCCATCATCCCATCTGTTCTTTCCGTAACTCTCTCTTCTCCCTGCACCTGCCCTAGTTCCTCTTCACTATCTCCTCTCTGGGGCTCTAAGCCTCGCTTCAGGGCCCCTCGTGCTAGCACTGGGGTCGGCTCTAAGCTGCTACACAACCTGGCCCCAAGCATTTCCTTTCCTTTCTTCTTTCTCATGAAACAGAGAAACTTGAAGAAAATTTGCCAAATAATTCCAGCACCTCCAATTCAAACCTCTGTGGCACAGCGTGTTGATCTCCACAGCCTGGATTTGCCTCAGCGCCACCACACACTGGCTGCTTAGCCCAGACAAATCCTCAACCTCTCAGGCCTCAGATTCCCCATCTACAGAGTGGGAGGGGCACACACCATGCTGGCCTTTGCGGGTTTGCTAGAATGAATGAGAGAACACAAGCAAAGCACTTCCCCTGCTGACTGGCAGCCCAGTCCAAACTTGAAATAAAAAGAATGCATCATTTTCATGCTTCTCTTTGCACCAAAGTTTAAAACACAAATGTTTTCTATATAGCTGCTTTCTTTCTAATGATCACTTTTAATGGTGGTATAACATTCCATCAAGTAAATACACATAATGAACTGACTCATTCCCCACCTTCATGTGGGTGATGTTTGTTTACTCCAAATTAAGACAGAAATTCCCAAGAATAGGATTATCAGGTCAAAGGGTCTTGATTTTTTGGACTCTTTCTATGAAATGCCTCCTAGCACCACGCCTGAGAGTGAACCTGGGAGAAGTCCCACAGGCCTGTCCACACCCTCACCCTTCTGCCGGGCCTTTCCCTTCTTCTTCCTTCTGCCCTTAAGCATGCCAGGATTGGCAATGCCAGCTTAGGCAAATTCTGACAAAAGATCTAGAAATTTTAAGCTGCGAAGCAGAAGCTTTAAAAAAAAAAAAAAAGGCGTCCTGGAGGGGGCACCTGGGTGGCTCAGTGGTTGAGCATCTGCCTTTGTCTCGGGGCAAGATCCTGGGGTCCTGGGATTGAATCCCACATCGGGGTCCCCACAGGGAGCCTGCTTCTTCCTCTGCCTGTGTCTCTGCCTCTGTGTATCTCTCATGAATAAATAAATAAAATCTCAAAAAAAACAAAAACAAAAGAAAAGCATCCTGGATTGTTTTAAATGACCACAAAACAAAACAAAAAAAAAAAACAAGCAAATAAAAAGAAATAATGAGTTACAAAGCAGAAGCTCCTGGCAGTACCCAAGCTGGCTTGAAGGGAAAAAGAAGGTATGTAGCCTCTTCATCTGCAGCAAAAGTGCTCAAGGAATCAGAACAAGCCACGTCCCCCTCCTTGCAAGGAGGAAATCTGAGCTAATAGCCTAGAATGGAACACTGGCCATGCTGTGGGCTTAGTACTTCAGAAGGACTGTGTCACTTAATCCTTACAAAGTCCTAACAAGCCAGTGCTTTCATGATGTCTGTTTCACAGAGGAGAATGCAGAGAAGTGTTCCCCACCGCCCAGAGGCCACACAGTTGGTCTGAAAGGAAGCCCAGTTGAACCAAGCCCTGCACTGTTCCACCTGGAGTCCTCCTTGGTCCTAAGCATACAGTGTCTGGCACAATTTAGGATTCAGCTAAAAGGGCACTATGTCAATAAACGGAAAGGCTGGGCAGCCTGGGTGGCTCAGTGGTTTAGCGCTGCCTTCAGCCCAGGGCCTGATCCTGGAGACCCGGGATCGAGTCCCACATCGGGATCCTTGCACGGAGCCTGCTTCTCCCTCTGCCTGTGTCTCTGCACCTTTCTTTATGTGTGTGTGTGTCTCTCATTAATAAATAAGTAAAAGTCTTTAAAAAAAAATAAATGGAAAAGCTTGTTTTTAATCTGCAGAGATCTCTGATCACACTCCAGAGATAATGCAGAATTAGGAGATCCATTCTTGAATGAGCTGCTACTTGGTCATCTGCCCAACACCCCCACAGCCTGTGGGCCTCAGGAGGCCCCTGGGCACACTCAGAGCCAAGGTGGGCCTTAATCTCCAGATGGAAATTTCTCTGTCTTGAATTCTGGGCTGGAAAGCTGACAGCTGCTCAATGAGCAGGGACCTGTTCCTTCTCTGACTTTCCCAGCCATGTGCTTTCTACCCCAGCTCTAGACTAAAAACACACAAAACCGGTCATTTCTTTAGGTCTTGATTTCCACTACCATAGGCCTACACCAAAAATGTGAGCAAACTGCTCTTCTTCTCTTTGCACCAATTTCAATGCAGGAAGTGTTCTATTAGCTGGGACCCCAGGGCAATTATCAATTTGTTTACTTTTGCTGCCATCACCCAGATTAAACAATGCCCCCCAGGTCAACATTTATCAAACTGTACACTGAAAATCTCTGCAGTTCACTGTAAGCCAAGTATATCTCAATAAAGTTGTCTAAAATTAGAGAAAGGGAGATATTAAAAACAATTAGGACATGATGCACATGAAATGTAGAGCCTGCTGCTTAGCACATAGTAGGCACTCATTAAATCATTGATGATGAAGGTGATGGTAGCAAAGATAACTTATGATGAAGCTCTGGCACTTGCCCAGGTTTCAAAAAATAAAAAATGAAATGCAGTTGGGGCCTTAAGAATAAGTGGGAAACCTGGATAAACTACTCAGTTGTGCAGATTTGTCCAGAAGCGAAAGACAGGGTTTAAAACGACTTACCAGAGCTCATGGTGGTGACAGGACAAGTCTTCTACAACTGGGGCTCCAAACTGCTCTGCAGGAAAACAAACAACAACACAAGAGAGCTGATGAATGCAGGGTCACAGTAAATTCCCATGGATATAACTCTTGATAAAAACAGAATAGAACCAGGAGTCACCTGGCCAGGCTTCTAGTCCTTGGTTGGCTACCTACAACATGACGTTGACCTTGGGTACAGCACTCAACCTCTGTGGCCTCGGTTTTGTCACCCGTACTTGGTTGAGTGAGATACTAAGCAAGGTCTCCTCCTTGGTTACTAAGATTCTACTAAAATCTACTAAAATCTACTTCTGAGATTCTACTAAAAACCTCAAGCTCCATGAACGCACATGGGTCAAGGAGAAGGTAAAGGAAAGAAAGAACCAAATTTTAGGAAAAAGTAAAATCACAACACAAAATGATTATCAAAAGATAGTAAGTTACACACGTACACATATTATTGTGCATATGGAAATGTTCTAAATGCTTTAAATATATTCATTTGATTCTCCCAGTGACCCTACAGAGTAAGCACGGACATTGTATTAGTTTACATGGATAAGGAGACTGAGGTACAGGGAGGGATACTGGAACCCAGACAGACTGCCTCCAAGGCCACACTGTTAGGTTCTATACTCTACTGGCCTGAGGTAGGAATGTATTCTATCTATCCACAAAGATAATTACCCCCCTCATTTAGTATGGTCGCATCCCAAGTCTGAAGTAACTACTGATCTACTTTCTATCACCTTAGTCTAACCCTTTTCCTAGAACGTTATACACATGGCAGCAGAGTGTATGGAACCTCTTGCAACTGGCTTCTCTCACTTAGCATATCACCATTCAGCAACTGGCCGTATGTGTGTGGGTCTATTTCTGGACTTTACTCTGTTCCACTGATCTGACTTGAGCCCATAACTCATTGTCTTGACTACTTTAGCTTTAGCATTAAGCTTGAAATCCAGTAGTGTGACTCTTCCAACTTCAATCTTTTTCAAAATCATTTTTGGCTCTTCTAGATCCTTTGCATTCTCACAAAGTTTAGAGTCTTACCAACTTCTACCAAAAACAAAACAAAAATCGTGCTGGGCTTTTGATTGGGATCGTGTTGAATCTATGTGTCAATCTGGAGGGGAATTAACATTTACCAACATTGAATTTTCTAATTCATGAGAGTAGACCCTCTGTCCCTTTATGCAGGTCTTTCATTTCTCTCCACAAGATTCTGTAATTTTCAAAGCATTGGTCTTGCACATATTTTGGATAAAAAGGCCTAGGGGAACATACTGGAAGGACAATGTGAAAAGCAAGACTTTGGGATACGCAGAACCTTGCTATTTGAAGTGTGGTCCACAGAACAGCAGCACTGGCATCAGCTGGGTGCTTATTAAGAATGCAGAAACTCAAGACTCGACCCTGCACCAACTGAATCAGAATCTGCATTTTAACAAGATCTCCAGCTGGTCTCTCTGCACTTTAAAATGTGAGAATCAATGAGGGAGAGGAAATCAACTCTGTAGTTCATGAATTCTGCAATAAGGCAGCCAAGGTATGGTCTGAGGGTCTGTGTGAGGAGTTTCCTTTTTAATACACTGAAGCCAGGCACCGGCTTCCTTTCTGGATGGCTGCCTTGCTTACTGTCCTTGGAACAGAGTAGAATGCTAAGGGCAAAAAGGAAATCATTCCAAGTCCTCTGCTGCCCAAATCAGCAGTAGCTTGTCTCCGCCAAACACACCTGAGACTATCCATGACCTTCCATAGCCTCCAACCTGTGCAAACATTTGTTCTTTTCGTTAAGGAACACAACTCGCTGTGTTCTGTATGCCCTAGTGGCTTCCAATCCTGGTTTCAGGGCACCCAGGTTTTTGGCTTCCAGGAAAGGCCAAAGGGCTATCAAGATAGCATCCAAATGTTTTCATTTCTAAAATAATTTTAATAATTTCATTAAGGTTTTCTTCACCTTTTTTTTTTCCTTTTAAGATTTTATTTATTTATTCATGAGAGACACAAAGAGAGAGGCAGAGACACAGGCAGAGGGAAAAGCAGGCTCCATGCAGGGAGCCCAAAACGGGACTCGATCCTGGGACTCCAGGATCACACCCTGAGCCAAAGGCAGACGCTCAACCGCTGAGCCACCCAGGCATCCCAGGTTTTCTTTACCTTCTAAAGCGATTAAAGAAGTGACTTAAGCATGAAGCTATTTTAACAGAATGTGTATTTTCTTTCTTTACAGTCCTTTCTGACCTCTATCTGTGGAGGATTTACACAGTCATAAATGTAATGTCTAGACAGCTTTGTGTTTTAATTTTTAAATCAAAGATTTCAAGAACATTTTTCTGGATTTTTACTATCATATCCATTCTTCTAATGGCTATATAATATTTTATTGTATGAACCTTCCATAATTCATTTACCAATTCCCTCTGAACAGTTTAATTCATCTTAATTTTAAAAATAAGTATATAGCACAAATGCCTCTCAGGCTAGGAAAGAGATGAATGGAAATGTCCCATGAACCAGACGAAAAAGATGCCTCAACTCACACACAGTATCACTGTCATATGTGGGTAGCCCTTTGCACATGCAATATTTTTCAAATAAACACTAGTGATTTCTAAGTGTCAACCCCACTCTTGCTTACAAACTGATCTAATGTACATCCAGGTCAGGGAAAATAACCAAAGTACCATTACTTTGCCGCAAGTGCCCAGCAACTTGCCAGTTGTAGCATTCTCTGGGAGGCCCCCTCACCCCGATGCCAGGTGTTAACTAGTTAGTGGCTAGATCATAAGACAGAAGGAGAATGGAGCCAGGGTGGTAGGATACCATTTTAATACCTTCAGAACTAGAATGACAGTGATAGGTGACAATGACCATGCATAGGGGAGCACGAGCTCTGGATACAGACTTTTTGGGTAGTAGGTTCTGTTGCATGCTCTCATTTGGTGACTAAATCTGTAGCAGGTGACACAAAGGAGGGGGCAGTTTAAAATAAAATCTGCAGCAAGGGTGGCAGTGGCAGCTGTGCCAAGGAGGGTGCTCAGTGTCCAGTCCTCACCAGTGGTGGCTATGGCCATGACCTCCTATCTAGATTATTGCAGGGCCTGATTTCAGCTCTCACTGCATCTAACTCACCCTCCTGAATTCCTGCCTCTGTTCTGAGTGCAGTTCTCCAGCCTCTCACAAATTCTGAACTACCCAAGATCTTACCAATATATCCCTTTTTGGTTTGAGTTAACTAGAGGTAGTTTCTGGTCATTTGCAACCCAAGAATCTTGACTGACACAAGATAAGGGGGAGGAAAGAGTCCCAAAGGTTTCTTTCTGAGAGGAGAATCTTCATTCCTCTCCCCTGAAGTGAGGCCAACCAGATCTGAATCCCAAGTGACTCAGCTAAGGGTTTTGTCTCTCAACCTGGAGAGCTCAGAGTCAGCATTGCGAGGATGGTTTCAGGAAGCTGCACAAATGGAGTCTGACCAGCAGGACGTAAGCCTTGAACATCCTAATCTAGTCTCCGTAGTTTATTCAGAGATAATGCAAGCTATTAAAATCATATGTAGAATGTGATAGTTTATTTTACATAAAACCCCCTGACACTTAATATTTACTTAAAAACTAAGCTGTAAAGGGTTTGATTTGGTTGTGAATATGATGGCATGTCTTTGGAATTTCTCCCACAAATCGCCTCCAAAGGAGGCAGGCAACTTTGGGTAAAAGCCAAAGAGATGAACAGTGCCATCTCGTGGCAAAACCACACAGTTAAACATGGACAGCTATCCCCCAGGAAATGGCAGGAGCCTCCAGTGTCACAGCTGGGGTGCGCCAGCAAGGATCAAGCTTGGGCAGTCAGGACCTACCGTACTTGGGTAAAGGGCCACAGCATCAACATAGACATTCCACCAGAAGAACAAAATGTGAAGTAGCCAGGCTTGTTAAGAATGCATCTGGATAATTAATGGTTCTGCATGGTCCCTCCCTAATTCCATGACCCTATAATTCTGAGATAAGTCTTGATGACACAAAGTGAATAATTACTAAAAAGCAAAAGTTATACTCATGCTTCCAGCTCAAATAGGATCCAATAACTAAATATGGGCTGTTTATTGGGGAAGGAAAGAAGATCCTTCCTTATATGGATGGTTCAAGGATATACGACCAAGGAAGAATTGAGTTTGTCTGTAAAAATGAATTCAAGGTCCAGCAAATATTCTTGGAAAAGAAGGAATCTTGGACAGACCTCTCACAAAAGGTGCTCCAGCTTCTCCTGGGCCCTTTGTGTTTGGCTTCCACTGCTTCTCCCACATACGTACTAAGGACATGTGTACATGTACACATACACAACACACACACACTTTTAAGTTTCCATAGGAGAGAAACTGTGTCATCCTCAGGGCCAAGCACTCAATGGGTGCTCAGTCATGAACTCTGTCCTGTCTCTATTTAGCCTTTAGAACAAATTTTGGAGTCTTCACTTCAAGATAACCAGGACCCTCCTTAAATCCAATGTAGCTGCCTAAAAACAAGCCAGCTCCCCATTCCAACCAAACTCTGGTTATACTCTGGCTTTGAAATCCAATCTGGGACTTGATTTGATATAGACCTGTAGCTACTTCCTTCCAATGGCTTGAAAAGAACAGTAATAGCTCACAAAGTCCCAGAATAAATGCTTGGCCTTATTGCTTTTTACACTTTGCTGACCCACACAGCAAAGTCAAAATTCTTCAACTTCTCAACAGCTCATCCTCTTCTCAATCTCTATTAATGGTCATTTCCCTCCCAATGCACTCTCTACATTGTTGAGGAGGGTGCAGAAGGTTCTTCAGAAAGCCAGAAAGGATAAACATCGAGTCGCGACATTGCCTTTTTTCAAGAAGACGACAGAATACATACTCAGCCCTGACATTAACTTAGGTATGGAACCCCATGGCATAGCTGGGAGCTCAAAATGTTGTGGTTTTCACAAAAACCAGGTTTTTGTGAAGAGACCAATGCTTCTGGATAGGGAGCCATAGAAAAACATATCAGAAAGGCCATCCCCCACATCCTCTCATTTCCTCCTGGAGTGTCTCCAACTGGTTTCCGCTCTAACCAATTATCTGAAATGGCCTTCAGAAAGATTTCCAGTGCACCCACGGCCAAGCCCAACACTGGCTTCTGCACTGGTCAGGGCCTCACTGACCTTTTCCAATGAATTTAAAACACTTAACTCCTTCTTCCTCCCACAAATACTTTTTGGTCCTGTTTCTAAGTGTCACTGTGGACTGGTTTACATCAGGCCGTGAGGATCTTCTTTCTGGATCAGGGCTTCCACAGTTCTTCTAGGAGTTTAAAGACCTACAAGACTGCACACTGGGTCTTCATTCCTATCTTCCTGCTCATTTCCTTGGGGAATTTTTTTCTGGAATACGAGAGCCAGAAGGACCCATGCAGTTCACCCAACCCATTTCTCTGGTTTTCTGCCTGTTTTGGAAGGAGGTTCCATGAGTCCCCTTGTACCACACTGCTGGTAACCCACTCACCCATTCCCCACCTTTCACTTCAACCAAGGCAGCTGTGCTTTTGTTGATTTCATTCACCTATATTTCCTGAGTTTTCCTTGGATGATTGGGCCCTGTGGCTATAAAAAAAAAAAAAAAAGAAAAAGGCTCAAAAACCAGAAATCTAATCCACACCCTTACTGAGGTGCAAAAACCGAGATTCAGAAAAAGTTTCTCTTTATCTTGCTTTTTATTCCTTCTACTAAACCCCCTATCTCTCTTCTTCCTCCTCAGGCCACCTACAGCCTTTGTCCTCTTGGCAATGGATACAGAATTCCAGATGAGAATCAGTCCTCCACAGCTAATGCACAGACTGGCCAGGGCCATTTCCCTTTTTAGATCCTTTCAACATCACCCCATTGTTCATTGAACACCAAGTCCTGATAATCAGCTACAAGAGATGGTTACCCAACTTGCCCCCATCTTGCCTTCCAATCTCTCTGCCCCTCCAATCAGGCCTCATGCACTGAGCCCCACAAACAGTGAGCACCTTCCAGCAAGGCAGGGTCTTGCTCATCACTGTGTCCCAACGTCTGCTATGGTGCCTGGCAAGCACCCAATTAACCGTGGAGTGAATCACTGCCCCCACACACGTCAGAATGCACTGCTTTCTCCTCTTTCCCTTGTCACTCCCCTCTCACCCCACACCTGACAAGCTGCCTGGTCTAGTCAATTCTTCCTTCTTCATGAGTCATGTGCCTCAGCCACCTCGGCCTTTCCAATCCCACACACAATGTATTCTAGCACCTCATTCCTAGACCATTACAGTGGCCTGAGGAGCCTCAGAACCACCCTCTACCGCCCAGGAGCGCCACATTGTGACTTTAGCCATGGAAGATTTCCTAGGGCTAATTTTCAAATTTTCACAGGGAAAACAACAATCCAGAGAGCCCCTATGAGCTCAGAGGGGCTGGCTGGGCAGTACAGGGCAAAACGAAAAAAGGGCACAAAAACTCCTAGAAAAGAATAATGGTAGCTAAGGCACGGACAGGCCTGGTGATACGGTTCAAATGGTATTTCTCTCGCTCCTGCTATGTACCCAGGATGGTGCTTTGCCCAGAGGAGACCAGCATGAATCACACAGCTGCGGTCTCTGAGGTCACTGCAGAGCTGGAGGGTGACAGGCACGGCCCACTGAAATATATAACATGAAGGTAGCCCTTCTGCCAGCAATCTGAACTAAGAGGTTCAAGACCACAGAGAGAAGAAATACATTCTGCAAGGGGACAGAGAATCAAGGAATGAATGCTAACATTTTCAAATGTTCAGTGACATACTGCTCAGCTAACTTCAGGTATTGCACTTTGGGAAATACTGGTCTGAAAACTTAGGTCCAGATTCCTGAGCACACCATAAGGCCGTGTAGGATAAGGTCCCGGTGAGTTGAGTCTTCCAGCTGGTCTCCCCCATGTACTCAGTGAGCCCTGAACTCCACAGTGCCAGATCTGCCATCCCTGCTGCACCTTGACCAAGGGTTCCCCTCTCCAATCTTTCATCTCGCGGTTTTGTCCCACTAATACCCAGTCCCTCACCTCCCCAACCTTTAATGCCAACCCTAGGTGGCCAATGCACTGGCCGAACAAAAAGGAAAGGGTTTTGGGGAGGTTTAGTTTTGTTTTTAATCCCCACTAGAAGTCATGCTACTAAGGAACTCATTTCAGTAAGACTAATTTCCAATCTCAGAATTTAGAAATCTGATGCCCAAGTTCCCACTAAAATCATCACACTCTCATCCCAGACCCTTCCCAGAGACGGGTCAGATCTAGAGCTGGAAAGCTAATTACCTAGCTGCATGTTCTATCTTTTACACTTAAATGGAGCCTTTAAATAAACATACAAAGTTGATTCTGCCAACAAAATTGCCTATAAGCAAAATACAGCCCTCAAATAGTTTCAAGGCTTATAAATGCAATATTATTTGAGCTTCAAACAATAGAATTTGGGTAACTTGTAATCATACGTTACATTATCTATGTATTAAAATACATGGTTTGCAGTATACATTATAGAGAAGATTAGTATCCTTATCTTACAGTATGCTCATATTTATTGCCAAGAAAAAAATTTTTAAAGGCATGAAGAAATAATTCCCAGAAAAAAATTCAAACAAACCCACCAGAAAAATGTTCACTTAACCTGATTTGTTTTTTTAATGCAAATAATAACTATTTTTTTCCACTTCTTAAATTAGTCCACATATTTAAAAATACTAACACTGTGGACAAAAGCAAAGGCATTAGCATTTACCTGCATGGCCACTAACACTGTAAATTGTCATCCCTGTTTTGAGAACAACACATTAAGAGCTATACACCTCAACCCCTTTGTGCTTTCAAGGGAATCTAGCCCAAAGAAAGGACCCCAAATAACAATGAAGCTACAGAGAGATGTTTCCCATGGCTTTACTAATAATAGTGAAAACCTGGACATTCTCTGGTGTTCAGTGACAGGGGATCAATTATATCGCCACACACACCCCTGGGTGGACTACTGAACTGTTATAAAAATAATGGTCATGTAGACCACACAATATGGGAAGACACCTCTTGTAAGGGCAGGTGAGGAAAGTAGGGTATAGGTCTGTGTGACATTTGTGATTATAGTTACATAAAAAATAAAACCTATGCAGGGGCACCTGGGTGGCATAGTCGGTTAAGCATCTGACTCGGTTTCAGCTCAGGTTGTGATCTCAGGTTGTAAGATCAAGCCCCACATTGGGCTCCAAGCTCAGCGCAGAGTCTGCTTAGTTTCTCTCTTCCTTACCCTCTGCCCCTACCCCTAGGCTCATGCGCACTTTCTCTGAAATAAATCTTCAAAACAAACAAAAAGACATAGACATGTATTTGAAAGAAAATAGGGATCCCTGGGTGGCGCAGCGGTTTGGCGCCTGCCTTTGGCCCAGGGCGCGATCCTGGAGACCCGGGATCGAATCCCACGTCAGGCTCCCGGAGCATGAAGCCTGCTTCTCCCTCTGCCTGTGTCTCTGCCTCTCTCTCTCTCTCTCTCTCTCTCTGTGACTATTATAAATAAATAAAAAAATTAAAAAAAAAAATTCCTCGAAAATATGACCAAATTCTAATAATGATTTGGTGGCGTGGAATTACAGACAACTTTTAAATTTTATTTCTATTCCCCAGATTGTTTATAATACATTACTTTTTATTTATTTTTATTTATTTATTTTTTTTATGATAGGTACACAGTGAGAGAGAGAGAGAGGCAGAGACACAGGCAGAGGGAGAAGCAGGCTCCACGCACCGGGAGCCCGACGTGGGACTCGATCCTGGGTCTCCAGGATCGCGCCCTGGGCCAAAGGCAGGCGCCAAACCGCTGCGCCACCCAGGGATCCCAATACATTACTTTTTAAATGAAAAGTAATTTTATTAAGCTCATACTAGCATTTTAAATGCAATTATGTGATAGAACAATCAAGAGAAAATTTAGGTGACAAACTAAAAAAACACGCCACTAACAATCTTGTCCATTAGAATGCAGCCCCACATGATGCAATCTTCTACAGGACTACCAGCAAATGCCCCAAATGTGGGATTCCATCATTAATCGCCAGTGATAGCTTTTGTTTAATGAAGCCAAACTACTCCCATGTAGTTCCTTATGAGGACAAGGTGGGGCAATAAAATGATTAGAATGTTCAGCCAGATTTCCTAAGAAGCAATTGCACCAAAACGTTTCATCTTAAAATAGTCAGCAGGAGCTGCCAGGTGACAACACACACAGTACCCCATTGCTCCCTTGGCCTGCTTGCTGCCAATTCCCTGCCCCTAACCCAACTCCATGGCATTCCAGAGCCCTGAGCTCCTTCTCAAACTCTTTATATGTACAACTCTGGGCACACGAAGTTTCTTAAACATGCATTGTTAACCAAGACAAGTCTTAAATACAAAAACTGGCCCATTTGTGTTTCCCAAATATGGCTGTGTCTACAGAACCAAAACAAAGATGTCTAATTGCAGCATCCCGCACATTTGGAACTCTCCACTGAGACAATCTAGATAATTCAAACAAGAGCAGATTTCCCAAATTCTCGAGATAAAAGGAAAACATCTTAGCTAGTTTTAATTGCAAACTCATAACCTCAAAGTCCAGGATACAGACAATGCCTTTCTTCTACAGATCACTAAGTGATGCCTACCTGTAGGGAAAGCACAGCCATGGGCATTCTAAATTTTCAGAAGAGTCAAGGATAGACCAGAGTTTGCAATGCAGGAAAAGGAGACTAAGAAGTTAATGTGTGTGGCTGAAAAAAAAAAAAAAATTCTAAAAGGCTGAAAAGAGGTCTGTTAGAAGCTGAGAGTAGAAAAGAAGGGTGGGTTTGATATTGCAGGAGAGGTGTCCACTCTTATAGACAGTCCATAGTTCCCACTCAACTTGGCTTTTGAACCACAAAACTCCTAAGACTATGTACCACATCATATATCACATGGACATCTGCGGTATAGGCCCATACCATGCTCAGGAATGAAGGAACAGAAGTTCTATTCAGTAAAAAGACTCTGGGTCTTTTGCAAATACATAAGTTAAATACTTCAATTCATAATACTGGCTTATTCAGGAATTGCTTGTTTTCCTTAAGGAGTTTTGAAATTTTACTGAAAGTAACATTAATTTAGCAAAGAGCCAAGAAGAAACACAGAAAACAGTATCTTTTCTGAGAAAATCTCTTCTTAGTGGCATCTGTTTAATAACTGAGGTGGAACACATATGGACAGGCCCAGAATGAATGATGCTTTAACTCAGGTCTTGGAAGCTGAGGACTTCATCAGATCGTTGGTCCCAACTAGTAATGAATGGGAGGCTCTGACTTCCATTAATCATTGAAGAGTCAGTAATTATTTTTTAAGCTACCTTTCTCTATTCTCACCATTTTATTTTGTACTAATTTTAGGCAAATTTTCAATATATCAGTATAAAAGCTCTCAAATGCATCTAAGCATTTGAGAATACAGTACAAATTTCCAAAATGGGTTTTCTTCAAACTAAGCTATAACCACTAAAATATAGTAGCATTTTAAGGAAATGCTTAAACATCGCCAACATTCAATAAAAGTATTTTTTCAAATATGACAACTCTCACACTAGACTACTTAGAAATAGGTTGGCATCTATTATGTATTTTCATTTAAATAGAAATTGTATATATATGCATATACACGTGCACATTTCTGACTTCAGTTGCTCTATGTATATCCAACTATACCAATCATCACTTTGAATGTAAATGGTCTAAATGTACCAATTAAAAGACAGATTGTCAGAATGGATAAAAAAGAAAAAAAAAAAAGCAAGAGCCAACTGTATGTTGTCTCTAAGAAACCCACTTTGACTACAAAGACACATATGGATTAAAAATAAATGTACAGAGAAAATTTACCATGCTAACAATTGCTACATGTGTTTAGTGGTTGCAAGAAAACAACAAAAATCAAGGATAAGAATGGGGTTTGAATCCAAACCTTGCCAGGGCTGTGCAAATTGGGAAATCCCTTAGTGTCTCAGTCTCATTTTACTCACCTATAAAAGGAAATTGATAATGCCTAATTTCATAAGGGGTTTCTACGATTATATTTAAAAATATATACGAAACATTATAAGTTGTGTTATAAAAGACAAACTGTTCTAGCAAAGAAGGTGCTGGTCTAATCCTGCTACCCTTTGTCTACTGCTTTGACAATGCTTACCTGTACAAAACATTAAGCTTTACAAACTGAAGTCGCATCTAAAAACCAAGAAATTCATCCCTGGCTCTGCCTCCCTCTGCAAAGTCAGGCAATGAAGGACACTCTCAATAAAGGCTTTGTGGTTTTTAAAGATACTGCATGGTTGCTCTCTCTTCAAGGTCAGGTCTCAAGGAACCCAGCCATTCTTACCCAGATCCATCTATTGTGCATGCATTCTGGGCGAGATGCTTTGCTCATGCTTTCAGAGCAGACAGATGAACCAACCACTGTACATGTGTCATCTCTCATTTTGAGAGTGCCTTGTAAAGTTTCCATACCCACTTGGCAAATAGAAAAACTCAGCCTCAATGAAAGTGAAAGAGTCTTGTAGAAGCAATGAAAGAAAATGGAATACAGATTCTGGCGCTGGCTGGCTCCCAAGTATGTGCTCTTTCCATCCCATTTCCATTCCACAAAGTGGCCTCAGAGAGGCAGAACATGGTCCCTGCCTGAAGAAAGATACTCCTACCTGAAGGCTGTTCAGAGAACATATGACCAAAAAAGAGAGATGATCATCTCACGCACATTTGTAACCAGCTGTGGCAATAATCAAATTAATCAACCAGAACAAGAGACAGTTCCTGCCCTCAGAGACTTTACATTCTACTTGGAGAGAGAAGACTGAGCACCTGGAAACCTTGATGAATGGCTGAAGACAGCATGGAAGAAGACCTATGGATTGGCATCTGCTGTACAAATATACAAGCTAAGAGGATGCTCCGGGACTTACTGGGAAAGACCAGGACGTGCTGACCAAAGCACCCCTTTCTGAATGTGCAGAACACCCTGCAGTTCTCATATCAACTTCTCTCTAGAAAGTGTTTATTAGGGGAGGCCACACTGAATGTGATAACCAGAACGTTTTCTAGCAGCCTTTAGGAACCAGTGACACCCACCAAAACCCCATGCCCTCCACCCACACCTTAAAACATGTGTAGAGATCTCTTAAAATCAGTTGGATTTCAGTTGTTGCTCTTGCCACTTACTAGAGGCTTGATGTGAGGTTTTCCAGGTAGACTCGCAAACCTGTTTCCTCAACTAAAAATGGGAATGACAGCAGCCATTGGTCTCAGAGGGTTATGGTGAGCATTAACCATGAAAGCGAGCATGTCGAGGGCCCATCACAGGACTAGAAAGTGCTCAATAAAAGTTAGCTGCTTGCAGCGTGATCGTCAGCAGCAGCATCTAATAGGGATGCTTAAAACCACTTCCTCCTGAGCCTCCTGTCCAAAATCCTTTATAACTCATAGAAGCTCACTAACCAGACACACTACAATTAACAACACCTAAAACAGAATAAAAGATGACAGAGTCAGTTACCATTTTCAAACTCATGTTAAAGAGAACAGTTCTCAACAGTTCTCTGAGCAGATATTCAACAACAGGGAGGGGGAAAGACAGACCATGGGACTGGCCTTTTCTTTCACAGATCAGTTCATTCTCATGGACGTTCCAGGCTATCACTCGACCCCCATATAAAATTTATCATCTTCTGTGTCCTTTGGGAGGCACAAGCCGCTCTCACAAAAGTGCCTGAGCTGGGCTTTCCAAGGCAGGTTCCACATAGATGGAGTTTGGTCCACAGCATGGAATGTATTCAGAATAGACCCATGTCCAGTCCAGCTGATAGAAAGGATTTTTACTGAAGAGTGTGTGGAAATCACATTGGGTAGATGGGGCGCATGGGCCACCAATTGGCCTCAGATGCCAGGCAACAGCATCTGTGCTTGCTTCTATCAGGCCACAGAACCCAAGACGAATTCTGTAGACCTCTCCTAATTCAAGATCAATTTGAGGGAGGCATGTAGGATGAACTACAGAGGTAGGGGCACTGGTGCAGGGAGTGTGTGAGGTGAGGCCAGGCCAAAGGAGGGGCATTGACCTCTACAATTTTTTTTTATCATATCTCCTCCTCCAATTTCCATCAACCACATGTATACCCTCTCTGCCCAGGAAAGCAGCTTCCAGCAAACTTGTTTTGCCCATTTTTTGGCTGTGAAAAGCTCCACACAGGCATTGATTACAGAAACCACAGCTGAGAATTTCTACATTTGTCTTGTCTTATTTGCAGCAAAAACTGCTGCTCACAGAGAATTTGCTTTTCTGAGCTTACTCCTTAAATCTCATTCTGCCACTTTTGCCCACAGCCAACCTTTATTTTTGCCCAACTGCCTTGGTGGCTGACATAAAATTATCAGAAAATAAAAGGTGTCCAAAATCCTTTATAACTCATAGAAGCTCACTAACCAGACACACTACAATTAACAACACCTAAAACAGAATAAAAGATGACAGAGTCAGTTACCATTTTCAAACTCATGTTAAAGAGAACAGTTCTCAACAAAAATGACCTTGTATTCACAATTCACTACTCATACAAATATGACAAAACATGCTGGAAGAAGAGAACTATGTCTCCAACTACAGTTAATATGGGATTTGGGGGGAGGAGGAAGTGATGACTCTGAGATCCTGATTAAGAGAATGTTAAATGCCTCACACTGAACTCTTTCAGCAAATACTTCTAGGTGTTTAGGCAGCGAGTGATCCTACCACTATGAACCTCCATTTCCCTTCCACGTAAAACACGGATTAAAATAGCACTAACTTCTCTGCTTGATGGGGCCAAGCATCATCCATGTAGCACAGTACTTGCACATGGTAAGAACTCAAACGATCCTGTGTTGACATTAATTGGTTTATTTCTCATTTGTCTCATTCTAACTCCAAAAACGAGAGTAGGATGTGGGTGGAAATGCTGGTTAATAAAAGGCTCTAGTTAGTCATTGCTTTACCACAACAACAGTTTACTGGGATTCTGCTAGAAGGAGGCAGGGGTACTGCCAAGAATGAAGGTTTTTGGTCTTGGACAAAAAACACAAAACTTATGACAGTTCCACCCAGCACCCAACATTTGTACAGAACTTTGCAGATTATAGAACAGCAGTGCCCTTGGCTATCTACAAGGTAGATAATTGAGTTCAATTAAAAAAAGAAAAAGGAAAAAAATGCAATGTGGTCTGTCTCTAAGAAGGTTTCATGTGGCCAAAGGACTCCCAGAACATCAGAATATGTCAGGGTTGGAAAGGAGCACAATTACCAAATGTTGTGAACTTGAAGTACTGACCAATCCATTGAGATGAGAAAGCAAATCCGGACACACCTCCTCTCTGAAACAGATAGAACCCCTACCCTGACAAGCTCTTCCAACCAGATGAGGAGTGGGGGAAAGCCAAGCAAGTCAGCGATAGATGTTACAACTCCTATGCTTGTGGTCCTGCTGTGCTTTCTGGAAGCTAAGCTCCCTGAAGACAAGCATCTGTGATCACAGGAGTTTGTAAGTCATGAGGGCATTAAAGTATTCTAAATGGCTTTTAAAACCTTCATCTGAATAAATAAAAAATAATAATAAAATCTTAAAAAAAAATTGGGGCACCTGGGTGGCTCAGTGGTTGAGGGTCTGCCTTTGGCTCAGGTTATGATCCTGGGATCCTGGGATCGAGTCCCACATCGGGCTCCCCACAGGGAGCCTGCTTCTCCCTCTGCTTATGTCTCTCATGAATAAATAAAAAAATAAAATCTTTAAAACTTTCATCATGGCATTCTCTTTCCTCAAAGGAAAAAAAAGGCACTAGAAAATTAAACTTTAAGGTTTCATAACATTTATAGTAAGTCCAAATGTCTTTAAAACGAAAATCTAAAATCTTATATAACAAGTACAAAGTTGGGGAATACATGGATTTCTCCTTTTTAAAAAATAAATCATTAATTTAAGGCAAGTACACAATCAAATGCCCTTTGGTGCTGGCTGAACCCATTAATTCATTCAATAAAAGTTCACTAAATGTGAGGAATGAATAGTGGTTCTTCTATTTTAACTTATAGTATGTTGTTACATACGTATTTGGAAGTCAAACCACCAGATTCTAACAGAGGGCATTTTAAGAAGACTGCAGAGATGGAGGAAAGATAAATGTCCCATACAAAATCTCCCCTGCTCTTTAAGTATGCAACAAAAATCTGTCATAAAAATGTAACTTTAGAACTCTTGGGTTGGTTCCCAATCTTCTTCCAGAGAGCTACAGTATTTGTGGAGTTCTGAATATATTACACTTCTGGAGGAAATCCAGTTTAAGAAGCACATAATTATAGACTTTCTTCCTGTTTAATAATAAAAGCACAAAAATAAGTTTTTTCTTATGTAAAAATGTAAAACCTAAGTAAATACACTCAATTATAAGGGGAAGAAACTAAAATAAGAGCTTAAAATTCTTAAAAACAGACATGAAAAATACTTGAACTCTCAGCATGGTGATGAAGCATTTCAAATTCCCACCTGCTAATATCACAGCTCTAAAAAAGAACTGGCAAACCTAAATATGAGAATCAGGTGCAGTGAGGGCTTGGAGAGTATGAAACCCAGGAGTACTACACGAAGGTTGCCAACAGGTTTTGCTAGATTGTCATGTCCAACCAGTGAATGAGGACAGAACATCCCAGTGATGCCAAAATTTACATATAGGTGTGATTTAAAATACTCATTGCTCCTGCTTCACTGCTAGTTACACCAAAGTCGAAAGAGAAAGGAGGGAGGAGCAGGCAGGCTCAGGAAGGTGCCCCAGACACTGACCAGACAAAAACCAGCTGGCAGGGTCCATTCTTGGAATTGCACAGCAGTGGGCATTTACTCATTGAACATGGACAAGTGGCCGAGTCCTTCCAATGAGGGGCCAGACAGGGAAACCCTCCTCTAGCCATTCGGCTTGGCTCCCTCATTAAATTCAGAGTGAAACCAGCTGCCAGAAAAGGCAAAGGGTGACCCAGCCATGGCTCTGGAAATTCCTAGCAAAGAAAACGGACTGCCTGGGTCGTGGGAGCTCACAGATCACAGTGCTAGATAGCAGATTTCAGGCAACCGTATGAAAGATAGGGAAATCATCATTAGAGTGCCGCTCTGCTCCTACTGGAAATAAAGTGTGGCTTCTCTTAGAATGTGCTGGGTCCATTGTAATCGGGGAGGGAGAACAGATGGAGGAAGATACAGGCGGAAGGGCAGGGAGTCCCCAAAGACCAGTAAAACAGCGATGAATAGCAGACCAACTCAAACAATATTTCAACAAAAAATACCAATTCTTTACAAGAATTATTATCAAAGTTATATAAATACATATAAAATTCTTCACTAAAGTAAAAAGCCTTTGTTTAACTCTTATTCATTTCTTCTATCACTGAAATCTAAACAAATGACAGTAAGAAATTATATTTAAATATGGATGTTATATGAAGTCATTTTTTAAGTCAAAGAAATTTTAAAATAACGTGATTTTTTTCTCTCATGTGCTGATTAGTTTTTCCTTATAAGCTGTATCCATAATATGGATACTTTCATTACTTTACTTTCATTGCTTTAAAAGCCAAAAATGCTATGTGGTTGGAAGAGCCTATTGAAACCATCATTGTCTTTTTGTAGAAAACTGGCTATTGTCTTTACTTTTGCCACCAAATAAATCATATCTGTTAAGTTAAAAAATGACTTAACCATCATTGATTTCCCCAAATGTAAGTTTTCTTTTGGATACGGAAAAAGTTTTCTTAAAGTACTACTTGCGATGCTATTCCTAGTCAACTCTGACAAATCAGCGAATTCGCAAAAGAACATTTTAAAAATTATTTGTACAATATGCCCTTAAGCTAAATTTCTAACTTGTACTTCAATTTTCATTATAAATTTGAATTCTCTGGATTTAAAAATATTCTCAATTCAAATTACAACCAAAATAACCTTTGCAAAAATGTTCCCTCTGTATTAGAGGACTGCAAAAACTGCTGCACACTGATCATGTGGAGGAAGCACTTGTTTAAAATGTGGATTATAGGTTCTGCCCCCAGACATGTGGATAGAGAAGTTCCAGGGGGGCCCTAGAATCTGCATTTCTGGCAAATAGGGTTTAAGGCCATACTTTGAGAAACACCAGTCAATATGACCAAGTTACTGTAGCACCAAGTATTAAACGCCCAACAGCTCCACCACCATACTTGACACAAAGCTGGAAATGACTATGAATTTGTTGCATCAAATTAAATATAATTTATAATTTGCATCGATTGTGTCAGAATTTCATTTAAGCAAGGCGACAGTTTTTCCTTTTTTCCCTGCAAAATGTTCGCAGCGCATAAGACAATGTGCAAATGCAATCCCACTTTCAGGGCCTGCCAGGCATGATTGCTGCCCCATCTGCACACTGTCTGGCACAGGGTTTCCAAATGAGAGACTTACTATGAGTACACTCATCTATTAGCTTAAATATTCCTAAACTGGATAATTGAGAAAGCCAAGAAATCAAATGTAACCCAAATTTAGGACTGTTTCATGCCATAAGCCATAAAACGACTATCCTCTAAAATAAAAAAAATAAAAAAAAAAGATATACTTTGATACATCTGTTGATGCCATCTAAAGAGCAATTTTTTTTTTTTTAATTAAACAGACTTTGAGGGACCCCTGGGTGGCTCAGTGGTTGAGTGTCTGCCTTTGGCTCAGCTTATGATCCCAGAGTCCTGGGATCAAGTCCCACATTGGGCTCCCTGAGGGGAGCCTGTTTCTCCCTCTACCTATGTCTCTGCCTCTTTCTGTGTCTCTCTTGAATAAAAACATAAAATCTTTTTTAAAAATAAAAATAGATTGTGATTTCTAAAAGTCCATTAATACTTTAGCATATTATTATAAAGGAAATGTTTTACCCAAGTCAAACTCCTAACTTCTCAGTGTGTTTCCACTAGACAGTTCTATTAACTATTCAGCAACAGGAAAGCCATTAAAACTGAAAAAAATTTCTAGATAGATTTCTATTCTAGATTTGATTGCTATCTTCTAAACTGTTTCTAGAAAAGCAGTTAAAACTGAAAAAATTCAAAAAGTGGTTAAGCATTAAACTCTTTTTTAGAAGAATTTTTTCATCTCAGAGTAGTAGTTCTTTTTAGATCTAATGGGTTTTTAATTTTTTTTACAGTATAAAAGAAATATAAGCAGAGAATTAAACATTTGAAAATTAAAGAAAAAGATCCATACTGCCACCACCCTAACACTACCTCTTCATCTATAGGACAAAACTTTGACAAATACCACTCCTCCCCTGCCAGGTGTTCAGAATTACACCACTCTGCAACATGTAAACTTTTTTTAACTTGGGTTGCTGGAGAGCCATATACTCAGGTCTGCTCCCTGTTTCTTTTGAAAGGTAGCCAAATCTGATTTGTCCCCCTAGCAATAAATAAAATATAATTATTTCTACCATCAATCAAGAGCTCCCCTTTTAAGCATAGGCACTATGCTTAGCATGTTACATATGATATTTCATTTAACACTAATAACCTTTATGATGTATGTATTGCTGCTACCAGTGTAAAAAGGAGGCAACTGGGGCACGTAGATGGCTCAACTGGTTGAGGGTCTGACTCTTGGTTTCAGCTCAGGTCATGATCTCAGGGTTGTGATATCGAGCTCGCATTGGCCTCTGCACTCCGCACAGAGTCTGCTTGAGTTTCTCTCTCCCCTCCATGTGTGCTCACACTTGCTCTCCTCTCAAATAAATAAATAAATCCTTTAGAAAAAAAAAAAAAAAGAAGGAGGCAATGGTTCAATGTCTTCCAGGGTCACATGACCAGTATGCTGTGGAACTGTGACATGAAACCTGATGGGACATTAAATCCCAGGCTCTTAAAGGCCACCTCATACTAGGATCGCATCGCATTTCTCTTCTTCCCACTTCCCCCACTCATTTTGTACCCATCATTCCACAGACATACCCGGCCTTTATGAAGTGTCAGCTTAGTGCCATACACATCGCTCAGCGCTGGCTACAGAGATGAATGCCACCATTGCCCTCGGGGGGCCTACAATCCACGCCGTGGAGGGTATTGGAAAGCGAGATGGTGTTTTTTTGTTTTGTGAAGGCCATGTGATCCTAGACAGAGTCTGTGGCTGGCTGCTGAGAGAGTGACACAGAACAGAAGCTTGGACCAACGCCTGCAAGCAGATACAAGTGACCCCTCTGGTCCATGGAATGAACTGAGAACTAGTTAAGGACTAGCCTTTCACAGCAGATTCCAAAAGTAGAATTTTGGGGTTCTACAAATGGAGATGTTAAAAGGGAAATGTTAGTTTGAAGTAAAATGGAGTTTTGGAAAATTTGAAAACAATCTTTAAAAACTTTTTATAGTTATGCTGTCGGAGTCACTCTCCAATACCATGTAGTTGTTTACGTTCAGCTGTTTACTTCCTTGATTTGACTCTTGTCAACTCAAATGGCAAAGATATCCCAAGTTCCAGTAAACACACACGGCTCTTTTTAGCTCTGGCAGGAGTGCTAGGGGGAGGCTAAAAGGGGTGGTTTTGGCCAAACGTGGGCTACAGCCTTACCAGGGAGGCAGTATTCCCCAGTGACCCAGCAAGGCAGGGAAGGTGACCTAGGTGAGAGTACCAAAGAAAATGGGTCTGTGTTGGTGGTTCATGGTCATGAGTGTCCTCTTCTTCCATCACTAACCCTTGGCAAGTCCATGCTTTCCTTCAGTGAGAGAGGCCTGCTGTTTCCCTCCCCCCATGCCCTCACCTTCCCTCAGAGATCTGGTGATTAAGAATGTAGTTCAGTATCAATGATACCCCCACATCAGTTACTAACTGTGAACTTAGGCAAGTTACCTCGGTTTCTACATCTGTAAATTGAGTAATCACAGCATTCCTCTCATGCGGAGGTTTGGCTTGGGGTAACACTGGTAAAACACTTGGAAGCACCTGGCACAAAGCTGGGCACAGTGCAGTGCTTGACTAATGACAGCTTTGATTCAGGGCACTCACTGCCTCATCTACTTTTTTCCCCACTTATGTGTCGACTCTCATATTGTTCACTCTTCTGTAAAAACAAGGATTGTTCTCTGAAGGGTGGCGAAGTATTCTACATGTTCACTCTATTCTTTGCAGTGGTCTGCTTTTATGGGATGGTCAATAAATGTTCTGGGGTTTTGTTTCTGTTTATCTAGCTCTGAGGAACCTTTAAAAACTCACAGAAGTACAAGACTCTCATACTTATTTGGAACTATCTTTGTAACTTACAAAGTGGGAAGTATTCAATAAAAATCAGTGTTGGGGAATACCTGGGTGGCTCAGTGGTTGAGCATCTGCCTTCGGCTGATCCTAGAGTAGGACCCTAGGATCTGGGATCAAGTCCTCCCTGTGGGAGCCTGCTTCTCCCTCTACCTATGTCTCTGTTTCTCTCTCTCTCTGTGTCTCTCATGAATAAATATATCTTAAAAAAAGAATCATGTTGGGTTTATTTTGTTATGAAAGACCTTAGAAATAATCCAGCTTGACACATTCACTGTAAAGATGAGAAAGCAATCCAGGTGAGAAAGGAGAGGCCTGCCCACATGGTTGGAGTGAGCTTGTGACCTGGACAGGAATAAAACAAAGGCTTTTAACTCCCAATTCAGCACTCTTTCCTCCCCCAAAGGATGTTGCCTCATTTTTCTGTTGGCCAAATGGTACAGAGAATGTCATGCTAACATCATATTTCGAGAGGAACAAAATTCTTTACTACAATTAGTCTTTCTGAATTTTTATACAGTGCCTTGAATTTAAGTAAAGAGGCAATGTATATTTTGATTTTATATAAAAAGGCACATGATGCGAAGAAATATACCCTGTGAAAAATTCTTCTAGATACTAACTTTCCATATACAAATAAAGAATGGAATGTTCTAGAAGATAAAGTTGTTGCCATAGTCTAAAGGCTTGGCCCCCCCCAACCAATTCATATGTTGAAAACCTAATATCCAAGGTGATCATACTAGAAGGTGAGGTCTTTGAGAGGTGATTAGCTCATGATGGTGTAGCCCTCATAAATGGGGTTAGTGTCCTTCTAAAAGAGGCCCCAGAGCGATCCCTCTTCCCTATCATGTGAGGCAATGACAAAAAGTCTGCAGCATGAGAGAGGATCCTCACCAGAACACAATCGTGCGGGTGCCTTGACCTAGAATGTCCCCATACTGTGAGAAATAGATTTCTATGGTATTGAATCCACCCAGTCTGTGGTATTTTGTTATAGTGGCCTGAAAAGACTAAGACACTGGTTAAGTACAATGTCCAATTTTTGAAAAATGAGAAATAACATGAAATGACATATCCTAGCATCCGTAATGCAGTTTACCTTTCTCTGAACCAAAAGGTGTCTAGAGAACATGACTCTGGGCATCAATGGCCATGATTCTGCATTGTATCACATACTAAAAACTATTAGGCCAGCTCCAAATTCAAATTTTCTCTTTGCACCAATAAATAATTTAAATTCTCCACCAAATTCCAGTTTTCCAGAAACTAGTAACCAAATAAAGTCAGTAAGCATTATGTAAATATAACCATTAAACAAAACAGTCTAAAAAAAAAAGTAACCTCCTCAAAAACAGGACTTTAAAATGTTCTTTCTTAGGGTCTAAGAGGAATGAAGCATTCATATCTGAAACTTCCTGAAGAAGGTAAAATCAGGTCTTACAAAATTCAACCCTTACCATTTTCTAACAAGGGTCTTGGGCTAAAGGAGACTTCAGTGGGGGATCCCTGGGTGGCTTTTACATATTTGTAAAAGCCCCCAGTGTGGAGCCAATGTGACAGCAGACACAGATTGAGCAGCAACGCAAATTCTACAACCAGAATCTTTAATCACCTATTTTCCTAAGAAGGTCGGTAACAGACTTCTTAAAAGACAAACCCCCAAAACCCCCCTTTTTTTCATGATATTAATGTGAAGCCAGAAAACACCAAGACCAAACTCCTCAACTTTCTTTACTATTATCAGGTTGAACCATAACAAATGCCCTTAGTCAAAAAGAGTCAAATATTGGGTTATCACATGACTCAAATTAACATACAATGTCATGAGGGAACATAAGACCTCAGTCAAAGACAGCCTCAAGCACAGTTTCAGGAAAATTGTCTCTACTTCATGATCATCTTCAATGAGTTCTGGGGTAGAGAAAGCAGGAGGGGTTAGGGTTAACAACTAAGTTACCAAAACCTCCATTGACAGAACTCATTTTCTAAGTGTCCCCATTAAAGTTTCACTGCAGAATAATTTATGAGATGTCTGAGGAATGTTGTGGGGAAAAAAATACATCTGACATTTAAGACTATTTTAAAACACCTCTCTTGTAAAAAGAGCTGGAGGTGTGGCAGGTCAGGCCTTGCTGGTGCCTGGGGGGGAGCTGAAGTTTTGAGCAGTTTGGGGCAGAGGTCTGGCACGGCTTCAAAGCTCCAAAGCCCAGGCAGGCTCTCCTGGCCCCTCCGAGGCATGGCTGGGCCAAGACGGCATCTCTGTTCCTATCTGGGGCCTCCAGACTCTGTTTGCCCTGCAAGGTTCCCTGCTGCCTAAGGAAACATGCAAAATATTTCCGTGAAGGACCGCTGTGTGGAAGCAACAGGAAATAAAGGTTTACTCCACTGACTCCCTGCTAATAAAGAGGCAGGGGTCGCCTCTGAGAATCACAGTTTTCCAAGTGACTTGTTATTTTTACCAGATGTTTTCAAAGGCAGGGCTTGTGCACAGTATTTGAGAGGTGTTTTTGTTTTCTGGAATAAAGAGGGCTTGACCATAAGATACCTTCTAATTGAGCAGTAAAAGCCAACCCAAATTCAAAATGACATGGGGAAAGTAACCTCCTCAAAAACAGGACTTTAAAATGTTCTTTCTTAGGGTCTAAGAGGAATGAAGCATTCATATCTGAAACTTCCTGAAGAAGGTAAAATCAGGTCTTACAAAATTCAACCCTTACCATTTTCTAACAAGGGTCTTGGGCTAAAGGAGACTTCACTGGGGGATCCCTGGGTGGCTCAGCGGTTTAGCACCTGCCTTTGGCCCAGGGCATGATCCTGGAGTCCCAGGATTGAGTCCCACATCGGGCTCCCTGCATGGAGCCTGCTTCTCCCTCTGCCTCTCTCTCTGTCTTTCATGAATAAATGAATAAATAAAAAAATAAAAAAAAAAGGAGACTTCACTGGACCAGTGGGACCCTAATATAAAAAGTGGACTCAGAAGCACCTGAGGGTCCCACCATGACCTCTTCCATCTCCCATATGCTTGCCCATCTCCTACCACCAGCACCATTTCCATCTGGTGGAGGCGCCTAGGAATAGAGCACTCTCATGCTACTCCCATAACAAAGCCTTCCCAAGTTGTGCCATATGTCTCAAAAGTTTCCCTCTACCTTGTCCCAGCCCCAACAAGCTAAGCTGCCTCATTCATGCCCTTCAAATGGCTCCTATATCCTTCCAAAAATATTTTCTAGAGTGGGACCGAGCCCCCTAAAAAAGGATGGATGACAGATTTTCACAGCCCCAACCCACCTGGACACGGGAACTACATGCTGACCGCCTTTCTTTCTCCCTCATTTACAGAGGCTGCACACTTCTGTTAATTTACGTATTTGTCTAATGTACTATCTTCTCCTGTCTTGGATTGCTCAGAGCAACACATCTGGTTCAGGACACGAGCTTCTGGAGAGCAGTGTTTTCAGCCTCATCACACAGAGAAAGATAGAGGGAAAGAGGATATTCCACTAAAGAAAAGTGTGGGGAAAGTGTGGGGAATCTGACAGAGCAGTTAGAACTGTGCCTCCATTCCTCAGCTAACATCCAAGGGTGACTTCCTCTGCCTCTTTGAACTTCACTTTCCTCTTCTACAAAGCATGAAATAATAAAACCTAACTTTGGGGTGATTATGAGGACTGGATAGGTGAAAAACCTTGCATATACAGAGGGATAAGTCCTGCGTCAACCATTGTTGCTTTAACCAAACTCTGCCTACATCTTTTATAAATAGTTGCTTTATTTAAATCTCCTTAAATTACCTGATTTGAATGTGCCATAGGATTCCTGCCAGGACTCCAAATATGCTCAGTAAGTGACATTTTCCTTGTCTTCCCCTCTTCTCCCCTAGTATTTATGGTTTTCTATCTAAGAAAAACTCACTGCTTTAAAAATATATAACCTTTTATTCTTCAATGTTTAGCTACTTCCATTTTGTTCCAATGCTCAAGTTGTTGTGTAAGTCTGGTTTACCCAAATTATAAATTCTGGCATCATGTCTGATTTACCCTATGTTTGAAGTTTCAGAGTTTCACATTTGTTAACAGGGTTGTAAAATCACAAGGCTAACAGGACCCTTCCACATCACGTAGGCCAGCAACTCCCAAAACATGCTCCACAAAACCCTGTTGCCAGAAAAGCTAACATACAGCAGAAAAGATGTTCTAGAATCTGACACATTCACAACATCTTTCCATGGCGACTCTCAGTGACCTTCAGTGAAATATTTAGGTATCTGAGAAGTCTGGCCATGAGGAATCCTGTTGAAATGGACTAAAGCAGCATTCTGTTAATATATTTGCCCATGGAACTATTTGCTTACCCCTCCTCCCTCCGGGGCACCCATTAACATCCTGCAGAACAAATTTCTACAAACTACCCCTGGAACAGGAGAAGAGAAACAGAAAATCTCCCTTCCCTAAGGTCAGCTAGTAAATAGAAGAGGTGGCATCTCCGACCCCCAAACCCCAGTCCTTCTCACGGTACCAGAGGGTCTCTAACTTCATCCCAGTGGATAGCCAGGAGTGATTGTTAAGTGGCAGACTGCTGAGCCCTGCCCACGGACTGTCTCATTTGGTGGGTCTGGTGTGTGTTTCGAAGAGTGTGTGGGGGTTGCGGTTATAGGAGGGAAGCCCGTTTTGAGAACCCCTGCTCTGCCCACCATCTACAGTGGCACAGGAGCTGCCTGAGGAGGGAAGACCTGGCGGGGAAGCCAAGGCATCGACACAGGAAAGAGCCTAGCGACAAGGTTAATAAACTACCAGTTCAACTAACAAATAGCCAAACAGCCCAGAGTCAAAAAACTAAAAAACTGGACAGTGGGAATTACCTAGATGTGAAAGGATAGGAAAGCCTGAGTAGGTTTAAAAAAAAAAAAAAAAAAGATAATTGGGAAGAGCATTCCCAGTGGCAACAATGGTTCCTATTATCCAAATATTTGTTTGCAGAATGGAAGGGACCTGGCTGTGCATGTCTTTGGAGAGCACCCTGGTTCTCACATTTGAATATGGGTGTGACTGCTATTTCAAAAATTTAGACAAAACACTCCATGCAAAAGAAAGCAGCTCCCCTCCCAAGAAGTGATTTGGAGGATCTAGCAAAGGTCTTCTGCTCCCTTTCCAGTGGTAGCTTCACTACCCCTGCTTGGGTCCCCAGCAGCCCACCTCTAAAACATTAAACCAAGGGCCAACCAAAGCTAGTCACTAAGTCTATAAACCAGCTGGCTCATGCTTTTCTTGGGAAGTGGGTATAAAACAGTTAAAACAGTCCTCCTGCAAGTGCCTTCTAATGGAGCTTTGATGAAGTGAAGCATTTTCAAGACATCTCCCCGATACGTACCCCCACCCCCAAAAAAGTGATCCAGGAAAACAATTTTTAAAAGTTGACTATAGCAAAGTTTCTCAAAAGAAATAGCCAAGAATGAAAATACCATTCTCTATGATCACTTCAGGAACTAGCATATAACTCACCATGGCCCCTAATTGCAATCCCACAATGTTGTTGCTAGCTACTGCTTTCAAACAGTAATGACCTCACTAGGGCGGGTAAATGACAAGCCTGACTCTCACTCACTCACTTGCTGGTGTCCACTGAAAACTAGTTAACATAAGGTAAAATGCTACTGAGAATCACTGAGATATCAACTGCCCTTCCAGCTGAAGCAAAGAAAGCACACTGGTTCATCATAGAGCAAGTCAGGAGGAGAGTGGAGATGAAGAACACTGGGTTTAGGTGGAAGAGGCTACTGCCAAGGCACTGTGCTGATGGCAGGAGGCAGTGGGATGCAGGACAGTAAGGGGAAAGTACTGATGATTCGTGAGCACCTGCTCTGTGCCATACACCATTGGGTCCTTTACCTACCCCTCCTATCATCCTCAAAGTCCTATGAGATGGATGGATGTCTTCATTTACAATGCCTTGCAAGGAGAAGATCAAACAGCTGGCAGACACCAACATGGGGACTTTAGCTTTGGTTTGTCTGCATCCAGAAGTGGTGGTCTTCTATGACGTAAGATTTACAGGTGACATAAGACCTTGTACCTTCCACTGACGTTAACTAAACCAGGGTCAGTATACTCTCCAGTCTTTGCCAAAGATTTATAATTTCAAATATGGTGAAATCATTAAATAAATGAGTCCTACACATACACACACACAAGGTATTTGCTTAAATGATATTTTAGTATCATAAAATTCTAAGCTAGTTATGGATGGGTGAAATTTTATCACCATGGGCAATATATTTTATGCCTTTGAAGGGGTCTGGACACATGAGTAGAGAGTCCAGAAATACAATCTTTCCTTTTCTCCTCCAGGATGTACACAAAGAAATGGGGAAGGGGAGGAACACCATGGCCTTTTAGTAAATTTAGGAGACAGAACCCACACAATCAAAAACTGTGTATTACTAGTGGTTCAGAAACATACAGAGATAAGTACATCTTCAAATTCAGATGTTTCCACATCATGTAAAATAATATCACTAGACATCTGTTGGCATGCCTGGCACTGTCTATAAGCTTTCTATCAGCTTGTCTATTAGCTTGTCTGTAAGACTAAGGTTTTTTTTAATTATCACAGCCTGCCACAAAGACAAATCTATCTTAGAAATGATGAAACTGAGGCCCAGAAAGAAGTAACTGGCCAAGACCATAGAGTTCAACAGTAAATGGAGAAACTAAGACTTAACCCCAGGCCCTTGGGCTCTAAAGCCCACCTCAATAACCACTGAGAGGCAGTGCCTATCCTATGGCAGATGTATGAGATTGTCAGTATTCCATGATTTTAGTAGCAAAAGAGGAAAACAGACTAAATACTACTCACAGACTACTGTTTATGTGCTCTGACACATCTACTCACCATAAACAAAATTGGTAAAGACCATGAGGTAGCTCAAAATGTGAGATGGAATTCTTTTTTTTTTTTTAAGATTTTATTTATTTATTCATGAGAGAAACAGAGGGGCGGGGGGGACAGACAGAGGCAGAGGGAGAAGCAGGCTCCACGCAGGAAGCCCAATGTGGGACCCGATCCTGGGTCTCCAGGATCACACCCTGGGCTGAAGGCGGTGCTAAACCGCTGAGCCACCGGGGCTGCCCAGAGATGGAATTATTTCTAAGATTATGGTAAAATAGAAAAACAAGTTCAAAACACTATGAATAGTATAAAGTCATCTGTATGAAGAAAATAGACATACAGATTTACAGAGGCTGAGAAAAATCTCCAGCATAGTTTATAAGAAACCTGTGCTCAGCATTGCTTCTGAAGAGAGGGCTGGATACAGGAATCGAGAGAGAGACAGAGAGAGGGGAAAGATTTACTTTTTGTCACAAATATTTTTCTGATTTTTGAATTCTGAACATGATCATGTATTACCTACTTATTTAAAGCAAATTCAAAGACACAAAGTATTTGAAGAAAATCGCTGTAGAAGGTCTTCCAACCTAATTCTGAGTTGGAGGGTGAGAAGTGACCAGAACACCCTGTGACAATTCTCTATTCATTTCACCAAATAATTTTTCATAATAGAAATTCTGAAATAGTTAGAGCTAAAAAATAAATTAAAAATGCCATCCAGGGATCCCTGGGTGGCTCAGCGGTTTAGTGCCTGCCTTTGGCCCAGGGCGTGATCCTGGAGTCCCGGGATCAAGTCCCGTGTTGGGCTCCCGGCATGGAGCCTGCTTCTCCCTCCTCCTGTGTCTCTGCCTCTCTCTCTCTATGTCTATCATAAATAAATAAATCTTGAAAAAAAAATGCCATCTAGGGGTTCCTGGGTGGCTCAGATAGTTGGGTGTCTGCCTTCGGCTCAGGTCATGATTCCAGGATTCTGGGATCAAGCTCAAGTCAGGCTCCCAGTGGAGAGCCTGCTTCCCCCTCTCCCTCTGCCTCCCCCCCTTGCTGGTACTCTCTCTCTCATAAATAAATAAAATCTTTAAAAAAAAATGCCATCCACTTTCTTCAATTCAGACACTTGCTTCTTAAAAAATGCAATGGATAAACAGCACGAAAGAATTTCCTGTGTAGATGGTAGTAAGAGGTATTTCAATGTTTGTGCATGGGGTGTACATGAGAGAGCATGAAAACTCCCTAAAAAAATAAAGAAGACAGGTAGTGACCCAGCACAACCACTGTGTGGTTAAAATAGCAATGGGTATGTCACCTCCATGCCACTAAAGAAACGGAGTCTCTCATGTCCTACAAAACATGCAAGGCATCTTGTCTTGCCAAATTTAAATGGGGACATTATTTTTAAGTTACTATAATTAGTTCCCATTTGTCTATGAATCAGCCTTTATGAGGCAAGAGCATCTAAGCCCCATCAGATGAAACCTGAGGCCACATCATCTCTGTTTATTATTTTGAAAAGAAAGAGAGGGTGCCAAGTTTCCTGCAACACCCGATTCAAAAGCTGAAATTTGGAGGACAGAATGTCCTGTTGTCCACGTTTGAAGATAGGACTATATTTTCATCTAATACATCAGCCCCAGGTTCAGCTGGTAACAGGAAGGAATTGAATTCCAGAGCTCAAAAATAGGACTTAAGTACTAAACCACCTTTCACTGCTCATATAGAATATTTATATTTTAACCCGACACTGCAGCACTTTTTTAAGTGTCCGTGTTCATGAACACACGTGAACATATTTTAACCTAAGGATATCTGCTTAAGTGATGAGAGACTGGCAAATGCAAATGTTTTAAGCCTATGTTCCCGTTCCTTGATACATCCCTTTCATAATCCAGTTTCTTATAAGAAGTGAAGAATGTCACTATCAAATACAAAGGCAGGGGGAGGAGGGTGTTCCTATTTAGCCTGGGCTTCCCCCTCAATGAAACAGCTCCTCAAAGGGGCTCTGATATAAGGTACCTAAATACAGTAAGATCTTTTGGTCTCCAAAGGGAGTCCAACCAGAGTAGGCAGTTAGAATCTGGAAGAGGTTTATTTTTTATTTTTATTTTTTTAAGATTTTATTTATTCATGAGAGACACACAGAGAGAGGCAGACACATACACTGAGGGAGAAGCAGGCTCCCTGCAGGGAGCCCGATGAGAGACTCGATCCCAGGACCCCGGGATCACTACCTGAGCCAAAGGCAGACGCTCAACCACTGAGCCACCCAGATGCCCCTGGATGAGGTTTAAACTGGCAACCTTAGTAATCTTCAGAAACCCGACCAGAGGGTACAAGCCCAATGCTGTAATTCACAGAAGGCATCAGTCAGCAGAATGCCAGGGGATTGTGGCACATTTGAGCAAAAGCAGTGGGTACAGAAGTCAATACACTATCCACTTATCATTAGGTTTACTATATCACACGTTTAATGTTTTTGTGCACACCCATATGCTCTTGATTGACGTGCATGGGTATACTGGTATCTTTTTATCGCAAACACCATGGATTTTAGGCCCACTTTCACTTTCAACATTTACTAGGCAGGTTCCCTTCAGCAAACCATTTAACCCACCAGATTCTCATTTCTGCCCCTCAAATGTAACAGCAAATAGACAACAAGGGAGTAACATCAGCGCTGTCTAAACTCACAGCAATTCTAGAATAACCAAAATAAAGTAAGTTTTATAGTTTATAAAATTCAGCAAACGTGGGACACCAGGGTGGCTCAATGGTTGAGCATCTGCCTTTGGTTCAGGGCGTGGTCCTGGGGTCTTGGGACCAAGTCCTGCATGGGGCTCCCTGCAGGGAGCCTACTTCTCCCTCTGCCTATGTCTCTGCCTCTGTCTCTCATAAATAAAGAAATAAAATCTAAAAAAATAAAAATAGTTTAAAAAATTTAGCAAATGTTTATGTAACACGACATGCCAGGCACAAGGTGGTGTATGAACTGTACATTTTCTAAGATACACATGTATATACAGCATTTAGACATACATGATCATGTATCAGAATAGGGGAAATGAGGGCGGGCAGGGTTAAAAATAAGGCCTGAGATTACATCGGAATTTTCACTGAACGCTGAGACCCAAACAATGGCTTTACTTTGCCAAAACTGCAGGCAGGAGCTGCCTGGAATGCTGTCATACTAACTTACCCTCTTAGAAGATTCACGGACTCACGTGCAAGTCTTAACTTTTAACAATCCACTGATATAGGTACTAGGATTATCTCCATTGCATAGATAAGAAAACTAAAGCCCAGAGAGGCTCAGTAACTTGCTGTGGTCACATAATTATGGAGTGGGATCTGAACTTCGGCAGTCTGAGTCCAGAGTATGTTCTATCATACGCTATACTACACAGCCTATCGTATTTGTTATGATGATGATGACATATTATAATAAACCCCTTGTATTAATTCCGATTCCACAAATGAGAACCGTGAGGCTCAGAGGTGAAGTTGCAAGCAAGCCAAAATCATAAAGCGAGTACATGGCAGACAGAATTTGAAACTGAGTCAATGTGACTCTAGACTCCGCACGCTTAACCGCAAAGCTAATAAGCTTTGATCCATAAATATTTACTCTGCACCTTCTGTGCCCTAAGACTTTTTTTTTTAAAAAGGCAAGGAGTTGGTAGTGGTGTCCCCTCAGGAGCTGGCTTTCACAGCACCTCAATGCTAAAGCAGCCCCACCTTACACAGCAAAGCCCAGAGCCCTGCACACAGCAGGTGCCCTGTGATAGCTGATGCCAATAAGGAGGATGATGATGACAGAAATACTTTCAACGTTAGTATGTAGTTTCAAAAGGGAAGCTGAATACTCAATTTGGACGGAGAAAAACCCTAATGGCAGAAAACAGACAATTTTTAAAACAGTGTGAACAGGTGTGGTCTCTATCAACACATAGAACATTTTAGGTACTTTGTTAATTCCTACTAATCTTTCAACTTCTGAGGTAGTGCCACTGATCACCCCAGTTCTCCCTGGACTTTGCTAATAGTCTCATGTCCCAGGAAACCCCTTGGTCGGTCAGTCACCCTAGAGGACAAACATCAGGTTTTGTACTCTTGACCTTTCCATGCCCAACCCCCTGGTTCTAGCCCAGTTCCCTGCAAACAGAAGATGCTCAATATGTCTTAGTTGGTTAGATGGATGAAAGGAGCAATACTTTATTTCCAAGTACACTCATTTCACTATACAAGTGTTGCCAAGCAGCAGTCCCTGCACTGCAAAAATGACTATGTGAGAATCATTTTAATTAGCACTTTCATTGTTTGTATGCAAATGCACATTCCTAAAGTGGGTCCTCTAAAAAGCTCTCCCTAAACCAACATTCCTTAACTGAGATTTTTCTCAGTAAATCCTTGTCCATAGACAGTAAAGAAATAAATTTCCACCCAGCCTGAGTCTTACTGATCCAGAATCTGTAATGAAGTTAAGATGCTTTTCTCTATAGGAATGGCAAGTCTAAAACGAGGAAATGTGAAGCACTTCCAGGCTCCAGGATAGAGCTGCTCCTTGACTTACTCATCCCAAAATAGGATGGCAACTCAGAGGGCATGCTCCCAATTCTGAGTTCCTCTTACAAAAAAGTGGAACGCCCTGTTGCTGTCCCCTGCCCGCCTGGATTAGAGTCCTCAGAGTTATAGTTATATAGTTATAGTTATCAAGCAAACTTTCCAGCTTCCCTCAGATGTCCCTCCTACAGCTCAGCCAGCCCGTTTGCTCCGCTGGCCCACCCCTGGACTATTCCCTTCCTTTGGCTCTCTGACCCAGGGGCTGGGGCAGCCTTGGTCTTTTGCCTCAGCTCAGGGAGAGGCCCACATGCTCCTTGAGAATTCAACTCTGGCAGACGCATCAGTGGACCCAGCCCAGTCCTGCCCTGGGTGGGAGTTCTGGAAGAGCTGGTCTCTTGGGGAGTCAGGGTGGGAATACAAGTTCTGGGCGGTCAACATGGCTGACACCGGTCCTGAGTGACTAACTCAGCCTTGTGTGGTTATGTACCAGGCAGCCCAGGGAGCCAGTCACTATTTAAAATTAGAGAGAACACGACGTCACGTGAGAAGTTTTGGGAAGGCAAACAGGGAGGCAGAGGCTATCTGAACTTGGAGAAAAACTCTCCCAGTCCGAAGAAGCCGGGGAGAACCACAGCCAGACGGCCCTGGAAAGTCCTTTAAACGGCTGCAAAGCACTCCTAGCATGGAATGCTCTATTTGCATGTCTGGGCCACAGGAGAACAGAGTTGAGGCTGAACAAATGACAGTAGCATTTATCAGTCAGAAGAAGGTCCAAAAGGCTAACGTCCAGGATGAGTTAAAACATGTGAGAAATGTGAATAACCATCGGGGTAGATTTCTGTTTGTTGGTTTGTTTGCAAAGCTACGATCGGAGTGACAAGGAAAGCAAAGAAGTATAGGCCTGCTTGGAGCAGCCCAGTGTAATGTTACAGAGAGCAGGGAAGAAAGGCAGCTCCTCGCCTGTGCTGAGGGAATGTTCTTCATACTCTGGTAAGAAATCCCTAAAGCGGAAGACAGGTGTGGAGCTGAGAAAGCCAGAACCACTTTAAGTCAAGTCAGGTTTCTAGGCTCAGATGAATCACATCCACAGACAGCCAAAGTATGGACACATGTCATAGATGAATCACTGTCAGGAGTCCTTCAGAAGCGTCAAAGAAAGGAATGGTGTTCAAAGATCGGGAACTAAATAATTAACAAAAGGAAGAACATATATATTTCTAGAAGTATATGCCAAGAGGCTTGGCATTAGTGACCAGCAAAATTCTAGCCTGGAGTATTAAACAGGTGAATACCCACGTAAGAGTGACAATCACCAAAAACAGACAGAGGTTCACTGTAAATATCAGATTGACCAATTCCCTTGTTTGTTAGATTTATAAGGCTGATAGTTCAGATGAGCATAACTTTCCTTGAACCAGGCTTTAACAGTTCAAGGATATTTTACAAATGTGAATACGAGTAATGAGGCAGATCAGTATAGAGATGAATGAGCCACCAGTCTGTAGACATGCAGACTCAGTCTTGTCTTGTACATTTGAGTCAACAACTTGTATCTAGAGGCAATATATACGAGGGAGGGCTCGTCACCTTGTTACAGGACAAAGGCTGGCTATGAAGAGTTCCTTGTAGGTTGTGAGATGAATCGAATCTAACAAGATGAGATTTATGATGAATACCTGTGAAGCCTACCTATTCCTGGGGGAAAACTGGGGAGGAGGACTAGAAGGTAGTACTTCGGCTGACCACATGCTTCACACAAACCTAGAGCCTGAAGTGGTTCTTGGGAAGAGCAGTCAAGTTTAACCGTAGGAGGGTCCTTGTGATGATCCTCAGAGAGCTTCCAGATGAGATCCCAACACAGTTCTGGGACCCCAGCAGAGCCCCTTCTAATGCTCTCATTCATAACTACAGAGAAAGATTACACACACCTGGATGAGAGCTCAGGGTTGGGGTTCAGAGAAGCCACTACTTAGGGTACCTTGAGGAGATACCAGCAGTGTGACGACTGACACCTTAGAAATACTTTCTGGTCTGCTATAGTCAAAGCTGGTTCTGCCCCAGGAATGCCATTCTCAAACTTACTGGCCAGCACATGAACCACTGCTGGCAGGGTGGGTCAAGGAGGAGCAGATGTCAGGAGCATTCTACATTTGGTGCCCTTCTCACCCAGTGACCTGTGACTGACAAACCAAGATTCCCTAAAGGGAAGTGCCTTCTTATTAGCTCATTGGTCAAACAAGCATCTTTGGAGTTATTTTTCCCAAGGAAGGGGATGTCCCTGAAGGAAATGAGTAGATGCCAAGCAGAAAATACAGCAAATCAAAATACTTCCTGATGCAATTCAAATCCTTGGCTCATGTACTTCCAGCTCAAATACCTGGAACTCAAGACCAGCCCAGGGAGAATCAGAAACAGGCCCCCTAGTGGCTGGGAGCCAAGAAGGTCCACAGTGGCTTCAGAAGCCCTATAAAACCAAAGACACTGGACTTGTTTCCAAGCCACAGGATTTCTGAGCTAAAGGGGGCAGTGGAAGAAGAAAGAAGAAAGAAGAAAGAAGAGAAGAAGAGAAGAAGAGAAGAAGAGAAGAAGAGAAGAAGAGAAGAAGAGAAGAAGAGAAGAAGGAAGAAAGAAGGAAGAAAGAAGAGAGAAGAAAAGAAAAAAAAGAAAAGAGGAATATGGAAGTGCTAAGGGAGAACAACACTGCAGAGCTCCCTAAATAAATATAAAAAATTAAAAATCTGAAGACCCTGGTCTCCAAAGCATTTTTCCCCAAAAGTGGCAATTGTTGCCATATATTGTTTGGTCAATTTACAGAGGAGCCCAAAGGTTCAAAACAGTCACCCCCACCCCCAGCACTGACTGAGTGGACTTACTAGTCCTGCAACTGACCCTGAGGTACTTCAGACCAAGGGTGATGGGCAGGGAGTTGAGATGATCTGCAGTGAACTGGAACCAACCTCACAAAACTGCGTCATCCATGAATAGGCAGTAAGAGAACTAGCCACACCCCACCCTCTGTCACACTGAGACTTTAACCCTTGACAGGACATTCTAAACATTAAATATGATCCAAAAGCTCAAAGATAAGTTCTGGAGATGGAAAATATACAACAAACATTTCTAGGTACCCCCAAACTTATCCCACTCTCCAAGGATGGGTCTGGAAACCAACAGATACCTTAGGTTTCTGATACAGAATGGTTCAGACCTAGGCCCACTCTCATTCTCTGAAGGCTTTCCTTTTTCAGAGCTCTGTCCGTTCTGCCTGCTCCAAGGAGGAGACTCCCACTGTGCCCTACCAGTCTTCGATATGTGCTAAATCAGGGCAACTTGGGAGACAGAAGCAGCAAAGACAGCAGCCAGGAGGGGACAGGCGAAAGCACCAAAAGCTGGAAACCACAAACCCTGAATCTGCAATTCCTCTATTTACTTAGAAACAGTTGCTGATGCTTGCCCTCGCCAAAGATAAACCAGGACAAACCCGGAAAGGGAAGGGGAAGCAGTGAGGTAAGGGCTGTTGTAAACCTGGCACAATGCAGAGGAAAAGTTCCTTGGGTTGTCAGGACACGGTTTTCCTCCCTAGGAGAAAAATGAGATAACACACCCCTACGAACAGTGACATGAGGCTGTAAGCACGCGCTCGGCAGAGGCCTGCCATCTTCACGCGCTTAGAGGTCATGCACAGACACATTTGGAAAATGCCATGGTGCAGTGCAAAGAACACGGACGGCATTTGGAGTCAGAGGAGGTGAGTCTGAGTCCTACCTAGCTCTGCCTTGAGCAAGCAGTGATGACATCAGCTCAGGCACTCAACCTCTTTGGGTTTCAGTTCTCCATGAACCATAAGAATAAGTTGGACAAGCTGATCTTATAGTTTTCCTCCAGGTCTATATTCGGTTATAAACTAATCTTGCAACATAGCAGTTGTTCCTCCATTCAGCAAACATTTTTGGAATGCATTTTGTATGTCTAGGTACTAGGACAGTCCTGTACTCAAGAAACCAATCGATCCACAGATCCCAGCAGCCTGTAAACAACTCTCTACAGCACCATGGAAGAGACATGTGGACAGGGCGAAGGGTCAGTTGACCCAGCAGAGACTGGAGCAGAGTGCAAGCTGGAACAGCTTCCTAGCAATGATGACTGGGCCAGTGCTTGGAGGAGGGAAGAATTTGGCCGGGGAGTATAATATATATAAAAGCACACAGGAGTGGCCCAACAGGGCATGCACAGTGGGAGGAATGTAGAGGTAAAGGGCCTTACATGCCATGCTAAGAAGAGCTACTGCCCAGCACCTCCAGGTCCCCTCACAACTTCTCTGCTCTCTACCTCTACAGCTCCCAGTATGGCCACAGTCTCAGGGTTGGGGTATGCCTATATCCGGTCAACCATCAAGCAACAGTCCAATCCCTCCCCACCTCAAGCCTCTCCCTTTATCCCTGAGTCACACAGCCAGGCCACACCTGCTATCCACCACGGCTTTCTCCCAGGCGCTCTCATCTCAGGCCTTGCTCCCAGCTCTCACTCAGCCCCTAATGCCCAGCCCATGGCAGCTGTTCCAAATAGTTTCCATCTTCCTCAGAGCCACAAGCGCATCCCACCCACCCCACTCATGCTCAGCAGAAGACTCCTACCTCGTCCGTTCCTGGGCATGACTGTCCAAACCCAGCTCATGTAGCAACCCTTCTGTCCACCTGTCCCAATGTCCTTTCTAAATAGCCCAGGCCAAGCTGTGGGTATATCTGCTCACAAGAACAAAAGAAAGTAAAAAGACTCTATTAAGAAACAAAAACCACAGTCATCAACCA
This sequence comes from Canis lupus familiaris, assembly GCF_011100685.1. Classification (NCBI taxonomy): domain Eukaryota; kingdom Metazoa; phylum Chordata; class Mammalia; order Carnivora; family Canidae; genus Canis; species Canis lupus. Next base: position 9,172,716 of record NC_049249.1, read on the forward strand.
ATGCAGGCTATTGCCCATGCATCTGATTGGACTCTGAAATGAACACATCTAAGTGGGATAAGGTACATAGATACACTCCATATGCCAAACAACATTACATAAGTATCAGCTACTCCAGAGCTGTTGTCTGAATAAACCAATAAAGAAATCAGTGAGTCTGGGACATGTGAGTGGCTCGGTGGTTGAGTGTCTGCCTTTGGCTCAGGCGTGATCCTGGAGGCCCAGGATCGAGTCTCACATTGGGTTCCCTTCAGGGAGCCTGCTTCTCCCTCTGCTTATGTCTCTGCCTCTCTCTGTGTATCTCTCATGAAAGAAGAAAAGAAAGAAAAGAAAAGAAAAAAGAAAAGAAAAGAAAAGAAAAGAAAAGAAAAGAAAAGAAAAGAAAAGAAAAGAAAGAAAGAGGAAGAAAGAAATCTGATGTTGAAGAGACAATCTCAAGAGTGCAAAATCCACAGTACCTTCAGGCATGTGAACCAAGAATGTAGCCTAGGATCTGCCAAGAGCCTTTTAAAACAATCCCAAGGCCCTTGCAAGCCTAGACTCTGGTCCCTGCTGGGCCCCTACAGACACAGCCCATTTAGCACCCCCCTAAGCAGCACAGAATCATTGAAGTGCCATTTATTTCTGAAATTTCCTAAAATACACCAATATATTTAATATAAAATACATACACGTTTAATATATATCACATATGTTGTACGTGTATATATGTATATATATTTATATTTCCATGCTCTTTGTGTCATTATAAGTGGTCAGCCAATAAAAAGAAGCAGACCACACTCTCAGCCAACTGTGAACACAGGCCTAACAAAAAACACAGCAGCCTCTGTGGCACCATCCTGTGTTGATCATGTTCTAAAACATGTATCGTTTATTCTGTTAAAGCCTCTCTGCTGGGCATTTATTTTTTGTTCTGGTCAAGAGTTTTGCCACACAGGGGCCAAGAGGTATGTACCTGCCACAAGGACATAAAGGAAAAGTATGACCCAGGGCTGTCCAATTCAAGTGTTGTGACAGTCCAACCAGTGAACATGGATCCACTTACACACCTGGGAGCACCAATGATCAGAAACATCCTACAGAATGGCAAGAAGATAAAAATCCTTTTTTTTTTTTTTTTTAAGATTTTATTTGTTCATGAGAGACAGAGAGAGAGAGAGAGGTTGAGAGAGAGGCAGAGACACAGGCAGAAGGAGAAGCAGGCTCCATGCAGGGAGCCCGACGCGGGACTCAATCCCGGGTCTCCAGGATCACGCCCTGGGTTGAAGGCGGCGCTAAACCACTGAGCCACCAGGGCTGCCCAAAAATCCTCCTTCTTAGTTCATTTCTGCCCCATCCACAAAGCAGAGCTACCAAGTTCTCTCCAAGTGTGGTGAGTGCGGGGTCGTGCCACAAGCTTACGGAGTACAGATTTCATTACCCTTAGCTCTCCCATGGATATTAGAGGCAACCACGAGGAATTCATGATGACACGAGGAACACTTCTCCACTGAGACTCCGCTCTTCTAAGCCCCACAGAACCTATTACGTGGCCAGTACACCAGAGTTTCCCAAAACTCATGCCCAGAACTGAGAGTGTGCTACATGTGACAGAGCAAGAGAATTCTAGACAGCCTTTGAGAGAAACCCAAATACGATCTCATTTAATACAAGAAACAAATGAAGCCCAGGGAGGGGAGGTGGTTCTAAGGTAAGCGGCAGGGGGCCAGGGTGAGGACACCAGGCTCCTCTGTGATGGAGTGATGGGCTCACACTCTAAAACCAGAAAGCTGAAACACAGAGACACTGTATCCTGGATAGCATTTTGTTTTCAGAAGGTTACAAGAATAATTTTAAGAGGAAAAAAGGCATTATTAGAAGAAACAAACTGCCTGTCACAAAGCTCATAAAATGAGAATGGTTCAGATTAAAATCACATGGTTATTAAAGTTTTAGGTTGGCTTGTTGCTTCATCATGTTTGTGTGAAGTTCCTTTCCTGTAACCTACTAGTTACTTTGGAAGGTACCAGGGCTCAAAAACTAACAACTGTATTCTATGAAAATGGTGACTTCTGTCTTCCAGTTTTAGGTTTTGTTCTTATTATATAAAGGGGAAAAGGGAAAAAAAAAATTAAAAAATGTTCAGCTCCTTCAAGGTCACTAATTCAGTTCTATTTGAAAGAAGAAAAAGGCAAATATTTAAGAGAAAACATAATTAGATTTGTACAAATGTTCCCAACATGGTAATTTTACAGGCAAACCATATTATGCAGAGTACATGATACGCTTCAAAACTAATATAATGACTTGGTATTTGTAAAGGATGCTCTAAAAATTACATTATTGCTTTCTTTCCTTCCTCCCATTTAAAAACACACAAATCTCTTTAAGGAAAAAATATTGGTTTCACTACTCCACTGCCCCAAATATTTTTCTCCCTATCATTTTAAATTTATGCTTCCATTATTCAGAAAGGAAGATACCAAAATGATGTTTCGCTGAATCTCAAGATCCTCTGATTTTTCAAGATAGGGCTTTAAACTGATATTCTTAATCATGGGTTACAAAACCAAAAGTCTGAGAGGGCCAACCAGGTAACAAGTGGGTGGTGTGAAGACTACGGCAAACTAGGACCTGAATGCCCCCCGCCCCCTGCACTCCTCCAAGGAGAGGACAGTCCCTGGTTCTCACTCTACCCATGGTGCTCCCATGCAAGAATACAGCTCGATATTACAACATAGTCTAATTGTCAAGAGGATTTAGAAATCAAATTATGTGAAATCTCCTGACTTTTAAAATTCTGGCCACTTACTTCAAAAACTTAAAACTGGTGTTTTGTGGGCAGCTAATTTGCAACCTACCACAACAGATATGATGCCATAAATGTAATTAACTCAGGAAACAAATGCAACATCTAGAAACCCAAACTTTGTTGGAAAACGAAGGTTGATCTCTACACTTTTTTTTAAATCTATATTCCTCCATAATAACTCTTCTCTTGAAGAGGGAGGCAGAAAGAAGGAATAAATGAACTTGAGAAAAACATGAAATTAGTTGTCAGAAAGTAAAAAAGATAAAGGTGCCACTTACCTTTTTTTATTAAAATAATACAAGAGTATTTCCAGCTTTTGAGTCCACATTGGGACAAATCTGGCAGTTGCAAATTTCAATGAAGTTAGACTGGTTTGAACAGAGCTATCATCTTAATCTTTCTCTAATAGAAATGTCTTGCAGAGGGGCACCTGGATGGCTTAGTGGTTGAGCATCTGTCTTTGACTCAGGTCGTGATCCCGGGGTCCTGGGATCAAGTCCCACATCAGGCTCTCTGCAGGGAGCTTGCTTCTCCTTCTGCCTATGTCTCTGCCTCTGTCCCTGCCTCTCTCTCTGTGTGTGTGTCTCTTATGAATAAATGAATAAAATCTTAAAAAAAAAAAAAAAGAAATGTCATGCAGAGCAGGTAACCTGCCACTCAGAACCACTTTTATAAGGATATGCTAATGGTTTGTATGACTAAGTAAGAAGGCAGGACAACTGGGTGTCACCTCCTAAAAATGTGAACATATGACATATGCCAATTAGGTATGTGCATATGTACCTTAGAGGGGTTTCTTGATCTCTCTTCCAAAAATGTCTAAGAACTAATACCTGATTATAATAGTGAAAGTTCAATTGTGCAAGTTCGAGCACAAATAATGTAGTCATTTTTTTTTTAAGTGTACCTCTGCAGGAACCATCTTTTATTTAATCACTGCCATAATCAGCAAACCAGAGAAGATCTCTCTGAGGGAGGAAAACAGAGTGAGTCACCTCCTCGTTGATCAGGAGACTGCAGGATGAGGGCACCACACGGAGAGGTAGGTATCAGATGGTGCCTTGTCCAAATTACTCAGTGGAGGGATGAGAATCATTTCTTCCCATGATGTTCAGTAATCACAGGAGATGATGATGGGCTCTCCGTTTTAGTGACGGCCACAAGTACGATCTAATGTTTACTTCCCCAAGACAGGGAGGAAAAAGAAAGGCAAAAGAGGTTACTCACTCTTTATTTGTAATCACTGGCTAGAAAAGGAGAAAATATCTTGTTTTCACATGTGGCAGACAAATGTGATAAAACTTCCTGTTTGAAAAGTACAGAATCAAATGTGTAAATCTCCTGGAGAAATACCAATACCTCAAAAATGTTGCTGCTGACAGAAATGGATAGCATTCTTTGCAGGACATGATAACTTTGGCCTAAACGTGGCCATATGAAAGTCTGGTAACACAAACCAATACAGCAAGCCCAGAGAGATACTTTTAGACAGTGACCTCTGCAGAAGCTGCCCCCCAAGAGCTCACACAAATCAACAGAGGCATAGGGACCGGCAACATTGGTATTACAATCCTGAATTCCTTCACTTAAAGAAAGGTGACAACTCATGCAAACTCCATGTCAAGCATATCCCTTTAGTAGCTGAGATTCTTAAGGAATATGAGTTTAGGTTGCTTTTAAATTGGACTGAGCTCTGGGGTTAGAAACTATCAATTACTGGATTCCAAATCCTGTGTCTTATTCCATAGTGCAACAATACTTTGCTCTAAAGGGCGGCAGAGAGATGTCTGGGTGAAGCAGCAATAATTTGTAGCTCACAAATTATTCATGGCAAGTCCACTGCATTTCAAATTCACATTTGTCTAAAGCTGCTGAATAAAATATTAGTCAGAAACAGCCTTAAATCCTTTCTACAAAGAAGGGAAGGAAGGAGGGAAGAAAGCAACTGGACTGATTTTATGCAAAATATATGCAAAATTTGAAATTCAAGTTCAAGAAGCCCAGTCCCAACCTATTGATGAACATGGAACCTCAGAATGAATAAAGGCAATGGACACTCAACAGGCAGAGTCTTCAATCAAAATACACGTTGAACAAGTACTTAGAAAACTGAGTAATGAAGGAACTTTAAGCTTTCTAGATCATGTATTAAAAGCTCAAAGGAAAAAAAAAAAAAGCTCAAAGGGATCCTTTCCATGCTTTTTAAAGCTAATACATAAACAGGATACAAAAAAAAAATCATAAGTTGCTAAAATATAAAACAGAGAACGTTCAAAGATCTTACTGGTTTTATCCAATGATTCACAGATTGGGCAGTGCCCCATGTAGCAGAAAAGAGCTCTGAGGAACTAGACAAAATGAAAGATTTTTATAGGCAGAAGGAGGTGGGGCAATGAAGTTATCCTAGTAAAGAGTGGACTGTTCCAGGCAAGGTTGCCTTCCTCGGGAGGGTGGGGGGAGGTAGAGGGGTCTATCCCGCAGATTACCTCCCTCACTAGTGCTGACCAGGTAATTCCAGATTGACTCTTAAAGATTACATAATTAGGCTAGGTATTAAGTCTTGGTTTGCTGACATGGGCCTTAGCACAAGTGACTCCACTTTGGATCTTTTCTTTTCTTTTTTTTTTTTTAAAGTATAAAAGGGTATAGAGTGAAAGGCAAGCATCCTTCTTACACCACTGCCCTCCCCACAAGGCTATTTCTCTCCCACATGTCCTCCTGAGATGGTCTACCATACAAGCACTGAAGCACCATTCTGCTTTGCAACTTGAGAACACCACCATTTTCTAATGCCTGACTACTCAGTCTCCAGGCAATATGATAAGGTGCTTGCTTTTTTTTTTTTTTTTTTTTTTTTTTAATTTCTAAAAGCACTTACTAAGAAGGAATCAGGCAAGGAGAAATCCTCTTCCCATGACTGTCAGTAAATTTCATTCTTTTTAATCATATTTAAGTTCCACTCTATGAGAAAAGACAAACCCTGGGTTGGTGTCAATTCATCATGAATACCATTCCACTGAAACCTTCATTTTCCCATAAACCATTGGTTATGAGTAGAGAATGCTACATAATCAATGCTTATTAAATGCTCCAGAAGTCCCATTGAGAATATTTTCAGTGAAGTATGAGGGCTTTGAAATACATAAAGATGCAGGTTGGGACGCCTGGGTGGCTCAGCGGTTGAGCACCTGCCTTAGGCTCAGGTTGTGATCCCAGGTCTGGGAATCGAGTCCACATTGGGCTCCCCACAAGGAACCCGTTTCTCAGTCTGCCTATGTCTCTGCCTCTCTATGTCTCTCATGAATAAATAAATAACTTTTTAAAAAATTAAATTAAAATAAAATAAATAAAGATACAAGTTAGGGCTACCCACTGCCCAAGCAATTTGAAACAGCACATCCTAGAACCTAGTTGCTTATCACACTGCCCTCAACAGCTGCATGGGTTTCTTATTCTTTTGTCCACAAAAGGCATGAAAAGACTAGGTCTGGAGGAAAAATGACAGTGTCCAGAAAGAACGGATTCCTAAAAGACCCTGAAAAGCCTCTGGGGAGGGCTTAGCTGGGAGGTTTACCAGGGAGGCCAGAGATGAAGTCCAGGCTGACAGGGAGGTGGCCAGCCAACTTTGGTGACTTCGAGAAGGTTAAAAAGGTCTATGGGGCCTGGAGATTACAAGACTAAAGAAACTCACCAGGTGGCGTAAAAATGGAAAAACTAAAGAACCCAAAGAGAATGTACAGGAAGCTCAATGGGGTGATTTCTCTTAGAGGACAAATACAATATGAAGCAGCTGCATTTTGTGACCAAAGCCCACAAATAGATAAAAATGTATGTGATTCAGAACCGATTACCTCCCATCAGTCAACAACAGTTGAGGGATATGGGTACTACCTGAAACACCTCTCTATCCTACAACCATCATGGTGTATATATATATATTTTTTTTCATCATGGTATATTTTTGCTGCTTTTTTTTATCTTATAACATTTACCCTTGATATTTCAGAGATATTCTAAATATTTTCTACATGGTGGTTCTACAAACCAAAAAAAGGCATTTGGCCTTTTCACACAATGTTAGCACATCTAACTTTGATTGCACAAGAAATGACCTTCATGCTTTTTCACTTTAGTGAGCCTTCATCTAATGAACTTTTAGGGCATCTGGGTGGCTCAGTCAGTTAAGCATCTGACTCTTGGTTTTGGCTCAGGTCATGATCTCAGGGTTGTGAGATCAAGCCCCTCATCAGGCTCTGTGCTGGGCGTGGAACTTGCTTTTAAGATATTTTCTCTCTCTCTCTCTCTCTCTTTCTCTCTCCCCCTGCTTCCCTCTCTCCCTCTCCCTCTCGCCCTCTCTCTCTCTACCCCCCCACATCGCCCCTCCAAAATAAAACCACAAACTTTTGGATGGTATGGTTATAGGATGAAAAATCCAAAATGTATTAACAGTGAATTAAACTTAGTCATCAAAATGGCTTGCAGAAATTCCAGTACAGATAAAGAACAGTGTAGTTTACAGGCTATTAATGGCAAAAGATGCTGGAACCTTCTGCTTGCCAGCCAAAGGCAAGCCATGTGCCAATTGCATAAATGCAGTTTATAATTCACTCAGCTGACCTGATTTAAAATTATGTAACTAAAACTAATTCTCTTGATTCGGGTATTTCAAGTTTTTTTTTTTTATATAAGGTGAGGCTTTACTACTTTTATATCATTATCTCATTTGAGTAATTCATATTCATATTCCATGAAGTCATACCATATTCATTAGCATGTGTCTTCACTCACTTCTAAGGGATTTTATATGGAAAAAAACCCACCCTTTGCCTCGTTTTCTGTCCAAATCCGACACAGCCCTCCTTTCTCTACCTAAGTAATCTCAGTCTCATAGCTTTTAAATACCATCCACAGGCTGATGACTCTCAAAGGTACTATCTCCAGCCCCAGATGTCACCCATCTCAGTAAACAGCAACACCATTCACCCAGCCTAAAACACTGGGCTCACCCTTGACTCTTTCTGCTCACACCCCAGACCCAATCCAGCAGGGACAACCTTCAAAATATATCCTGAGCCTGACCCGTTCACATCATTCTATGATCCCCACACTAATCCAGGTCACGCCCATATCTCCTGCCTGGACCCCTTCAGTTTATACTGATTCTGTTCTTGCCTCTAAAGTCTGTTCTCCACTCAGGACCCAGAGAAATAATTGTAAAGCACAAAGATGATCACCGTTCTGCTCAAACTCTCCACTGGTATCCAATCACACTCTCCTTATCATGGCCAACAAGATCTGGCTCCCACCTGCCACTGATCTCATTTCGTATCACTCTCCCCATACCTACCGCCCAGCTCAAGGCCAGCCAAACTGGCTGCCCTCCTGTTCCTCTATCACACCAAGCTCAGCTTACGTCAAAGGCTTCTCTTTTCGCTCGCTGTTCCCTCTGCCTACACACTTCCCCCCAGATTTCTTCACTTCATTCAGATCTCTGCACATAATTTCTTCCTCTCTCTCCCCCATGCACAGAAGTCTTCTCAGGTCACTCTTTCAAAAACAGTCCCTCTAGCCTTTCATTTTGTCATTCTCCACCCACCACATGGCACTTATTACTACCTGAAATTATTATTTAGTGATTTACTTTGTTCATAAAATAATTTTTAGTGAGCACCCACCATGTTTGCACTAGAGGTGCTCTTCTAAGGGCTGGGGATATCCAGTGAACAAGATAAGCAAAGATTCCTGCCCTCATGGAGCTCACATTCTTATTTGCCACCCTATTTGAATTTAAGCTCCAGAGATATGCACAGTCTGCCTAGAGACCCCTGAATCTGCGGTTCCCAGAGCAATGCCTTTGCACAGAGTAGGCATTAATGCATATTTGCTGAATGGGTAGTATCCTGTACACCTGAGACCTTTTGCTTCTCTGAGGACCCCCACCATGGAGCTCTTCTTGCCCACCAGATGGGACTCTGGTTGTGCGATCCAGAATGTCCATTGTGTCGTTTTAGACACACCAATCTGGTTAGTCTCCCATGCCTGAGCTGGATCTTTAACCCTGGGCCTGCCTATCCTAACTGCCTGTCCTTCCTGTACCAACACCAGCACTCAGCAAGCTCCCCACATCACCATGCCACTGGGACTTGTCTCACTGGGTCATATGAGCACATTGGTCCACAGGGTGGCAGCTGACCAGCCAACAGTCAGCAAATAAACCAGCTTTTCTCAACAAAGAGTGATGAGAATCAAGACACACAGGTCCTACTGCTTCTTTGGCTCATGTGGTCCTTCCCCTCAAATAGCTCACTCAAGACCTTCAACAACTAGCCAGGGTGTCTTGGAGCATCCTCAGCTCAGCACTGATGCACATTACTGTAAAGGACGTAACTTTGCCTCTTTCAACTGCCACAGAAGCAAGATGCTTACCTGCTGTGATGAGTAATTAAGTTTCTTTTGGAAAAAAGAAGAACATCTGTTACTGAAATTATCTGATCTCACATAAAAATGAAGGTAATTGTGAAATGTAGTTAATTCAATCTTTCAAGACAACGGCAGTTACAGCAGTGCTGGGAAGGGGGAGAAAAGGAAAATGTAAATGTCTTAAAGGACCACTCTGGAAGACTCAGAAAACAGGTATTTAAAATTCATGTTTCCAATGTATGTGTTCACATTTTAATTTGTTAGCTTAGAAGTGCCCAGCTCTACATCTCAAAGCTAAATAGGATTACATTTGTCCAGCACTTTATTCTGTTTGAAGCATTCTCAGATACATAACCTCTCTTAGCAGGGCAGGATTCACTGCTCTGCCTGGGGCCCAGAGAGGTCAAACAATTCACCTGAGATCCCACAGGAGAAGTGATAGAACCAAGTAGGTACCAGAACCCAGATATGCCTTAGGCCCAGCCCAGTGTTCTTCCTTCTGTAACAGTAAGGACAGTGTGTTTTCCTGAAAATCACATTCTACAGTCCACCAGAAATATTTCCTTTTGTTACAGCAAAAGAAACAAAACGGGGGCTGGGTGGCTGGTGGCCTGGGTGGCTCCATCAGTTAAACATCGAACTCTTGATTTCTGCTCAGGTCATGATCTCAGGGTCATGAGATCGAGTCCCATGTCAGGTTACACACTCAGTGAATTCTCCCTCTCCCTTTGATCCTTTCCTGCTTGTGCACGTGCTGTCCCTCTCGAGAAGAGAAGAGAAGAGAAGAGAAGAGAAGAGAAGAGAAGAGAAGAGAAGAGAAGAGAAGAGAAGAGAAGAGAAGAGAAGAGAAGAGAAGAGAAAGAAGAGGAGAGAAGAGAAGAGAGAAGAGAAGAGAAGAGAAGAGAAGAGAAGAGAAGAGAAGAGAAAAAGAAACAAAACAAAACATGTATTTACCAGTTTAAGGTGGTGGGATGCATTGGTCCTGAGCTCTGGGCAGAGAGAAGGTTTCAAAGACTCCTCCAACAAATGCCAGCTCCTGCAATGACACACATAAAAAATATCTGGTGTGAATCAGGCACCCTATGGCCTCTCCCCAAGGAGGCCAGCCAAAAAACCAGTTGGCAGGCATCCTGTTTCGGCTTCAGCCCCCATCCTCCTCTTCTAGCCCCATTCCCTTCTCACCCTGACTTCCCCAAATAGAACAAGAATCCTTAGTTCACCAGTTGAAATGGCCGTCATTGGAATCAATGGACCTTGGGCAAAAAGAAGCTCTAGAGATCATCTAAACAGGGATCACAAACTGAAAGTCCAGTGGGTTACATCTAGCCTGTAACAGTATTACATTGATTTAAGGATAGAAAATTTAGAAAATTTGAGCCAAAACTTAAAAATCAGACAGGTCACATAAAAACCCAGACTTCTAAGTTCTGTTAAAAACAAAACAAAAAAAATCAGTCAACATGGCCCTCATACAGTCTAAAAATGATCAGCTATGCTAAGTAGCAGCTGCCTTTCACAGGCAGGCTTGGTTACACCAAAATGCCACAGTCCCTACCACTCCCTAATGTCTCACCATATAGAGAGCTATAGTTATCATTGCCTTTATATTACTGGGCTTTTTGGTCTTTTGTATGTGTATGATACAGAAATATTTCCCTCTACCCAACAAAAGTGGAAACCTAAAAGAAAAAGGGGCAGAGTTGCAAGAGGGAAAAAAGAAATGGTACAGCACCAATGACAACTTAAGTCAGTACTCCCACTCTGGAAGACATGCGCAATCCCTGAATAAGACAACACTTCCATATTATAAAAGCGTAAGCAGGAAACTGACTTGCCTATTCCCACAGTTAAAAGTATAGCTAATTCTAGAACCTAGGTCTTTTGATTGCCAATCCAGGACTCTTCCTCTATGCCCCACCATACAGTAGTCTTATATTATAAAACAAAAAATATTTTGGGGCACCTGGGTGGTTCAGTGGTTGAGTACCTGCCTTTGGCTCAGGACATGATCCCAGGGTCCTGGGATCGAGTCCTGCATTGGGCTCCCCCCAAGGAGCCTGCTTCTCCCTCTGCCTGTGTCTCTGCCTGTCTCTCATAAATAATTAAAAATAAAACAAAAAACAAAAATAATTTCATATACACATGCATGTATGTATGGGTCTTTCAAAGTTAATACTAAATTCAAGGAGCTACGTTGAAGTATCCAACCCACTCCACTGAAAGGCTTGCCACCCTCTTCTATTCTTTGACAAATGAAGGTCAATTCCATCAAGTTCCCTAAGGGTTCACTTCAAGAAAACTGCTCCTTTAAGAATTAATTAATTTCTCATAAATAGCATGCATCTTCTACTTCAAAAGTGCCCAATGTCCCAAGCTATCTGAAATACTCTTTATGCTAGAAAAATGTCCCTTAACATCCATTTTGGGGCAGCCCCGGTGACGCAGCGGTTTAGCGCCGCCTGCAGCCCAGGGCGTGATCCTGGAGACCCGGGATCGAGTCCCACATCAGGCGCTCTGTGTGGTGCCTGCTTCTCCCTCTGCCTGTGTCTCTGCCTCTCTCTCTCTGTCTCTATGAATAAATAAAATAAAATCTTAAAAAAAATCCATTTTGAATACAAGGCTACAAATAAGTTTATAGAGGTACTAGGCTATAATAATGTTCAAGTATAAGATCTTGGTAGGAGATATTTATATCATCCCCTCAAAGAATGTATTGATTCACGGATCACTCAACAGATATTTACTGAACCCTATTACACACCAGGCATGTACAAGGTGATGGAATCACAACAATGAACCAGACCCAGTCCTAGCCCTGAAGCTGCTGTCAAGGTAAAACACAGATGGGACACTCACAAAGAGCTCTAACACATGGGTAAACCTAAAGATAGGAGCACTGAGCTGGGGCTCCCGGAGCAGCTGAGGTAAACAGACACCGCCCAGCACGGACAGACGCTGAGGAAATCCTAAAGCAGAGACGAGAGTGGAGCAGGCAGGTGACAACAGAGAAGGTGGGAATTACAGGCCACGGGGCAACATGGGCAAAGGCAAGGAGTGAAGAGCCCCTCCAATTCGGTCTCATCCAGATTTCGTGTTACCTCATCAGTTGTAAAAGCCCCTGCCACCTGGAGACACCTGGGTGTGGTTAAGTCAGTTGAGGGCCCAACTCTTGGTTTTGGCTCAGGTCATGATCTCAGGGCCATGCAATCAAGCCCCACGTCAGGCTCTGCCCTCAATGGGAAGTCTCCCTGAGGTTCTCTCTCTCCCCTTTCCTGCCCCCAGCTTGTGCTCTAAAACAAACAAATCTTAAAAAAAAAAAAAAAAAAAAAAAGCCCCTGCCACCTGACCCAGTATCTGCTGAGATGTCATGTACACTCTTGGACCTTTATCTGTTCAAGTGCCCATATTAAGAATGCCACCAAATCAGCCCTGCTTTTTGGCAATGCCCACCTATGACTCCCTCAGGGCAACCAATGCTGTTCCAGAGCCTGCAGGGCCCAAGAAACATGGCCATAGAAATACTGACCTTTCTAGTATTTTTAGCACTTCCATGATGTCTCCGAGAAGACAGCTGATAGCTTGCTTTTTTGTCCTGTGCCAGTCACAAGACCATCCTGTATCTACCTCAGGGCCTGGATTTCTCTTGCCAGAATATACTACACAGTCAAGCCTCCAGCAGGAAGTTTTTTTTAAGAAAAGGTTCCAAATACCTGCCCATCAAAATTCCCAGGTGGAGTTCTTCCATTCTTCATGGAAGGGATAGGGATGAGACAGCAGTCCCAATCTAGGCTGAAGCAAAGCCAGGGGGTAGCACCCCCAAAAGACACATTTTGAAAGGGACATAAAGAGGAGTAAAGATGTGGCCATGGTTAGGGCTGCTCAGGGTTCAAGCCAAACTGAGCAAGCAAGGAGGCAAAATTCACCTCACCTGAAGAAGAGCTTCTCTGGATCTGTAACTGGTGGGCAGACCCCAAATATGGCTAAAAATTAGAATCACCAAGAAAAAAAAAAAATTCTGGACCACAGACTCATTAAGTCAGAATCTCTGATTTGGAGACCCAAGCATTGTTCAGGTGATTCTGATGCCCAGACTCCTACCCATTTGGAAAAAAAGAAAAACTTTCACTCAGGTGCTTCAGGAGCCCCAGAACAATCTCCTCAAGCTCATTAATTCAGAATCCTCCAGGCAGGATGCAAGGATCCAAGCTTTTGGGGGAACTATATATTCTTATTCTTAGTGTGTTTACCCACTCCCTACATCAATTATGAGAGCCATCACTTAACTCCTTTCATTCTAAATACATAAACATAGAATGCCAGCAATCAGTGAAGGGGGCTCCCTGTGCCTCAGTCGCTCTATACCATGACCCAATGCAAGCACCTCCAGATAAACTACTGGAGTTGTCCAGTCTCCACAGATTGGAGTCCTCACACTTATGCAGGCTCACCCTGTAGGGCAAAGGGTCTGGGAGCATCCAGTCATCAAGACGGCCTTCGAGGAACAGCTCTAAGGCACAAAGTACTCTGCCACAAGTCCTTACTGCTCACCAAAGAGCAAGATGCTGAAGATCAATGTAATGCCTAGAAACCTCCCATGCCAGCTAAACACTTCTCTTTCTAGATTTCCATTTTGTGGTTAACTGATGGCCTGAGCAATCTCAAGCCAAGAAGGGCAAAGTAAATGCTGTGTGCCACAAAGATGACAGACAGTATTAAGCTGGTTCCAGCCAACCTACAGAAGCTCTTTCCTGATATCACCAGATGTTACCAGGTGACCTCCAGACAGCCTAGCACCAGAGAAACCCACGGATGACCAACATTAACCTTCCTTTTTTTCATTTTATAATTAAAATTCAATTAGCCAACATATAGTACATCACTAGCTTCAGATGTAGAGCTGAACAATTCATCAGTTGTGCACAACACTCAGTGTTCATCACATCATGCAGAGAGTAGGTAGGTGGGAGTATGGGTGATGGGCACTGGGGAGGGCATGTGATATGATGACCAATGTCAGCCTTCCTGATCCCAAGGCCCAGCAGCAATCCATAGTATCCTTCACCAGAACAAGGACACTTACACATCCCCTTCAACCTAAGGGTCCTCCACTTGAGCCATAATGCAAATTTGGGAGAACATAGGTGAGACAGGAAGTCTAGGAAAAACTCAAGATACTAATCTGCCCCTACTGGCTGTCATCAATTTTTAGGAGATCCATTGTTTCCTGCAGTAACATTCTCCTTGCCTAAAACAAGACATCTCTTTGACTTATCCCTCCAAAAGAAATCACAAGAGTTGCCCCAGGCCCAGCCAAACACCTTGAATCATTATCTCTCATTTACATACTCCTCTCTATCCTACCCCAAGAATATAGAACAATGCTAGATGTTGTGAAAGTCACATTAGCCACCTTCATTACTACCAATCTAGACCATCTGAACAGGTCTGGTCCAATGGAAGCCTCTCAGGTTATAGGTCCTCAGAGCACCATGTACCTCTCCTTCATAGCACAAAGCACTGACTCATGCTTACCACTTTGTTGCTTTTAAGGAGTCTTTTGCTTGTTTGCCCAGCTAATTACTGTATGTGAATATAATGCCTTCAAATCCTCCAGGTTCCTTCAAGATACACCTCAAATTTCATATCTCCCAGCTGAAGGATGATCAAGCCAACCCACCCCCCCACTACTCAAACCTGCCTCTGCCTCTTGCCTCTGAAATCTAGGCACCCGCTAACTAGCTCACTAATTTAGTGGACTCAGAAGAACTCTGTTCAGAAACCTAGTCTAGAACTAAAGAAAATCCCCAACTGGCCCTGAGGCTGACCAACTTGGGAAGGAAACAAATCAAAATAATTATCTTTATTTCTTTTGTGCAGTGTTTATCATTTTATTTAAGATGATTTTCTAATATATGCAAAGTGAACTGTTTTGGCCAGGAAAGCCTTTGCTATTTCCCAGAACAAATCCCACTGGGACCATGCCCAGATGCTCAATGCCAAGGTAGCTCAAACAGGTCTTGCCTCTGGTCCCCTTGCCCAGCCGTCCTCCCTTTCCACCCATTGGCAGAGGAAAGTGAGTTTGGAGGAACTTTTTAAAGCCCTCCTACCTACTTCAGATTCAGTAGGAAGCAGAATGAAGGTTTCCAAGTTCTGTGAACGACACAAAGCTCATAAAATAAAATAAAATTAGTTGGAAAATAGCAAAATAATTTTTAGCTCCCCTTTAAAAAAAAAAAAAAAGCACGCCTACTTTAAGTGAATCATTTAGGTATGCATGACTACATACTTTCTTCTACTGGGATATGGTTTTCTTCCTCACAAAGATTCCCTCTCACCTCCCCCTCCACTCCCAAAGACAGGATACCTCCACAAAATACCTGTTCTGATTTGGAGGCCCCTGAGAAAATCTTGACAAAGCCCTGAGTGCTCACCTGCAGATGGCCAGAAGCTCCTTCCCTCTAGGGTCTTTGCATTTGCTATTCTCTCTGCCTGTGAAGCTCTACCACTATATATTCCCCTACCCCAACTGCTCAGACTTGGGTATTCCTCCAAAGACTCAACTCCCAAGTTTGGTTTCTCATACTCTGCTTCCATCCAGCCATCCTGAGCTTGAAAAATTCAGGCATCCACAGGGATAGCTGACCTGCAGAACTCTGAACCAAGCCCACTCTTCCAGCTATACCTCCAATGCCCCAGTTACCCATTTCCATCCCCATCACCACTAATCAGCTTACTGCTCAGGTGTGTGCACCTACCATTCCTATAGTTGAAATTTTTCCTCAGGCCTCTCCTGCTGCCTCAGTATTTGTTAGCTTCCTGCATCTCTCAAAGCCCCCCCACTTTGGGCCTGGTGCTCTTCCCCTCTACTCCACAGTCATAATATTTACCTTAATATCCTGAAATTCTTTCTTTTGTTTCCCTCAACTGACTATTCTTTGTTGGTTAGGGTCCAATCTAACTCACCCCTCTTGGCCCTGAACCTGGTACACAGTAGGTACCCAGTAAAAGCATACTGAATTGTATTATCTTATTTTCTCTTTGACAGTTTTCATTTCTACAGTGACTCCCTAAAGAACCTTAACACTCAGCACAATAGAAGACATTCTGTTGTTAGCATGTTTATTAATGTAGTTTTATCATATCAAAACAAACACCTGAATGGTGAGAGGCAGAAAGGTATGGTACCAAGAGTACTGTTTCTTGGTTCAAGTCCAGCCTTGGCCACTTACTAGCAGTATATTAGTGGGCACACCACTTTCCTTCTTTGGCTTCAAGTCTCATTCTCTACAAAATGAAAGGGCTAGTCAGACACAGAAGACCAGTACATAGAGTACTATGGTTCCATTTGTATGAAATGTCCAGAAGAGACAAATTCATAGAGGCAGAAAGTAGATACGCAGTTGCCAGGGAATAAGGGGAGGGAGAGAAGGAGCAAACACTCATGGGCATAGATTTCTTTTGGGGGTGATGAAGTTGTTCTGGATTAGGCAGTAATAACAGTTGTACAACATTATGAACATACTGAAAAACACTGAATTAGATAATTTAAAAGGATTAAAGTAGTGAATTCTGTTACATGAATTTTATGTGAATAAAAAAAAGAGAGAGAGAGAGGGAGGGACTAGAACGGAGGTTGAAAACAGAAGGCTCAGCAGGCTCCACCAGGCCTAGGGCATGTGCTTTAGACCTAAACAGACTTTTTGATATATCTGCAGAACTGAAAAGCCAAAGACTTTGTCTGTAGAGGAGGGGACACAAATCTGCACTTGATAAAATTAACGTAGAACATACACATGCATGCGCACACACACAAATGAGTGCATATATAAACTCAACTAGTGAAACCCACGTAAGCCCTGTAGACTGCAACCATAACCATTTCCTGGTTCTGATGCTGTGCTTTAATTATGTAAGGTCTTCCCATTGGCGGTAGCTGGGGGAAGGACATACAAGAACCCCTGGACTTATTTTGTTTTTTACAACTTCCTGTGAACCTATAACTACAGTTGACCCTTGAATAACACAGGGGTTAGGGGCACCCACCTCCTCACTCAAAAATCCATGTATAACTTTGACTCTCAAAACTTAACTACCAATAGCCTCTTGTTGAACAAAAACCTTATTTTTTTTTTTTAAGATTTTATTTCTTTATTCATGAGAGACAGAGAGAGAGAGAGAGAGGTTGAGAGAGAGGCAGAGACACAGGCAGAGGGAGAAGCAGGCTCCATGCAGGGAGCCCAATGTGGGACTCGATCCCCGGTCTCCAAGATCACACCCTGGGCTGAAGGCAGCACCAAACTGCTGAGCCACCCGGGCTGCCCAACCAGAAACCTTATTGATCACATAACCAATTAACACATATTTTACATTTATATATATTATATACTGTATTCTTACAACAAAGCTAGAGAAAAGGAAATGTTAAGAAAATAATTAAGGAATTAAAAATTAAAAATACAAAAAAAATTAAAAATACATTTACAGTACTGTAAATGTATCTGGCTTAGGGAAATCCATGCAAATTTCTATTGCTCAAGATTCATCTGTATTTCTAATTAAAAAAAAAAAAGAAGAAGGACCAAGATTTTACCTTTTAAATATTCTAGATGTGTGGCTTCTCCTTAAAATAACAAGATCTGATAACGCTAGGTGTCAAGGACAACAGCTAGATGAGGCTGGGTAGTAGCTTAGAGGCTCTTAGATCAGTCTCCCTAAACACCAAGTGTGTGTCACTGCCATGTATCATGATGCTTGCACTGCTTGTTCCCTTAGAGAAATATTTCTCTATTAACAGTAAGGACAGACCAAGAGGGTCTTGGATTTCCAGAAAAAAGGGGAGACCACAATATCTTTGTGAAAGTGAAGAACATTCCTAAAACAGGAGTTGAAATCTCTTGCCCTTCATCACTCGTTACCTGCTGGACCTCGGAGGAATTTGAGGTTTGGACCCCAGGACCGTAACTCTTTGGGACCAGACTTCTTCCACTAAGTCAGCAAATATTTAAAAACCAAACCACTGGAAAAGAACACAGTTTAAGTATACACAGTATCCCCTTCTCCCCTAAATATTTTTATTCTTTTCATCTTACCTTTCCCCAGAACACAGGATCCTGCTCTCACCACCAAAAGGGAAGGTCCCACCCCTTATGCATGATCACATCCAGATAAATAAGCAGTCCTTTTTTCTATTGAAACTGCAGTTCTATTTGGTAGGGGAGGAAAAGAGCCTTCAGGGCACACATTCCCCCACCTTTCCCATCACACCACCACCCCACCCGCAGAGAACGTGCTCGGAATGCAAGTGTCCCTGAAAAGGGGGCGGGGCAAAGCCACAGAACCCAGGTAAATTGCCCAGGGAATGCATTTAGTGTGGCTGTTTCCAATCAGGTTACACAGAAGAATCACCTGGGACCCTAAACGGAGGACTTGTAATATCCCCTTCCTCCGGTGACACTCATGCAGACTGCCCAGCATTGGGTCCTCCTGCGGCCTTTGTAAACCATTAATTTAGAAACCCCTTGCTACCTGAGACAGCAGGGTAGGAAGCACCTCTCCAGTCCAGAGGTGCTAGAGCTGTGCTGTTACATAAGGTAAAGACTCGACACACATTGCCACTGAGCCCTTGAAATGTGGCTAGTGTGGCTTGAGATGTTCTGTGAAGGTAATATACACACTGGATTTAAGACTTGATATGGAAATAAAGAAAGTAAAATAGTTTGTTGACATTTTTATATTTAAATACTGAAATATTTCGGATGTACTAGGTTAAAGAAAATACGTAGTTAAAATTAAGTTTACTTATTTCTTTTTACATTTCCAATGTGGCTACTAGAAAATCTTAACATATATGGCTCATACTGTACTTCTATTTCACAGCTACATTCGAGAACACACTCAACATTCCAACATGGGGATCACAGCCATAATGGAAAAAAATGAGGACTTTGGGACAAGCCTGGTCTCCACCTACCAACTCAAGGGCACAATCCTAAGCAAGTTACTAAACTGATACTGTTTCCTCCCCTGTACACAGCATCATAACATCCAGCACACTGGGTTGAGTATAAATAAAAATGGCATTGCATCTTCCAACAGCTGATACTCCTGCACACTTCCCTTCCTTCTCCGGCTTCCTTAAGGCCCTAAAATCTGCACCCAGGATCTCCTGGCATCAAATTTACTAACCACAATGTCCAATTCTACACAATGGCTACAGATGGCAGAGTGGTTCTCCATTCAGTGGGTATAAAGAATCACCAGGAAGCCCCGGCCCCCAGAGACTCCAACTCTGTCTACTTAGTATATGCATTACTTACAAGAACCATGGAGTATTCTGATGCCCATGGTCTAGGAGTCCCTCTGAGAAATCCATGTGACCAACATCAGAGTCCTGAACTCGGTGATTTGGGCCAGCCTGAACAAGGCAGGTGTGGCCCATGGAGAGGCCAGGAACTGAGCTGGGCCTTTCCCCTGCAGAGTGCTGCTTTCCTGACATCTTTTAAGGCTAGGTAGGAAATGACCGTGTGCCCTGAACATTGTTTCAAACACCAGAAGGCAGTTGACACTTCCTGCCCTCACATAAAGCCCCTTAAGAGGATCAAAAAATATAATTTCAAGGTCCCCAATAGCTTGGCAGTTGAGCTGAAACAACAAAAAATGTTCTACTTAGCATCCCGCCCCCCCCAAGCCACATGAGAGGAACGAGGGCAGGTCCTCTTTCTGCCCTTGCCTACTACCCAAAAACACCAATGCTTGCCTCAACTCTCTGAATTCAGGTCAATGCTTTGGGATCTTCTCTAGAAGCGTTCCTCAGCTCTCCTTGGAGGTCAGGAAGGGGCCAGGACTTCACACACAGACCTGCACGTTCCAACAGCCTGTTTCCTCCAGGACCTCCAGGTGCTGGAAGAAGGGTCTTACTGAATGTGAAGGCAGGACAGCAGAGCTCACACATCAGTTGGGCCCCTAGAGGCACACTGGCAGAAAAAAGAACTTTTATCTGAACTTGTCACTGTTTCTTCCCTTGGTTTAAAAACCCTGTTTGCTAAGCCATCTCCCTCTCAACTCAGCACAAGAGAGCAATTTCTCAAAGAACAAAAATTTAAATATTCTTCCCCAATAAGAGTTCTGTCAGTAAAACAGAGCCAAGAAACTCAACATTGTCGTTTTTCTTAGGGCAGATCTCTCTGGAAAAAATACAATCCGAATGAATTGCTGCACTCTTTCTCCACAGTCTGAACTGACTTGTATTTTTTTTTTTTCAAATATGGTACAAAAGCAATTAACCACTGAATCTGAGAACTCTGACATATTTATTTATAGTGCAGGAAAATGATCTAGAGTTTGTTCAGAGGACAGGAATATAATCTGCACACGGCCTCTAGCACACCCAACCCCACGACAGGGCATTCCCCCCAGATCGGCCTGCTCTAGAGTCTGCTTCTCACAAGCTTGTGCCCCACAATCAGCCTCCATCTCCCAGACAGAAAACACCAGAGGAACATTAATACAGCCTGCTCTCCACGTAGCCCGGTGTCCACTTGGTGGCCATGAAAGCGAACAACCCAGTCTAAACACAGTAACAATTCAAAATGTTACTGCATCTTTTATTGAACTTCAATGGGAGAGAATGAAAGTCTTCATGCACTGAGAGTGATCTTTTAAAGATCACTTTCTCCTCCTTTCTTTCTCTTTCTTTCTCTTTCTCCTCCTCTACACAGACAGCAATTATTCTTCCGAGTTGACTCCTCTGCTCCCCACTCTTCCCAACCCTCAGCCCCATAAAACACCTCTCCCGCCCTCTCCTTTCCTTTACCCTGCATGCCTTCTGTGACACAAGCATTGGGCCTTCTCAGATATGAATACAGCTCCTTCTTACACTTACACACGTAAACACACACACACCTCACCCCCAGCACCTGGTCCTCCACCTCTGCTTCTATTTCTTGCCCCGATTCTAGATGAAAAAGGCCCAAGAACTGAGGTAACCAAGATAAAATTCTCCAAAGAAGGTAGGGTAAATGGGTGACCTGTTTAGCAAAGAGAAGAGAAAGCCCACGGACATTCAGTGACCTGTGGCAAGGGGCAGTGCAAGCTAAGCTAATGCTCAGTAGTGCTGTCAACCATGCAGATCGGCTGGTCCAGCTTCAGAAAAGATGCTCTTTATATTCAGATTAGACCTCTGTTGCATACAGCGTACCAGCACAGCCATTAATAAACCAAGCTTGGCTTCCCAAAGCTTCCACTAACACATCAGCTGGGTAAATTCACGATCACATTAATGGGGATAATGTAGCATATGGAGTAGAGTATCTCCCAGATCTCTGTCAACAGCAGAAATTCATCCAGGTGCATGGAAAAGTTACAGGGATATGAATGTGTGGAACTTGTGGGCCTAGCACCATAAAGGTCTCCTGAGAAGGCTCTGCTTACACAGATGGCTTGGTTCCTTCATTCGCCACTCACTGAGGCGGTGAGAAGAAAGAGGGAAAAACTATGATGAGAATGACCCAGCTTCTACTTTCAAGGAAGCAAGTAGAAGGGATAAGGGAAAAACTGATGAAGAGTTGTATCTGCTTGACACAGGGACAGCCATATGACATAACTGAAAGATTGCTAACCTAAGTTCTGGCTCTGCCATGGATTAGCTGTGTGGCCTGGGGCAAGTTCCTATACCTCTGTGAGCCTATTTCCACTCCTGCAAAATAAGAAGACTGGCCATAGGTGATCGGAGTTCCTTTCCAGCACTCCCATTCCAAGTATCTATGATTTTAGGGAAACCTGCTGTGGGGGTCATGAACAAACTGGTGGAGAATAGAAAGGCAGCCTCGAAGAAGAGTACAGAATACAAACTATTCCAAAATCTTGTTAGGATCACTCATTGTCATGGTTTGGAAAATACTCGCTGTAGCTTCTAAAGCTGCAATTGTCAAACATGGTTAGCAACCACAGATCAGTCTCTGGACTCACTAATCTTAACAAAACGATGTGCACACTGTACTTGGCACAGGCCATTTGTTTAAGGGCAGTGCCTTCTTCCCATGGTGGTAAGACCTTCCTTATCCTAGTGAAGGCCAGAGTTCATCTTCTGTGGTTTGCAGGTGAGCAGACAGGCTCAGAAGCATCTGAGTGACTCCAGAAGCCACACAGCTTGGAGGGGCAAAACCAGGAGAGAAGCCCAGATTGTCTGACTCCCCACCCACCATGAAATGCCAATTAGATAACTGTGTGGGATCCCCACAGAGCTGGGACACTTAAAAATCCCACGCAGATGCACCTAACTGGTCCAAGAGGATGGGGGAAGATTCTGGAAGGGGAGCCAAGAGCAGCCTTTCCTTCCTCCACCACCTTGACTGAGCAGGTTGATCACCAACTGTGGGGGGGAGGGGAGGTATCTACCTGCTATCTTATTATACATACACACTTCCATCTGTAAGCAAAGCAGGAGGTGGTTTGTACCCTAGAACTGAGGCACTCTAGCTCCTGGAGTCCAACTGATATCCTATGACAAGTCCCTACCACTTTCTAAATGTGTCCACAGGCAAGCCATTTAACATCCCAATGCCTCAGTTTCCTTGACTGTAGAATAGGGAAAACAAGAGTATCCATACCTCATTGGGTTAAGAGGAAGATTAAAAGAGGTAATAATACGTGCTTAAGTGCTTATAACACAACATTAGTTATTATTACTCTAGTTTTTCTAGGGAGGAGTCCAAAGTTTTCATTAGATTCTCAAAGGGGTCTGGGACACAACAAAAAAAAAATCTCTGTTTCACATTTTCTCCTTGAAATGGAACTTATATGATCCTCTGAGCAGAGATGTTATCTCCCCTAGCTTCCTCACCTTTCCAGAAGAAAGGGATTGGAGGCTTTCTATGCCCCGTACTCCTGGAGGGAAGAAAAAAGCAAGAACTTCGATGAACAGCACTGAAGGTACAAAGTCATCATTCCTGAGGCTGGGCAATGCCTCCATTCTAAAAGTGGGAGATTAGAAGGAGAGACTAAATCCCAACTCCAATTTCACACACTTGGGGATAAGCCCCCTCCGGCCTGGCTGGTCAGGGTTCAGAGGCAGCAGCCACAGCCCCACAACCCCACTGTCGGGGTCTGTCCGCCTTCCACATGCCTCCTGCTGAGAACCCATAAACACAGAGCCCACAGACTCCAGACCCACGAGCAGGTGATGTGTTGGGATGTGAATAAAATCTGAAGCTGAGGTCCTGATCTAGAAAGAGCTGATCAAAGAGGAAAGGGATTAAAGAGAAGGGTATGGAAGGTGTGAGAGATAAGAAGCTATTTCAATTCTAGCTTTGCAGCTCTTTGGCTTCATGACCTTGGACAAGTTACTCAACCTCTCAGAGCCTGTTTCTCCATCAATAAAACGGGGGCTAGGGATCCCTGGGTGGCTCAGCAGTTTAGCACCTGCCTTTGGCCCAGGGCCTGATCCTGGAGACCCGGGATCAAGTCCCACATCAGGCTCCCTGCATGGAGCCTGCTTCTCCGCCTCTCTCTTTCTATGTCTATCATGAATAAATAAAATCTTTTAAAAATTGTTTTAAATAAAAATAAAAAAATAAAATGGGGGCTAATGAGCAGTCTTTGCTTCACAGAGGAGTTGTGAAGATCAAATGAGATCCGTGTAGACATTGAACACAGGATCTGGTACTCAGTATGTGCTCACTCAACTGAATGCCAACTGTTAGCATCGTATGATAATGATGAGGCAGACAAAGCTTAGCACAGTCACAAAGCCTTACTGCAGTATTGGTTTGGGGCTGTTTCGATGTTGTTGCATTAGAAACAAAATCAAGGCAGGTTTATGGAAGAGATACCAGTACTAGAGGGAATACAGGGTCCTGGGCCCGAACACATATGAGCTCTAACTGCAAAACCCGAATCTTGGGTCCCTGGCTCGGAAAATCCCACAAAGGCAGCAAAAAATGTGGAGAACATAGATGAGTGCCTAATAGGAGCACCAAACATCATATCTTCATCCCCAACTGGAATAGCATCAACTCCATAAAGCAATCCAGGCAACTCTTATAGGCAATTAGTCTATCCTTGAGGGATCCACCATGGGGGAATTACTAGTTAATAAACACAATGTTGGGTTAGATGAAATCTTTCAAAGCAGGGACATTTAGAAGACAAATAAGAATAAAAATAAAGGAGAGGCATCTTTTATGGTAAAAAGGCCAACAGTTCCCATGGCAGCGCTGGCTCCCAACGTGCCTGGGTTCCAATCTGTTATCCCTCCTGTATTCTCCACCTTAGTACCTCATTGGCAGATTAGGAATAGTTTTGAAAGCAACCATGCTTTCCCTCCCACCCCGAATAATTTTCTCTAATATAGATTAATATACGTTCATCATAGAAAGCTGTGCAAACAAAGGAAGTCTCAAAGGAAACACAATGATCCAACTACCAAAGTTAACATGTTAATTTATTGCTGCCAGTGTCTCTATGGCAAGCTATTTTTTTTTTATTATTTATTTATTCAGGAGAAACACAGAGCGAGAGGCAGAGACATAGGCAGAGGGAGAAGCAGGCTCCTCGTGGGGAGGCCAATGTGGGACTCGATCCCAGAACCCAGGGATCACAACCTGAACCAAAGGCAGACAGACACTCAACCACTGAGCCACCCAAGCATCCCTCTGGCAAGTCATTTTTATTTAAAGAATAATTATACATGGGGTGCCTAGGTGACTCAGTAGGTTAAGTATCTGCCTTCAGTTCAGGTCAAGATCCCAGGGTCCTGGGATCAAGCCCCATGTCAGGCTCCCTGCTCCGCAGGGATTTTGCTTCTCCCTCTCAAATAAACAAACAAACAAAATCTTGAGAAAATAAAAAGGTAGAAGAATATACACACTTTTCCTAAGATGGCAAAAATCCCTGAAAAATTAGTAAAAGCAGTAGGAATCAAGGAAAATTTAGACCTGGTTGATAAAGGGAGATAGTCATGCGTGTGGGCGAGCATGCACAAATACACATACACACACACACACACACACACACACACACACACAGGTCTCACTTCTGAGAGGCCTCTTAAACTCACAATACAGGATTATTCACTATCACCACCCCTGAACTAAGAAATTTAAAGTCAAAGGATCAAAAAAGAACTACACCCTCTAAAACAATGTTCTTTAAGTATCAGAAAGTCTAGCATTTCAAACAAGCATTTTTAAAAACACATTTTTAAAAACCTTAAACCTATGAAGTGTTCCTTGGCATGAATCTGGGTCGGTTCCTGATGGGGTTCCAGGATAGAATTTCAAAAGATACTGTAATTATTCTTCATGCCACTGATACCATTCTATCGGACTCAAATCAAAATCATAATGAAAAACAAAACTGAACCTCTCTGGCAAAATAACTCAGTGCTTAGAAAACATTAATTTTTACCAGCATCTTTTACAGCTGCCTCTTAAAACCCTTTTTAATACTGCTTATGTTAGAGTTATAGGAGGAATAATTTGTTGACTATTTTCAACAAACTGTACCTTCAAGGTTGCCCTCACCTATTTAGTGGGAGTCCCAAACAAGGTCATCAGTCCGGTAGGAAAGAACTTCCCAATGAGAGAGGCACCCCACATTGAAAGAGGTGGCCTCTTGGGACACCTGGGTGGCTCAGTGATTGAGCATCTGCCTTTAGCTCAGGGAGTGATCCCAGGGTCCTGGGATCAAGTCCCACAACAGGTTCCCAGCAGGGAGTCTGCTTCTCCCTCTGCCCCTGTCTGTATCTCTATCTCTGTGTCTCTCATGAATAAATAAACTAAATCTTTAAAAAGGAAAAAAAAAAAAAGGCAAGAAAAAAAGAAAGCAAGAAAGAGAAAGCAAGCAAGCAAGCAAGCAAGCAAGAGGTAGCCTCTTGAAAGAGTAGCCCCCTTACTGCTGGAAGTATGCACACAGAGCTGAACAAACCTTGTTGTTTCCAAGGTTCCTCACAACTTTAAGACTCAAAGTCTTCATTTCTTACAGTGGAAGTCCTGCCCTGTTGCCCTCCTCATTCTTTATGAATGAAAAAGATCAGGGCAGCCCGAGTGGCTCAGCAGTTTAGCGCCTGCCCAGGGCCTGATCCTGGAGACCCGGGATGGAGTACTGCTTCGGGCTCCCTGCATAGAGCCTGCTTCTCCCCCTGCCTGTGTCTCTGCCTCTCTCTCTCTCTCTCTCTCTCTCTCTCTCTCTCTCCGTGTCTCTCATGAATAAATAAAATCTTTTAAAAAAAGAAAAAGATCAACTTCTGTAAGCCTAGCGAAGTCTTCTCCAGAACTTAGAAGGGCCATAAACAGAGACGAATGACAGGAGGTAGAAGTCTCTCACCAGCCTAGAGAAAACAAGTAAGGCCAGAGGAATGCCCTCTAGGTTTGGATAAAGAATTCAGAGTTATCCGTCAGTGGCTCTGGGAACAAAGTGAAACTTTAGAGACTCAGAGTAGAGTCTACATGCTCTACCCAGAGCCTGGACTGTAGCAGCTTTTCTGAAAAAGGTGGCACTTTTAAGACTTCATATAAATTCCTCAGGGTTCCCAGACACCCTATCACCATCTCACAAACCTTGGTAATCACCAAATGTAGACAGACACCAAATGTAGACAGAAGCTATCTCCTTGGGAGTGTCCAAGATCCCCAAGTCTAGCCAACAATGGTCCACCATTAACTAGGATATTGGATTTTTCTCTACACTCTATTTTTATGGAAAAGCAAAGGATAACAGAATAAGTTAATATTTGGTCCAAAAAAACAACATCCCAGAGATGCCCTAATTCAATCAGATTCCAAAAGACTCTTGGTTTTGGTTGGTCCATGGAGCTAGAAACAACACATGGCTCAATTCAAACCCAGAGCTTAGAATTTTGGACTTACTTTAAAAGTCTCATTGGCAAGATCATGAAAAGCCAAAAAATGTGCATGTCACTCCACATAAGGAAACTGTCCCTCTGGGATAAGGCATGATACTCAGGACTTTTAGAGAGGACAGGATTTTTCTCCCTTCAGAGTCAAAAGGCAGTAGTGCACAGGAGGGAGGAGAGAGCTAAATGCTCATCTTCTGTGGTGAGGAGTTAATAGATAATGCCCCAAAGCAGCAAAACATGCAAGTTACTGAAAAATGTGGAAGTAAATACTAGAAGAATCCATTAAGATTTTTAAGTGAGTGCTACTGGAGAACTGGGGTAGAGGTGAGGGGACAGGAAACTGCATCCAGTGGAACTATTTGGTTCTTGAAACTATACACATGTGTAACTTTGATAAGAACTATAAATTTTAAAATAAAGAAAAGGGGGGGAAGGTTAGGGTACCTTGGATGCATCTATTTCCCAACTTATGTTTTTATAAAAAAAAAATAATACATTAGGGGCACCTGGGTGGCTCAGTTAAGCAACTGCCTTCAGCTTAGGTCATGATCTCAGGGTCCTGGGATCGAACCCCCCATCGGCCCCCTGTTTACTGAGGAAGGAGTCTGCCTCTTCCTCTATCCTTCCACCCACTTGTGCTTGTTCTCTCTCTCTCTCTCTCAAATAAATAAATAAATAAATAAATAAATAAATAAATAAAATCTTTAAAAAATATATTTTAGGGTTGGGGAGGGAGAAAAATACTTTAAATGATATTATTTCTCATTTTCCAGAGTATGTTTTAATAACTTTTTTCCTGATTAAAGTAATACTGTTCAATGAAAAAAAAAAGTTAGAAAATAATACCCTTCCAAAAAAGGGAGAAAAAAATACTTATCATCATCCAGAGAGAATCACTAGATGGTTTAGAAGTAGTTTCTTTTTACATATGTGCATATGTATATACATATATCAATAAAAACAGAAATTTCATTAACTCTGGATTCATCCAATGATAAGGCTTTTATTTTGAGGGAGAAAGAATATTTTCCAAAGTATTAAATTGGGCCTTAGCTTCTTAAGCCATCAATAAAGATTTCTTTCTGTAAGACAGGCAGATCAAGTTGTCCTATTAACTACATGGTACATTAACAAAGAAAAAACAAATGCTTTTGTGACAGTGGTTGGGATTTCCTCAGAATTCCTAGACATAAAATTGCAGCAATGTGGGGGGAGGGAGGGAGAGGCAAATTGCTTTCATCTCAAATTGTGTTGTTTTCTGACTCTTTGTGTCTTGTTTCCTTCTGTGCAAGTCTCTCTGCCTCTCTCTCTCTCTCCCAGCCTACCTGTCACTAGCTGTCTTCCCCACATTCTCCCCCACTTCCTGTTTTATTCCCCTCTCACACACCTGCACCTTCCTCCTCCACCCTTACTTAACCTGGTGCACTATGGAACTGAACACATATTCTAATTGTTTTTTGCACTGGAAGAACAGATTGTCTTTAAGTTTAAAACAAATACAAAGCATTCCCTTTATCCATTTTCTATAGATGCTGCTGCAGTTTTTTTTGTGTGTATTTTTTTTTTTAAACAAAGGCAGCTGTTAGCCCCAGAGCCTAGGGCCTGATGAGGAAACCTTCAGAAATAAGAGCTCAGACCCCTGCATGGAAAAGCCAGTGCAAACATGTAAAAGGCTCTGTGTAGGCAAGGTGGTGGTTTCTGAGAGGCCAGGGAGGAAGACCAATGTCAAAGCCAACTCACGTTGTACCTGGGTTGCCTGCAGGCAGAAGGGGCATGTACCCAGCCCAGCTTTACCTCGGAGGGTAGGAGTAGTAGCTCCAGAAGGAAACCTAAAACTGTCAGGGCATCCAGCTAAAGAACCACCTACTCCTCTCTCCATCCTTCTAAGAGGGACCTGCCTCTTTTTCTGATCTTCCAAAATGAGTCTTTTTTCCCCACAAGAGCTTCTTTTAAAATCAGGTCACCCCCATCCTACACATGTGAGATTTTTTTATAATCCAGATGCTGGACATATCTTAAAAGAGCTTTTTGGATTTGGTTACTCTTTGAAATGTAAGCACTCTCTCCCAGCCCTAAGAGGTCTGTGCATTTCATATGGCTGCCCTCAACAGCTCCAAGTGTCTGAGAAAAACACTAACCAGGACAGACCCAGGCACAATCCTAGGTCTGCAACAATCAGTCTCCCACAGAGAACGCGAATCTGTTGTGGTAATCTGGCCAGCAGTGAATCTACCTGCAGCTTTATCACCCAGCCCTCATTTCCCATTTTAGCCATAGGCTACTAACGAGCTTCTTCCCATTAGCTGCTTCAACACACATGGTGCTGTTATCTCCTGCACATCCCAGAGCCTAAAAATGAATATGATCTGTTTGACAGGCTTGTACTCCTGGAATTAATACTGGTCCTTTACTGCTGCGTTCTCCTCCGTAACTGTCCCCAAGCCATCTCCTCACAAAGATAAATAAAAACTTACAGGAAAAAAAGAAAAATGAGAGCTCAAAGCGGTTCTGCTTTCCTTAAGAAAGTCAAGCACTAGCTTCAGGTACGGGAAATAAACCAGTAAGGTTTCTACGTAAGATTTAGGCAAGATTAGGGGAAGGAATAAGGAGGGGTGAATAGAAGGATGGACCAGTTCTCATCAAAGAGCAGCAAGATGAGACGCGTTTTTATACAGTGGCAAATGTTCCTTTTGGATTTGCTTCAAACCTGTGTGTGGGCTGATTCTCTGAAATAAACAAAATTCTCTTGTCTAACAGAGGTTAGGGGTGACTAGGAGGGTGAGGATTCTGACGGAAAAGAAATCACACACAAATCACCTCTGACTAGAAGTGAGGTCCGTTCTTCCACCTGCACTGGGTCTTGACTTGACAAAGCCGACCAAGGACATGGAGCCATCTCCAAGTGTCCATGTAACCCCGGATGGGCGCATATGTGCTCCAGGTTAAGTTCAACAACCACCTGAACTGGTACAGCTTTTGAGAGCATTGAAATGCCCTGTCCCACCCAGCAAAGAGCTGGAATGCCAAGCCTGGCTTCAGTCAGCTCCCAGACGCCACTGCAGGAGGCATGATGTCCTGAACAACAGTTTGGCCAAACACGTGTGAGGGAGGTGCAGCTGCCAGGCTTTCATGTTTACCAGGAAGAAAGAGTGTTGATTTTGCAGATTTCTGATCATGTTTTTACAGCCAGTGTTATTCCCAACTCATTTTAAAATGCGATCTGAACACCACCCCTTTCCTCATTAGTCTCCTTGAACAGAAGTGGTTCCATTGGCCCTTGGCCCTGGAAGCCCTTTGTTCTCCACTGGCCACACCTGAGTTGGACCAAGCGGCGGGGTAGAAGGAACCAGGATCTCTGCGATGGCAGCATGGGCAGGAGAAGAGTATTCCATTCAGACGCAGGACTCCTGGGCTTAGGGCAGTGGCCCCAAGCAGCTGCAGGATCTCTATAGGCCGGCCAGGACCATCTGGGAAGAACTCTTGCTACTCTGACAGTCTTGGGGTCTGTGGATTCCATGCTCTCACTTTAAATTTAGTTACCCAAATGCAAGAAGCCATGAAAATTAAAAAGAACTAGAATGAACTGAGAAGTTACTTTAGACCAGCAGCAAAGAAATGGGCAAAGCAACTGACAATCTTGCCGGAGGGACCTGGCATGCCACCACACAGAGGATCTAGGCTAGAAAGAGCCCTTTGCAAAATGCTGAGGGTTTGCCCAGGCACTTTTGAAAATTGAGTTTTTGGGTTGTTGCCTGAAATTTTCCCCACAATCTCGAACACTGACTATTATGTAGAAAAAATGAAAAAAAGAAGCATTTGAAGGGACAAAATACATCCTTGGGAGACACAGGAAGAATGCTGTTTGAAGTAAGGACCTTTTCTTTCTCTTTCTCCTACACACACACTCAACTAGCCTCATGAGTAATCCACTGCCATAGATGATGCCCAGCTAACTCCGTCGTAGCCAGCAGCCTCTGCCAACCACTGATGCAGTGAAACAGTTATCTGACCAGCTCCCTTCCTGATGCTGGTCTATTTGTGGTTAAAACCTCAAGCTTCATTTAGGGCCCAGACTTGCCTGGAGCTCCCTCCTCAGAAGTACTATTTGACAGTAAATCTCAAAAGGGCCTGTACTAAAAAGAACACACACATACACGCACACAAAAGACTTTCCATCTAAGACACTGGAAATCAAGCCAGTTCTAGGCCCTCATTGCCATGATTGTGAGATCTGGACAGGCATCAAGTAGTGGCCATCCCAACCCAGAAATGTCAGAGTAAACCCACCTATCCCACCACTGATTAGAGATTTATATGCCCAGTGCCATGTAGACATTATAACTTTCCTGACACTTATAATAGAAATTCAGAGATAAAAACAGCCTAGTGAGAGCTAGTGAGACAGCAATATAAACCAAAACAAACGAAGTTAAAAACCCATTACCAGTCACAAGAATTTAAGAGATGGATCAAGTGTTAGCTACAAAGGTCACCCAGACTTTGCACCGGGCCTTGGGGTAGGCATAGTTTGTGTAAGTAGAATGATGGAAGGGAAAAAGCTCTCTTCAGAGGCCAAGACAGAAACCCGAGGCTTTCTTCTCCCCAGAGAACCAATGGCCAGGTCCAAGAAACCCAACATTAAGCAAACCTTCTCCCCTCCCAGTTCCACAGCTATCTCTCTCAGGGATGGAATATAGCCTCAAAGGAGGACGGACATACAAGCGGCGGCTCTTAGGTGATTGGAGTAAGAGTGCCCACCACATGTTGTCAGACTGAAAAGCAAGTCAACTTTTTTTTTTTTTTTAAGATTTTGTTTATTGGGGGGGACACCCAGGTGGCTCAGTGGTTGAGCATCTGCCTTTGGCCCAGGGCGTGATCCTGGAGACCTGGGATTGAGTCCCACAGAGGGCTCCTGCATGGACTGCTTCTCAGAACCTCTGCCTGTGTCTCTGTCCCTCTCTCTCTGTGTGTGTGTGTGTCTCTCATGAATAAATAAATAAAATCTTTAAAAAAAAAATTTGTTTATTGGGGATCCCTGGGTGGTTCAGCGGTTTAGCGCCTGCCTTTGGCCCAGGGTGCAATCCTGGAGTCCTGGGATCGAGTCCCGCGTCAGGCTCCTGGCATAGGAGCCTGCTTCTCTCTCCTCCTGTGTTCTCTGCCTCTCTCTCTCTCTCTTTCTCCCTCCTCCTGTGTCTCTGCCTCTCTATCATGAGTAAATTAATTAATTTTTTAAAAAATATTTTGCTTATTATCTTGAGAGAGAGAGAGAGAGAAGGGGGAGGGGCAAATGGAAAGGGAGAGAGGTAGACTCTGCTGAGCAGGGAGCCCAATGTGGGGCTAAATCCTAGGACCCTGGGATAACCTGAGCTGAAGGCCGACACCTAACCGAATGAGCCACCCAGGTGCCCCAAATAAATTTATCTTTAATTGTCTCCCTAAGTCTAGGTCTCAGATCCCTAAAAATCTCTCCAGACCTAAGAAATCAGTCTTTCATGGTATAGCCAGGGAATCTATTTTTTAAGCAAGCCACTCATTATGATCCCAAAAGTGTGAGAATTGCTGCTAGCCTGTCTTCTTCTGAAATGGGGGTAATTATGAGAAAGGCTGGGTATCTCAATTAGGAAAGAGATTTAAGTAGAAACCACACATGTCATGGAAAGAGGGAGGAAAGTGGTTGAGGAATTAGTGGGAAGTTTCTTAGGGTAAGAAAGAGAATATGAAGATGAGCCACTTAGCCCACCTAGCAGGGATGCTCTCCCTCCACTACAACCTATGGAAGATCATAAGAAAGGTAATTCCTTTAGTGGAACCAAAGAGGGCTTCAGTATACTGGAACCAAAGAGGGCTTTCTCAGCTTTAGACTGGCCCAGTGTGGATCTGGATGGGTGGATCCCAGGGTGGATCTGGGCCAGTCTAAAGAATGAAAGAGTTCACCAAGGCAGATGGACTGTCCAATTTGGCCCAAAGCAACCTGCAAGAGATACCTTCTGCCCCTGAGTAGTGGGAACTACCAAAAGCCATCCTAAGTCCTCAGGGATTCAAAGAAACACTGAGCTATTCCCACCTAACTCTAGACATCACAGCCACTGAGCTAGGGTCACCAATGCCATGCAGCTCCATGTGGCTACAACCTGGGCCTGCACGGACCACCACACATACCACCACACCTCCAACAGTCAATGGGTTTCACCAATCACTCTCTAGGCCTGGGAAGTGGCAGGACCAAGGGGCTCCAGATCTAATTGGCGTGTTTCAGTGGTTCTCAAAGTGTGGCCACACCAGCCCAACAGCATCAGATCACAGGGGAACATGTTAGAAATACAAATCCTGGGGTACCTGGGTGGCATAGTCAGTTAAGCATCCGACCCTTGGTTTCAACTCAGTTCATGATCTCTGGGTCGTGAGATCAAGCCCAGTGTCAGGCTCCGTGTTCAGCAGGGAGTCTGCTTGAAGATTCTCTCCCTCTCCCTCTGCCCCTCCCCCTGCTCACACTCATTCTCACACATGCTCTCTAATAAAGAAATTAAAAAAAAAAAAATTGAAATCCTCTGGCCCCACTCTAGAGCTGATAGATCAGAAATTCCGGAGGACCTGCCCAGCAATGTGTGGCTTAATGAGCCCTCTGGGTGATTCTGATACAGCTGAAGTTTGAGAAGCAACATGCTATGCTATTAATAATATGAACCATAATGGTAAATCAACAAGAGTGGCATCCATTCACATAGGCCTACAAAACATGCTTGTTTAAACATTATCTTATAGATATCCTCTTCTAGTCCTAAGGTCCTATAATTCATTTGAATCTCACAGCAATGCTGAAGAGATAAAGCAGCATTACCATCTCATTTAATAGGTAAAGAGATGGAGGCTCAGAGAGATGAAGTGACTGACACACATTACCCTCCCCCAGAGCCCACTCACTGACAAGCCACAGAAGAATGATGGAGACCTAACTCTAAGTAATTAAAAATCACCAGCCCACACCAAGTTCTTTCCCCATGTTCTACAGGGAGACTGCAGGCAGCGGGAATGAAATTGGCATTTCTTCTATTTGACCCACTGTCACTCATCTCAAGTGACCATTTCTAAGACCATCCTCCATTAATGCTGGATTTGAACTGAAAAAGTGATTTTAAAGCCACTGTGAAAAAAAATAAATAAATAAATAAAAATAAAGCCACTGTGAGACACGTCCACTTAGTCTCAGTGCTGACCTGACACAGACACAATCCTCAATGGACAAATGGGCCATGCTCCAAAAGTTCATTTATAAGTTGGAGGGCTGGCACTGAGTGCATTTTCCCCATGGACACAATATGGAGATAGTGGTTGGATCTCCAGGTCAAGCCACAAAATTCTATCTGCAAGAGGGAGAGGCAGAAGGCACAGGTAGGTTTGGCAGTGGCCTAAACGGGATCCCAATTTTCCCATCATTAACCAACAGAAGACAAAGCTCAAGTCCCTTCACCTTTCTGAGCCTCAGTTTCTTCATTTAGAAATCAGAATCCTCACCTTGCAGGGTTATTGAGAAAAAAAATTTTTTTTTTTTTAAAGATTTTTATTTATTTATTCATGATAGTCACAGAGAGAGAGAGAGAGGCAGAGACACAGGCAGAGGGAGAAGCAGGCTCCATGCACCGGGGGCCCGATGTGGGATTCGATCCCGAGTCTCCAGGATCGCGCCCTGGGCCAAAGGCAGGCGCCAAACCGCTGCGCCACCCAGGGATCCCCTAGAGAAAAATTAAATGACATTGTATGTACAGTGCTTGCCACATAATAGACATGTAAAAATATAAACTATAACCATTTGCTGAACTTGTTTTAAAATTTTTTTTTAATTTTTATTTATTTACGATAGTCACACACACACACAGAGAGAGAGAGAGGCAGAGACACAGGCAGAGGGAGAAGCAGGCCCCATGCACGGGGAGCCCGACATGGGATTCGATCCCGGGTCTCCAGAATCGCGCCCTGGGCCAAAGGCAGGCACCAAACCGCTGCGCCACCCAGGGATCCCGCCATTTGCTGAACTCTTAAAGTAGCACCCATACTATATTTTTGCCCTAAAAACTATGCAATTAAAAAAAAAAAAAAAAAACAGCAAACATTTGAAATTATAAAAGGATTGACTGGAGGAGGACTGATAGCCTCCCTAAAAGACAAAGGGAAAGGAAGGAAGGTGGCTGGTCACCCACTACTCTCCCCTCTGGTCTTCCAGCTCTTAGTTCCATGGTGACTTCTTTGGGAATCTTCCTTGGCCTCTCAGACTGGGTCAAATTTCTATAGTGTATGCTCCAAAGGCCCCCAAAGTACTTCTTTACAACCTTACAATTATAATAACTTTATTATTCGCTTAACATCTATCTTCCCCACAACCTCATAAGCCCCATGGAATCAAGGCCTAGGTCTGCTTATGCTCACCAGTGTGTCTTGCCCTGCACCTGAACACAGCAGGTACTCAAACATTCAGAGAATGAATCATATCAGGGCAGCTGGGCAGGGATGGGTACAGGGAACAGGAGGTCATGTGCAGCTGGCTGTTCACATGTGCAGATAACTCAGAAGCCAGTGGTCTGAGATGCAGGCCTACCTGGAGAAGCATGCAACTCTTTTCTTTCTGCCCCAATAAAATCAATCTGCCTCTGCCATATCCCTCAGCCAGTAAAGGAGGATTGTGAAACCCACAAGCGTCTTCTTCCAATGGGCACACATCCTCCAGAGCCTCCTCTGCTCCCAGGGCAAGTCCCTCACAAAGATGGTGCAGAGGTCCAGGCAGGTTTGGAGTCCAGTCCAGTTCTCCCTACCTCAATATCCGTTAAAGTGGAGGGAAGACTTCACACTCATCCCAGCCTGAACTCGGAACCAAGGCATGGCAATTGCTACTGCTAGCTGCAACGTAATAATTGTCTATATGCGCCAGGGAACGGTCCAGGGTGATCCACAAAACCTAACTGAGACAGGGATATGGCTGCCATTCTAGAGATGAGGAAATGGAATCAAGGAGGTTAGGAGTATACTCACACTCATATAGTTAATAATCAGCAAAGCCAGAATTGGAACCCAAATTAGATTGCAAAGTGTTTACTCTTAGTCATATTCAGCTACCTATCCCCATGCTGATGTGGTGCAAGTTTCTCCAGACTGTGAAGGACATACAGGCCTTGGTGAGCCAACGTAATGGCATAAACACACTGCAGAAAGCAGACAATTCTAGTCTGGGTTCTTCTGCTATCATGAGACCCAGAGTAAGTCATTTTACCTCCCTGGATTCCAGAGAAGCTTCCTCCCCAGTAACATAGAAGAGAGGACCAATGAGCATTACAAGAAGAGAGCCAATGCTGTTGGCCACATCCAAACACCTGCCCATCAAACTGATCATATCTGCTAGGCTCTCACCAAGGACCCCACCATGTGGCTGCTCAGCCCTCCCCCCAAAGTGGAGGTTGACTAGAGCAAAAGAGCTTACGCTTTCTGGTTGGGAAGGAAGGACAGAGGTCACTGACTTTTCTACAAGGCCCCCTAAAGCTGGCTTGGATTGAACCAAGGATAAGCAATAAAAGAAACCATATGTTTCATTAAACACAAACCTCCCTTCCACAGCAAGAAAATGAAAAAATATCCTTTGCTGTCAAAGAAGCAAGTGTCTATCCCTAAATTCCCTCGGGCTCATGCCCACCAGCAACCTATAGAGTACCAGCTCAGCTCTAGGACGTGTTCAACATATAAGCCAAGGCAAACTGAAGGATCAGCCTTTAGAGGCCAAAGCCATCCATTCAAGCAATGATCTCTCCCTGGTGTCAGCCCCTGCATTGCTGTACAGAGTGATCTGGGATTTACAGTCTCTCTACCAAGCCTTACAAGGTCAAAAATGCTCAAGTTGTGTAATTCCTAGGATGAAAAGGCTGTGGAACAGCACAGACCTGATGGCCAATACAAACGACACTTCAGAAGCCAAAACCCAAGGGCTGAAAAGCAGAGTCAGCAACGGGCACAGCAAGATCCAAAGAACCTGGTGCTGGCCACCATCCCCCGTGAAAGTCACCACCTCCTTCCAGTCCCTGCCAGGGGTGAGCACTGCCACTCCTAGCACCAAAATAGGAGTCACAAATAGTTGACATCCATTTTTGGGAAGGTTGCTGACCCCTGAGCCATCACATCTTTTGCAAAATCCATACAGACTTCTACAAGCACAGTAAGGCATGGGGAAATTACCAAAGCCATTTTGTAAAATGTTCATCAAAATAAAGCCCGAGTGGGGCACCTAGCTGGCCCAGTCGGAAGAGCATGCCACTCTTGACCTCGGCATCATAAGCTGGAGTCCCACATTCAGTATAGAGATTGCTAAACAAATAAACATATTTTAAAGTAAATAAACAATGCCTGAACTAGGATGAACAGCAGAAAGCAGAGTGGGGATAGAACATCCCCCTTCTTCACAAGCCTCAATGTGCTGAATCTAGCAACATATACAAAATACTTCAGTGGCACAGGAGTCCAGAGAAACAAGGAAAATCACATGACAAGAGAAGGAAAAACAGAATGGGGTTGGAGGAAGCCCAGGATCACATCAGCCCCCAACGCTGTCTGGGTAGCCTGGTCGCTGCCTCGGCCCTACTTACCCAGGCTGCTGAGGAGGGAGGTCTGCGATTCCCCCCTAAACATCAACCATCACAGACATAACAAACTGATAACCCTACTGTACTACATGAGCACCCAATCTCCTGCAAAAGAAGAAAAGCAAACAGACAAATGCTGGGGTGGACCCATCACCCAGATATCAGACACAGAATTTGAAGACATTTTCTAGCTCCTAAAATAAGTTCTAAATGCCTAAACAAAAAAAAAATAAAAAAGAATAAATGCCTAAATATACGCAGGCAACCCTTTTACATAACAAAATACACATTTAAAAAGTAAAAATGTGAAGGTTTATGAACATCAAGTGTTACCGCATGCACACTTGAAAGAGCAAACTGCCAGGATTGGGCATAAATGCTGGGGGGTTGGCAGGGACTTGCAGGAAGATCGAGAACAGACCTCAGCTGTCAAGTCCACAGATCTGGTCCCACAGAGCAGGAAACAGGGATGTGAACAGCTAAACTCAGAACGACAGATTTACACGTTCTAGAAACTGAGTTAACACGGTTATTTCCACAAAGATATTTAAAGTAGTTTTGATACACTGACCTGAGTCCTCTGAATAACATCTCCTTGCCTGTTCAGCTATTAAAAAGACCCAAAGGATGGTTCTAGTTCTATCGGGCCCTGAATCGAACATCATTACCACAAATGAGACCCGTGCCAGATGCCAAGACAGAAGTGTTTAATGAACACTATTGCATGCCAACTCTCAGGGCTAAGGTCCCATTTTTGCCTGACTCCTTGTCTTCCCAGTCCCCAAACAGCCGTGCCAAGGGTAAGAATGGAAGAAGAGGACTGAAGGTCACACCATGCCTCCAGTTACAGCTGATAGCTAACAGCACCAGGTGCACGGCACACAGCAAGAGCTCAGTGCTCCATGTAATGGAGGAACAGGTCAGCCCTAATTCAGAGGGGGTTTCTTCTTCTTTTTTTTTTTTTCTGATTTTATTTATTTATTCATGAGAGACACACACAGAGAGAGAGAGAGAGAGAGAGAGAGAGAGGCAGAGAGAGAAGGAGGCTCTGTGTGGGGAGCCCCATATAGGACTCGATCCCAGGACCCCAGGATCACTGGGATCACAACAGGAGCAAAACAAAGGCAGATGCTCAACCAACTGAGCCACCCAGGTGCCCCCAAGAGGGCTTTTTCATCTTAAGAGGCTGACAGTTGCTCAGAGCCAGCTCCCTCTACAGGTTAGAGAAGGACAAGAAGGGTGAGGAGCTTTCACATGGTCCCAAGACCCAACCCAGAAGGGCCACCTTTTCTCTCTTTTCCCCTGTTGATTATTTCCCTTTTGTTTTTATAGTCAATCAACACATATCTGAAGCCTTAACATTAAAAAAAATTTTTTAAGATTTTATTTATTCATTATTTTAAAAGATTTTATTTTTTCATAATAATTTATTATTATTCATTTATTTATTCTGTGTGTGTATTCATACACACACACAGAGAGGCAGAGACACAGGCAGAGGGAGAAGCAGGCTCCATGCAGGGAGCCCGACACGGAACTCGATCCCGGGTCTCCAGGATCACGCCCTGGACTGAAGGCGGCGCTAAACTGCTGAGCCACCAGGGCTGCCCTGAAGCCTTAACATTTACGTTTTTTTCCCCACTTGATCATCAACATAATGCAACTGTACATGGCACCTTACATTTTGACATCCAGCCTTCAAGGGTCTTGTAGGAAGTCTTTCATGAAACATGATCTCTCCAAGTTAAATTCCGCCAAATGTTATTTTACGTAGGTGGACAACTCCCATCAGTACCCCACACCCAACCAACTTCATGTCAGTATTCGGAATCATCAGTGCAAAGTACTGATAATGAATGCAGGGCCAGAGCTCTTTCTGCACAACCGCCCCCAGGACACACATGAGCCGATTTACAAGGCTGGCATTAACAATCAAATAGTAATAATGAATAACAGCTGCCATGATGTATTGAGCACCTGCTCATAGGTTGGGCATTAGGCCAGTGCTTACGTACATTACTTGGTCCAATCCTTGCAACAACTGTGAGGTCAATTTTTACCATCCCAATTTAATGGAGAGAGAAAACCGAGCACAAACACCTTGCCTACAGTCACACAGCAAGGAAAAGGCAAAGCCAAATCTGGCCCCAGGGCGACCCAACAACTCTCTTCTCCCCAGTGGAGGCGAGGGATGAGACAGGACTCAAGGTCTGCAGCACATGTGGCAAAGCCTTCCCAAGTTCTGGGTGTCTTTTTTCTGTGTATGGACATGGCTGGTGGAAATGAATGTTGATGACCAGAAATCTAGGTGCCAGAAGTATCATGAGGCATGGTGGCAGTAAATGCCTGGTTGTTTTCATGATTTTTAAGGGTGGGGGGGATGGAGGGAGAAATGAGAATGTAAACATCTTATGTCCCCAGTAATGTCACTTACCTCTCAAACCATTATCTCAAGCTTTTGCACTTGAACATTTTGAAAGTAACTCTTGGTATGTAAATGACTCCAGCATGGAAAAGCAAGGTCTGACCTAATCAGACTGGGTTGCAAAGAGGCAACCTGTGCCATTTTACTCAAGTGACATCCAAGAATTGCTTAGAACTTTCAAATGTCAAAGCTAATACTGGACTACTCCTAGGGATCTGGACTACTGGAGCATTATCAGCTTCTCAGCTTCACCCTCAGGTACCGCAGATGAAAGTGACAGGGCTGCACGAACCCTGCCGGCCTGGCTCGAGCTCCTGCCCCTGCAGCAGGCCTGCAGCCACGCTCTGCAACCCTGACTCACTGAAGACTGGGGCACATGTGTGCAGTATTAGGAAAAAAACTAACAAAGAGGCAATATACTGCCATTTGGAACACCAGAGAAAATAAAACCACATTCGCCAATATTCCTACCACAGTATTATTTTGGGACATTTCCTTGTGAGTTTTTTTTTTTTTAATATATATATATATACATTTAGCACATGGTTGTGACTGTAGCTTATATACTTCAGTTTCCTGTTCCTCCAACTACTGCTTTTGCTTGATTATTGAGAGTCACCTGTTCAGTGGAGCCTTTCTAAGCCATCTCCCTACCCAGGTGAAACTGACCCTTTGCTCCTCTTTGCTTCTACCCTCTGAACACACTTGAACCATGCTCCTCTAAAATTTTAGTAATAAGCTTATACATCAGGCTCCCTGACCTACAAACCAAAGCACTTCCAAAGCAGTCTGATTGTAAGCTTTGATTATTTCTCAAATAGTTGGCAGAAATGAACCAAAATGTTACCAGGGGCCAAGTTGGAGTGGTGCACCAGAACTGATTTATTTTAGCATTCCTTCCATTTTTGATGTGGTTCCAAATTTTCTTTACACAATCTATAATTTCTTTCACACATATTTGACTATAAAAGTTTCTTAGAACTGCAACTGGTCAACTTCAAAATCACACAAAGGAGAAAAGGGTCTGATGGCAGGTGACATGGGCAAATGTCCCTGTTTCAAAGTAGCAAAGTAGGTGATCTTGACACCTACAAATAAATAAGCCCTGATGACTACAAACCAATAATGACTCCTGGCAAAATTATATAAAAAATGATATGAGGACAGTTAGAAAAGAATATGAACACGGGTACTAGATGATCGAGTTGTGCCAAAAAGCAATCAATGTTTTCTTGTTGTGATAACCAAATTGGTAGGCCAGATAAAATGTGAGATAAAATGTATCATGATGTCAGCAAAGCATCTTCAACTTGCATGATTCACCAAAGTTAGGGAAATAGAGTCAAGCAGCTTGTGTTAGTGGAGGACTATGTAGCCTACTGAGCAACTACCTCCACAAAATATACATCACTCCCTCCTGCTTTGTTTGGGTCACACTGTCCTTCTTTTACACACCCATACCCCTCTCATAGCACTTATTAAACTTAACTAAGCTGATAGTAGTCTGCCTTCCTATTAGACCAGGGGTCAGTACACCAAGCCCACAGGCCAAATCCAGCCAGCCACTTAACATTTTACTAGAACAACCATGTTATTTGTTCCCCTGTTGTCTGTTGCTATGTTAGTGCCACAAAGGCACTTAAGAGTTTATGACAAAGACTGTATGACCCACAAAGCCAAAAATATTTACTATCTGGCCCTTTAGAAACAAGTTATCTAGCATCTGTACCAAATGATGATCTCTTCTCAGGCAAGAAGGTGCTCTCAAGCCTCTGTATGCCCTCAGCACCAGCATAGTGCCTGGCACATACAGGCACACATTAAATACTTAGTGAGTAAACACTGCCATCTTTAATGGCTTGATGACAAGCTAGAGAAAGGTCACTGACAGCATGACATGGTATTCAATTCTCAGCCACACCCTGTCCAATGTCTTCTTGATGATGACTTGACTAAAGATGGACACAGAAGGCAGGCTCATCAAACCCCCAGATGGCACAAAGCTGAGAAGAAGAGCTAATGCTACAGGCAACCAAATCTAGATTCAACGATCCCAACAGCCTAGCATCCTGGGCCAGATACAAAGCCAGTTGTGCAAAAATACAGACTGGGGGCTGTTCCAAACTTCCTCCAGTCTGAGGGACCTGACCTGGCAGCCACTCACACAAAACATAGCTAGGTGCTGTTGCTAAACAAGGTCCATCAAAGCCCACAGTACCAAGAGTAATGCAATCTTAAATGGCATCAAAAGTAGGACACTTCCAATTCACAAGAAAGTAGTTATATTCCTACTGTACCCTGCAGCGGTCCAGCCACAAGTGGAGGACTCAGCTCAGGACGCCACTTTTTTTTCAAATGATCTTTTCAATGGGTTACAATCACATAATTTAAAAGGCACCCAACAGTTACAGTGAAAAGTCCCCAATCTGCCCAATCCTGCAGCCACCCAGTCTCCTCCTCAGAGACAATGTTACAGATTTTTTCTGTCCCCTTCCATGGGTACTACATGCATATACAAGCACATAAATATATATCGTCCTCCCCTTTCAATGCACAAATGGTAGCATACTATATATGCCGTTCTGCTTCTTTCACCTAAAAAAAAAAAAAAAAAATCGATCCTACAGAGTTCCCTGCCTGTGTCAGAAGAGCAGGTTCATTCTTCCTGG
The DNA here is from genome assembly GCF_011100685.1 of Canis lupus familiaris. NCBI lineage: Eukaryota > Metazoa > Chordata > Mammalia > Carnivora > Canidae > Canis > Canis lupus. The sequence goes on from NC_049249.1 coordinate 9,215,494, forward strand.
GGCTGCACAGGATTCAACTGCATGGAAATTCTGGACTGACGTTTAGGTTATGCCAGTCTTTGGCTACCCCAGTGTGTAAGAAATCAACATACATCATCATTTCTCACCTCTGCTAGTCTGAGCACAGAAACTATAAAAAGCAGAGACATCTGTAATTGTGATGCATACTGTCAAATGGGGCACTGCCCTTTAAAGACAGTCATGGACAAAATGGAGTTTCCCAAAAGAAGGGAGTAGGAAACTATGCCCCAGAAGGAAGAACAGAGGCTTAGTGTGGAGAAAAGAGGGCTGGGAGAAAAGACAAGCAACATCAACTTCAAAGATCCACGCTACCACCAGTAACTTCAGTCCTTGGTTCACTTACCAGTATGCCAGACACATCCTCGGAGACTCACAGACATCATCCCACTTGACTGTTAAGACAACCCTAAGGGATGGGCATTTTTATCCTTGTAATACAGATAAGGAAACTGAGCCCAGAGTCTCCTTGCTAAAAGCCACAGAGCTGATAATGCACAGAACCAGGACTCAAAGCAAAGTAACTCCACCACCTGCGCTCCTTACCCTATAACCACTGGTTCCTCCAGGCCTGGCTGCGCAGGAGAAGTTCCCAGGCAGTTTCTACATGGCTCTACCTTCGGATTCTGACCTAACTCCTCAGGGCACAGCAGCCAGAGGCTGAAAAATCAAGCTCCCCGATGAATCCAAGGCGCAGTTCAGTCTAATGATTCTCCAACTACGCAGGCATCAGAATACCCTGGAGCCCTTGATAAAACAATTTACAGCACCCACCCCACCCCCTGAGTTTCTAGGCCAGCAAGTCTGGGGTGGTACTACAGAATTTGCATTTCTAGCTGGCTCCCAGGTGATGGTGATGCTGCTGGCCTGGGTATCTGCCCAACCCCAGCTTTGAGAACTACTGCTCTAGAAGCAACAGCTACCACTGCTCCTAGTAATAATCATCAATTAATACTCTGTAAGATACATCAACCTAATGAACTTTTACGGCTTTAGAAGGTCCGAGGGGATAACGTCCTCTGTAAGATGAAGTGGTACTCAAGTGTCTTAGCCAAGTTCACACAGGTTGCAAGTACAAAAACCTTTGCTTTTTTCTTTCTTCCTTTTAAAGTAAATTTCTTCATTTTCTGACATTTAGTTCAATACTCCTTCCACTATACTAACAGGAGACTCCAAGCTCCAGGAGGCAAGAACTCTATCTTACTCTTATTTCTTTTGAATCTAAAACCTACCTTGGGATACCTTGGTGGCTCAGCGGTTGGGCATCTGCCTTTGGCTCAAGGCATGATCCTGGAATCCCCGGATCGAGTCCCACATCGGGCTCCCTGCATGGAGCCTGCTTCTCTCTCTGCCTGTGTCCCTGCCTCTCTCTGTGCCTCTCATGAGTAAATAAAAAAAATCTTTAATAAATAAATAAATAAAACCTACCTTGTGCTCAAGGCATATGCCTGAATGAATGAATCGTGGTGTGCAAATATAGTGAGAAATGTGTCCTAAAGGAGAAAATTAATAGACAAGTTGATGATAGCTCGTATTAAACAATTCTAATAATTAGAAGCATTAAAAAATATAAGGAACTGTCTCTGTGAATAGTGAGTGAGCTCCTTGTACTTGGAGACACACCAGCAAAAGCTAAACAGCTAAGTGACAGAAATGCCACAAAGCAACAATAGACTCTAAGGTGACCTCCTGCACCCCTAACAGTTTTTGCAAAGCTAAACTTTAATTCCTGTGTATTCTAGTAGAATGGTACCCTAAATCTCCTTGATTATTAGTCAACTGGTCTGCCAATTCTTTCACTATGGACATTTACACAAATTACTTCGTTCCCATGCCTCAGTTTCCCAGGACACAAAATGAGGGGGTTTGTCAGTCTCTGAGGATTATCTAATGACTGGCAAATAATAAACAACTAACAGATGTACCAAAGTACTTAACATGCACACCACGTCTACCTTTTCTCTTTGCTGCCATTCAGCAGTGCAACTAATGTTGCATCTAATGATATTTCCATGAAAATTAAACTTAAGAACCAAGGGCAAATTCAAAATCATACTGTCCACCCTCTGAATTCCATACTTTCACCAGTTTAATCACCAGTCTATCATTCTTTAAAAATCCATCCTCCCAGCAGCCACACACCAGGCATACACCATGGGCAGAGAACTGGGCAAGCCCCCCAGGGAAGGCAGAGAAGCGTCATGCCAGCCCTGTCTGCTTGCACGCATTCCTACATCTACCACTTACATTGTTTAAAACCAGCTTTGGATTTCTCCCACCTGGGTAATGCTGAAACGTTCGTCAGAATTTACTAGTATAGAATTGTGTTTATGGATTGATTTTGACACGGAAAACCATAACACAGAATAGTAGAACCAGAATTGAACCAAGATCCAGAGGAAAGTTCTCAATTTTTAAGGTCTGGAATACCAGGTGCCTAGGTTTCATCATTACAATGGGCCAAACTACAGCAATGTGCCTTGTCCAGCCTTCACCGAAGGCTACTTCATTCACACCTGAATACAACAAGGGGCTCAGACTGAGAATGGTCTTAGGCAATAGCTTCTCAAAGTGACCAGCACAGTGGCATCTCAGGGGCTATTAGACTTTCGTGGTGGATGGGAGGGTTGGATAAGAATATGGTGAAGATTCCCAGGCAGCTATGTACAGCCCTTATTTTTTTTTTAAAGATTTTATTTATTTATTCATGAGACACACACAGAGAGAGGCAGAGAATAGGCAGAGGCAGAGGGAGAAGCAGGCTCCATGCAGGAAGCCAGATGCGGGACTCGATCCCGAGTCTGCAGGATCACACTCTGGGCAGATGCCCAACCGCTGAGCCACCCAGGCGCCCCTATATAGCCCTTATTTACTCTGAATGTTACAGACTGTGTGTTCAGGTACAATATCAAAAAATAAGTTCATACATGGCAGTTATTAAAATATTGTGAACTTCCCTTAATAACCTCGCAATGATCGGAAGGGAATCAAAGCAGAGGTGACCTTGTAAGGATGCAGGTGGCCGAGGGGGAAGGGCCCCGAAGAGGGAAGTGGGTCAAACATTCAGAGCCAAGATGAAAAGCCAAGATGTGTTGGTGATCGTAATGATTCATGGACAGATTCTGACAGTCACATTCGGGTGTGGGTTAGCAAGGCTTTTCTTTCTTCAGCAAGATCAAAACCATCCTGTGGATTAGGTCCAGCCAGGACACCTCAACTATGAAGCAGCTTGGTGAAGGCATCTACTGTATGGATAAAACATTAAGGAAGCTAACATTTTGTCTTCCCAGTTCCTGTGGACATATATGTGACTGAGGAGATCAGGGCTGAAAGGATCAGAGGTTGCAATCATGTGGTATAGGTGTCCCGGAACTCTAAGATGTCTAGGAATCACCTGGAGTGTCTGTCAAATGCAACATCCCAGGCCTTACAGGGAGGGATGGCGTTATGAACAGAGAGGAGGTGCCACTCCAAGAGGACTCTGCATTTCCACAAGCACCTCTGCCATCCTAAAGTAGCTGGTCCCTGGCTTGCTGTTTGAGAAACACTGACCTGATCCAACAGCCTTTCTTTCGTAAGTGGGAAAAAATAAAAGCCCAGACCGGTGAAGGGTTTTGCCTAAGTCCAAATTCCTAAGCCCAGCGCAGACTCCACAAGGAAAAAAAACTGTACGAATACATGTCTCACAGAATAATTCAAATTATTGGATTATTACACAGTCCACCCTAGGGCAGCATTCAGCAAACTAGCTCCCTCAACAGAGCCTCTCACCAATGAAAGACCGGCAAAGGGGCCTCCTAGGAAAAAGGCCGATAAGCAAATATCACAACTGACTTAAGCAGGGCCCCAGTTTCCACAGACTCTGTCCATATGCCAATCACACTGTCACCTGCACTGTCATTTCTAATTCACCCCTGACTGTGAGCACCTGCAGGGCCAGGACAGAGTCCCATCAACTCTGCCTCACCACTGTCACACAGCAGGCTTTCAGGAATTGCTTTTATTGTCAGGTGAAAGCTATTACTACCCTCTGCCTAGATTCCCTTCCAAAAGCCTGGTCCACCTGGCACATTTCCCTCCCAGCCTTCAAGCCCCAGCTCAGGTGTCACCTCCTCTGAGAAATAACTGCCCTCCCTCACCTGACCCAACCAGGTGTTCCCTCCTACTTCTCCCAGAGGACCCTGTACATACCTGTTAACACTTATCACACAGTTTTGGAACGATCCCATTTATCTACAAGACTCCTCCTCAAGGGCTATGATTTTGGTCTTTGAAACCTCAGCACCAAGCTCAGCTTGCTATGCAGAAGTTGTCACATATAAATGGGAAGGATAGGAAGGCTGGGAGGGAGAAACTAACGCTAAATCTCTTACTGCAGACTCAAAATCCTATGAAGCTGCAAATATGCTTCATGGGGGTGCAGGGATTCCCTATTATTTCCTACACTCATATTTGAAAAGTCAGGTCACTATGTCTGGAGCACCACCACAATCAGAGAGGTATGTTGGCTGCCCTTGGAAACGGCCTCACCTGTCTCTCTCTCTCTCACACACACACCCATGATCCATCCTCAACATACCTTGCTAGCTCCGTCCTCCAGCTTGTCCAGCACTTCCTGAGTCCCCAGGGTCCTCCCACAGCAGTCATGGCCTGTACCTTCTGTACTGAGCATGGGGCACTTATCTCGGCCCACTTTGTACTATCGTTATCTCCCCCTGGGCATCTGTGGACAATACTCCCCAAGGCGTAGGCCGGGACTCCAAGTGTCCAGAGCTGAAAAGGGGCTTCCCCCCACCAGGCAAGGCTGATTTCTCCTTGAGATGAAGCCGAAGCCAGACTCAGCAGCCCCTGTCATGCCCGCACTCGGCAACTAATAGCTCACAACCAGGGAGAGCTGCATTAAGTCTAACACTCTGGGGTGTCAGCTCTGTGGCATACACCTGACACTCCTTCACCCCTGCAAAGCCTGCATGGCTGGCCAGGCCCGCTCCACCCTTTACGTCTCTGGCCCCCCTGCCCGCCTGGCTGCCAGCCGGGACGCTGCTCTGAAAGGCTCAGTGACTTGCCCGAGATCACCCAGTGGAAAGCTGAACCGGGGAAAAAGCGAGGTGTTCACTCTCCACCCAGCACTCCTGGCTCCCACATGGTCCACATTCATCAGTTTCCCAAACCCATGGGGGTTTCCAACCCTCTCAATCGAGGCCATCCATTTTCACATCCAACAGGACTTTAGGCTTTTTTGAGGGTTTTCCTAGTCACGTTTTAGCTGCTTTATAGCAAACCAGATTTCCTGTTTCTTTCTTGTGTATACTATGCTCAGGATATTTTTTTCCTGGTGCCCTGAGAATTATTCCCATAGGAAACATTCAGCCCCTAGGAACTCTTTTGACACTAAAACCCCTTTCCCTGAGAACCTTCCTCCAGGGGCATAAACAAGGCTGGCAGCCGCTGATAAGCCCCAGTGTGGAACAGGGAAAAGGCATGGAGTTGGAGCCGGCAGGCTTGACTCCACTGCCCCTGAACTGTGCAACCCACCACAATCGGCCTCACCTTCCTGAGCCTCAGTTTCCCCATCCATAAAATATGGAGGAGAATAAAACCTCATAGGTTGTTGCCAGGACTTAAGATGATGAAAGCACTACATCTAGCACAGGGGCTGATGTGGAAGCCACCCCTTTCCCCCCAAAATTGGGAGTCGATAATCGTGATCTCAACTGCTTTCAGGTACAACCAAAGTGGAGGTGGAGGAAGCACAGTATAGATTTTTCCTCACACCTTGAGAAATCTTCCCATAGGAAAAAGAGAGGAAGGCCCCCTGCCATGAATAATGGCACTCACGGAAGAGAAATCAGAAATGAAGGAGGCTGCTCTGACGCATCAGAAAACAAAAAACAAAAGTATGATTACTCTCCTCGGGCTCAGAAGGACTCACAAACACCTCAAGCTCCCTCCCGGCCAAGCCCCACATGCTATGGCCATGTTATCTGCAAGGCACTGCAGCTCAGGGAGTCTCATTTCCTCATCTGCACAACAGAGATAACCTTACCCACAGCCTGGCTGCTCAGGATGATGGAGGCGGTGTCCCTCGGGCCACCTGCATGCTGGGCCCTGGTAATTGCCTTCCCAACCTCCAGCCCCTGCTCCGTCCTTCCTCACAGAGCCTCCATTTTGTTCGGATACCTGCCTCTCCTCCAGATGGCTCCAGAAGCGTAAGCACCTTCCGGTCAACAGTGATGAACTCAGGGGTGGATGTGAAACAAAGCTCCAGCCAAGGGGGCATCATGGGAGAGTGCTGGAGGGGCCTCGGGAAGCTTCCTGGCTCTGGAGAGAGCAGAAGTCCATCTAGAACCCTCTTCTTCCTCTGGCTGTGATTGTCTAACTAAGATGTTTGGAAATGCTACAGCCGTCTTATTCTCTGCAGGTGAAGCCAACGCCAAAGATGGGAGAGATGGGAAGAACCTGGGGCCTTGCTGACGTCACTGAGCCACTGAAACAAGCCCACCTACCTCTAGATTCAGAAGCGTCCTCCTGCCAACTCCAGGGGGAGCAATCCACAGCCCACAGGACTGGTGGGTCTTGGAGTTATACAACGTGCCCCTCCCATTTGAGAAACGAGTTTTGCTATTAGCCAGTCTGAGCTGGAGTTTGTTATTCGCAGCTGACAACCTCCGGAGATAACTTGCATGACCTAGAGAACATGTTAAAAATTCAAGTCCTTGGGCCTCACCAGGGAGTGCTATGCATTTTCAGCAAGTACCCCAGATGAATTCAGATGCTCCCCAAAGTCTAAGAACCACTGCTGGAGCAGAATGTGAAGACGCCCAGTGCAGTGCCAGGCATGCAGTCAACAGCATCAGTCCAAAGCAGACTTACCTGAGAAACACCATCCCACCATCCTATTTCCTATGTAAAGATACTGCAGGAAGAGCACATGAGGGCAACAGAGAAGGAAGAGTGTAAGTTGTCAAACAAATCTCACCTCTTCCAGCAAAAGGCTGCTCTGCACATTTTTAGAAAAACATCTGCTAACCTAAGAGCCAAACGCTCTTCTGTGACAACCTGACTCTGTTCCCTCCTCAGCAGCTGCAGCTGCCGGAGTCACTACCTGGGACTCTTTCAGTGCAGACCACAGCACACAGCACGGTGGCTGGCGGCCACACGTCTGGCCATCCCTGCTCTCTCCCAGTGGCCCTTTCAACTTTATTAAAAGGTCATTTTCCTGGCCTGGCTATTTCTTATCCTGGACTGATCACCCCCTGTGGCACCAGGAAACTGCAGGGGAAGCTGCATTTATTAGAATAAAAGAAGGAGCTGGCTGAGCCACAGCGGATTCCTGAAATCATTGTGTTTGAAATGTCAGAGGTGTCATTCAGTGTCCTTGGGGGTCATGCCCTACCCCCCTCATTCCAAGGGCAAAACCAAGACCAAAGGGAGGGTGGGACTTGGGGCTCCCATTCACACAGCTCTTTCTTGTCAGCATTAGTCAGAGTCGGGTTCCTTACCGCCGCGAAGGTAACAGACAGAGGGTGGACGCTTAGCATGGAGGGAAGGAGATCAAAGAGGGGGCAGGCATTAAGTTAGAGGGGCTTTGGCAGGATACCAGTTACCTACATAAACCATGAAGGACAACGGCAACAGAGGACATCTCACCTGCTCTTTTTTGATATTAAGATTTTTGAGGCGAGGTCTCCTTAATTTGGACTTTTTTACTCAATAAATATTTAAATGACTATTAAATGCAAATGACTACACCAGGTGTGCAGTGACAGGGGAAGGGGCCAGAGCTGAGGATGATATGAAGGACCTCAGTGTAATAGTGAAGATAAGGTAAATAGAGAAGAACGTAAAAAGCAAGTCCCATTACGGGAAATGTCTTCAGAAAACCTCCCTGTTCCTCCCCAAGTTCAATAGGATTTGGGCACCCTTCACTCTGTGCTTCCTCAACAGCTTGAGCACTGCCTTGTAACTAACTGCCTGCTCACACACCTGCCTCTGTCTGCTACAGCAAGGGGCCCCTCATCTGTTCCTCTCTAGCAAGGATCCTGGCACAAGGATGCACTCAGTGAAGGCTGGTTACTGAAATGGATGAATGGATAGATGATGGACAGATGAGTGGACGGATGAGTGGATGGATGGGGATGCCAAAGAATTCTGACCAGGAATCGAGGAAGGCTTTCTGTAGGGCTGAGGTATCTGAGTTGGATCTTGAAACATTTAGAGAAGTGGAGATAAAGGCAGGATCCACCTCATTCAAAGTGCCCGGTACCATCTTAGGCAGAAAGCTGGTGCCTTAAATCTTCCTGGATGAGTTTACTCCTAAACTGGCTTTCCTAAGGGAAGGAAGCTGGCTTCATTTCCCACAGTCTTTTGTTTCTCTCTCAGTAAACAGAAGCAACTCCTACATAGCAATTAAACTGATAAGGGGAAGTTAACTGCCTAACTAGTCTCTACAAACACAAAGATACTTCAGCAGAATGGGGACACCCCAATTCTACTGATAGGTAGTTTTCCAAGGATAATCAGTGACAAAGGCAATGTAAGTCACACACACACCCCTGACATATATATCTGCATATAGAAATACTGGAAGGAAATCTAAGAAACTAATAAAAATAATTACCTGTCTGTAGAGGAATATATCATTTAATACCTAAACTGGGACTTTTTTCATGAGAGGCACAGAGAGAAAGGAAGAGACACAGACAGAGGAAGAAGCAGGCTCCCTATTGGGAGCCTGGTGCGGGACTTGGACCCTGGGATCACGACCTGAGCCAAACGCAGACACTCAACCACTGAGCCACCAGGTGCCCCTAAACGGGGACATTTTTTAGGGTGAAAACAGGTGTTACTGATCATTCACTGGGATGGAGAGAACACAAACTAGGGCTGTCATAAGTAAACTGGAATATTACATTCAGCCCACCTACCAGGGGCCAAGTTGGAGGAGGGAATGATGTGGAACATCACAGGAGTAAGAATAAAAATTCTCAATGCAGGGGAGCCTGGATGGCTCAGGCGGTTAAACATCTGCCTTCAGCTCAGGTCTTGACCCTGGGGTCCTGGGATTAAGTCCCCACATCGGGCTCCTTGCTCAACAGGGAGTCTGCTTCTCCTTCTCCCTCTGCCCCCCCACTCCCTCGCACATGCATGCTCTCTCTCAACTCTTAAAAACAAAGAAAATTCTCAATGCATACATTTAGTATTTTGACTTCTGAACCATGTTATGTATCAACTACTTTAAAATGTAACCATCTTTTGGTGTGTCTGGCATGGCTCAGTCAGTGCAGTGTGCAACTCTTGATCTCGGGGTTGTGAGTTCAAGCCCCACACTGGGGGTAGGACTTACTCAAAAATAAAACAAAATCTTAAAATGTAATCATCTTTTTAATGGGAATTTAAAGAACCAAGGAATTTGGCCTTCCGACTCTGAGACAGAGGAAGCTCATTTGGGGGCAAAACGGAATAGCCGCCCTGAAGAGCACCCCTAGATACAAAATGAACTCACTGCCCAGAGCATAGCCCTTTTGCAGCATGCAATAAAACAGCCCTGTGAGAAGTGAGCTGTGCATGGCCTAAAAAGGCTTTGACTCCGTGCAGGGCCAGTTGAGATGGGGAACATCAGGGGAATATAAACAGCATGAGACGGACATAAAGCAGTTCAGGTTTTACACAATCATGGCAACAAAGTGAGATTGATTCGGGACTGAATGAAGCTCTTTATATTGTTTCTACTTAAAAAGGAAATGTATTGACTACAGTCCTCCTCACAGATTTATCTTTCCTGACATCAAGCACATTCATAACCTATTTTAAATTCCAAGGAACAATGCTGGGGTTTAGGAAAGTGAATACCAGTGTGTTTTCACCAGAACGTTTGAGAGGCTGGGGAGAAGCTTCTCTGACTCTTAATTGCTCAGGAAACAGGCACAATGTAGATGTTTTTCTTATCAGTCATAACTTCAAGTTAGAATACCACTTATCCAGCAGGTCTGAACTTCAGAATGCATCTATCGTCAGAAGAGCCACTCTGGGGCCATCTTAGAGACCATGGGTGGTATCACTTTGGCCTTAGTCCTTTTGTAACCCTCTCCTTTCAAACACTACTGCGCCTTCTTGGGCTCAAGCCTTCTCTACCAGGACCAGAGAATGTCTTGTCTCCTGCCTCCAGGCGCCACCAAGCACTGACCTTCCCCACACCAGCGGGACCACATCCCATTGTGAACCCTTCAGGGGCTCCACATAGCTTTTAGGATTGCAGGGCCATACAATTTATCATCCAAACAGGGACACCTACGAGCAAAAGGGGGCATTATTACTAATGACATGGGGACAACCGACAAAGCCACGCTGGGAAACTGGAATATGAGGTCATCCTACTGTAGGATAGATAAATCCAATCCTTTTTTTAACACAGCTTGAATTCAGGACTCTCTTGAATTACCTTTCTAGCCTTTTTGATACTGATCATATCACAGGGTCCAGTCACAATGGACTGGCAAGTTACCCAGCATGCCTTGGGCCTTGCTACATCTGTGATTTGCTTATACATTTCCTTCTCCTGCCACCAACCCACAGATATCTATCCCCCATCAGTTCCATAACCCCCTCCCCCATCTATGTGGATCTAACTCCCACCCTTCCTTCAAAACCCAAGTCAATGGCACCATTTTTTACTGTACTCATTCAACAGAAATCTGACTGCTCACTCTGTGTTAGGTACATAGTGAACAAGACTGAAGATATTCAATCTCCAAAGAACTTTAATTCGTGGGCAGGGGAAAGTGAGGGTGTGTACAATTGTGATAACTGGTACTAAGGATGGACAGGGGGTGATATGCTGGCAAGTCTACTCTGTCATGATATAGACATACCTGGCCCCTACAAGGCTGTGAGCTCCTTGAGGACAAAGCCCAAGAGGCCCCATCTTACAGCCCTACTGAACCTACCACAGACCCTTGATTATAGCTGACACTCAACAAACATTTGCTGAGTAAAGAATTAATATTAAAGAAGCTTGCTTAGTTGGTCTGAAGATAGTTTCTTAATAAGCAGTTCTGAGTCCTCCATGAATCTGCATGGGATCAAAGGGGAACCTGAACTGCCAACAACCTTAGAGAAACACCCCAGGTCCTACAGCTGTGATTCTCATTCAACACTGATGCTGGAAGCAAACTGAAGTCACCTGACCTGGTTCAGTCCTATGCTGCTTCTCCAAAGGTCTCCTTTCAAACACTACTGCGCCTTCTTGGGCTCAAGCCTTCTCTACCAGGACCAGAGAATGTCTTGTCTGACTCATCAAGGTCACACAGCTAGTGACTGAACCACTGGAAAGATGACACATGAAACCTAGAATTTAACAACTGGAAAAAGACTAAAGGACTCATTGGAGCAGAGGGTATCTGGAGGAGGGAGGGGATCCTGCTAGCAGGAGTGGCCAGAGAGCTTTGGGGTGGGGCCCAGGGCTGGAAAGTGGTAGGGGGACCGCTTCTGTCAGCGAGGCCAGCAGGAAGAAAGGCACTGTGGGAGGTAGCTTGGCCAGGGAGGGCCTGTTAGGAACCAGGGTCACAACAGGAGGCGAGAATCTTACCTGGTGATGTATATACCATCTAAGCCCAGGACACAGACACAGCTTTTCCATGTCTGACCTGACAGAGAAGCCTGAAGGAAGAGCAGTTGGGGGTGAAGCAAGCAGGCTTTCCACAGGACTGCCCAAGCAGTGCCCCCTCAGGAGCCAGGGCCGTTCTGGCCAGCCTACTGGGATTCAGCAATGCTCAGCTGAAGCTGCTCGGAGAAGCTCAGGTGAAGGCCAAGGGTCCTGGGGCTTCTCCAAGTTTGTTTGTTGCGCTGCCCTGTGTGGCACCGGGCAGACCAGATTATACAGTAACCAGTAACAAAGGAGTCTGGCAAGCAGCACAGTAGTACCCAAGTTTACACGTGCAACATGGATACCCCTTTCTCAGACCGTTCCGATGCTGAGTAGTCCTAGTAATAATTTAATAAAGGCATTTTGAATGACACAATTCCCTGGACCTTGGTTATTTCCGTTACATGCAAAGAAACAGCCAAATTGGTTCTCAGCAGCCAGGGCCTGGGCCCCACCTGCCTGTCACCTGCTGTGGCTCATCTGTAGCCCTGGGCCACCCTGGCCTGCCACGCCACGCTGGAACTTTTCTTCCTGGCCTCCATCCACCATCACCACCATTCCAGCCTCTCAGGGCTCAGTAGGTGGGGGCCCAAACTACAAACATCCACTAAGGTACAACAACGTAAGTCCCTGAAGGTAAGAGACCAACCTGAGTTCTTTGGATGGACTCTCCGAATGGCCTTCCACTAGCCCTGTGCTCTGAGGTAAAAACATAACCAGGTCCCCAAAGGGCAAAGTTCCTCAATCTCAACACGCTGACATGTGGCATGTGATACTTTTTTGTTGTGGGCTGCCCTGTGCATTGTAAGAAGTTCAGGAGCACGCTGGCCCCCACCCGCCAGAGGCCAGTAGCATTCCTATACACTGTGACAACAGAAACGGTCTCTCCAGACGTTGCCCAATGGCCCATGGGGATAACACTGCCCTTTGGATTGGGTGGGCCTGGGTTGGAGCCCTGCCTTTCTGTGTCTTATTACCTCTGCTACTTTAGGTAGGTCACTTAGCCACGCTGAGCCTCAGTTCCTTCATCTTTAAAATGGGAGCAATAAAACAGCTACCTCATAGGGAGGCCCTGGCAGTTACCTAACATGAAATGTAAAGATTGCCCGGCACGGAAAGTGAATTTAACATTCAGTAAATGTTAGTGATTATGTATGGGCTTGGGAAATTCCTTTTAGTCAAACCTAGAGTGTAGTCTTCTATTTCTGGGGCTTCTGATCTTCCCCCTTCTTCCTCTGCCCTTTCCACCTGTTAAATGCCTTTGCTCTTAACCTTTGGTCTTAAGGAATCCTTCCTGCTGGTTCAAAGGCATCTGAGGTTAAAATGAAGGAAAGAACACACACACACACACAGAGAACCTTTCAGATCCAACCCTGCCCAGACCAACTCACCAGACAAAGGTTTCCATTGTTGTCTAAAAACAAACTTTTCCACAGGGAGGCCTTAAAAGAGCCACAAGTCTCGAAGCCTCCAGACTCTTCTAGTTCTTACCCCACTCTGCCCAGATTCTGGCATACGCCTTCTCCTTGCTGGGTCTGTTTCCTAATCTGTGCAATGAGGAGCTCTAAGTAGCCCCCATTCCCATTCTCCAAGATGCCATCTGTGTCAGAGTGTTGTGTGTGGACACCAGCTGTCTCCACATTTCAAGTAAGTGCGTGAAGTGGGCAGAAGGGTCACAAAGACAAATCAGTATCTTTTGCCCTACGTCCCAAGAGACAGCAGAATATAGTATTTACAGAATATATTAGTGGGTATTTGTTGCCACTGGAGTCAGGTCTGAACAAAATGAAATCCAGCCAGACCACTGAGACCTTGAGCAAATTAATACTGTCGCCATATCTGTAAAATGGGATAATAATAGAGGCAGAAATGGTGTAAAGATTATGAGACAAACATCATGCAAGCACCTGGTACGGAGCTGGTATACACACCCATCTTTTCCTTTCTGGACTCTATTCGAAATTGTATAATAACTCCATGCCATCCTCCTCCTCCTCTGGAAAGTCTTTCCTTCTCTCCATTACCAGGGCTCTGCCCAAGTCCTCCTCTGCCAGGAAGCCTTCTCTGCATGGACTCTGTCTCTAAAGGTCCAAGGCCATAAGTTTCCCATAGACTGGGTTGGGGAGGGAAGGAGAGGAGGGGAAGAAGTTCCCTGCCCTGAGAATTTCCTTTCAGTGAATTCAGAAAGATTAACCCCTCCCCTGCTCTACCCCCAAAATGGAACACTGACCACAACATCTGTGTAGGCCTGGAGTTTACATACTCATTACGCCAGAGTCTCATAACCACCCTGAGATGGACAGGATGAGTCGGGACAGCATCCTCTCCCCCTACAACTCGGTCACCCAGAGTCCCTCCCACTGCTCACTGCCTACTCACTCCAGGAAGGCAAGGAAGATTATGTGGTTTCTCCTCCCACCCCCAAAGGGAGGGCCTTGCAAATCTCCAGTCCAGACCCTTTCTTTTGCCCCAAGTCTAGGACTTAATAACTCCATGGTCACCTCTGCTTCTTCCCCTGCCCTATTTCTCTCATCTTATTACCAAGACCAGTAGCGCTCTGTAATCAGGGCCTGCAGACAGCCAGCCCCACCCTCCCAAGCCCATTGCCTGGTTCCCATCACCTCATGACAAAGAACCTAGGCTGAACTCCCAGAAGCCTATTCTACACAGCAGGGCCAGATTCCTCTTCCCTCAATATACCGCTGCCATGCTACTCTCCTGTCCAACAACCCACCATGGCTTGGGAATCTAGTTCACCTACTCCAGCCCACCTGGTTTTGCCCTGTTCCCCTATGTGCCCCCTCGCCTCTCTCCTGGATGATCTCCTGGCTCCCTCCCTAGACCTTTGCCCATGTCACTCCCCTCTTTTGCCAAGTCCTCTGTTCCCCTCTTCCTCCTATCCTGTTGGCCCCTCCATGAGGACACCTCCCCTGACCTCCATAGCCCACAGCAATCTCTAACTCCTCTGCACTTAGTCACCACTATGTAGTTAAAGGCCTGGTATCCTCTAGGTCTCATGCTGTCCCCATCCTGCCTGAGCTGAATGAACTTTACCTCATCACCAAACTGTAAATGGCCACCCAGCAACTTGGTCATTTTCCTTCCACCTCCAACCTCAGCCTGGCATTCATTTCACAAATACTCTTTGTCTTTGTCCTTGCTCCTGAAACCCTCCTACCCTTCAAGAAATCTTAAATGCCACCTGCTCTGTGAATCCTTTCCCAACCTCCCCACCATCTCCCTCACCCCCACAGAGGAATCTTCATCTCTCTACCTTAGGACCTCCTGGTTGTTCCCCAGACAATCTTCCCATTACTCCCACGTCCTCCCTGGATCCAGACTTTCCTTTCCTCACCCCTGGCTGGGCCTCCTACAATACCCTATACCAAGAAGATGCTCAATGAGTAGCTTTCACAATGAACTGAAAGAAACAGGATCTGCTCAATTCCCAAGCCAGTCTGGGTTCTTGGGTGGCCCCAAGCTCCGTACATCCAAACGACCTCTTACTGTTCTTCCACGATTGGATCTGGGCCCAGACTGAATCAAATGACCTCTTATCATTCTTCCAAAATTAGGCTTTCCTCTTTAATTACACCTTATCTAACCACACTCTATGTGGATTCTAATTACATAATTACTTCAAGCCTTGAGACTTAAGGAAAAGAAAGAAGAAAGAAAGAAAGAAAGAAAGAAAGAAAGAAAGAAAGAAAGAAAGAAAGAAAGAAAGAAAGAAAGAAAGAAAGAAAGAAAGAGAGAGAAAGGAGTATGATTACACAGGTAAGTGAACACATCAAATACACATATTTCTATATACCATATGCCATTTTTCTGTTCATATACAATTTTGTAACCCAGAAAATAACCCTGGAGGTGTCTAAGTCACATTAAGGTAAAAATCTCACCAGGTAGGCACAGATGGAGAGTTTCGTGGAGAGCTAACCCAGAGATGGGCTTCGAAAGAGGCCTGAAATCAGTGGCCAGCCTGCCCCCTTCCCTTTCTGCGAAAGAGAAGGCTGCGTGGTTGGGCAAGGACAGTTTTGAAAGCATGCCCAGTCTGATCCACCTTCCAACCCAAATATCCACCTTCTTCGGAATCCAGGCACTCACTCACTGTCTTCCCCTTAGGGTGTGTGTGCCAATTCTCTCCCCAACTAGACTACATCCACCCCGCCATCCACCCTGCCAGCAGGGGCCCTGTCTCAGCGATCTTGGTATTCCCAAATCTCAATCCCTCCACAAACCAGTAGGGGCATCTAGCAGCGCCCCACCACCACCACCACCACCACGGCCTTAGACTCCCAGCCCTGTTAAAGTATTGACCTCTCAATACAAAGCCTTCTCATGCCACCTGCCTTTGTTCATGCTGGCACCCCTGTGTTTTATCAGGAACACTCTCCTCTGGTCCTCTTCCAGCCCCCTCCCACCTCCATGGTGGCCCTGGTATTTGCCCTAATGACTTAGTGTTTATCACACCTGGGCCCAAAAACCTTTTTATGTGCCTACCTCTCCCGTCATACCACTGGTCACCAAACTTTTCGATCATACCTTCCTGTTAATAAAATAGCTTTGAGCATATTTACTTTTAAGTTAATTATAAAATCTGTGCTACTATAAATAGGAAAGATACATTCTACTTATGTTTGAATTAAAGAATAAATAGAACTTTAACTGATGTTTTCTTCCTGCCACTCAATCGATCTCTTGAGAGCTCACCCACTGCTCCAGATTAGGAACAACGTGAGGACAGCAGGGGTGTTTTGTTCTCTTTATATTCCCAGAATCTGCTGCTACAGAAGCCAAAACTTAGTAAATGAATTAATTTGCTCACAGATAGTCAACCCTTTCTGTGGGCCAGGCACATGCTGGGCACTGGGACAGAATGTGGCCACTGTCATCGTGGATCCTACAGACTGGTGGAGGGGGATGCAGACAAACAATGATTTCCCAAACAAGTGTAACAAAGCAGTCGAGACAGATGCTATGAAAAATGATCTGTCCAGAACCACTGAATCATGAGAGCCTCAAACAGGAGGTTTTAACCTGGCCAGAGGATCAGAGAAGGGTTCCCCAGGGATATGGTGTTGCAGATGACATCTGAAGGATGAGCAGAGCTAACTAGGCAAAGAGAGGAAAGAATGCTCCAGACTAAGGAAACCATACAGGCCAAAGTCCGGAGCTGAGTGGAGAAGCATGAATGCCAGGAACTAACAAGCCAATAAAACAAAATGAATGAACAAGCCCCAAAAGGATAGCAAGTTCTCCTCCCCTTTACTCCTCCACTACTTACCAAAACAGACTCTAGCTTCCAACTTCTAAAGGAGTTGCTCAGTCCTAATACTGCTGGGCCTCTGGACCAAGCAGGCAGTGGGCTGTAGGCCTCCCAGGTGGTCTTGCCAGGAGTGAGGTCCCACACCCCTCCTAAGAAGCTGAAAAGCCCTAAGAAGGCTCTCCTTCTTAGGTAAAAAAAACATGCATGTTGCTATGGGCACCACCAATCAAAGGCTCCTGGGCAGTTTAATTTTTTAAAGAGAGTATTAAATATTTTACATCTCCTAACAGCACTGTTTCTTCCTTGCTACAATCGAAAGGATCACCCACAAAAATACCCTACAAGCTGGCCCAAGGAGGCGCATACCCTGCCCTCCAGGGTAACCTCTGGATTTCCTGGTTGCCAGGTGTATGTTCCTTGAGGGAGCAGCCTGGGGAATCCAGAACCATGGTCACAAAACCTCTTCTATACCAGAGCTCCTTCGACTCCAGGAAGGGAAAATTATTCATAACGATGCTTCAGGTGAGTGCTGAAATAGCCCACAACCTTAATAATTCAAGACAAAACCAAGACTGTAGATTGTAACGTAGGCTGGCGGGCTGCAAGGCCTCCCCCTGCGGCAGCTGTTTTGAAGAGAAGCCGTATCTTCTATCCGTGCTCAGGCATGACTAACATTTCCCAGTTCCTGGGGGACCTCGCCCCCTCACACCTGCCAGTCCTGGCTCACTAATGCACCATGCCCAACATAAAGGCCCCACAAAGCAAATACACAACTGTCCTAGAAGGCCTGAGACTGTCTTGGCCCAGGCTCACGGGGCTGGCAACCTGACTGTCAGCAGCCGGCACCCAACCCTGCTTCGGCCCTCAGGCCTCCGGAGTCCAGCTTTCTCTAGCTACTCTATTTTCTGTCCCTGGTGGGGTTTTTCTTTCTTTGGAGACTCTATTCATTGTGTCCTGCTTAGAGCGGCCCAGTTCCCACTTTGCCTTGGCTTCTCTATCCAGATCCCTGGCCTGCTCTCAAGCCCACTGCCTAGGCCCCTGGGGCAGTGACAGATCTCCCAACTCCAGTTCGGGCCTGTCTCACCTCCCCACCCCCCATCCCTCCTCACCTCCCGCACCAGCTGCGGTATCCTCTCCTATGGCCAGCTTTCTATGTGTACAGCCTATAAAAAGAGGCGCAGGCACAGAACAGCCAATAGTGTATATGTTACAGCAGCCTGGGAAAGACTCCTGAACATCGACATAACATGAAAATGTTTACCCTGTCCCCCTCAAGTTCACATAAATAGCTAAAACCCCTGACCATCATTCTGTGCTCACAGGAAACAGTCACCCAGGCCTGGATCTGCCCCCAAGAAAGACAAACTAAATGGAGAAGCGAAATCTGCGAATGAATTACCCATTTACATGTCACACTAAGAAACTGCTCATAGGCTGCCAGGTTCCGCAGAAATTTCAGGCAACAAGAGAAACTATTTGGATTTCAAAAGATATGTCCTAGTGACCCTACTGGGAAGCCAACTCAAAGGTTGGCCTACAGGCTAATGTTAATAATCAATGCACAAGGCATTATATAAATGAGTAATGAGTTTGTGCACAGACACGTGGGCAATTCCGGGATCTTCTAAGCACCCATGCCTGTTGCAGCTGCTCCGAGCTAGCACATCATCCATGAATGCTGGAAAGTGACGACCCAAACGAGAACGAGATTGGCAAAGCCAGTTAGAGGTTAACGCGCAAGTGCTCAATCCTCCGGATCGTGGGTCCTCAGGCTGCATGGTTATGGCATGATGGGAATCCAGGTCGCCAGGAGTGGCCTCCACCAGTTCAGCCCCCTGGCCACCATCAGCAGACACCTGATTCAGGTCTGTCCCTGGCCCTACTCCAGAACCTGCCCTGTGTGCCTCACTTGGCTGAAGCAAGATGCCGTATCAGTTACATGCATCTCCAAGGCCGCCACTGCCCCCCCTACACCCACAAACACACACACACACACACACACACACACACACACGTTGTCAAACCAGAACCTTCCTACTTCAAAACCTGCGACAAACTGCCAAATGCCTGAAGGGGAAGACAAGAGCCCTGCACTCTCAGTGTTAAGGAGGAAAAAAGTCCAGGAGGGTGGGGGCCATGTCTACACATTGAGCAACACTTGTTCAAAAGATGAAATGCACCCATCGCTATTAAAGCACTTCTTCAATTAAAGTTCCATGTGCAAGCAGGGATTCACCTATCAAATAAGGCACCCTCCTGGCCCAGGGGCTAACAGCAGAGCTCTCTTCCTCCTCAAAACAGGGCACCTCGAGTGCATCACGCCCCACCAGGTGGACCTGCTTGCAAGGCTGAGCAAATCATCGAGCAACAGAAACCTCAAAGAAAAGCCTAGGATCCAACCACCAAAGTACCCAGGATCTGGGTCGGACCACCCATAATCCTGTGCGGTAGGTACCATTATTTCCTCCAGTTGACAGGTGAAGCCTGTGAGGCACAGTGGAGTATAACCTGCTCTAGGAAGCAGCAGGTGCAGGATTTGGACCCAAGCAGCCTGAGCAGAGACCATATTCTCGGTCACTCTGCTCCCCGCCTCACTTCCAAGCAAGAAGAGCCAAGCTCCATGAGAAGAGATCTGTTCCAGCTCGGGACCATCCAGTGACATGACCTTAAACAAATGGCTTTTCTCTGCACCAGCTGCCTCCACTGTGAAACAAGGCTAATCCCAGATGCCCGGTCTAGGAACACAGAAGCTTAGCTCCCTAGTCCAGCGCAGGCTGCCTAAGAGAACTTCCTGAGATGACAGGAACTTGTGTCTATGAGCACTGGAAATGTGGATGGTGTGACCAAGAGACCGAATTTTAAACTGTATTTCAGGTCACCTGGGTGGCTCAATCGGTTAAGCATCTGCGTTTGGCTCAGGTCAAGATCCCAGGGTCCCTGGATGGAGCCCCCTCAGCAGGGGACTCTTGCCTCTTCTTTTCCATCTGCCTCTCCCCCTGCTCATGTTCTCACTTGCTGTCTCTCTCAAATAAATAAATAAAATATTTTAAAAAGACAAACTGTATTTCACTTCAACTAATTTAAAATGAATATGGCTAGTGTCTACCACACTAGAAAGCTCAGCTCTAGTGTATAAATTCTAGGATAGCAAGTGCCAAGTCTCTTTGCTCACTGCTATATTCCCAGAGCCCAGCACAGACCCTGGTGTATGGTTGGTGCTCAGTAATTATTTGTTGAACAAATCAAAAGCAAAGGACTTTTCAGATGCTCTAATGAGACGGCATCTCCCACTCCGGGATTGATTTCCCAGGCTCGCTGGCCAATGGACATCTAACCTCAGCTTGACTAGGAGCTTGGGGCCTCCCAAATGCAGTACAGCAGGGAATGGCTCTCACGATGAAAAGTGCTTCTATGAAGCCAAATTTATCTCCCTGAAGTTACTACTTACTAGTTTTGGCACATTAGCTCACAGGTTTAGGAAAACCAAAATAAATTATGAAAAGGCACTTAAACATTTGTAAACACTATAAACACAGGATTATATCTACAATTCACTTTCTTAGTTAAGATGAATCTGATCTTAACTTGTAACAGTATGAGGCTAGTTAAACAAATACATGACTGTGACCTGTTTAGGGGAGACAATCCTCTAATGTCAGGGCTGTGGTACAGAACCACCATCTCTGCTGACTTTACCATCAAGTCATTTGAGATGTGAGCCCCCAGCTCTGTAAGTGAGCCAAGGAGTATGCAAGCTGGACTCCCAAGGAGCAAGGCCTCTGTTCTCCAGCAGGGTCTGGGGAATCTGGCAGAGCAACTCCCGTTTTCATATTTCCTTGTGGAAAAGCCTACCATTAACCATATACCTCCTATGTACCAAGGGCTATGTCAGACGCAAAGATACAAAGATGACAGCAATGTGGCCCTCATATGGAGCCTGCCGTCTGGAGAGGTCAAATCTGCAGAGTACTGACTGTGCAAGGCACAGAACTACAATCAGGAGAAAGACAGACAAGCCACAGTCATTCAGTGTGACAAATGCCCTAACTGACCTCACTCCCTTAGAAGAGACACCCAGAAGAATCCTAGCACCAGGCCTTGACACCACAGGTATTTATGGCAGTGAACTGAATCAAATCTTGACCAAGAGCTCATTTTAAGGCTGGGGAAACCGAGATCTAGATAGGTTAAGTGACTTTTCAAGGTGACCCAGGTCATGAGTGATGGGGCTGGAGATAGCACCTGAGCTTTGTCACTCTCCAGCCCAACAGCCTACAACGCTGCCTCACTGTGGTTATCCTACACCACACAGGCAGCAGGGCAGGTTCCGCTGCCTGTTACTACGTCTATCTCAGAATAAACAATGGATTTATTTTTGTAAGACTGTATGCTTGGGACTCTCTTGAAATCTCATGACTAACTGTATGAATGCCATCTTAGAAACATGTGAACATGTGTTTCTCCAAAATATACACTACATCTATCAGGTAACAAAGGGTTTGGATAAAGAGATGAAACTTCTGGTCAAATCAGAAGCTTAAACACCCGTATTTATCCTTACTCTCTCCTAGAACCCCACTGAAAGGACAGGAGAAAGCTTTGATTTTTTGATGGAAAGAAGACAAGGGCAGATGGGATCTAGCAACAAAACTCTGGAAGACAGACCGCTGACTGCCCTGCAGTAGCTGATTCAGGTTTCTGCTCTGCTAAGTGCAAGCAGGGAAGGAAAACACTAAACAAGTGGGGGCTTAAGCCACAGACACAGAAGAAGCCTCAGGAATTGGAGGCACCAAGGGCTAAGAG
This sequence comes from Canis lupus familiaris, assembly GCF_011100685.1. Lineage (NCBI taxonomy): Eukaryota > Metazoa > Chordata > Mammalia > Carnivora > Canidae > Canis > Canis lupus. The sequence continues at coordinate 9,237,228 of NC_049249.1, forward strand.
GCAACGGGACAGGGGCTAAAAAGAGAGTCTGCTAAAAGTTTGTTGAATGAGCCACTGCAGCCCAGGGAAAAGAAGGCAGAGATGCACTGTTTAGGCAAACTACCGGGGCGACTCTTGATTCAGACACAGTGGAGGGAGGGACACAGCAGAGATAAGAAGGGAGAGCAGGGGGCAACCTCAGGAAAGAGCCCAGTGAAAATCTGCATACCAAATGGGGTACCCAGCCTCTTTCCCCATCAAGGCTCCCAGAATGCAAGGCATAGAGCTATTATACCCCCAGGCCACATTTTTCTCCATGAAAACCCAACACCCCAGAGAAAAGATGTATAGGCACTGATGTTTAAAGTAGGCTCTCGGGCAGCCCCCGTGGTGCAGCAGTTTAGCGCCGCCTGCAGCCCAGGGTGTGATTCTGGAGACCCTGGATGGAGTCCCACGTCAGGCTTTCTGCATAGAGCCTGCTTCTCCTTCTGCCTGTGTCTCTGCCTCTCATTCTCTCTCTGTGTCTCTATAAATAAATAAATAAAATCTTTTAAAAAATAAAACATAAAGTAGGCTCTCTCCTGGACCCCTACAATGAAATCAAGCCCTCTTCTTTGTCACACAAATGACCAATCGGCACTCTTAAAATATAAATGGACAGTCAAGAATCAGTGGAAGAACACCTCCAATGGGAAATTCAATAACCGAAACAAGCCAAAAAAGGGGCTGGGAGGAAAGAAAGACAAAGCAGAAAACAGCAGAAAAACACCAAAAACAAAAACAAAAACCTAACCTAAGTGAACTTACTGCACCCATGAAACAAGAACAAGATACTATTAAAAAAAAAAAAAAAGTGAGCTTCAAACTAGGGAGTTCTAGAAAGTAAACATGTAAGCATGTTTCATGCAAAACCATGAAAACATAAATTTGAAAATTCAAAAGGGCTAAGAATGAAGCTGAAGAGGTCTCTCAAAAAGTAAAACAAAAATAAAATGAAAAACAAGAAATAAATGACTTTAAAATTATAAACTGGGGGAGCCTGGCTGGCTCAGTTGGTAGAGCATGTAATGCTCATCTTAGGGTTCTAAGTTCAAGCCCCATGTTGAGTGTAGAGATAACTTTAAAAATATATATTTAAGGGACGCCTGGGTGGCTCAGCAGTTGAGTGCTTGCCTTCGGCCCAGGACATGATCCTGGAGGCCAGGGATCCAGTCCCGCATCGGGCTCCCTGCCTGGAGCCTGCTTCTCCTTCTGCCTGTGTCTCTGCCTCTCTCTCTCTGGGTCTCTCATGAATAAATAAATAAAATCTTTAAAAAATAATAAAATAAGAGCAGAAGAGGGAGAAAGAAGTGAGGCAGAGGAAGATGAGAGACTATGTGAGAAGTCAGAGTGATGCAATGGGATGGAATTCAACAAGCCTTTGGCAGCTCTGATGGCAGAGGAAGGGGGCCAGGAGCCAGGGAATGCAAGCAGTCTCTAGAAGCTAGAAGATGCAAACATGGAAAAAGACTCTTCCGAGAAGGGAATACAGCCCTGCTACCACCTTCATTTTAGTCCAGTGAGAACCTTTTCTGACTTCTAACCTACATAACCAAAATATGAATGTATTTTGCTTCAAGCCACTATGCTGGTGGTAATTTGTTACTGCAGCAATAGAAAATCTCATTCAGTGACTGACTCTGGGGAGTAATCCCTGGAATGAGAAGGGGTGACACAGCGTTTCTTTATAAGCCTTGCAGTGTTACTTGACTTTTAAAAGTATAGACACACGCATATATATACTTATGTGTGTGTGTGTATATATATATAAATACACTTTTAAGAGTATATATCCACACGCATATATAGACATATATATATAAATAAAGACTTTGATGTAAATTAAAATTGAATTTAAAAAGACATAAAACACAGATTCTATCTTGCCAGGTCTCACAATCTGGTAGAAAAGAGAGACAGGGAACCAGCTACTGGTGAACATAGAAAGAAAAGCACCTCTTTCATATGTGAGGAGGGTCTGAAAGGAGAAGGAGGAGTCACCCAAGCAAAGCAGAAAAAGGCCTGGTGGTGAGGGAACAAGCCCTGGTGGGAGGGAGAACCTAGTCTTTAGGGACGTGGATGAGGTCTTAGCGACTGGGATATTCAGTGGTTCTGGAAGAGCTGGCGGCAGTGGGCAGCTCTCCACACCACCAGGTCTGATGCCTGCCCCACTGCTGGCTTCTCCAGCTGGGGTTTGGGACCTGCTGTGCATAATTAAAGTGGACATGGACAACTGAAAGCCCAATATAAACACAACATTTTCCTGGATCATCACTTGTACTCAATAGTAACGCACATATTTTTTTTAAGATTTATTCATTTGAGGGCAGCCCGGGTGGCTCAGTGGTTTAGCACCGCCTAAGGCCGGATCCTGGAGACCTGGGATCGAGTCCCACATCGGGCTCCCTGCATGGAGCCTGCTTCTCCCTCTGCCTGTGTCTCTGCCTCTCTCTCTCCCTCTCTGTGTGTCTGTCATGAATAAATAAATAAAATCTTTAAAAAAAAAAAGATTTATTCATTTGAGAGAGAGAGAGAGCACTAGCAAGGAGAGGGGCAGAAGGAGAGGGAGAAGCAGACTCCCCACTAAGTGGGTGGCTGGAATGGGGCTCCATCCCAGGACCTCAAGATCACAGCCTGAGCCGAAGTCAATGCTTAACTGAAAGAGCCACCCAGGCACCCCAACAGTAAAGCATTTCAAATACCTTTATACTAAACCCAGCACTGACATATTATAGAGTAGAATACAAAACTCATGTGAATTTTTAACATATTAACTAGAGATTTCAAGGTGACTACTTGCTTGCAAGGCCAGCTGTAGATGCTAAACTACCTGCTGACTACTGAGCACCAAGACTCAATCTTCTCTGTAATTAATCTGAGTCAGAAGAAAATTTTAAAGCACTACAACATGCATGCATCCATCAAAGCACCTGGGACTTCACACCTGCAACCTGTGGGTGGATACCTACCCTCCTTGTGCCTAACCTGGGTCCCAACCGAAATGAATCAGAAAGTTGAGAAACACCTCATTCTTTTCCAAAGCGATCTGGATCTTTACACTGACAGTTGGGTTAGCCCAGTTTAGGAAAACAAAGAAAAACCATCACAATGAATTCTTAAATGTACCCTCTTGGTCCTAAGCCAACCCCCCTCTTGGACTCTAAGCATTACGAGAATGCAGACAAGAGCCCCAGCTTCACCATCAGCACCGCGAACTTTTACAGTACAGCCTTCTATTGGAGAATACATCGCAGACACTCTTTCCATGGAAGGAAGTCAAGAAATAGGGCACATCTCTTGGGAGAGGGTGTCCCTTGTGTCCACAATACAGGGGTGGAAACTTTTTCTATTGTTGTAACTGTTTTTGTTATAAAAACAATAATATCCACATGACAGTGAGCTGGGAAATTTCTTTTTCTTTTTCTTTTTTTTTTTTTTTTTTGGAAATTTCTTTTTCTATAAAGAGCTATTACCAACCCCAGAAGAAAAGGGGCCGGGGGGGGTGGGGAGCAGAATCAATGGAGGGCCACACATAAAGAAGTAAAAAGCAATTTAATTGGGTTAGGGTTGTTTGTTTTGTGTGTGAAACACATAACCACACATCGAAAGAGAGTGAACTCAACTGACTGTAAATTAAGAACAGAGAAGATTAAATTTTAATAACAGTAAATACATTAAAATACATTACAAAAAAATACATTACAAAGCTCTATTATTGAAAGTAAAGAAAGAAGGTGGGGAGGAAGGTAAGAAGAAAGAGAAGAGCAGGAGAGAGAAAGAAATGTAGAGAGGAGGAAGCCATGGGAAAGCAAGAATGGGAAGACGGGAGATACACAGACACGCATGCCTCTCCATGTACAAAAAGAGGGAACAACTCAAGGAATCCACAGACACTTCCGAGGCATGAAAAAAACATCCAGCCAAAGGAAACTACATCATACAGGCCAGCTGTTGGCTTGGGCTATAGACTTCAAAGTATTAGCACCTTTCATCCTTGCCTTTGAATGGTTACTGATCAGGTTAACCACTGTTCACAGCTCCTTAATTGCTCATTGAAACATTCCCAGGCTTTAGCTCTGTCCCAGGCCTGAAGCTCCCCGCAGGTGAGCTACAGCTCAGTGAATCAGCCACCTCCTGAATCAGCTACCTCCAAGCCTGCCCTTTGAAGAGAGGATGGGAAGCAGGGTCCCATAAAACATGCAAAATACCGATGACAGAGGAGAAAACACTGCTTGAGTTGAAAATAAATACCACAGAGAACTTTCTTTCATGTTGCATTTACAAAACAAAACAAAACAAAACAAAACAAAACAAAAAAAAACCTGGGACTTCAGCATAACTGGGTCTCACCTCAGCATTCTCCTGCATCACCAGCAGCACACCTGACTTCCCGCATGTTCAGGTTCCATGTACCCCAGTGGCTCCAAAGGCCTCAGCTCAGCTGACCCTAAAACAAAGCAGCCTCTCCCACACTCAGCGGTTGGAGGGTCAACGGGAGAGGTCTTAAGGAGACCCCACATCAGCCCCAGCCCCGACAGGCCTCTCGGTCCACCCACTCCATCCTCTAAGTCAAGCCTCTCCTCTCTTCCTTCACTCCAAGAGCTGGCGAAACCTGATTTCACCGCTGGCAGAGCCCCATTTCAGCTCCATCCCTCCCTCCTCCAAGTTTGGAGGCTGTGTTTTCCCCTTCTCCACCTGACCTGCCTCCAATCTCTCCCTTCCTCAGCCCCATTTCCTCCTCACTTTCTCTATCCCATTTTAGAATCTCATCAGAGGAGGAGGGAATAAGAACTACATCTAGAACACAGGACCTAGAAACTCCCCGCCTGGCCTCCTGCCCCAGCTGTGCATCTTGCTACCTGTGTGACTTTGGACAAATCACCAAACTTCCCCAATCCCTCAAATTCCTCAGTGGGGGGGAGGGGAATGTGAAACCTGGCAATCAGGGTTTTCTTCCAAGGCTCATACTCTAAATCCCTGAACATTCACCTGTATAATCATAAATAAAGAAGGGAGTTAAACATACACAGGAAGACAGAATGGATTCTAGAGGCTCTTTTTCCTTAGCATCCTGCCAATTCAAGTCTCCCCAGCCCACCGCACCTCAGAAGGTCTGTGCCTCCCACTCCAGGCCATTCTGGCTCTGAATTATGGACGTACAGTAAATCCTCATAAATCATACTAATCAAAGAAAAGGTACGTCTGAAGCCACCAGAAGCCCGAGTCCTGGAATACTTCTTTCATGCCATTGAGCAGTACTACGAATTTAACATCGTTTAACAAACAAAACAATCTTAAAATGCTCTTACAAACTGGACTTGTGAATCCAAGAACAGTAACGCTGTCAGGAACCCTCCAGAGCCTTCCACCTTTTTTCCAACAAGCACACAGACCAGAGAGTAGAAGCCACTATCCCAAAGCAGGTTGGTGGCCCTGGCTCAAAGCCAGCTGTCCTATCTTTGGTCCAGAGCTCCTCCACCAAAGTTTTTTGGGACCATCCATTTCCTTTTACAGACAGATTAAATCCCAAATGACTAGTGAGTGCCCTATACAGCAAATCTATTTCCATGTCCAGAGAAGGGTCCAGAGCTAAGTTTGGATGACCAGACCAATGTGGCCTAATAAAAGCCTTCTTTCCTGAACCCTGCCTATTCATGCTCTGCAAAGAAAACCCCAGACTCCACTATCTATATGGAACCCTATTTTAAGGAGGCTGAACAGTTCTTTGTTCTGCCAGTAAGAAGCATCTGCTCATCCCTTCCCAGAACTCCAACCTCACTACCTCCCCCCTCCCCCATTATTCCCAATCCCTTAAAAAAAGTTCACAGAAACTCTCCAACTACCATGAAAGAGAACAGGTAAAAGACAGGGCCAACAGGGGGTAGGGTCGAAGGGAAAATGACAATACCCTCCATATCTTTGCCCTATAGGGTAGAAAGCATTTCTTTTCAGTTGTATACTCCATGAGGGGAAGTCACCAGAGACAACTCAACTCTGGGCCCTCCAGCTGAGAAATGAGCTCTCCACGACCCCAGAACTACCCCCTTTGCTAACCGTCCACTCTAAAGTGCCCAGAGCAAAAGTGCCAACAGACCCACCCTTCTCTGCCATCCCCTCAGGCCAAGAGCCTGAGACAGCAGAGCCTGGCTGGCAAGGAGCTATTTAAGGCAGCATCAAGAGGGTGGGGCAGAAAATTGCTGGCAGCATCCTCTTCCTCCACCCCTCCCTCAAGCTCGCTCGCTCACACACACACACACACACACACACACACACCTCTCAGTGGGTAGACAGCCATCTATCTCACCTGTGTCTCTAAGGGCTGTAGATCTGGAGTCTCCAAATGTCCAGCATGTGCTTTTTGTCATTGAGGCTGCTGTCCCCATCTGCTGCCCACCCCACTTTTAAACCATCCCCTTCTCTTCAATCACCACCAAGCTGCCTTTCCAATCAAAATAAATAAATAAATAAACTGAATCTAAATAGAGGAACTTGAAAACCAAGGAGAGTGGAGACAGACAAGCCATCCCTGGCCTTCACTTATGAGAGGAAAAAGGATGCGAAGGTTTGGGGGGGGGGGGGTGATGTCAGAGGCCTGACTGCCAGATAGGTTCCATGATATCTCTAAATGAACCTCCCTCCTATTGGCAGTGAAATCAATTCTGGCAATTTCAGCAGGTCGGCCCTGTGACAACAGGAGCATCCCAGCGCTCATTTTAAAACAAAAATCCAAAGGTTCAACCAGAACATGCTGGGCAAACCCAAGGTCTGGATAAAAGAAGCCACACTCAGTGGGATCCCTTCTGCTTTTATGTAGCAATGTAATAGCGTAATAAATTCTGTCTGCCCAAAGGAAGCATGCGCTGGTGAATTTCAAAGCCATCTTACAGCAGCGGATACAGGGGAGATGCAGGATTCGACAGTACATTCCCCCATGGAAGGTACACAATGACTTCAAGCCTCATCCCCCAATCTTGAATGGCGCTACCGCTCATCAAGGAAGCCACATCGGAAAGCAGCCAGGTGGGCGCCAGGGATGGCCCGGGAATTCGGGGAAAGGAGTTGCTTTTCCGTCCCTGTCGGTGGCGAGCTGCCTAGCAAGATGCCCGTCACTCCGGGGGACGAAGCGGCTCGGGCGGATGGCACCGAGTCCCCGGACCCACACACCCCCGCTCCTTCAGGCGGGTCGTAGGCCAGACGGATCGTCCTGGCGCACCTCCTGCCGCCCTCCGGTCCGGGGGATGCCGATGAATGAACACACCTGGACGCCTCCATCCTGCCGCTCGCTCCCGGCTTCTTCCTCTGGCTGCTGCAGAGGAGCCCCTCCTCGGTAGTTTCACTTTACAGCGCAGACCTACCCGGGCTTGGATGTCTCCTCCACCCACCCATACTGCAGCCAGCCTGAAGCAGGCGGACGTTGTCTCCTAGCAGTGGCCATGATCGTACGAACCCCCACCCACCGAAAATAAAACAAAACCTGAATCCCGGGGACCCCCCCCCCGCACCCTGGGGAACTTTCCTGGAGAGACAGGGGGTCCACCGCGTAGGAAGGAAGGTCCGGCCGAGGGGGAACCACGGCTCTCCCCGTGACCGCGGAGGATGCTCTGGCGGAGGGCGTCCCCCAAGTCCTTCCAACAGCTGGCCCTTTAAACGCGCCTCCTCCGAGCTCCGAGCTCCGAGCTCCGAGCGCGGAACAAAGGCGCCGCCCGCGGGGGCCGGGCCGCCGCACGCCCCCCGCGCCGTGGCCGCCGATCGGGCGAGCGCGGGCGGGCGAGCGGGCGGCTGGCGCGGGCTTACCTTGCGGGTCTCCGGGCGGGCGGGCGGCGCGCGTCCTGCCCCACTCGCACTACACGCCGCAGCTGGCCCCGCGCTGTTTTTCTGGGACTCGGCGCTGACTTCACCGACACTCCGCGGCCGGCCAATGGGCTGCGGCGGCCGCCCCCTCATTAGCATGCGTCTGGAACCCTCCACTCCGGCGGCGCCCGGGCGGGGGGCGGGGCCGGGCCGGGGGCGGGGCCGGGGGCGGGGCCGGGGGCGGGGCCGGGCCGGCCGTGACAGGAAGGGGCGTGTGCGCCAGTGGGAGGCGGGGAAGCGCCCGGCCGCCCGGCCCCGCGGCGTCGTGAGCGGAGGGCGCGGGCCCGCGGATGCTCGGTGACTCTTCCTGTCCTGGCCGGCGGTCGGCGAGCCCCGAGGCTGGCCCCGCGAGCCCTCTGCCCCTCCGAGGGCTCCGCCGCGGACAGCTGGGAGGGAACCCGGGGCATAAAGACAAAAGCCAACCTGTCTTGAGCGCATGTGCTACTGAACCCCTGTGCCCAGTTTGCTCATCTGTAAAATGGTCTAACAGTAGGATGCAGTGAGGATGAACACGCTTAACCTGCGTCAAGCATTTAGATAGTGCCTGGCCGTAGATGTTTGCTACTGTCATAATTATACTCTGTACCAGTGTCCTTGATGCTTCCTGGATGTTTTCTCATTTGGTCATCAGAGCTTCATCACAAAGGCACTGTCACTAATCTATTTTCTTTTCTTTTTTTTTTTTTTAAGATTTCTTACGTATTTATTCATGAGAGACACAGAGAGACAGGCAGAGACATAGGCAGAGGGAGACGCAGGCCCCGTGCAGGGAGCCTGTTGCGGGACTCGATCCCGGGGCTCCGGGATAACCACTCGAGCCAAAGGCAGATGCTCAACCACTGAGACACCCAGACACACACACCCCCATTTTCAAGTGGAAAAACCGTTGAGGTTTATATGGCTTGCTCAAGATTACAGAGAAAGCAACGCAATTGGGATTTGAACCCAGGCGCGGAGATTTCATTCAGGCAACACACGTTTAGGGACTCCATGACAGGCATGTGATAGGCCCTGGGGTTACAGCAAAAATCAGTGAAGTTTCCCTTCATGAGGCTTCCATTTTAGTAAGGGAGACAGGCAAGTGAAAAAATAAAATCACTACAGTGTGAAACTGAGTGAATAGAATAAGAGAAGGTAATATGCAAGGAAGAGAAGCGTCCTTTGTTAGGTTGAATTCAGAGCTAACTGCTGGACACCCTGACCTCCTCCGATACCCGCTCAGTGTTACAGAAAAGGAATCAGAGAGGGGAAGTTGCTTGCCCAAGGTCTCAGGGCCGCAAGCAGCCACGCCTAGCTTCTAGCATCCCTGAGACATCCCCCAAGATAGAGCAGTCATCCCTTGGGCTGAACAAAACTGACTTTTGTCAGCTGCCATTGACAAGAATCTTCAGCCAAAGCACATTCCCAGTTAACAAGCTGTATGTGGGGAGGTAAAGACAGGCCTTAATGACTGCATGGGCTGATAGGAAACACATCTGCTAAGGTTCTTAGATGTCAAGGAACGGTGACAAGTTTTTGCTGAGCATCGGCTGTCCTCTTCTGTGTAAAGAAAAAAAAGTTAGAACACTCATAGCCACCTGGGAGCTTATTGTACAGCTGAGGAGACAAGACGCCACCAGGAAACCACTCAGTCTAGGGAGCTCCCAGCCCATGTCTCCTTCCACTTTCACCTTGTCCTGCTGCTTTGCAAAGAAGACTAGATCAGGAATCAGGCTTCCCAGGCTCCACGATTGGCTTACTCCACCATCCAGACAAGGCAGTTCCTTCTGGGCCTGTAAAGTAATAACATGACTTTTAATCAAGCACATCTAGTCTGCTAGGCACTATTCTATACTTGCACTGAGAGCTTTACATGCATTAGTTCACACCACACAGCAACCCTGGGGATGGAGTCCAATTGTTATCCTGAGGTTATCCACGGAAGAGGAAAATAATAGGTAGAGAAACTAAATAAGTTGCCTAGCTCACAAATTCAGGGCAACGCCATTCAGAATAGAAAAAAAAAAATCAAAGCAATTCAAATGTCCAGTTTTAGTTGCATATGAATATGTATTCAGTACAACCATATGACAGATTACCACACAGCCATGAAAAATGACCCTGACCCGTAAAGGTGTACCAAATACCTTATTGGACAGGAAAGTAGATTGAAAGCTAGTTTAGTACTGCAATCCCATTAGAGTTCTATGGGATTGCAAGTAATTATTTTTTGCTCATCTCTGTTTTTTCATCATAAACATCTATCAAATTGTTTAATTAAAATAAAACAAAATAATTATAAAATGCAAAACTGGACTGTACCTCTGGAAATTCTCTATATAGACAAGGCCATCGCTATAAGTGGGAAAGTGCCTTGAGGAATCTTAAGTGAAGTCTAAGTCTTTGAGTCATCCCTCAGATATCAAACTCTGCTGGTTCCAGCCTGTATGTTTTCAGATAAATGGAAAAATACTGGAAGGACAGGAGGAAGAGAAGAACAGAAAACAGAGAGAAAGAAAAATCCTACTATCTTTCAAGGCTCATTTCAAATGTCTCCTCCAAAAAAGTATTCAGAGTCACGGTCTAATAACATCTTAACACTGAAAGTCACCCAAGAAATCAGCAGGCATAATTGTGTCAATTAATTCTTGTCTCCAGTCATTCACTGACTCATCTGAGTCTCGGGCCCTGTGCTGCTGGGCTGGTGAGACCCAACTCCCTACCTCCCAAAGGTAACCCCTGAGGAAGCAGCGGCAGGGAAGGCCAGCTCCGTGGGTGTCCGCCCTGTGCTGAGAAGGGTCCCGCTCTTGGTTTATAACCATCTTGAAATGCCTCATGTCAAGTGAGGGGCCTCACATTTTTATTTTGTACTGTGTCTTGTAAATTCTGGGGCCTGTCCTGGGAAGGAGAAACACCAAGCCGTTCTCAGTGTATCAGTAACCAAGCCTGGAGCTCAGGGCTTTCCATTCTCGTCCCATCTCTCTCTCTCTTTTTTTAAAGATTTTGTTTATTCATTCATGAGAGACACAGAGAGAGAGAGAGGCAGAGACACAGGCAGAGGGAGAAGCAGGCTCCCCACAGGGAACCCGATGTGGGACTTGATCCCAGGACTCCAGGATCACACCCTGAAGCAAAGGCAGATGCTCAACCGCTGGACCACCCAGGCACCCCATCTCATCCCATATCTTAATATCACATGCTCATTCCTGGTTCCCAGGGAAAGTGAGCATTCTTGCCTTCCAGTCCTACAGTCCTTCACTTATTCCTTCCTCATGGAATTTACCATATTTGGCATGAACTCACGTACATATGTGTATAGTCCTATTCTTCATCCTCTCTACCTACCAGATTGTAAATTCCATGAGGTCCTGGCTTGTGTCTGCTCATCTCCAACAGTGCTTAGCACTGTGCTTTACATACTGTTAAAAATGTGTTTAAACTTAATTTAATCTTATTAGTAACTCCTCGTTTTCTCTTCATGTGCATCAGATTATTCCCAGCAGTCCTTCCGCTGCTGGAGAGAAATAACAGTATCAGGCAGGAGAGTTGAGCACACAAACTGGCATCATAAACATGCTGTAGGAAGCATCCCCCAAGCAGGCCGTAACTGTGAGGAATTAGGGGAAGAGAGAGAATTTTGCAGAGGAAATGCCAGAGTTGTCAGCCTTTCCTCCATCTTTAGGGTCACACAGACTGCAGGAGAGGGAAGTAAACAAGACGATCTAGAGATGGCAGTGAGCATGGTGGTTAAGCCTGTGGACGGAATCCTGGTTCCAACACCTAATATGGAATCTCATGTAAGCTCTTGGGTCCCTCGTCTGCAACGTGAGGAATACACAACCCTCCAAGGTTTACTTGTGAGCTGTAGATGAAAGCATGCATATAAAGTGCTTATACACTGCCTGACGCATAAGCACTCGGTAAGTGGATATTATTACTAATATTACTAGGAGGCCAAGTCATGAGAGATGCTTTCCTAAAATGTGTTGGCTTTGTTAACTTGTTTCCCCAGTTACCCAAAAGCTGAACCATAATCACTTTCAGAAATATCAGCTGGAGAAAGCCAGGATGGGGGAGAAGAAAATAGGCTAAGAGAAAGGGAATTATGTATCAAAGAGTTTAGCTGATATATCACTAAAGCTCTGGTGACCATTTGTACCTAGTTTCTTTTGTAACATCTTGAAGAAAGCGAAGCAAGTAGTGGAAAGAGCAAAACTTTCTTAAAGAACAGATTCTTGGGATACCTGTGTGGCTCAGTGGTTGAGCGTCTGCCTTTGGCTCAGGTCGTGATACTGGGGTCCTGGGATCGAGTCCCACATCAGGAGGGAGGGAGCCTGCTTCTCCTTCTGCCTGTGTTTCTGCCTCTCTCTGTGTGTCTCTCATGAATAAATAAATAAAATATTTGAGAAAGAAAAGAAAAGAAAAAAGAAAGAAAGAGAAAGAAAGAAAGAGAGAAAGAAAGAAAGAAAGAAGAAAGAAAGAAAGAAAGAAAGAAAGAAAGAAAGAAAGAAAGAAAGAAAGAAAGAAAGAAAGAAAGAAAGATTCTCTTATTTCTTGCTGGTTAATTACTGAGAAAAAGTGAGTTTTCACTCTCATGCCTAAGGGCACAGAACTGACTTGAAGATAGGGGAAGGCCATACCCAAGAATTCCACATTCTTTGGAGGTCAGGACTGGCAGATACTGCCTTAGGGAAGTTTGATGAAATGGGTGGAGGTTGGTCAGAAGTCTATGGGACCAGAAATGAGAGGAGCCATGGTGATGACTTAGAAAGCAGCACTGAGATGAGCATGAACCAGTAACCCCAAGAGTCTAGTGACAGACTTCCATTTATCAATCTAAAAACACTTGCTCTGGGGCACCTGGGTGGCTCATTAGGTTGAACATCCATGCAACTCTTGGTTTCAGCTCAGGTTGTGAGATGGAGCTCCACACTCAGCAGGTAGTCTACTTGAAGATTCCCTCTGCCCCTCTCCCTCCATAAATAAATAAATCTTTAAAAAATATAGAAGATAAAAATACTTGCTCCAGCATATCTTGTGTTGTTTCTTGGATGAAAACATGTGTACGGGGACACCTGGGTGGCTCAGCGGTTTAGCGTCTGCCTTCAGCCCAGGGCATGATCCTGGAGTCCCAGGATCAAGTCCCACATCAGGCTCCCTGCATGGAGCCTGCTTCTCCTTAAAAAAAAAAAAAAAAGTGTACGGAATAGAATAGAATTCTAATTCAATGCAATTGTATTTGACCAAGTACATATGGTTTGGTTTTGAGAATTTTTTTCTGCAATTAGTCAAAATAAGACATTTAAAATGTCAAACAATTGACCTGGGTGGACCTTTGAGAGAAATCAGAAGTACAGAAACACATGTCTGTCCACTGTCACTGAATTAATGGGAGGGCCTGACTAGGTCAGGAGTTTTGGAGGAGAAGAAGAGGGGCCATCTGACTGGGCAAGGGATTCATTGATTAGAATATGCTGGGTTTACTTTAGAAGTTCTACTACTCTGAAGTAATTTAGGCAATGAAGTATTTCCTTGAGGAAAGCACTTTTAAGGTTGGTGGATCCAGCTGCCAACTCTGAGACAGGCATTCTGACTGAAGCTGGAGAAACAGAGGAAGCCAAGAAGGAGGAACAAGGAGGGAGGAGGAAAAAGAGGGTGGTTCAAGGAGAGCAAGAGAAAGTAAGAGCGATGGCAAGTAAGACGAAGAGAGATCATTGAATGTCCTGAGGCCAAAAAAAAAAAAAAATACACAATTTCAGAAACAGGGCAACTAGCCTCACTAAACTGCTATAACCTTAACAAGGTTAAAAAATCAACAACAATGGTGTTAAGGGAATAACTGACATTCTGGAAGCTGTTGGAAGCTTGTCAGAGGTGATTGGAAGAGTTCACTGAAGGAACTCATTACATAGGGCCAAATTGAGTCACATAGATGCCCTGGGAAGGTTAATAACTCTTTGTCAGCATTTATCAAGGGGAGATGCCAAGTGCTGTGTGGGGAAAGGGCAGGAGGAAAGATGGCGGGTGTGCCCACCAGGTAACAGCCCCTTCTCCATGACCTCAGCAAATCTCTTCTGTCCCCAAACTTGTTTGCCCTGTCTCCTAAACCTGGGTCACCTCAACCCACTTTTGTGAATAGCAGTTTAGTGACCACCTCTAGTCATCGTGCCATTCCCTTAGGGATCTTACCATCTGTTTCTCCATCAGGCAGAACCAAGCGATTCACCCAGGCATACAACAGCTCTTTGTGACAAGAAGTCTCAGAAAGTCATCTATTTCCAGGGATATCTGGAGCCCTCTTCAAACTGGCTATCTCAGCGGTGCTTATGTGGCCTACCTGCTTATCTGGCCCTGTAAGAAGGAGATAATCTGAAAGAATTGTGTTCTACAGCCAAGGGATTGAAGGTAACTGTACTTTATACAAGAGAGAAGTGGACAGATAAAACGATCTCCTCCCTTAGGCGGAAAGAACCAAGGACTCCTTCATTTGACCCTGATTAGAAGTAGAGCAGAACCAGAAAGCATGCTAAAATGAGGTTCCCAAAATCTGTTACAACCCAAGCTGCCACCTTCAAAGAAGGAAGTTATTATTCCTGGTGAACCCTCCAATAAGAAGATAGTAAGGACCCCTGGGAGGTCAGTGCCAGCCCCATTATTGAACTCAGTGACCCTAAGACAAGGCTCAATGGAGTTAAACAATGTGATACCACCAGTTGGTATTCAGACTGCTGGGATAAGCTGCTCCACTCTTTGGTTCCAGAGTATTCTATATTTGGATGAGAGCTTCTAACCCCCAGGTGATTCCTTGAGAGTGGGGAGCTGAGCCATCAGGTAGCCCTGGCATTGTGGGAAGAGGACTCTCAAATAATTCAGTTAACCAATATCATGTGCCTACTGTGTTCCAGTCCCTCTACTCAGTGCTGAAAAACCAGAGAATAATCCTCAAGATGCTACAAGCTACTGGGAGAGACCAATAAATACACAGGCAATTACTAGACAGTGTTCTAGAAAATTTTTAAATTAAAAAAAATTTACAAGACAGTATTCTAGAAAATTTTTTAAAAATTGAGATGGACTCCATGTAGCAGAGCATTTATCTTTTTAAAGTATATGATCCAGGGCAGCCCAAGTGGCTCAGCGGTTTGGTGCCACCTTCAGTCCAGGGCGTGATCCTGGAGACCCGGGATCAAAGTCCCATGTCGGGCTTCCTGCATGGAGCCTGCTTCTCCCTCTGCCTGTGTCTCTGCCTCTCTCTCTCTTTGCCTCTCATGAGTAAATAAATAAAATCTTTAAAAATAAAAAAATAAAGTATATGATCCAGTGGTGGTTTTTTTTTAGCATATTCATAAGGTTATACAACCATTACCATAATCAAATCCCAGAACATTTTTATCACCACAAGGAGAAACCCTATACCTACCAGCAATCATCCCCCTACTGCCCAGGCCATCCCCATTTCCCTCTCCCCTCAGTCCCTGGCAACCACTAATCTGCTTTCTATCTCTATAGATTTGCCTGTCGCAGACATCTCATACACATGGAATCATAGAATATATGGCCTTTTGTGTCTGGCTCCTTTCACTTAGCATCATGTTTTTGTTTTTGTTTTTTTTTAAGATTTTGTTTATTTATTCATGAGAGACACAGAGAGAGGCAGAAATATAGGCAGAGGGAGAAGGAGGCTCCCCACAGGGAGCCTGATACAGAACTCAATTCCAGGACCCTGGGATCACGCCCTGAGCCGAAGGCAGACGATCAACCACTGAGCCACCCAGGGGCCCCTAGTTATCATATTTTCACGGTTCATCCTTACTATAGCCGGTATCAGCACTTTGTTGCTTTTTACAACTGAATAACATTCCACTGCGTGTATTATCATAATTTGTTTACCCCTTCGTCAGTGGAGAGACATTTAGGTTGTTTCCACTTTTTGTTTATTATGAATAATGTCGTAATGAAGATTTTTGTGTGGGCATATGTTTTCAGTTCTCTCAGGCATATACCTAGAAGTGGAATTGCTGGGCCATATGGGAACTTTTTGAGGAACTGCTGGAGTAACTTTTATTAAGTTTTTGCTATTTTAACTGGCAGAGGCCAATACACCTTGCTGAGTGAAAAGCATGGACCACGTTACTTAGTTGTGTGTGTATTACTGCTTTACGTATTTCTATAAGATTTTCCTGAGGGTAAAGATACTACTAATCATTTCGGACAATGTTGAAAATACAGAAAAGCTTAAAAGAAAAAAAAAATGAAAATCATCCATATCCCTACAGCCTGAAGCTACCACTGTTCCCACTTGGCTTTTTTCCTTTTAAACTTTTTCTTTTTTCCTCTGTATGCTTTTTAAAGAAGCAGTGTCATGTCGTATGTTCAGTTTAATATATTCTATATTTTGTATTTTATATTCTCCTTCTCTCTCTGGTCATCATAAGTAGCTCAGTGTTCATTGGTTTATAAACTAGTCTTCAAATTTATTTTGTGTTTTTCTTTTTAAAATGTTACTTTTATTCTTCTTACCTTTGAAGGGGGTGCAGAGGTGACAGAGAGAGAGAGAAGCATTTGAGGAGTGAAATGTCAAGGAGGATACACGAGCGGAAAAGAAAAAAGAGCAGACAAGACTCTTGTTTGCTTTCTTATAGCTCCATATTTTATCCTGTCTGGTTGCAGAGAAAAATTGAAGAGGCCGCTCGCTTTGTAGCCTCACACCAGCTCTCCAGCCTCTTTCTCTGGTGGGGGAGCCTACAGCAGCTGCTGTGTTGGGTGTGCTGCCCCCGAGGCTGAGCCAGAGCTGGCTTCTGCAGCCTGCAATTCAAGATGGCCAATTCGCAATCCTAGCAAAATCAATCTATTGGAAACTAATGAGGCACAAATAGTTCATGCACTTTGAGGCTGATCTGCCAAATGAGATAAACAGGGCTCAATCAGCAGGGAAAAATCAATGATGCAAAAATGCATTTCAACCTACTGTCATTTCCCCCCTGGGATGCCCACGACATCACATTCTATTGTTTTGATGCTTCTGTGGCAATTCTTGTCTAAGCTTCTGTAGGCCAGGCCAGGAGAACTCCCTCACCCAGGGTTTCATGTACCCAGGGCTTGATAAATGCCAAGATCTGGTGGCTATGACAGAGAGGTCTGGGCAGCCAACATGTGAGAAATGAGGACTTTTAGTTTTGTAAGCAAACACTAACCTGTGTTTCTAAACCACCCCTTCTAACAGGTGATGTAATTAGCAGGGAACATAATTATGAACTTCCCAAGAGAGCAAATCACAAAAGTATTGTGTTAGTAATTCACATTTATAAAACATAAAATATAGAGTGATGTTTTTAATATTCCATCATTCTTTGTGCCACCAAGTTTATTTTCCCTTAAATATTCTACTGGTGAGATATGATCATTGTGAAAAATTTAGAAACTATTGATGAGCAAAAATTAAAAATATAAATAATTTCTATTAAATTTTATGTATATCTTGCCAGATTTCTCTCCACATAGAATTCTTTAAAAAAAAAATAAAATAAAAACAGGTAACACATATCTGTTCTATATAACCTACTTAAAAAAAATTGTGATATGTTGGAATTGCTTATTCTAAGAAGGCCTTCTCCACAGTTGCTTGGGAAGGCCAGGCCCCCAGTGCTGCCCTGTTTTTTTGGAAGCCCATTTAGTCCTTGGAAGGACTGGCTGGAATGGTTGAGGTCAGGGAAGTGGGGAAGGATATAGGTCACATGAAGTCTGATCCCAGACCAGGGGTGTCCTGCAGGAACAGGGTTCCAGACAAGGAGAGTCCAACAGGCCTCACCAGTCAGCTCACTCCAAGGAAACCATTAGAGCTAAACAATGGCCCATTTCTCCTGCAGGGTCAGCAGGTAAAACTCAAAGGTGGCCAAAAAACCAAGGGCACAGGTTAACACCCCAAACTCAGTCTGACCAAGGAATCTCACAGGGAGGCCATTCTAGGGTTCCAGAGAACCTGTGTATAATCTGAAGTAGTTTAACTCTCTCCTTGAGAACAAGGGCTGGAGCAACATATGCCAGCTCCAGTGCCCAGCAGAGTGGAAATTCAGTATTTGCTAAGTAATAGAATGATAGTTCTACTTCCTCCTCCTCATGCTTCTGATCTTAGCTTAGATATTATCTCCTCTGGAGAACAGGTAACATTGAGAATCTCAGTCTGGACCAAGAGAGGGGCCTGAGAATCATCCCAGAGATGGTCGAGTATGAGATGTGTGAGAACAGAACTGAGGTCTAGGAATGGGAGTTTTAGGCATAAGGCTAGAGCACAGTGGCCTTGAAAGCCAAGCTCATGATTTCCAAATATTTTAAAGATTTTATTTATTTATTCATGAAAGACAGACAGATAGAGAGAGAGAGAGAGAGAGAGAGAGAGAGAGAGAGAGGCAGAGACATAGGCTGAGGGAGAAACAGGCTCCATGCAGGGAGCCCAATGTGGGACTCGATCCCAGGACTCCAGGATCACAGCCTGACCCGAAGGCAGATGCTTAACCACTGAGCCACCCAGGCATCCCCGTGATTTTCAATTTTATCTAACAGCCAGTGAGGAGTCACCAAAAATTTTTAAATAAGGGAGTGGTGAGACAGGTGGCATGGTGCCACCTATCTGGTGGCAGCAGTGAGATGAATTAGTGCCAAGAAAGGCCAGAGACAGAACAACAGATGGGAAGTGACTGCAATAGTCCAGCTCTGAAGTAATAAGAACTAGAACTAGGGAGGTGACCATGGGAATGGAAAGAAAGAGACACTTCATTCATTGACTCATTCATTCATCAACAAGTATTTATTAATCACTGAGAGCCAGATACTGTACTAGATCTAGTCACCAAACTCATAAAGGAAGATATGGCAAGACTTGTCACCTGCTGGGATACAAGTGACTGTCTGCTACACAGAGAGCAACCAAAGATGATCCCCTAGATGATGAGGATCATCATGGTGCCGGTAAGAGAAACAGAGAAATCAGAAGACCTAACTTGGGCATCTGAGAAGTAAATTCTGAATTTAGGGGCACCTGGGTGCCCCACCTGTCTCTCATGAATGTATAAATAAAATCATTTTTAAAAAAATCTGAATTTAGTTTGGTGATACAGTAGGACAGGAAGATGAAACAATCCAGTAGGCAAATAGAAATGTGGGATTTGAGCTGCAGAGGGTAGTGAAGGCCAGCTGGACACAGGGCTGCCTCTGTGAGGAGCAAGGCCACAAACCTGCAGGGATCACCATGACTTAGGAAGGTCTGAACCCCCCTACCTGAACTACATTCCAGGCTCTGAGCAGAGAAAGAACAGGATAGACCTGGTATAAACCTGCCACCTCCCTCCTGTCATTCCTGACACTACGGCCCCACCACGTACCTTGAGATGAGTTTTCAGAAGTTGATTATTTAAATCCTCAAATCAGACTCCCGTTTCACCTCTGGCTTGAATAGTGCTCCTCCCCCTCCCGGCTAGGAAAGGGTGTGCTGCAGCCAGATGGTAAACTGGGAGCAGAAATAAAATCTCTTCAGATGTAGCAAGTATATTTATATCCAATCCTATAATATCGCTGCAGGCATAATTATAGCCAATCCTCTAATTGCGATGCGGATATCAGACACCAAAAAACAACCAAATGTGCTACAGAGTCCAGGGAGATAGGGCTATTGGGATGGGGGCTGCTGGGCCAGCTGCTGCCCTGTGAGATGAATGGATGAAAACAGGGCAGGGCGGTTTACAGATTACCAGGGGCTCTGCCTCCAGAGGTGGGAGGGGGTAATGATTCCAGAGGACATGCAGCTCATGTTCCTGTTTCAGTAATGCAGCATGTTTTTAGCCTTATTTCTTTTTTTAAAAAAAAATATAAAATCAATGCTTATTCACTGTATAAGGTTAGGAAAATGAAAAATTATCCATAATCCACAATCCAAAAACAGCACTGTTTAACTTTTATATTTGTCATTGCAGCATTGTATTTTGAATGTATGTGTTTTGTATTAGACTGTAAATAATATGTTTTGTCTTGTTTTTCTCACTTAATATCGTGAGTGCTTTCCTTTATTATTAAGATATATTCCCAAGCATTATTTTAAAACCTCTTATTGTGACATATTCATTCACATGATGGAATACTATACAGCAGTTAAAATGGATAACCTAGAACTTCACATATATACAAATAGTTCTTTTTTTAGATTTTTTCTTTTTTTTAAAGATTTTATTTATTTATTCATGAGAGACACAGAGAGAAAGAGAGGCAGAGACACAGGCAGAGGGAGAAACAGACTCCATGCAGGGACCCTGATGTGGGATTCGATCCCGGGTCTCCAGGATCACACCCTGGGCCGAAGGCAGGCACTAAACCACTGAGCCACCCAAGGATCCCCTTTATTTTCATTTTTAAAAGACTTTATTTATTTGACAGAGAGAGAGAGAGAGAGTGCAAGCATAAGCAGGGGGGAGTGGCAGACGGAGGGAAGGGGAGAAGTGGATGCCCCACTGAGTAGGGAGCCAGATGTGGAGCTCAGTCCCAAGACCCTGGTATCATGACCTGAGCTGAAGGCAGATGCTTAACCGACCAAGCCACCCAGGTGCCCATATAAACAAATTATTCTTGATATAAGATTAATAAAAAGGTAATATTCACAAATATAACCGTATATCATTTATGTTATATATTGTTAATGTTGACAAACATGTAAAAGGTCCAGGAAAATAAAATAGAAGGAATTTTCTTTGGAGAGGGAGGTTAGAGGTTGAAATTAGGGACAGATGTAAAGAGGCTTTGATTGGTTCTATAATTTGTAATTTCTTTGAAAAATGATCTAAAGAAAACATGTCAAAATCTTAAGACATTAAATCTATGTGGTGAATAAATGTGTGCTCGTTATAGTCTCTGTATTTTTCTGCATGTGTAGAATAGGTTATTACTTTTTGAGTTAACAGACTTTATTTTGTAGACCAGTTTAGGCTTACAAAAACTGAGCAGGAAGTATAGGGAGCTCTACACATTCTCAGCCCTCTCCCAACACGTACACAGGCGCCCCATTAGGAACACCTCGTCTGAGGTGGTGTCTTGGCTACCGTGGAACTGATATCGGTACGTTACTATTAACTAAGTAAGGTCCAGGGGATCCCTGGGTGGCGCAGCGGTTTAGCGCCTGCCTTTGGCCCAGGGCGCGATCCTGGAGACCCGGGATCGAATCCCACGTCGGGCTCCCGGTGCATGGAGCCTGTTTCTCTCTCTGCTTCTCTTTCTGTGTGTCTCTCATGAATAAGTAAATAAAAATCTTAAAAAAAAAAAAAAAAAAACTAAGGTCCATAGTTCACATAAGGGGGCATTCTTTGTGTTGTACGTTTTATAGGTTTTAACAAACGTATAATGACATGTATCCATCATTACTATATCATGCAGAGTAGTTTCGCTGCCCTAAAAATCTTGTGCTCCACCTACTCATTCCTCACTCCTCCCTCCCTCCACCCAACGCCCTGGCAACCACTGATCTTTCCCGCATAGTCCTGCCTTTTCTGAGCGCCCCAGAGTTGGAATCTCACAGTACGTATAGCCTTTGTAGGTAGGGTTCTGAGAAAAAAAATTTTTTTCAGGATAATTTACATTTATTTGCTGATGACTCCAACATACTTCAAATGTGGCAGAAGTTAGAGTCTGTCAGGTGAAGCCATTTCCTGCCAACAGCTAAAGGTGACTGATGAAGAGCAACCTGAGCATCATCTCCAAGCTGAGGCACCTGGTTCTGGTGCGTGAATCTGGTCCTTTCAGCGTGGGTAGGGGTCTCCAAGGAACTAGTCCTTATTCTCGTCCTTGTGCTTGATGTGTCTCCATAGCTTCCCCTGGTTGATGTGTTGGTAGAGCAATGCTGAGGGCTGAGGGCGAAGGTGGAGGTCCTGAGAACAGTCTCGCAGTAAACAGCCGCATGTTTCTCCCGAGAGAATTATTTTCAAATCTAATATGCAAAGCCAATCATAATGAAGAAAGCAAAAACCATCAGGAATTTCACTATTTTAAGGTGATCACTCTTAGCCAGGAATACCATGTATCTTTTTTTTTTTTTAATGTAAACGGCATCATAGTATCCAAACAATGTATTATGGAACCCATGTGATTCAGAATTCTTTTGAAAGCCTTCAGGAATGTTTCCTGGTATGGAACCTTCTATCAGTGAGTTAACCAATCCTTTACTGTTTTCATCTGTGCCAGGAAGCTTTTCTGCCCTTGTTAGCCCCTCAGACTAGAAAAGACCCTTGAAGTCTCTCCAGAGAATTGGGATAGTCAGCCTTCTAGATATATGTCACCTGGCAACATGCTTGACATTTCATTCTGAGTTCCCTGCAGTCAAAGACAATGTTTACCAGTTTTCCTCCCCTCGTTGCAAACATGGAGTCTAGCACATGGCAAGTACTTGGTGAACATGGGTTGAATGGATCTGAAATGCCCTTAATTGGATTATTTTAGGGTCTTCAAGGAAATTCCTAAACCATGGAGGGGGTGAGCGTCTTTAAGAGCTTGTGTTGTTCGCTAGAAACCTAAGAATGGGATCAGGGAGCCCTATTTTGTACAGCAGATCAATATGGGTGCCCTGCGGAATGGGGTGGCTGGGATTGGGTGGAAACAGAGGGCAGTGGGTGCGTCTGTCTACTGAGAGGCTCAGTGGATGGGGATGAGAACCAGCCCTGCTGCTCTGGAGCTCGACAGCAGGGAGTGACTGCAGTTTTGTGTAGGCAGAGGGAGCATTCAGGCTCCAACTTTTCTTCAGTTGGTCCAACCATACCAGTTGAGAACTTGGGTTCTGGTATGGGACTTCGGGTTCCAATCCCAACTTAGCCACTTTTAGACTATTTGGTTCTAGACAAGTGGTGAAGTCATGATGGTTTCAGCCTCCAAAAGGGCTGCAAGAGCACCACCTGGAAGAGCTGTTAGATGAGGTTATACAACCAAAGAACTAAGCAAACTGCCTGGTGCTTGGCAAGTGCTCAGTAAATCAGAGGAATGACAACAACAGCTTAGCATCCGTTCTTTGAAAAAGCAAGGTGATCAGTCAGCAAGAGCATGAGACAGCCAAGCCAAAAGGCCAGCTACTCACTTTCCTCCTAGTCAAGGCCCAGCACACTCCACAAGGCCAGGTGTGGTCTGGATTCAAGTGGGTGGGGTCCACAGGAGCAGGACATGGAAACCCCCTATTAGATGACTCAAAATTTATTTGGGGGGCTTTGATGAGTTTTGCAAGCTACCTGCCAGTCTGTGCATTCCCTGTGTTTTATGTTTACTCTCAAGTGTAGCTATCTTTCAATGCTAAATCCAGCCTTTGCAGATATATTTTCAAATGGATGTTAGGACTTTGGAGTCACCTGATTCTACTTCCCACTCAATGAGGGGATTTCTTTTTTTTTTTTTTAAGATTTTATTTATTTATTCATGAGAGACACACAGAGAGAAAGAGAGGCAGAGACATAGGCAGAGGGAGAATCCAGCTCCATGCAGGGAGCCCAATGTGGGATTCAATCCCGGGACCAGGATCACAGCAGACCACAGACACTCAACTGCTGAGCCACCCAGGCAACCCAACGAGGGGATTTCTATGCATAATATCCCTATATATCCCTTGGAGATACTCTGGATTCCCCCTTTCCTTTTTTTTAAGATTTGATTTATTTATTCATGGGAGACACAGAGAGAAGGAGGCACACAGGCAGAGGGAATAGCAGGCTCCACACAGGGAGCCCAATGTGGGACTTGATCCTCGGACTCCAGGATCACTCCCCAAGCCAAAGGCAGATGCTCAATCACTGAGTCATCCAGGTGTCATTGGATTCCCACTTTCTCCCAGTCATTTCCTTTTTTTTTTTTTTTTTAAGATTTTATTTGTTTATTCATGAGAAACACAGAGGGGGGCAGAGACACAGGCAGAGGGAAAAGCAGGCTCCACTCAGGGAGCCCACATGGGACTCGATCCCAGACTGGGATCACACCCTGAGCCAAAGGCAGATGCCCAACCGCTGAGCCACCCAGGCAACCCTCTCCCAGTCATCTTAATCTGCTTCTCCCTCTGCCTATGTCTCTGCCTCTCTCTCTGTGTCTCTCATGGATAAATAAATAAAATCTTTTTTTTAAAAAAAAGAACTGATCTTAGATCTCTCCTCTTCCCACTATTGCCTTTGCCACACTGCCAGAGCCAGCCTCCTCTAGCCCTTGCCTAGAATACTAGCCCCAACTGGCCTCCTTCTGCCCACACTTCCAACTCCCCAGTCTCTTCTCTCCCCGAAGCAGGGTATTTTTTAAAACTGTAAATCTGACCATGACTCTCTCTCTACCTCAAGTTGAGTTCCCCAGAGGCAATCCCTGAGACAAGGATTCATGAGAAAGTGTTTTCATTTAAAAATGCTCCCGGGGGGTGGGGGTGGGGGGTCCCTGGATACCTCAGTGGTTTGGTACCTGCCTTCTGCCGATGGCGTAGTGCTGGAGGCCCAGGATTGAGTCCCACATCGGGCTCCCTGCATGGAGCCTGCTTCTCCCTCTGCCTGTGTCTCTGCCTCTCTCTCTCTCTCTCTCTCTCTCTCTCTCTCTCTGTGCCTCTCATGAATAAATAAATAAAATCTTTAAAAAATAAAAATAAAAATGCTCCTGGATGGGCAGCCCGGGTGGCTCAGCGGTTTAGCGCCGCCTTCAGCCCACGTGTGACCCTGGAGACCTGGGATCGAGTCCCATGTCAGGTTCCCTGCATGGAGCCTGCTTCTCCTTCTGCCTGTGTCTCTGCCTCTCTCTCTCTTTCTCTGTCCGTCTCTCCTGAATAAATAAATAAAATCTTAAAAAAAAATAAAAATGCTCCAGGAACAGCCAGTAAGGGATTGGGGGAAGCTGAGCAGGGAAACACAAGACACCAAGCAAAGAAGTCTGGAAGCCTACATTGTTTCCAGAACGTTCTTCCTGCTGAAGATAAGGGCTGGGCTTTCATATTCTTACTCTACTAGCTGAGTCCTGGGCCAAGGAGGCTTAGGAGGAGCTCTCTGTGGCCCAAGAGCTTCAGGGACTCAAGGGCTATCTTTGGAACTAAGTTGCAAGAACCAGTCACTTTAGCAAAAGTGCATGGAAGCTGGGAGACTGGCACGATGAGAGCATGACAGGGACCCCCGACAAAGCACCAACTGGGTCCTCTCCTGTTCCCTCCCTATGTCCTGTCTCAGGCCTTTGTTCATTTCCTTCAGAACACTACTTTATAAGTAGTCTATAGAATTGTCTCTCTCTACTTGTTTATTGTCTCTTTTCCTTTTTTTTTTTTAACTTTTTTTATTTATTTATGATAGTCACACAGAGAGAGAAAGAGGCAGAGACACAGGCAGAGGGAGAAGCAGGCTCCATGCACCGGGAGCCCGATGCGGGACTCGATCCCGGGTCTCCAGGATCGTGCCCTGGGCCAAAGGCAGGCGCCAAACCGCTGCGCCACCCAGGGATCCCTATTGTCTCTTTTCCTGACTAAAATGGAATCTCTGAGTGTAGTTAGTACGTTTGTCTTGTTGCCTTTCATACTCTAATCCACAGAACAGAGATGGCACATTGTGAATCCTCCACAAAAATTTGTATCAATGGATGAGTGAATGATGGGAATTGGTTTGGACACCTTCAGCAATGGGGATCTTCTACAGTATAAAGAAGCTCATCCCACTTCCAGGAAACCTTAATAGGAAGCCTGTCCCAGTGCTCGCTTTGGCAGCATATATACTAAGATAGAAAGCCTGTCCCAAGACTGAACTGTAATCTGCTTCTTTGTCACACCAACTGGTCTCCTCTCTGGGACAAGTCAGGCAACCATGGCCTCTGTCCTGTCAGTCCCTTAAATGTCCACTATGCCACCTTTCTCACTTCCAGATTAATCAACCAGCTCTTCCAAAAGTTCCTCCTATGACATGGATTTTTAGAGTGTTGGCATCCATAATTTTACTGCTCTGAAAAAAATTCTTTTTACCTAGCTACACAATGCATAGCTATCTGTCCCATACTGTGCTGAATACACCCAGTCTTGGAAGGTAAATTGGGTCAAGCCAGATAAGAATCTGAGCTAAACCAAAGCTTACCTAGCCAGAGTCAGCAGACCCAGGTTTGAATCCTTATTGTTAAATCACTGATCTGGAGTGAAATACTTAGTTTCTCTGACCCCAATTTCTTTATCTGTACAATGGGAAGAATAAAAGCACTTAAGTAACAGGGCGGGTATAAGGGTGAATGAACTAAGACAACATATATAAACCACTGAGCAGAGTACCACGCCTGGGAGCTTCCCCAGATTTTACCTCTGATCTGATGATAGCTCTCCTTTTTTCTGGTCACATCCTCCTGCTAACCCAGCTCCATCTCAGACACCTCTGCACCCCTTAAGTCATGATGAGGCTTCCAGGTGCTGCATCCAGATGTTTTTCTGGTTATTATTTCTCCTGTTTTCTCCTCACTTTCCACCTCTGGATTCTACTTCTCCTACTCCTTGCTGCTCATGCATATCCACCACATATCCATCCTCCCTTTCCTCCTTACTTGCTCACTTAATTCTTTCTTGCTGTTTGTGTTCTCCCTTATCTTTCTTTTTTTTATTAATAAAGATTTTTATTTTATTTATTTGACCGAGAGAGCCAGAGAGCACAAGTGGGGGAAACAGCAGAGAGAGAGGGAGAAGCAGACCCCTCGCAGAGCAGGGAACCCGATGCAGGGCTCCATCCCAGGACCCTGGGATCGTGGCTCAAGCCAAAGGCAGATGCTTAACTGAATGAGCCACCTAGGAGCCCTGCCCCCCTTGTCTTTCTTTATGTCATGGAAACTCTAACCAGAAATTTCAATTTCTCTCTCTCTCTCTCTTTTCCATTTTTTTATTCTGCTTTCTACCTGGGCTCCAGAGAACCAAGAGGAAATGATCGACCTGGTGACAATGAAATCTGTACATGCTACCTCTCTCACCACATAGTCATCTTAAGCTACAGGCATTTTCTATCTGCTCCTTGCCACAGACTGAGTGGTAAAATCCAAGGTCGAACGAGGAGACAGCAGCTGTGAGGGCAGAGGAGAAATAGGAAGCTCTCCTTCCCCTGCCCCTATGCATGTGCTTCTGGTTGCTTTTCTTGCCCACTGCATTAGTACACAACGGTGATAGTTGTCTGATAGGGCAAGAAAAGCAGGCTGACTTTAATGGAAATACCTTTAGTATTTTCCCATTAATTATGAATTTTCCCCCTCGGCTTTGTGCTAAATAGCTTTTATCCAACGAGGAGAGTTCTCTTTTATATCTAGTTTGCTAAGCTTACATGATATGTCATTGTGGTTAGTAGGCTTGAGTTTCTAGATTGGAAGTAAAGCACTGAAAACCAGGAAAGCAGGGTAATAAGTAGGTTGGTTTGGGAGGTAGCCCAGGAATATCAGAAGAAAGAATTAAGGCCAAGCAGGTAGGCTGGAGGATGATGCAGTATCTGGTCCTGAGGGACTGTCATGGTACCAATAGTATTCTTCATACTCTGCTCTCAGATCAGGTGTGATACTGTGATTCAAAGACTCTACTAGACCCTTGAGGGTAGCAATGACAAAACTTGGCTCTAGTTATAGTTCTCGTTTCTTCTTTTATTAATTTAAATAAGCAATTCTGGATTTTCAAGAAGCCTTTGGAGCTTCTTGAATTGGAGCACATAACTGAAACTTCATCCCTTTTCACGTGAAAGCTTTTTGGAGGTGGATTTGATCCTGGTTTTCCATTCCAATCAGTTGCTGTGAAAGCCACTTCTTGTTCTGGCTGTGGGCAGATCAAGCCTCTTTTTTTTTTCCCCCGATGGAAATTCAGGAAGGAAACCAAATAATTCCCAACAGAGACAAGAGTTGACCACAGTACCATCCAAAATGGCTTTTAAAGATTTCAATCTTGCATGTGAGAATATTGGCAACTGAGGTTGGCTTGCTCACTCTGTATTGTCAGCTTGATAGAAATGTGGTTCTGCCATTTTGACAGGAAAATCTTTTCTGATGGAGAAGAGGTTGCAATCGAAACATTGCTGAGGTACACTTTAACAATGAAAAACTTTGGTAAAAGCATTTGTGACACACATCCAGAATAAAGTGCTAAACACTCAGATAGATATTTCTCAATAAACCAACCTGCATGTACTGTGGAATTGGTGAAAGGAAAGGACATGCTAAGCAGAATTATACTGTGTGGCATCTATTGATAGTTATTCTACTCCTATTACATGGTGGCTTTGTGGTTTTTTTGTTTTGTTTCTACCATGATTGACAGAAAATTTGTCAATCTGCTCCTGGATCACCAAGAGTTGATTGTGCTTGACTTCCTTAATTAGTTCCACTCTTAACTGACGAGGGGTGGGAGAGTAAGTGCTAAGTAACCCGTCATAAGGGGAAAATTCAAACCAACTGGTAATGTGTCAGACAGTTTTGGAATAGTCTCAGAAGGTGACAAGTAAATAAAATCTATGAGGAAAAGTTGAAGGAACTAACATACCTCTCAGCCTTAAAAAGAGAAAGTGACAGGCTAATATAGTGACTGTTTCTGGAACAGTAAACTAGATCATCGACACACTCCAAAAACACCTTCTGTGCTCAGTGGACAGTGGTGCCCTGGAAAAAGCAATAGCCTCAGCTTAGAAGGAGGCTCTGGTGACACCCCTGCCAAAGAGGGACTTTGGCAGTTTCCCTGTCTATCTCAGTTTCCAACTCTGTCAAATTAAAAACTTGGATCACTTTGGGGTTCCCAGGTAAGCGTTCCTTTAAGGTTTTCTAAAAGAAAAATGAGTATTTCAAACCACACAAAGGATATAGTACTTTTAAAGTATTACATAACAAGTGCATTTACTTAGTGATCAGAATCATTCAAACATGAAGCTCATCAGGAAAAAGAGGTACTTGGCAGTAACAGTTTGGGAACTATACTGTAAGACACCATAGAGTAGAGACCCTGCTGGCTTTGTTTTAAAGATCTCTGCTGGGATCCCTGGGTGGCGCAGCAGTTTGGCGCCTGCCTTTGGCCCAGGGCGCGATCCTGGAGATCCGGGATCGAGTCCCACGTCGGGCTCCCGGTGCATGGAGCCTGCTTCTCCCTCTGCCTGTGTCTCTGCCTCTCTCTCTCACTGTGTGCCTATCATAAGTAAATAAAAATTAAAAAAATATATAAAGATCTCTGCTGCCAGCACAGCACCTCCTTAAGTGCTCATTAAGTTTCCATCAAATGCAGATGCAGAGAGACCACCAATAACCTCCCGTGTACTCATCACTCAGTATCAAAAATGATTCTTCTAGCTTTTCTGTGCTTCTACCCAAGTGACGTCTAAACCTCTTCACAGATTATTTGATGCAAGTTCCAGATACCATATAATTTTACCCACAAACATTTCAATGCGTCACTCTGAAAAGTAAGTATTTTGTAAATACGGTATCATCATGCCTAAAATAAATATCATCTAATATCAATTCAGTACTCAAATTTCCCTGATTGTGTCCTAGATATTTTTTAAAGGTTTATTTAAGCTCTAAAGATTGCAAACTGGGTGAAATGTATATTAAGTTTTGTTTAAGGGACACCTGGGTGGCTCAGCAGTTGAGTATCTGCCTTTGGCTCAGGGCGTGATCCTGGGATCTTGGATTGAGTCCCATATTGGGCTCCCTATGGGGAGCCTGCTTCTCCCTCTACCTATGTTTCTGCCTCTGGCTCTCTCTCTCTCTCATGAATAAATAAATAAATCTTTTTTAAAAAGTTTTGTTTAATCTAGAGTCACCCTACGTGAAACCCCCCACACATATATTCTTTGTGATTTACTTGTTGAAGGGACCAGATCCCTTGCCCTAGACTTTCCCAAATTCTGGATATTGCTGGTTGCTTTGTATAATTTTTTAAGGATTTTTTTTATTTATTCACAAGATGCAGAGACAGAGAGAGAGAGGCAGAGACACAGGCAGAGGGAGAAGCAGGCTCCATGCAGGGAGCCCGACGTGGGACTCGATCCCAGGTCTCTGGGATCACACCCTGGGCTGAAGGCAGTGCTAAGCCGCTGAGCCACCTGGGCTGCCCCTTGCCTTGTATATTTTATTATTTACCTTGTATTTCCTATAAACTGGTAGTTAGATCAAAAAACTTAATCTAGGGGCACCTGGGTGGCTCAGTTGCAAAATGTTGATATGCTAATTCATGTCTTAGCTTCATTTCTTCTTCATTTACTTCTTTTTTTTTTTTTTAAGATTTATTTATTTATTCATTCAGAGAGAGCGAAGAGAGAGGCAGAGACACAGGCAGAGGGAGAAGCAGGCTCCATGCAGGGAGCCCGATGTGGGACTCGATCCCGGGTCTCCAGGATCACACCCCGGGCTGCAGGCGGCGCTAAACCGCTGTGGCACCAGGGCTGCCCTTCATTTACTTCTATAAAGAAAAACTTTATATTTATATCTGGCATATTTCTATACAGAAAAACTTCTCCTAATCAACTATTTTGTTATTCTGGCACACCGCTGGAGTAAGAACAACAGAATAAATGCTATTTCTTTCCCTTTGTTTACTAGTTTCAAAATAATAGGCTGATTCCCTAGCATCTTTCAAGAGATGATAAATGAGAGGGTCTTTTTTTAAGCATTACTATGAACTCATGGGTTTAAACATATTTGAGGAGTTTGAGTTTGATGCAATTATAATCCTTATTGATTATCCCATCATTGACCAGTGGCGTCGTGGGAGCCTCCAATCTGCTCCTGAGTCCTGCAGACCAGCTCTGGTGGTGGTTGGTAGGTTCTTAGTTTCTGTAGACTCAACTTTAGAGATAATCTCTAATGTCCTCCTTACCACTGCCCTTGGACCAGGGAAATAGGAGCCCTTGTCCTTGGCCATATATATTAGATACATTGAGACAAAGTATTTTTTCCTCTTTTCAGGTCTCATAGGAAAGTTTTCTGAAATGTAGGTGACTGATTGAATCAGGGAGGGGAGGGGTCATGTGTGGGCCCAACTGGTCCCCTCAGGCCAGAGGATGAGGGCGAGGCTGCCAATGATTTGGCTAGGAGGGATGAAGAGGAAGAATGGGAGACAAAATCATAGCCTCTGCCCAGGGAAATCAAAGAAAGCATGCCTACCTCAATTTAAAGTTGGCCCCTCAAATCAACCCAAATGGGTGTCTACTGAACTCATTCCTCTGTAACTACCTTCCTGCACATTCCCCTTTCCCCACTCCCTGTTCCTTGGCTGGGTTGCCATAGATTTGGGAGGCGCTTAGAACTGCCTGGCACTTTTGAATTGGAAAAGTAAGATGTGGAAGAGGGTATCTGCCTGCCCTAACTTTAATCAGTCTGTATCCTGGGATTGGATGCATCCAGCCATCCCCCAGGCTCCTGGGGCCAGCTTCCGTCCTCCCCAGCATGTCCATGAGAACTATGACTCAGGTGTCCATATGGCAGGAACAACCCAGGGAGAACCTTGTTCCTTTAGTTTCCATATCTCAAAGAAGTGGAGTTGGCTATGGGGAGAGGGAAAAGCTTGATTGGAGCACAGGATGGAAGTGGGCATAGCTTAATTTATAGCTTTTACACTTTTAGGCATATGGTACATGGGGCAATATTTGCATTTTTACAAATGTTAGGCAGCACTGGTCCTTCTGGCTTGGACATTCCAAGTCAGTGTTTGGATGCTCTAAGGAAGGAGCTCTACACTCTATAGTCCAGTCTAGTCCCTTAACCCAGTTCTTCCTCTTCTGTTCCAAGGCATCATGAAAGCAGTCTGTCTTTGGCATTATTGAATTCTGAGCATGCTTAGAAATTGGATTGGGGCTGCTGCTTTTTGTTTAAAGTTGGTGGAAACCTGCAGTTTTGGAAGAGCATAGTGGCAGCAGCCTGAGGCATATTTTGGGCTCACCATAGTTCTGCCTTGTTTCAGAAGGGTTCTGATAACCAAGGGGGACTTCCTCAATGGTCACATCTGCATGACTCTGCCCCTTGGCCATAGCTCATTACTCTTGGTGCAGACACCTCAAGCAAACTCTCTCATCTGAGAACTTTAGATGGAGAGATGCAGAGGCCAAGCATTTCTGAAGCAGTCACATCAATGGCATGAGGTCTATGGCTGCTGGCTACTGAGCTGCCTGGAGTTGTCCTAATATCTTCCTTGACTCTATTTTTTTTGTTCATCTCTTCCTCCAGATAGGTGACACACTCAACAGCCTTCAAAAAGATTATTTTTTATTAGTATGAGCTAATCTAAGTCAGTTTCTATTGCCTGCATGCACACATACATGTGCACAAAACTATTAATTAAAACCATTGTTTAAAAAAAAAAAAAAAACCATTGTTAGGGGACACCTGGGTGGCTCAATGGTTAAGTATCTGACTTTGGCCCAGGGCGTGATCCCAGAGACTTGGGACCAAGTCCCACATCGGGCTTCCTGCATGGAGCCTGCTTCTCTCTCTGCCTATGTCTCTGCCTCTCACTCTACATGTCTCTCATGAATAAATAAATAAAATCTTTAATAATAAATAAATAAAACCATTGTTATAAGGAGCACTGGAGGGGAGGGGACACCTGGATGGTTCAGGCAGCTAGCTAAGTGCCTGCCTTTGGCTCAGGTCATGATTCCAGAGTCCTGGGATCGAGCCTTGCATCAGGCGTCCTGCTCAGCAAGGAGTCTGCTTCTTTCTTTCTCCTCTCTTCCTCTGCCCCTCCCCACTGCTTGTTCTCTCTTTCTCAAATAACTAAAAAAATCTTTAAAAAAAAAAAAAAAGGAGTGGGATGTTGGGTGGCTCAGTGGTTGAGTATCTGCTTTTGGCTCAGGTCGTGACCTCAGGTTCCTGGGATTGAGTCCCGCATCGAACTCCCTGCATGGAGCCTGCTTCTCCCTCTGCCTGTGTCTCTGCCTCTCTCTCTGTGCCTCTTGTGAATAGATAAATAAAATCTTTAAAAAAAAAAAAAAAAAGGAGCACTAAGGAGCCAAAGCACCCAGATTCATTCCTTTACCTCTGACACTTACATCCTATCATCATATCTTTATTTTTTTTTAAGATTTTATTTATTTATTCATAGAGACACAGAGAGACAGAGGCAGAGGCACAGGCAGAGGGAGAAGCAGGCTCCATGCTGAGAGCCTGACAGTGGGACTCGATCCAAGGTCCCCAGGATCACACCCCGGGCTGCAGGCGGCGCTAAACCGCTGCACCACCGGGGCTGCCCTCATCATATCTTTAAATGCCAGACTTATTATCCTCTCTTATAATCAGAGCTGAAGCAATAAGGTGAAATAGAAATAATAATGATAAAAAAATGATGATAGCACTAATACCTATATTTTTTTAGCACTTTTTTTAAAGATTTATTTATTTATTTATTCATGACAGAGAGAGAGAGAGAGGCAGAGACACAGGCAGAGAGAGAAGCAGGCTCCATGCAGGGAGCCCGACGTGGAACTCGATCCAGGGTCTCCAGGATCACACCCTGGGCCGAAGGCGGCGCTAAACCGCTGGGCCACCGGGGCTGCCCTTTAGCACTTTTTATATCAGGAACTGTTAGGTGCTTTACATAAATTATTTTATGAATCTAATCCTCAAAAAACAATATTGGGTTCATTAAAATGCTTTTGACTCTGCATAAGAGAAACCCCAAGCACAAAATAGCTTAAATATGAGAAAATTAGTTATTTTATTGTAACAAGAAATCCCTAGCAAGGGCAGCTTCAGGCTTGGTTAACTTAGAGGCCCAATGTTATCAGGGACCCAGGTTCTTCTCATCTTTTTGCTTGGTTGGCTCTGGTCTCCAGGCTAGTACTCTTCATGATTGCAAAATAGCTGCTGAATTTCCAGGAGTCCCATGGTACATGACAAGATTCAACAGAGGGATGGTCTCTTTCTTGTATCTCTTTTTTAAGTAAGAGAAAGCTTTCCAAGAAGCTTCCCCTGGATGAACCCTCCCATCAGAACTGGGACATACACACATGCCTAATCTAACCATTGACCAGGAATAAGATTACTGCCATGGGCCTACACTAGGCCCATGGTGTGATTCACCCCATTCACCCCAGGGGAAGAGGTGAAACATTCTGGAAAAAAAGAAAGAGACCTTTCCCAGCAAAGAAGGGAGGAAACTGCTAGTTAACCAACGGTGTCTGCTACAAACTTGGTGAGATGTATAGGAAAGGGAAACAACTAGTTAAGGGCAAATGGAATCTGAACCTAGAACTGTCTCTCAAACTGAGTTTCTTAACCTATGCTCTGGGAAGCAGTTAGTCCTCACTAGGTTCTGGGCTTTTTGTTTTGTTTTTTGTTTTTCAGTCCTCACTAGATTCTTTGGCCTTTGAAGAACTCAAGTCACTAAGGCTATCCTGGCTGTTAACCTGAGAACAACTGGTATGGGAACTCCCAGCAAGTCAGATTCAAGGGACCAAGCAACAGAGCAAATTTATCCAGCTAGTCCAACACCTCATTTAGTCCCTTCTCCAATTGCTTGCTCAATTCTCTTCAGCCATGGTGGAGAAGGAATATAGAACAACAGCAGGCTCCAGTCCAAGATTTCTGGCTTTCTGAGTGAGTATCATAAATGAGTCCATTCCAACACTGACTTATCTTGTTCCTTAGAAAGAGCCCATGTAAGCTTTTGGTTGACAGCCTGACAGATCTCTGTCTTTCCAACCCTCAAAGCCTGTGAAAGATTCAGCTCTATTCCTAGGACTTCAGGCTTTTTGATCTCTTGCCCCACACAGCTTCAAAATTTAGCAAATATCTTGAGGGAGATACCCATCTTGTGTTTGATGCAACCCTCCTCCTTCTAACAGGACTTTGTTTCTTACATACTGCTGGCCTGGAAACTTTCCTTCACTAGTAGATACTTCTAGCCCAGTGTCACCTGCTCCATCTCAGAATTCAGCAAGTGTACCCAGGAGGAAAACTGCCTGTGTGCTTAGAACTACTCTAGATTCCAGTGTTAGGCTGCTCCAGATCACATTGACCAACAAAAGCTCTGCCAGTTTCATTTTGTCCCAGTAAAGGCCTTACTTCTGGGCCAACCTCTATCCTTGGCCTGCCCCAGAGAAGCAAATGGTCACAGATTATCACCTCATTCAGAAAAGGCTCTTTTCTCTCCAGAATTTTATTTTACATTTAAAGATTTTATTCACTTATTTGACATACAGAGTGGGAGAGAGCACAAGCAAGGGGAGCAGCTCCCATTGAGCAGGATGCCTGATATGGGGCAAGATCTCAGGATCCTGGGATCATGAACTGAGCCAAAGGCAGATGCTTAACCAAAGGCAGTTAACTGAATGAGCCACCCAGGCATCCCTCTCTCTAGAATTTAATTAACCAGTCTTTCTTGCTGCTTCAATTCTCCAATGTCTTTTAAAATATGATTTTTATAACTTACCCAGTTTTTTTCTAGTTGTTTCAGCAGGAACATCAGATTGTTGCTACCCATGCTACATCCTATCCAGAGAGGAAGTCCTATGAAATTATTTCAAGATTTAGCCATGCATAGTCATACAGATATATGTGGGTGAATCAATCCAGATCATGGCACGGCTCCTCTCTGGCATTTCTACTACGGTGAGGACAAGTGGCCCAAGTAGACCAACCAAAGTTCTTCTGCACTAGAACTGGGAGCCAGAGCCTTTTTATTTTTGCAGTGGGTGGGAGGTAGGATAAAGCTGTGAGAATAAGTCTGGAAGTTTCCATTGGCTCAGTCTCATGCTCAGGGAAGAAGCCAGTTTCTAGCAGGAGGAAGTGAAGCACTCATGCAGAAAGGAGAAGCACAGGAGCTTCTCAGACGATGCTGGAGTCCTTGATTCTACTCATTCATGTTTGCTGTGGTTTGCTTACCAGAGCCACAGATCTCTTTTTTTGCCAAAGCTAGTTCCAGTCTCTTGAGAGGTTGAGTTAGCTTTGTGTTTTTTTGCCCTTGAGTTTACAAAACATTCTAGGTCCATATGATATGTTATCCTTTCCTTCTTAAGCAAGGCGAAGGTGGCTTATGTTACCTGTAACTCAGAGTCTTAAATAAGACTGCTTCTTTAATGATGGGCAGGTGTAGAAGGGCCTGGTGAAAGCTGTCTCCCTTATTGCACAGTAGGAAGAGATGGGGGATGATTGCTGACTAGTGCTGAGATCTCAACTTTGAATCATGAATCCTTACCCCAAAAAGAGATGGATGCTTCTGAATTCTGGATACCCAGCCTACCATGGGAAGAACTTCAGACTTGCCTAAGAAGTTATCCAAATCTGTCTGCCAAAGCCATGATGTTTTATGTTAACCAAATTGGGAAACTGCTTCCTACCCTCAACACTCAAAGATGGGAAGGAACGGAAATAGAAGATTCCTGGGTTTGTACATTTTACCTACTCCTGGGGCTCCTGACTTGCAGATGAGCCTGAGGTTTACACCAGAGGGTAAACAAGATAGCTATTTGGACATCACACACCACTTTGCCAGTTTCCGTTCTCTTGAATTATTTACCATCTAATTGCCTGCGTTGAAACAGAATCTGGAAACACAGAGTCAGAGATGTAGCCTTCTTTGTGAGTTAGAGAAGGAAAACTAGAGTCCAGAGAAGTACCCAGAGCAAGAAAACTTCATGGCTTTCTGAAGTTCTCTTGCTTTGGGAGGGTTGTGAGCACAGGTCAGGGGAAACCAGAGCATCAGCAGACAGCCACAGGCAAGGGTTGCCCTAGAACTAACTAGTTCAGTCTCTCCTTTGGGCCACCATCCCTGGGTGCCAGTCTGGACTTATCCACTGAGCCTTGATTTCTTGTCTGTAAAAGACAGTTTACAAAGGTGGATGGCATAGAAAAATAAACCTCTATTTAGATTGAAAAGATTGTTATGACAAACCTTATTTTTGCCATCATACCAATAATTTCCCATAGGAATAAATACCAGTAGCTGTGAAAAAAGGAAAAATATTCTAAAAATAATTCAGTCAGTAATGTAGAAACTTTGGAAAGTTTAGAAAAGAATAATGACAAAACTCACTAGTAGTCTCACTGGTAAGAATGGCTCTT
Source organism: Canis lupus familiaris (assembly GCF_011100685.1). Taxonomy (NCBI): domain Eukaryota; kingdom Metazoa; phylum Chordata; class Mammalia; order Carnivora; family Canidae; genus Canis; species Canis lupus. The sequence continues at coordinate 9,274,083 of NC_049249.1, forward strand.
TATATTTTGACATATTTTAATCCAGTCTTTTTTTTTTCTAACCAAATATCGATAATTGAGAAATATTAATTATACAATAAAAAAATTATACGATTTTATAGCCTAGCTTTTTTCTATTCAGCTTTTTGTAGTGAGCCTCTCCCCCACATCAATAAATACTCTTTCAAAACAAGATTTTTGGGGATCCCTGGGTGGCTCAGCAGTTTAGCGCCTGCCTTCAGCCCAGGGCGTGATCCTGGAGACCAGGGATCGAGTCCCTCATTGGGCTCCCTGCATGGAGCTTCTCCCTCTGCCTATGTCTCTGCCTCTCTCTCTCTCTCTCTCTCTTTCTCTCTGTGTGTCTCTCATGAATAAATAAATAAAATCTTTAAAAATAAATAAATAAAAACAAGATTTTTAGGAGCATTTGGGTGGCTTGAGCCTACTTAAAAACAACAACAAGAAGAACAAGATTTTTAATGGCTAATTATTTTCAAATAGTTCACTGTAAAGAGATCCAAGATTAAAATATTATTAACTAGGATTCAATGGATTCAGTTTGATTTCACATTGAAATCTAATTGGGGGGATCCCTGGGTGGCGCAGCGGTTTGGCGCCTGCCTTTGGCTCAGGGCGCGATCCTGGAGACCCAGGATTGAATCCCACGTTGGGCTCACGGTGCATGGAGCCTGCTTCTCCCTCTGCCTGTGTCTCTGCCTGTGTCTCTGCCTCTCTCTCTCTCTCTCTCTCTGTGACTATCATAAATAAAAAAAAAAAAAAAAAAAAAGAAATCTAATTGGGGTATTGCAAAGGATATTGATAACAATATGGAGTCACAGACTGGATAGAGAAGATCAGGAGCAGATGTGGAAATGATTTTTCGCCACTAGGACAACTGCAGGTTGCACAGTGGTCCATGAACAGGAAGTGAGAGAGAGGACACGGTGGATGGATGGTCAGGTCGAGAGGTAGATGTGAGCAACCAGGTGAGCATGCGTGAGTGGGGAGCGGTTCCTAGAAAGCCCATGACCCTAATCATTGGATTTATTAACGGCTATTATGCTATTCCTTATGCTGTTATGGGCTAAAATCTATAGTCCAAGTCTATATATAGACCTTTATGTTCATGTTTCCTTCCAGTCTTTTTCCTAAGCATAATTGTTTTGTTTTGCTTTTTTACATAGGTGGAATCTATAGTCTGAATATTTATGTTACCTGCTGGGGTTTTTTCAACCTTACAACCTCAGTCTTCAAGTTTGACTTACGTAAACTTAGGATAGAGGGAAAGGACCTGTGTATCAATAGGAAAAGACAACTTATCCTTTTACTAGTTGGAGTCTTGGTTACACTAATTTCCACTCAGATCAACATGATTTTGAAATTTGCAAGAAATATGGTCCACTTACAAATAATTTTCAGGAGGAGATAGACATGTACACACTGTGGAGAAGGCTGATGCCTCCTTTTCCTTATAGGCAACTAAGCAGAGAGAAAAAAGGTAAGTAGAGGCATGTCAGGGAAAGTCAGAGAAGCATCCACACCTGCTCATCATATCAAGTGTCTAGAGATTCTTTAAATAATTCAGGTGCAGCCGGCTCCCTCCAGGGGCAGGTGCTGAGGAGAGTTTCCAGACAAGCATCTCCTCTTGCAAACTGGAGCAGACCTGGGATCTGATTACTTGAAAAGGGGTCCAGTTAGTAGCTACAGCAACCTCTTTCTTCAGCCTTACAACTTACCTTGGTTTAAGGTACAAGAAGCTTCTAGGGAAATATTACTGCTACAGCCCACTGTGGTGGGGAAGAACTCTGAAGCCCGACTGTCTATGTTCTAAAATAGGTTCTACTACTTCCTAACTGTGTGACCTTGGGCAATATACTCAACCTCTCTTATCCTAGGGATAATAATTCTTTCATTGAGATTGCTGTGGCATCACATGTAAGGCTCCTACTACGGTGCCTGATACATAATAGATATCTCCTCAGAGTGTCCCCAACCACATTTCCGAGGAAGAGATGTTTGTACTTTGAATAAAAGAGCAATGTCCAGAAATAAGAAAAATATATTTCTTAGAACAAAATAAATTTAACAACTAACAGTTATTGAAGGCTTACCAAAGGGTGGACATTGTGAGTGCTTTACATATAATCTCAGAAAATCCATTTATGAGTAAGTATTATCAAAGTTCTGAGAAGTTAAGACACTTACCCCAGGGCAAACAGCCAGAAGATGGCAGAATCAAGGTCCAAACCTGTTCTGTCTTTAAAAAAAAAAAAAAAAAAAAAAAAAGCCTGCATTCTTATCCTCTCGGTAAATTGGTTTCTCAAAGTTATTGCACTTAGTCTCCAGGTGAGCATCTGAGGATGGCCTTGTGGTATAAGGCAGACCTTCTTAGGTCCACGAGGCCAGACTGCCCTCTAGTGTTAGAGGAATCTTCAAACCAGATGGAATAATGAGTATTTTACTTTTGAGGTGGCAGTGAACCCTCCTCTCCTCCATCCTGGAGTGTGTCTGTAGTACCTATTATTGGCCAAAGGGTTCTCCTAGCAAAAGGGGGCAAAAAGGGCAGCCCGGGTGGCGCAGCGGTTTAGCTCCACCTTTAGCTCAGGGTGTGATCCTGGAGACCCAGGATCAAGTTCCACGTCGGGCTCCCTGCATGGAGCCTGCTTCTCCCTCTGCCTGTGTCTCTGCCTCTCTCTCTCTCTCTGTCTATCTCTGTCCCTCATGAATAAATACATTTAAAAAAAGGGGGGGGGGGCAAAAAGGTGGTAAGACTGGGAGCTACAGAAAACTATCTTGGGGAAGAGCAGCAATTCTCAGGTTAAGCTTTGAACCACTGGGTAGAGAGGGAGTGTCTCCTAGTCTCAGCACATGGTACAGAATAAGTGTTCAGTGAGTACTGAACAAAGTTTTAAATCTCATTCTCACGAAAGAGGGAGTCTTGACAGTAAGAGCAGTTATAAAGTTATTTGTTGATTTTTGCCAGAAGCACTAGCAGAAAAGACACTATAACGTGTAACACACCTTCCACTCCAATGGACTCCAAGGGCATGTTCATGGTCATGATCAGGTGAGAATGATGACACTCCTCAGTTATTTAGAAATTAGTTGGGGTCAGCAAAGATGTGTGATCATTTTAGGCTGCCACCCTCACACCAAGTCCCTAATGGGTGCCCCCCTCCCCCAGTCCAGCATCTCCTGCCATATCCATAACTCTGCCAAAGTGGTTTGTTTCACCGGGTGGCCAGCAAGCACCTGTAGGCGTTTCTCCTAGCTGGGCTGCTGGGGAATATAAAGACAGGTATACCAGGAGGGGCCCTATTGCTAATTGTGGCGAATACTGATGGAGCTGCTTCTCTGAACTGGGTATTCAGTCCATTACTTGAATCTCTCCTGACAGGTAGGTGTTAGTCTTCTACTTTTTCCAAATAAGGAAACTGAGGTCCATTTTGGTAAAAATAACTCTGTTAAGTTCACACAATTTATAGATGGCAATGCAGGTCAGTATTACACACCCCAATGCAAACTCATTTCAATATGTCCCTGGCTAATTTTTTGGAATAACTGTTACTGTTGCCTTTTTCTAAGATTCAAGAATCTTCAAGAGAATTAGCCCCATGGAGCCATCCCTTTACAAACAGATGGCTTTTTTTTTTTTTTTTTTTTAACACTTTGGTGGTCTAGCTTTCTCTGGGCTAATTTCCTGTGGATGCTCAGTCTGTACCCTCTGCCTAGGGCAAGTCTAAACTCCCACCCTCCTCCCCAGAAGTGCCAAGGAATTCATCTTTTCTCCATCTCCTACAGAGCAATTCGGCTTTTCCACATCCTACCATAAAACTTGATTTACAAAACCCGACAATGAGCTCAAGAGAACAAAGGAGGCTTCTGGTAAAAGCTACTCTTTAGAAGAGATTTAGGATAATTGTGGCAAACGGTGCTAGCAGCTTACACAATGTTTATCCTTTTTCCTTCCTTATGAAGAGGATCCTGATTTTTCTTCAGGTAGGACTGTGCCCAACTGTAAAACTGTATTTCTCAACCTCCCTTGCAGCTAGAGTTGTCCACATGGCTGCACAAAACAGTTCCTCCCTGTTGTTTAGATGAATGGATCCCCTCCAGCTCCCTGAGTCAGAATAATTTTCTTCCCTTACCCAATTTCTCTTCTCCTTTCTCCTTAGAGGTATAGACTCCTTCTTAGAGGTATAATATGCCCAGATTAAAAAAAAGTCACATTCCCCAGATCCCTTGCAGAAGTGGGGGGTGGGGGGCAGCCCTGGTGGCGCAGCGGTTTAGCGCTGCCTGCAGCCCAGGGTGTGATCCTGGAGACCCAGGATTGAGTTGCACATCAGGCTCCCTGAGTAGAGCCTGCTTCTCCCTCCGCCTGTGTCTCTGCCTCTCTCTCTCTCTCTGTGTCTCTCTCATGAATAAATAAATAAAATCTTAAAAAAAAAAAAAAAAGAAGTGAGGAGGGGGTGTCATGAGCCAGTTCTGGATGAGCAATTGGATGGGCCTTCCTAGAAAGTCATTTGGATGAGGCAGCTGGTATGTATTCCTTTGCCCATGGTTCCTCTCCTACCTGCTGTCTGGAATATGGTCCTGATGGTAGGGATATCACTATCACGTGGATGGAAGAGCAGAAACCGAAAGGAGCCCGAGTGCCTGATGACATCCCACAGCCTTGGCCTCAACCCTGGGATGTCTACCTCCAGACCTCTGCTTCTTACATGAGGCAAAAATGAACTTTTATTGTGCTCAAGCTCTAGTTGTTTGGATTTCCTGTGACAACGTAACTCAATTTCTACATTTACTACAGTGATTCAGGCCAGTTTATTAAGATTGGAGCTTAGGACTTCCATCTGATGGTACTTTTACTTGACGCCCTCCCATCCCAAATACACAATGTGGACAGCTTTGCTGCTGGCAGACATCTAGAATTGCGGTTCTCAAAGTGTGGTTCTTGGATTGGTGGCAGCAGCAGCAGCTGGAAATTTATTAGAAATGCAAATTCTTAGCCCTATCCCCAATCTACGGAACCAGCAATCTATTCTAATAACCATGCAGGTGATTCCGAGATTCTCAAGTTTGAAAACACCACTGATTTATAGAGCTTTGCAGAGAAAGAAAGCCAAGCCCCGATCAAATCATGTCTGAACTACATGTCTGGAGTTCCTCAGTTATGTAACCCAATAAATACCCTTTCTTTTGTTAAACTAGTTTGAGCTGATCATTGGATGTCCCGCCCTGTTACTTGTACTTTCCTGAAAACACCCCCACAGTTAATGCCTCATGGTCACTATCTGTACAGGGCACAAGATACTACCCAGAAATATTCTATGTACATTTGAGAAGCAGAAGTGAGTAGTAATCACATCAACGACAACTGCTCTGAGTCAAAAAAGAGACTTGATTAGATGTAAAGCCTTAGCCAGGCAAGACTGCCAGGGGACTCATCTAAATATGCAAAATCTTTGTGTTTGCTTGGAGATTTAGAAATGAATTTCTACTTCAGAAGCATGCACACTCCCACATGTATCCTGCACTGTACTGCAGTGCTCACAGGTTAGGTACCTTGAAACCAAAGTCTCTTGCTTTACTCCCATCCCCCTGCATAAAGCAGGCCTGCTCTCCTCAGCCAAACCAGGACCACCTCTTCTTTCAGGCAGAGCATGACGTTCATCCGGGTCCACCTTCTCCTTCCCAGACCCCACATGAGGTCTGTGCTGCTCATTCCCTTCTCAGTGGCAGCTGCCCACAGGCTCTGAGTGCTCAACTATATGATCTCAAGCTCAGTGCTCTGCTGCTTCTCACTCATTCAGGGGGCAAATTTGGGCTTCTGGTGACCAGATAAAACTGGGGTGGGAAAATCCGGCTTCTGAAAACTGTCTTCATGAATAACAGGAGCACACTCTGGTTTCTTGTGGAGTACAGAGCCAAGCACACAGCCGGGCACTTGAAAAATCACAGCAAGTGACCATCTTGCACCTACTGAGTGCGTGCGATGTGCCCATGCTGTGCCAAGTATTTACACTGCCACTTAGGACAAGGGAAATGTTAATATTCCCACGGGGAAATGGAGGCTCCCGGAACCTAAGTAACTCACCCAAAGTCACTTGTTTAAAAGTGGCAGAGCAGACATTTGAACACACGTATGTTATCCAGGATCTTCTATGATGCAAGGGATAGAACTCAACCAAATTTAAACCAGCTTAAGCAAAAAAAAAAAAAAAAAAAAAAAAGGAAAACCATGGAGTCCAGTGGGAGATTTCAGGCACTAATGGAGCCAGGTGGGCAAAATCTCTCTATATATCCCCTGGCTCCCTTTCCTCTGTGTTGGATACTTCTCTCTACATGGAAAGGGGACAATTTATTTTTCCTGATAACAGCAGTAAAAATTTAGTTCTACTAGCATGCCATTTCGCCAAGTTTAAATCATTGGATGTCCCGCCCTGAAGCAGTCACTGTAAGCAGGGAAACAGAGCACTTAACAGAGCACTTAACAGAGCTGAGTCATGTGGCTGCCACTAAAAATAGTGAGGGAGGGGGGTGATCAGCAGAGCCTCCCTTGAATCACAGAGATTGAATGGGATTACTAGAAAATGTGGGAGAGATGGTTCCACAACAAGGGATATAGAGTAAATGATACCTATTATAATCTAGTCCTTGGCTGCCTACCTTTCTTTCCATATGAATACTTAAAAAAAAACAAAAAACAAAAACTTGACAGAAAGAGAAGGAGAAAGCACCAGCAGGGCAAGGGGCAGAGGGAGAGGGAGAAGCAGGCTCAGCGTTCAGGCTGGACACTGATGCAAGCAGAAGTCCAGAGGCTGGAGAAGTGCTAAAGCTCAGGACTCTGGGATCATGACCTGAGCCAAAGGCAGGTGCTTAACAGGCTGAGCAACCCAGGCGCACCCATACGAATACTTTTCTAAATGGCCCCATAATGTATGTACATACTGTATCATTTACATTCTTTGGGCTGTAACAGAAAACCTAAACTCAAGTAAAGTTGGCTTGAAGAATAAGAACATTTGTTATCTTACAAGCCCAGAGGGCTTTCTCCCCCCTCAGTGGAGGAGATGGAAGCTTCAAAATTGGTGGTTCACTTTAGTGCTGCCTGCAGCCCAGGGTGTGATCCTGGAGACCCGGGATCGAGTCCCACATCGGGCTACTTGCATGGAGCCTGCTTCTCCCTCTGCCTATGTCTCTGCCTTTCTCTCTCTCTCTCTCTGTCTCTCATGAATAAATAGAAAAAAAACAAAATTGGTGGTTCAATAGCCTGTTGTCCACTCAGTAGCTAGGAAAAGGGCAAGATCACAGGAGGGATTTCAGGACAAAAAGCCCCCCTTCTACAGGACAAACCAGTAAGTACCAAAGACTGCCTGGGTGGGGGGTACTTATGAGGCTAAGGCTGCCTCCTGACCTCTCTTGACTTTGGGTGGAAAAATAAAAGAATGTTGGGCAGCCCGGGTGGCTCAGTAGTTGAACTCCGCCTTCCGCCCGGGGTGTGATCCTGGAGACCTAGGATCGAGTCCCACACACTCCCTGTGTGGAGCCTGCTTCTCCCTCTGCCTGTGTCTCTGCCTCTCTCTCTCTCTATCTCTCATGAATAAATAAAATCTTAAAAAAATAAAATAAAAAAATAAAAGAATGTTGATGGCCCACGGCCTCTGTAGAAGATGAAGGCTGAGGTTGCTATAGGGGAAACGGCCTTGTTGGAGGACTGAGTTCAGTTTTCCAGCTCAAACCCCATTCCTGTCCCATACCCCAGGGTGTCTTCCTTCCCTCACGGATGTTAACTGGGATCAGCTGTCTGGGAGGTTAACACCTTCCTGTTTACCCACATGAGCTTCTGTCCCCACCGGTCTGCCCCGCAGACTTGTTTCTTCTCGCCTCTAGACTTCTGCTTGCCCCAGTCCCGCCTGAACACCCTGCCCACTCCTTACTCCTAGGACTCATCTTGCCCAGGGCCTAGATCCAGGTCTGCCTCCTCAGTGGAGTCTTCCCCAAAGGCCCCAGCCTTCTTGGGTTACTTTCTATTTTTGACTCCAGGGGTACTTGGCTGTCTGCTTGGGAGCTGAGTGTGGTATTTGCCATACAGTTTCAAGCAAGACTTTTATTGCCTTTTCAGGCAAGCTGTCAGAATTCCCCATTCAGAGGGGAAGGCAGGCAGGGTGGCTTGCCAGACCATGTAAGGGTCTAGATGAGAAGTACAGTTTGGAGCCAGCCTGGGAACATGTTCCACACGACACCATAATTCTTGGGCTCATAAAACATCCTCAGAGGATAGGATGCAGTATGTGAGTGAGTGCTTATTTTTTTGGAAGGGCCCCCATGAGACAGGAAAGCTTTCAACTGAGACTGTCAGCCACCAGGGACCCTGTAACAGGAGCTAGATGGAGGGAGGGAGGGTCTTCCAAAGTGGACTAAGGATGTCGGCTGCGGCCATGGCTGTCCATGTGGATGCTCTGTGGACCTGGCACAATGGCGACATGCTGGTGCTATACACACCCACCGACTTCACACTGCGTGCTTCGGCTCCCTATGCTCCTGGGGCTCTATCCCCTGGGATCTGCCTGTGCGACCTCCACTGACACATCCAGCCGACACACTCTCTCCAAACAACTTCCAGAGAAGAGTCAGTGTGTAAAAGCAGGTGTGAGGGCCACAGGGAGAGCAGAGGGCCAGGACAAGTGAGGGTGCAGACTTTTAACCATCCACACAGGCTTTTCATAAGAACTTTATTTCTCAAAAAGGGGGAAGAATCCAAAGTATTAAAATAACCCTCTAATTTTTGTTTTGGAAGGAAAGGGTAGGATGACAAAATAATTTATATAAAAATTTCAAGCATAATTGCTGTAGATCCTTCATCTTGGGACTCGCAGCTCCAGGTTCCAACTGCATCCCCAGTAATGCCGAATCTTCTGGGTCCAGAGATGTGCAAGCAATTGGAATGTTGCTTTATATTTACTCCACAATAAATATAAAAGGTCCATCTTCCCAGTGGAAAAGATTCAGTTCTCTTTTGCAACTGTTTCTGATGAGAATGCGAAAAAGAAGAGCTGCCTCTCTTCTAAATTCCAAACCTTTCCTCTTTGAAGATGAGTGTGAGCATAGAGAGATAAAATGTGGAAAGACATATTAGGTGTGATGGGGTCTGGTGCCAACCCAGTGTCAGGGGAGACGTTACCTCATTGAGGCGATAAAAAGGTAAAAGCGGCCATGATTTTCCCACTGCCTTTTATGTGGAGAAACTGCACCTGTTTGTTTCCATCATGAAGGGAACTAGACCACGTAAAGCAAAGTCCCTAACTGCAGCAATTAAGCAAAGTCCCCATTCACGGTGATTATTTTCTAATTTAAAAAGAGAAAGGTGAATTGGAATCTGCACATTACCAAGACTAGTAGAGCCAAAGAGAAGCATCTAGATGGACTTCCTAACAGGCAGACCCTTCCAGGAAGTAGGAGATGAGACCTGGCTCATCCCCTGAGATTCTTAAGACACGCTTAACTGTGAAGACCTCCTGAATCTTTCCCGGCTCTTCTTGGAATGCTTTCAGTTGGTGTTTCTCTGAGGCACAGGGAGGTTCTCGTGAAGGTATTTTAAACTTCCATGCTCTGAGAAATCTGAGACCACGTGGTCCTGTCCTCGCAGAAGCCACTTAGTAGTGAGCAGTCCCTCCAGTCCTACTGGTCCCCGCGCGTGGATTCTCGATGTGCTGATGCCCACTTCAGCTCCTGAGAAAAAGCACAGATGAGGATGTGGCTTCTCCCAGCCTCTGCCTCCTATCCACCCACCAGACCCACATCTCTCCTTTCTCCCTGTCTGACACCCTCTCACCCTGCCCACTCCTGCTCCATTCTCCCCAGATCAGCAGGAGTTCCATGGTCCCCATCAACGTGCACCCCAGTTGCTATGAATCACAAGCCCTAACCCCCACAATGAAACACAATGCGTGGGATCTCTTGTACACTTTTATCCCAAATGCATTTTTGACAATACTAGCAGTGCTGTTCTAATATCTGCTTAGTGTCTAGACTGTGTATCATAATTTGACCTTTGGGGACACCTGGGTGGCTCAGTGCTTGAACATCTTGTCTTCCTTTGGCTCAGCATGTGATCCTGGAGTCCCAGGATTGAGTCCTGTATCAGGCTTCCTGCATGGAGCCTGTTTCTCCTCCCTCTGCCTATGTCTCTGCCTCTGTCTCTTGTGAATAAATCTTTTTTTTTTAAAAATTGACATTTGGGCATTTTCTGAGGTATACAGCAATGTCTAGTATAAAGTTTCATCTCAGGACTCCTGGGTGGCTCAGTGGTTGAGCGTTTGCCTTTGGCTTCCCAAGATCTGGGATTGAGTCCCACACTGGGGTCCTTGCGGGGAGCCTGCTTCTCCCTCTGCCTATGTCTCTGCCTCTGTGTCTTTCATGAATAAATAAATAAAATTTTTAAAAAGTTTCATCTCAAGTGTTCTCTAAATCCCAGACATGTTCTCAGTATCTCCCAGGATTCTTAGCACATAGGTTCTCCTTAGACAGTTATTGAATACATGCTCATTCTCCTTCCCTCTTGCTCTAAGCTTAGATTCAGGGCATAAGGGGCTTTCCTGGGTCTGGCTGGGTATTCTGCATGGTATACAGTGAAGGCAGGGCTCCCTTTTCCAACACAACTTTACTGAGCACATACTGTGTAAGAGGCACCATGCTGGACCCTGGGGAGGCAGTGGTAAATAATTAATGTGAAGGCATATTTTCTTGGAGCCCATACTTTTGTGGGCAAGGCAGCCGAAGAAGAGTTCAGCAAATAATTTCATGCGGTGACAGGAGTGCAGGGATGGGTGCTGTGACAGACTGCATGGCTAGGGTGGCCACCACACTAGTAGAGTAGTTAGAGGGAGCTTCCCTGAGGAAGTGCCTTTCCTCTTAAAGCTGAACGATGACAAGGAGCCGGCCAGTGGAGGTGGCAGGCAGAAAAGCACTACAGGCAAGAGACCAGCAGGGGCAGAGGCCTGAGTGGGAATGAGCTGGGAAGTAGTGGTTGGCAAGGAGAGTGTGACTACCAGATCCTAAATCTGGTTTAATAGCATAGGGACCACTTGACTTTGGGCACATGCCCAAACCATCCCTTGTGCTTCAGTTCATTTGGAAAAATGAGAAAATGAATAGTACCCAAAATGAATATTACCCATCATAGAGAATTAAGTGAGACAATGCATATGGTATACTTAGCACAGTCCTGGGAATATGTAAATGCTCAATAAACATCATCTGCCACTGTTATTAATTCACTGCATAAGAACTTAACAAGAGTTTGAGCAAAAAAAAACAAAAACAAAAAACAAACAGAGTTTGAGCATTTGCTCTGAGCAGGCAACGGAAAGACAATGGAGTAGTCTTTTGCTCTTCCCCCATCCTGGACTTTCACTTGAAAACTGGGCACCATGGGGATCCCTGGGTGGCTCAGTGGTTTAGTGCCTGCCTTTGGCCCAGGGCGCGATCCTGGAGTCCCAGGATCGAGTCCCACGTCGGGCTCCCGGCATGGAGCCTGCTTCTCCCTCCTCCTGTGTCTCTGCCTCTCTCTCTCTACGTCTATCATAAATCAATCAATCTTAAAAAAAAAAGAAAAGAAAAGAAAACTGGGCACCTCAACGCTTCAAAGTATACTATTTCTTTTTCAACAACATGGAAGTCAAAAATCAATGCAAGTGATGTGACAATTAAATCAAAATCCCAATATAACACAAACAGGCAACTAATAGTAGAGTCTAATGACTAAGAATAACAGTAAAATTCTCTTTAACAACCTTTAGTAACTTAGTGAGAACTATTCTCTAGGTAGATCTATTCCAAAGTTCAGAGGAATTAAAATGTCTTAAGTGGTTTTAAATAATTCTCAGATGTGTCCTAAATGCCTATTGGTACTCTGTATAATGGTACCTCTGAAAACCAGAGACTGTCTGAAAAATCTCTATACTGGGGAATGGAGATTTTCTTTCTTTTCTTTCTTCTTTTTAAGGATTTTATTTTTAAGTGATTTCTACACCCAACATGGGGCTCAAACCCACAACCCTGAGACCAAGAGTTATATGTTCCACCTGAGCCAGCCAGGTGCCCTTGAAGATTTTATTTCTAATGATGAAAGGGGAGAAGGGTGCCTTTCTTTTTTTTGTTTTTTTTTTTTGTTTTTTTTTTAAGATTTTATTTATTTATTCACGAGAGACACAGCAAGAGAGGCAGAGATATAGGCAAAGGGAGAAGCAGGCTCCATGCAGGGAGCCCAACGCATGACTCGATCCCAGGACTCCAGGATCACACCCTGGGCCAAAGGCAGATGCTCAACCACTGAGCCACCCATACGTCCCTGCTTTTTTTTTTAAAGGGTGTTTTTCTGAAGCTTTTTATTTCAAAGGTGTACTTTAGAAATCAACCTTGCACCTCTGGGGTTCCTGTTTGTTTCTGATGCTAATTTAAGCCCAGCATACGTATTAAAACTTTTTGTTCAGTCCTCAAGGGGAATTCCTCCTCTCAGGCAACCTGGCTGTGTCTCTTCTGAAGGAGTGAGTCTGCAAGTGAGGACTTCGGCATGTACGCCTGTCACAATGTGTGTACATAGACATGTTATGGTCTGCCCACACTGTAGTGGGAGCAACTCAGGCTTTGGACTTTAGTATAAGTTTGAATCTGAGAGACAGCTGGGGGACTTTGGGCAAGATACTTCACTTCCTGAATCTCAAACGTCTATGAAAACGAAAAACAAGTACCTACCTTCTTAATATGCAAAATGCTTAGAGCACAGGACTTCTCCTGGCTCATGGTTGTTCTTAGGATTCTCTCTCATCAAATGCCCTCCCACAATTCTTCCCTTTTATCTTAATCAAGCATGTGACTTCAAAGGACAGGTGTTTCCTCCTTCCTCACCATGCTCCTTGGACCACACAGTAATTCACAATGGAACCCCTTTCTCTCACGACCACAATCCTTACCCAGCCCAAAGCGGTAGCCATCAGAGAAGCGGGTGCTGGCGTTCCAGAACACACAGGCACTATCTACATGCTGGAGAAAGAACTCCGCTGTTTTTTCTGCAGTAAAAAGGGAAGAAACTGAATTAGGGTGACCCACAGGAAATATCCCACCTTCCAGTCATGCACTGGTGACTGACCAGGGCTGGGCCCAGGCCCCTGAAGAGCTTCCCCATATATTAAACATGCAAACTTGTAAAAACTCTGATGAGGAAGAAGGCCAACCAGCTTCATCAGTCCCTGTTGTAGAAAGAGTCTTTCCCAGCCTGGGAAAGACTGGGTTGGAATCTGGATCTCCCCCTGTACGTAGACCCTTGATGTTGCAATGGCCTGACTATACTATCTCTTTGTAAGGCTCTGGAGCCAGAATGCCTAAGTCTGAATTCAAATTCCATGCCCACTAGCTGGGTGACTATGGATAGGTTTCTGAACCTCTCTGTGCCTGAGCAAAATGGGGACTGACAATATTACCTCACTCACAGGGTTGTGTGAAGATGAAAGGACTTGACATCCATAGAGTACTCACCCCAGAGTCTAGTACACATAAGTGCTCAATAAATGTTAGCTATTATTATTGGTGGTGTTGTGATTCCCTAATAAACCAACTACAGGTCCCTTGAGAGGCTGTGCTGGCTGCCTTTTCTGCTGGGCCTCCAGTGCCTGACACCTCAGGTCTCTCTGGATATGTATCTGTGCAGTGAATGAATGTGTGTGGAGAGCTGCTTCTGCCCTTAACCTCCTGAGCCTGGGTTTCCTCAGCTGTAAATGGGTTGATTCTAAAACCTGGAGAGACAGTTCTCTGGATTCAATGGTAATCCCTGTGACACAGAGTGAGTCATCTCCAGAGTGTAGCTAATCATCTCTTCCCTGCCTCCTCCCCTGGGGCCGCTGTGACAATACTTTGAGGTAGCAGATGCGAGAGAACTCAGCAAACCCGCAAATACAACCAACATCAGGCATTATCATTAGTCTATTCAGACTATGTTTTCCTGCTGCTGGAGGGGCTGAGAGGAGCAGGATCCCATAGGGACCAGGATGGAAAAAGCAGGCACCAGATTCCTCAAGCACGTATGCATGTGCACACTGACCGTTCTCCGTGACGATGACATCTGTGTGCGAGCTCCCATACTTGTGGATGTGGTCGATGGCCTCCTGGACACTGTCCACCACTTCAATGCACAATTCCAGGTCCCCATATTCCGTTCGGAGGGACTTCACTTCAGAGGGGCTGAAGGTCAGATAGGAGGCAAACTTGGGGCCTGCATGAATTTTCACCTGGAACAGAGGAAATCGAGGGGTGACAATATAAACATAACAGCATTAAGTCAGCTAGCACTTCTTCCTCTAGGACCAAACATCCAGATGAGCCCAAAGGTATGAGCTGCTATGGCATGGATGATTAAACCAGCCCTGCTTTCCTTTTAGAAGCAGCCCATCACACTCCAGGATGCTCTTTTAAAAATGCTGACTGGCCACTTGCCAGCAATGGGCCCTCAGGAAAACTGAAGCAGTATTTGAGCAGGAAACCTTTGAATGTTAAGGACATTGAAGGCATTTAACAGGCTATCGACATAAGCCCTTACTGCTTGTATGTTATTAAAATGAACACCTGACTACAGAAATCCCATCCCCTGCATATGGGACTCAGGCATGGACTCACATGGAAAGAGGGAGAGGGGGCTCATATTCATTACTACTCCCTTCCCTCCAGAGAAGTCCTACGTGTGCTTCAGAGTTAAAGAGTATTTGGTTGGTAGCCAGGCCCACCTCTAGGCTCAGCTCACCAAAAGACTCTGGTACTAATCCCTTGCTCCTGGCTGGAGGAATTTAAGAATCGGAGGCTGGCCACTGAGGCTCCCGTCACAAGTCTGATCCCATGTAGGCTTCATTATCTAAGACCTCTCCAGGGCTGTATTCACACCTTGATGTTTTGGGACCAAGCTCTTGCTTTTGCTCAAGTTACAAGCGGTTGTCTGTCCTGTTCTCAATGTTCCTGAGGTCCTTCTACCTGGGACCCTGCTCCCTCCATGCCTGGGGTCCAACTATATTCCTCAGGGATAGGAAACCCATTCCCAAGCCTTAGCTCTGGACAAGTCACCCTGACATGCAACACAAAGGAGTTGCATGAAGTACACATTTTGACTGATTTTGATTTAAGGAATTTCAAGGCAATCTTGAAAATAACTACAGATATTCATGGATTTATCTGAAGCAGGATTAGGTGGTTTATTCCTGGCTAAAGGAAAGTCTTCCTCTTGTCTAGTCCAGTCCAGTGTGGTGTTTGGCATACACATGTGCCCAATCACACAAGCCAACAGTGTCAAGGAAGGCCTCAAACATGAATCATCATGTGATTTCACTCCATTTTACTGTGTGGGGTACATTTTCATTTTCAAAATAATCCTTGCAGTTCTCTTTGGGACCATGACCATTTTTAAGCTGACTGGAGCCTTCCTTTCCAGCGAAAGGATGAAGGGAAGAGACACATTCAGGGTCATAGCACACCCATAGCACACATTAAGTCCAGTAGTTGCTTTCTCCAAATGCTATGCTTATTTATATAATTACGAAAGGGTGCCATGACATCAGATATTAAAGCTTACATTATGCCAGAAAACTTAAGATTGTCCATTTTTGCCTGGAGAGTATCTTTTTTTTTTTTTTTTAAAAAGATTTTATTTATTCATGAGAATAAAGGCATCCCTCTTTTTTATTTTTTGCAGTTATTAATTTAAGCTGGAGCATACATTTGTCTGAAACTTACTGGCACTGGTTTTTATAACCTCAATGAAATGGTAGTAAGATAATCCAGAGAGAACATTATACAAACTGTTGACTCCCAAATATTACTGTATTAAGTACATTAATACTGGTAGTTGAAGACACCGGTGGAGGGTTAGACACATACAAATTTCTGGTTTAAAAACAGTTCTGGGGATGCCTGGGTGGCTCAGCAGTTGAGCGTCTGTGTTTGGCTCAGGGTGTGATCCCGGGGTTCCAGGACTGAGTCCCACATCACGCTCCCTGCATGAAGCCTGCTTCTCCCTCTGCCTATGTCTCTGCCTCTCTCTGTGTCTCTCCTGAATAAATAAAATCTTAAAAAAAAAAAAAAAAAGAAAAGAAAAGAAAACATTTCTGCACAATCTTTTCAAATCAAATCCAAACAGGAATGTGTGTTCAGAAACAAACTTTAAACTATGCTGCTTGAATAAAATGATTCCAGAAACATTCAGTGACCTGTCTTATCTTTGACCTCTCTTAGCACTTACACATTCCACTTTGTAATACAGCTATTTGAGTATGGGTTTCTTCCATCTATTGGACTGTGAGAAGGCAGGAATATGTCTTATTCTCTATGTATTTAGCACAGAACTCTGTACACAGTACATGCGAAAAATACTGCTTCTAAAATTGCCTTAAATGGTATGGCAGCTGCTCCTAGTCTAATCCCACAGGCTTCTAAATCTCCAAATGGAAGACAGGAAGTGATGTAGGAATCCTAGGACTTGTCATACCTGTTCCACTCTCAGCATGTCAATGATCTGGTCAAATAATGGTGTTCTCAGCAGATCTCGGTGGATTAACAGAGTCTCCAAAGCATTACAGGCAGCTGGATATTCACATTTAGAGTCTCGGACTGAAAGAAGGAAGACAAAGAACTGTTTCTAGTAACATGCTCCCAAGCCACAGAGCATCTGATAAATATCTCATCTCCATACGGCAGGGGCCCCATCTGGCTCACCCAGTCTGGTGACTTTATCGACACTGGCTTCTGAATCCACATACATGTGGCAGATCCCCTCACTGTGCCCCATCACCGGAATTCCCTTAGCAGCCTTCTGGATATCTCTGACCAGCTGGGAAGAGCCACGTGGAATGATCAGATCTATCATTTTGTCTAGGCGACAAAGATCTTCCACTTCTTCTCTGGTATTCACCTGAAGGGGTATAGAATAAAAACAAAAATCACATCTGACTGGGGCATCTGGGTGGCTCAGTGGTTGAGCATCTGCCTTTGGCTCAGGTCATGATCCTGGGGTCCTGGGATTAGGTCCTGCTTCGGGATTCCCCATGGGGAGGAGCCTGCTTCTCCCTCTGCCTATATGTCTGCCTCTTTGTATCTCTCATTAATAAATAAAATCTTTTAAAAAATGACATCTGACCTCACAAAATACATAGTAGCAGTACCCCTTTTATAGATAAATATCTGTATCTCCGAACAACTAAATCAGGCACTATGACAAATCAGGCACTTCCAAAAACAAGATTAAGTTTCTGGTATCATGGGAATTGAAAAGTCATCTAGCAAATGCTTACCAAATACTATATATTAAATGCTGTGCTCTGCATTACAAAACAGGCAGAACATGGTTCCAGCCCTCAAAGAGCTCCAAGTCTAGTAGGGAAGACAGGACTAGAAGACAATAAGCTATAACTCAAAGCAGGTAATTTTCAAAATGTCAGGAGAGGGGGATCCCTGGGTGGCTCAGCGGTTTAGCGCCTGCCTTTGGCCCAGGGCACAATCCTGGGGTTCCGGGATCGAGTCTCACGTCAGGCTCCCGGCATGGAGCCTGCTTCTCCCTCCTCCTGTGTCTCTGCCTCTCTCTCTCTGTGTCTATCATGAGTAAATAAATAAATAAATCTTAAAAAAAAAAGTCAGGAGAAGTACCAAGTGCTATCTCTGGAAGTTAGAGGAGATACAGATTATGCCTGGCTCAGAGGATCACAAAGGAAGTACTGTTCTGCGGCTTCTCCAATCATAGCCTTAATGATAGGCTGGGTCTTGCTAGGGAGTCATGGTTCTCCACAAGTGCTGCTGGCCACCTCTACTCTGGAATGAAGTGCTGGTGTCAGAACACTGAGGTGATGGCTGTTTTCCCTCCTGATTTGTAATTTCACCCATCTGTCAGGTTACTTACAACAGAAATACAAATACATATGTACAATAACATTCATAGCAACTTTATTCTGTGTAGCCCAAACCTGGAGACAGCCCAAAAGCTGGCCAACAGAAGAAAGGATAAACTATAGCATATACATGTAAATGGAACACCATGTAGTCATAAAAAAAAATGACTGCTGGAGGTAACGAAGTGAATGACCTTCACAGACATAAAAATGAACAAAAAATGCAACACAATTTGTATGGTGTATTTTGTATGATTCCATTATAATTAAGTTCAAAAACAAGCAAAATAGATTGAAAGTGAAAGAAGTAAAGAAGTGGCCATCTGGTAGTGGGGTGGGGCATACTGATCAGGAAAGGCACAGGAGCCATCTGGGATGCTGCAAATGCTCCAAAGCTGGATGTGGCTGGCAGTACGTATATGTGTACACCGATGCATGGAAAAAGTCATAGAGTTGTTCACATAATACTTGTCTACGTTTTTTTTTTTATAAAGATTTTATTTATTTATTCATGAGAGACACACACAGAGAGAGAGGCAGAGACACAGGCAGCGGGAGAAGCAGGCTCCATGCAGGGAGCCTGATGTGGGACTTGATCCCGGGTCTGCAGGATCACGCCCTGGACTGAAGGCGGTGCTTAAACCGCTGAGCCACCAGGGCTGCCAATACTTGTCTACTTAATGCATGGATGTTATATAGCAGTAGGAAGAGGGCTGGGAGGAAACCTGTCTAATTAAGCGAGGATGTGTTAGAGCTGGGATTTGAATCCCTAAAATCTCTGCCCTTTCCACCCCCTATGTTGCCATAAGAAAAAACACCCAATTCTTATCAGTGAGCATGTAAAGCAGCGGGTTTATAGACACTGTCCCAGCAGCCAATAGAATCCTGGAATGTCGGAATAAGTGGGCCTCGGAGAAAGAGAAGGATCTGGAGTCAGCTGAACTTCAAATCTAAACTTTACCACAGGCTGTGTGATTTTAGGTGAGTTACTTTTAGTATTCAGCCTATTTTTTCCCTAATACTAATGGTATCTTCCTGCTATGGTTGTTTTGAGGACTAAATGAGGTAACGGATGGAAATTGCCTTGCCCACAGCAGGTCTCGGTAAACTCTGGCTATTACTGTCTAGTTCAGAGACTCCAGTTGTCAATTGAGGAAAGTGAGACGATGGTTAAAATAACAGGCACGATAACAATAATGATAATAGCATGACCTCATATTCACATGTTGCATGATGGTTTCATAACATTTGTTTCATCTGACTTGCCCTAAATCACTGTTAGTGAGCAGAACCCTGACCTCATACTCTAGGTGAATGTGCCCTAAGAATGAAGGGCTAACAGGCATTCTTGTAAATCACAGCGCTAGGACACAGCTGTATGACAGTGGCCTTCCCAAGCCACTAAAGACCACCTGGGTCAAGGAAGCCTCTGGCATTGTCCAGTGTCAGGAGGTGCACAGGACCTGCTTCTGTTCCCGTCAAGCTTGCCTGTGGAAGTAGCTTGGCTTTAGGTGACCTAAGCTTTGCTTCAAACACCCAAACACCTGACCAGACCCCTCTGAGCCTGATTTGGCTCATTCGCAAGGACCTACCAGCTGTATGGCCTCTTTGACTCCGTGGATTGAGAGGGCCTCTTGGGCCAAAAGGTGAAGAATCCGATTGCTGTGTGTGGCCTCCTTCCCTCCTTTGAGTAACAAGCCGTTACCACTCGCAATAGCCAAGGCTGCCACCTGCAGATCAAATGGGAGAGCAGTGAGCCAAAGGGAAAAAGTAGTAAGTTAGCACTCACTGAACACTGAGCACTCCTCCTATGCCAAGGACAGTGCTAATCACTTTATAAGGTCTAATCTGTTTAAGGCTCACGACATTCCAGTGAATTAAATGCTTGTTGTACCCCCTGCTTTACAGGTAAGGACACCAAAGCCCAGAGAAGTTGATGACTCCCCAAAGTCATATAGCTTATAACTGGCAGGGCTAGAGGCCTTGACTCCAGGGCCAAAGCACCCAATCTCAGGAACTAAACTATACGGCTTGCTCAGCACCATTAAGCAAAGTAACCTAAGTGGCCAGCATCACACGGCCCTCTTCCCACTTTGGCCATGGTTGGGGACAGGCGGCTCAGCTGCCTCTGGCTGAGACTGAGTAGCATCTCCAGCCACTTCCTATTCTGGCCCCGCAACTGTTCTGAGAACTCTAACTGCCTGGTGCTGAGAACCTGGAGAAGACTAGACTTCCTGACACCCCCTGGACAAGCTGTGGCAGAGGCTGCTGGGAAAGAAGCACAAGCAAGGAGCATAGGGTGAACCTAGGAGACTGGAATGCTTTGTGATGAATATTCCCTGACATGACCTAAAACCATGCTGTTTATCAAGGACTCCCAAAACATCAGGGTCTGTCCTCAGGCCCTGGCTGGTGCTAGCACACTGCCCCCTTTGGTCACAAATCTCTTTGCAGAGATAATCCAGTGAAAAGCAGGCCACCCAGGAGGGTTAGTTATCCTCTTACAGCAAAGAGCTAATGACACTGACCTGATCATCCAAGACCTAAAGCTTAACTTTCTGAATGTTTTTGGGATGAATGAAAATTTTCCCATTTTTATAATGTAATAAAAGAAACTTTACTAAAAAACCTTGCCTGAACATGTTAATCTTGATTAGTTCTTTTTTTTTTTTAAAAAAGATTTTATTTATTTATTTATTCATGAGAAACAGAGAGAGAGAGAGGCAGAGACACAGGCAGAGAGAGAAGCAGGCTCCATGCAGGGAGCCCGATGTGGGACTCGATCCCAGGACTCCAGGATCATGACCTGGGCTGAAGGCATGCCCTAAACTGCTAAGCCACCCAGGGATCCCTTGATTAGTTCTGAATCCTTTTTTGTTCTTATTGCTCATGGACTCCTTATAAAATGTAAACCTTCTCTACATGAATGTACTAGTACACGGTATTGCATACAAATTTAAGAATTCATGGATTCTGGGATGCCCAAGTGGCTCAGTGGTTGAGTGTCTGCTTTTGGCTTTCAGGGTGTGATCCTGGGATACCGAGAGTGAGTCCCAGGATGGAGTCCCACCATCAGGCTCCCCGCAGAAAGCCTGCTTCTCCCTCTGCCTATGTCTCTGCCTCTCTGTGTTTCTCATGAATAAATTTTAAAAAATCTTAAAAAAAAAAAAAAAAAAAAAAGAATTCATGGAATCTGTGATGCCATCCAGAATTAAGATCCTAGAAGAGGAACCTTAGCTGTAGTTGGCTAAAGAAGAAATCTTTCTCCATGTGAAGTATCAGCTAGTATGGATGAAAGGAAGCAGAGAAATATGATGGACCCATTCCTAAAAGCAGATTAGGGTTCTACCATGACAGGAATAGTAACTTCTATAAGTTTCAGTTTCTTCAACTGTAAAATATACATATGAAGACCTACTTTAGAATCACTGAAAGAATCAGTAACATAATTACTTTAAGAACAACCTGTGGGCGGCCAGGGTGGCTCAGTGGTTTAGCTGAGTGGTTTAGGAGACCCTGGATCAAGTCCTGCATCGGGCTCCCTGCATGAAGCCTGCTTCTCCCTCTGCCTGTGTCTCTGCCCCTCTCCCTCTGTCTCTCATAGATAGAAACAAAATCAAAAACAAAAAAAAACAAAAAAACAACAACAACCTGAAAAATCTCAAAAATTATCTTTGGGAGAGGAAATAACAAGACTTTCTTACTAAAAAAAAAGAAAACTATCTTTGGGAGACTTATTTCGAGTCCTGAAAACACATTCTTCCCGCACTCCAATGGCAGGCACATACCTGGGGCAGACAGTCAGGGCGGGACTCAAAGATGACTAGCAGGACTCCAATTGGGACAGTCACTTGTTCTAGTTCCAAGTTCTTGGCAATTCGGGTTCGGCGCAAAACACGTCCCACACTATCCTGTGAGGAGGCTGCAATTTGTCGCAGACCGATGGCCAGGCTGTTCAATTTAGATGTGGAGAGGCTTAAGCGTTTCAGCAGAGGAGCTGCGAGTCTCCCTAAAGATGTGTGAAGAACACATGATAAAGGAGCCGCTATGGGTAGATTGCAGCCGCTTTACTGAACACATGGCACTGTGTTAGGAATAGACATGAACTTAGGGACCTTGAGAAGACAATGCCATGCCACTGCTACAGCTTTTCTAGGGGGCTTCTGGCAAGATATTCATCAGGAAAAGGCATGTATACCCATACCCACTGTGCCAGCAATTCCAGTTCCCAGAATTTGTCATTTTGCATTAGCAAACTTGCATGTAATGAGGATAGTTGTCACAGCATTTTTACAATAGAAAAAATCAAATTCAACTTAAAAATTTAAACAATGAGCTATAATGCAGTTATTACAAATAATGTATCTATATGTACTGATATAGAAAGCTGAAAAAGGCAAAGTTATGAAAAAGCATGCATGATAAAATCTTATTTATCAAATGTTGCATATATGCATGTGCACAGGGAGATGTCTGGTGATGATTTCTATCTTTCTGCATTATTTTAATTTTTTCTAATGACTAACTTATTTTTATGATCAAAAGCAAGAATCATGTTTTCTTCAGAAATAAAAACTTCCATGTAAGTTCATATACAGCATTTTCTTTGAATTTAAATACAACCATTTGCATGGTGTGGTTCTCTCTACACACACACACACACATTCATAACACACATATATTCACACAAGGAAAATCATCTGGAATCATATATCACAAATCATTACTATGGTTAATGTTGGAATGTGATGATGAAAAATTCCTCTTTCTTTTTTATAGTCATATCAACCAAGGTAAAATAATAAGTTTTCTACTTAGGAGGGGAGGAACCAATATTAAGAAAAAAGTTAAATCATTTTATCAACCAATTAAATCAATACTTTACTTTTCCCTGTGCGTTAAAATCAAGTTTTGAACAGTGTGTGTTAAATGTTACATTCCAATTTTCCACCTCACAATGCATGCATATTTTCTATATTGCCAAAACTGTTGTAATTACTGCTAAATATTCCACTGATTTGATATAGCTTAATATACTTAACCAGAAGTATGTTATTAAATACTGAGGTTGTTCGCAGGTTTCAGGGTGATAAATAACCCTGCTCCAAGAATTTTTATGTACAGAGCAGTTTTCTCTTCTTGAAATTGTTTTGTTGTTGTTTGTTTTTTAAAGGATTTTATTTATTTATTCATAAGAGACACACAGAGAGAGGCATAAACAAAGGCAGAGGGAGAAGCAAGCTCCATGCAGGAAGCCTGATGTGGAACTCGATCCTGGGACTCTAGGATCACGTGCTGAGCTGAAAGCAGACACTTAACCGCTAGGCCACCCAGGCATCCCCTTGAAATAGTGTCTTAGGATACATTTCCTGAAATGGGCTTACCAAGTCAGAGGGGACCACCATGCTCATGTAAACCCAGGACTTTGTTTTTAAGCCACTGTGTGTTCTTACAAATTTCCAAAGAACTATAACTAGGATCCTAAGTCAGAGGTCTGCCAACAATTAGTTGTGTGACCTTGAGCAAAACCTTTAACCTCAGTGGATCTTAATTCCATTAAAGAACTGGATAAGATTATCATCAAAGATTTCTTCCACTTTTGAAAATCTATTTTATGACTTTCCAATACTGCAAAAATTCAAAAGACCAGATGTAAACTGTAAAGGAAACTCCAAAGCAATACTCAAAGTGTTTTAAGAAATCAAAATAATATTGATGAGCCTTGCAAGGTTTCTTTGAAGGGAACACCACTAATCTGGCTGTTTAATTCAGGGTACATTTATTCAAGAGAAAGAACTCTAAACCCAATAAAATCACCCTCCCACTTTTTAGGGTGGAAATTTAAAAAATTATGAAGAAGAGAAAGACTGAGGGCTGACCTGACTCTACCTAGTTAGCTGCCTGCAGTGTGAGTTCGGCCACGTCACTCACCCAACTATCTGTACCTCAGAGGCATTTGTGGATGGCATCTGCTGTCAGCCCTGGGCAGACTGCGCACTGATTAACTATAAGAGAAACTGCCTTTCATCACAGGCCCCACAAACTACTTACACAGCTATTTTATATGCACAGTCCATATAATCCTGGATCTGTAACTAGCCATATGGTTTTAGGCATATGACAATTTGTTTGTGCTTCAGTTTCCTCCTCTATAAAATAGGGATAATAAATAGCAGCTAACTCAAAGATACCATGTTGTAAAGATAAAATGAAATTTTGTCTGTAACCTTTAGCATGACAACTGGCAACATAGAAAGGCCTCAGTAAGTGTCAGCTGCTATTTGGGGAATGTCCAAAATGATGGGGTGCTCAATCTTTTCTTTTTTTGTCCTGAAACTGCCATAGTATCCATGGCTCATGACTTGTAGCTACAGAAAAAGCCCTATGGAGGGCTGTACTAGAGTATTTGGGAAAGGAGCTGGAGATGGTATGTGTAATTTGAAAAAGCCCAATGAATACTGGCAAGCAACTTTTAATAAAAATGAGTATATGATTTCTTCTATAACAATCTTGTCTTTAGGCACACTTTGATACCAGAATTATTAGTAAAACAAAGAACAAAAACCAGAACAAAATCCTTCACAACAGACTCCAAATCACTTGGTCTCTCTACCTTCTGCCTCTTCCATGTCTTTTTTGTTGGCTAACAGGATCTCATCACGTTGGTCTGTCAACAGATCAGCCAGATGATGGATAATCTCTGCTCTCTAGGAAGAAAGGTAAAACATTAAACAAACAAGTAAACACATTAATCCAAGAAGAATGCACAGCATACTTTTAAATCTACTCCTCTGAATGAGTCAGGTCTTGCTCCTAAATCCAATGTCACTACTGACTGAAATCTCCTTACTTCCTGTCATTCTCCACCACCTAGGCTCTCCTCATTTTTCCTTCTTCTCTCACTAATCTCCCCAATGAATGACAATATCTGTCCCCAAGAAGGGGGCAAGCATTTTGAATCAGCATGATATATCCATCTCTGTATACTCAATATCGCTATATAGTTTACTTCCCAGGTAGGTTTTCTTTTACACAATTATTTATTAAATGAATTCAGCTAAAGGAAGAACACCCAGTCCTGGATGCTTGAAGAGATCCCAATCCTTACTTACCTACCTAGATTAAGAAGTGTGGCAAATTTGTATGATTAATGAAGGAGCAAAGGAAGTGGTTTAAGAGATAAGCTAAAAAAAAAAAAAAAAAAAGAGAGATAAGCTAAGCTCTTCCCTTGCTTTCCTTTCTCTACTTGTAGTTATTTTAAATTCTCTTCTTTCTCAGGCCAAAATACTTCCTAGAAAAAAACCTAAATACACCACTCTCAAATCCATCCTTAACAACACAAGCCTTGAGAAGCCAATCCCCAGCTTCCACCTGACTGCCTTGCATTTTTGGACTCCTCGTGTCTGCCACTTCACTATGGGCAGGACTCTTATCTGAGAGCAGGCTCTTGAGTTTGCATCTAATGGGTACGTTAGGTGATTCAGTTAATCAGTTTTCCTATATTTCCATACCTGATATATAATAGTGAACCTCTTTGGCCTCATCATTTTCATAATGTTTTTGATCAAAACAACATAGTGATGAAAAGCTACCTTAGCCTCAGGCTACAAAGACAAAAGGGAAAATAAAATTTGGAGAAAGAAAAAAGGCAGAATAACTAGAATAACTGTGGGGACATGAGGAATGAAGGAGGAGTCACCCTTGATTCACAGCATGACTCACTCTGAAAAATCAACAAAATTATGTTAGGATTACTACCTGTTCAGGTTCCAAAGTGGCCAACATCCTTCCTCCTGATCGAGCCATATCTCCCTGTTGCTCAACAGTAGGACCTATAAGAATATTTGCAAATATCAGATCATGGACAGCTACCTCAGCATGTACAAAGAACAGATGCTCAGTGTCTTGGTGTGCCTGTTTCCCACAGGTCACTCAGACCAATAAAATGGCAAAAGAATATACAAGACAACTCAGGCATAAATAAAACAAACTTGTCTGTATTTCTTTTTTTTTTTTTTTAAGGGTTTTTATTTATTTATTTATTCATGAGAGACACAGAGAGAGAAGCAGAGACATAGGCAGAGGGAGAAGCAGGATCCATGCAGGGAGCCTGATATGGGACTTTATCCTGGGATCACGCCCTGAGTCCAAGGCAAATGCTCAACCACTGAGCCACCCCGGTGTCCCACTCGTCTATATTTCTAAAGTAGACAATACAATTTACGTCTTGTAGAGTTCTTTCAATTCCACCTTGGCTTATATTCTCTAACATGTTTGCATTTCTGAATGTAGATTATAGGGCAATTCTATCTTTGTGAACAATTGAGCGTACATACCATGTCTTATGCATCTTTGCATCTCTGGGCATCTCTAAGCAAATGTTTCTTAAGAAAATGGATGCTTGGGCAGCCTGGGTGGCTCAGCAGTTTAGCACCGCCTTCAGCCCAGGATGTGATCCTGGAGACCCAGGATTGAGTTCCATGTTGGGCTCCCTGCATGGAGCCTGCTTCTCCCTCTGCCTGTGTCTCTGCCTCTCTCTCTCTGTTTCTCATGAACAAATAAAATCTTAAAAAAAAAAAAAAAAGGATGCTTTTATTCTTTAACTTATTGGTTTCTGAGAAAACAGGGAGCCTAGTTGGGCAGGTTAGCTAAATTTTACAAAAGCAAAGCAAATTCCAATTTTCCAAAGAATGTTTGAAACAATTCCATAATTCATAACATCAACACACTGATTTTGTGATCTCTATTCCTAGAGGAGAACTCAGTCTATAGTCTCATCTAGCCATGGTATGGCTACCTATCATCCATATACCATGGGATTCTATGAAGAATTACTTACCTGCAGGCTTTACTTCAGAAAAGAAGGTGCCAACTTTCTTCCCCTCCACGATGTCTGTGATGACATGCCCAGACACCTTTGGGTGGGTTCCGTTGGCAATAACCACAGAAGTGCCACCTTGCAAAGCCCAGAGGGCTGCTTTCACCTAATAGGAGAGGTTAGATCCCAACATGAGATTCAGATCTTTGCAGGTCTCGTCATCCTTTAAACTTGCAAAAAGAGAATATAATGTGGTATTGAACAATTGAAGCAATTTTTTTTTTTTTTAAAGATTTTATTTATTTATTCATAGAGATGCAGAGAGAGAGAGAGAGGCAGAGACACAGGCAGAGGGAGAAGCAGGTTCCATGCAGAGAGCCTGATGTGGGACTTGATCCAGGGTCTCCAGGTCACGCCCTGGGCTGCAGGCGGCGCTAAACCACTGCGCCACCGGGGCTGCCCTGAAGGAATGTTTCGAATAGCTCGGAAGCTCTGAAAACACTCAGCCTGTGCACTCTCTCCCGCCCAACTTCAGCACATGCTACCTAATGATAAGCCAATCTGCCCTCTATGCTCTGTTCCAAGACTCTCTAGTTCTGGAACTCCTAAGTTCTACATTTGACCTACTTGCCTCAACTTAGTGTCCAGCTTGGTGTTTGACCAGAGTCTGATTCTGAGTTCTTTTAGCTTTTGTCTATCTCTTTTGCAGGTTTCTGCCATTGCCACATATGATTCCCTATCTTAAGGGTATTGCTTCTTAGAATAACTTAAGGGAGAGAAGAATTTCTGAAAGACTTCATAAGGCATATTTGGGCTGGGATGCCTGGCTGCCTCAGTCATTGAACTGTGAGACTCTTAATCTCAGGGTTGAGAGTTTGAATCCCATGTTGGGCATATAGATTAAAATTTTTTTTTAAATCTATAAAAACAAAAAAAAGGAAAGAAATATTTGAGTGATAACATTAGAGGACTTATGAATTATGAAAAATATATAGACCTTGCCCTTGACAAGTTTACACATTAATGCACTATGTAACATTAGTAAAGAGAATACATACATAGACATGACTAAACATTGTTATACAATACACATTAAACCCACATTTAGATGCGTGCATATTTAAGTATGTATGTGCTTAGTATTGTAATCATTAGCCCCCAAACACTCACAGAAGTAAAAAGGGTAAAATACTGTTTGGTATTACATCTGTTACAGACAGTAAGAGCATCACACCCTTACCTTGGCTTCCATACCACCCATTCCTACTCTTGACTTGGTTCCAAAGGTCACAGACTGCTGATCTCCCGGATAAAATATATCAATAAGCTTTGCATCATCTGACCCGGGAGGACTGTCAAAGAGACCTAAAAAGTAGACAAGACTCAGTAACACTGCTTTAATGGAAGTGAGTGTCCCCTAAGACAGACCCCCTGGGAACTTGCCAACCACTCTGTACGTGAGTGATCCAGATGAATTGTGTCCTATCAGCTCTAACCAGAAAAGAGATTGAGGGATCTGTATAGTCTACCCATGCTGAAAAGCAGCAACAGGACGACTCTCCTTACATACTTTTATAACCTGCCTTTTTTTTTTTTAAGATTTTATTTATTTATTCATGAGAGACACACACAGAGAGAGGCAGAGAAACAAGCAGAGGGAGAAGCAGGCTCCATGCAAGGAGCCCAATGCAGCACTCGATCCCGGATCCCGGGATCACGCCCTGAGCCAAAGGCAGACGCTCAACTGCTGAGCCACCCAGGCGTCCCTATAACCTGGCTTAATGAATGAATGCTTGCCAGCATCACGGCACGACCATATCCTTGGCACAAAACTTACCAGTCCTGTCCACTGTCTACCGGCAAGCTGTCCTCACCTCTGCCACTGGTACTTATGATGCTGAATTAAGGAAGTAACTGAAAAGGATGACTGGACACTGCAGAAACCGAGCAGCAGCTATACACTATATATACTGTATACTATAATGTGACTATCTCTGAGTGGGATAAAATGGGAGATAGGTTTTATTAACTCTCACAGCATCCTTTGAAACAGCCACTGACCATACTCCCCATGTTATGGGTAAGCTGCTGTGAAGGTTAGGTTGTGTCAGCAGAAGAGTGCAGACTCTTGGCATTCAGTCCAGATTTATCATCACAAAGCCTATGCCCCTTTTATAACTGAATAGAATAACATAAAATACGAGTTACATGAAACATTATATACATACAATCCATGATTTAAAATCTTCACAATTTCACTTGTAAAAAGGACAAGTTGGAGCCTTGGAGAGAAAAATCATAGGCCTGTGAAAATGGAATCACATCAAGGCCTAAGTGGGATGTATACAGGGAGGAACTGCCCAGGGCTGGGGACTGGCTCAAGGACATTTGGTATGTGTGCTGCCGAAGCAAGCGTGCGGCTTAAGGACATTTGGGCAGTGATGTTTTTGGTTTAAGTTACTGCTTTTCCTATGTGATAATACAGCCCTCTCTGCTTCATTATTCCAAATCTCTAACACAAGCCTGCTAAACATGTCCTTGCTGGGAAAAAGGAATCAGAGGAGTGATGAAACCGGTGTGCGGTATGGAATGAAGCAGTGCTAACCATGGCAGCAATTACAGGGAGAGGAAAAACCATTTCTCACAACCTCTGTCCCTCGCATCCCCGTACTCATGGCTCGTGGATTCAGGGCTGGCGTCTTCTCAGTAGGCACTATGCTATGAAATCACAGGCTTCAATTCTGAGGCTGTTCTGGTTTTATACAGAAATAGCACAGGCAATGTTGCACAATTCCAGGCCAAACCTCCTCCAGAGACGTTTGACGAGTACCTAGCATTGATATGCTGCCTACCCTTCTTTTCCCCTTATAGCAGCTTCTCAAAACCGCCAATGATATTTAAAATTCTAATATTGTGCTAAAAATCAACATTCAGTGGATAATCAGGGTTAATATAGCACAAGTCTGATTTTTGTACATCTATATACATCTGTACACGAATATTCATAGCAGCGTTAGTTGTAATAGCTCAAATGTCTATCGATTGCTGAATGGGCAAATAAAAGGGGTATATCTAGAGTACAATATTATTTGGCAATAACAAGAAAAGTACTGATACATGCTATCACCCTGATGGCCAATTTTGATGTTCAAGGCTGCATTAAAAACGTTTACTAGAGTCTAGTTCAAATTGGGCTTTATATATTGATCTCTCAAACTCATGTCCTGTACCTTGCCAGGCAGCATAGAAAACAGGGAAGAGATTTTTAAACCGAACAGATTTAGTTTTGAAACCAGCCTCTGCTAAGTACTATGTGACTTTGGATATAACATTTAACTGATCTGAATTTAATTTTTAAATTCTTCATCTGAATAACTGAGCTAACCTACCTGCTTTGCAGGATTGCTATAAAGATTCAATAAATTAACGTTTATAAAGCACCTAGCACAGTATTTGTGCACAGTAGAAATTTAATAAAAATCTGTTGATTAACTGAAAAGCCACCTTCTCTAGAGTGGCTCACTCTTATGCCAATCTAGCTATTCCTATCCTGAGATTTCAAATTTACAGAGAATTAAAATGCTACCAAGACTTCTTATAGGTAAAGAAACTGACATGTAAGTATGGTATATATCAGACTTCCCACATGGGCAGAAGACAGATCAATCCACCTGTATCTGCCCCTGCCTCCACTAGGCAGCCCCCTGCTCTGTACACCACTGTACACCACTGGAGTGTAAATGGAAAAAAAGTCCTGCCAAAGGAGCCTGTCTTGGGTGTGGGCTGAGGAATTAACAGGTTTTTCTAATCTCCTGGGAATGTAAGGGGGGACTTTGGGATCCTGTAGGGTTAGCCAATTTTAGACGCAGCTACCACATTCCTTATGGGTCAAAATGTAAAATGGGAATAGCTTAAGAAAGTGAGAAGAGTAAATGGAGAATCAAACTGGAGTTAAGAGGGACCCCTCTATGAGGAAGGGAAAAGCAGGGAAAAATAGATTAACATATAAGACCATGGTGGCTACATAGCCTGGACTTCTGCGCTGGCTCCAATTTAATATCATCTGTCTCATGATCTACATTAAAAACTGAAAGTGATCAAAACCACAATGAAATAGCACTTCACACCCACTTAGATGGCTACAACCAAAAAGGCAGATTGTAAGAGGTAAGTATTGGCAAGGATGTGGAGAAACTAGAACCTTCATATAGAGCTGGCAGGAATGCAAAACGATGCAGCTGTTTTGGAACCAGTCTGGCACTTCTTCAAAAGGCTAACCAGGGGGTCCATGGGTGGCTCAGCGGTTTACCGCTTGCCTTTGGCCCAGGGCGCGATCCTGGAGTCCCGGGATCAAGTCCCATGTCAGGCTCCCAGCATGGAGCCTGCTTCTCCCTCCTCCTATGTCTCTGCCTCTCTCTCTCTATGTCTATCATAAATAAATAAATAAAATAAAAACAAAAAAAACCCCAAAAAACAAACAAAAAAACCCAAAAGGCTAACCATACACAGAATTACTAAATGATCTAGCAATTCTGTGCCTAGGTAATCACGTTCGCACAAAAATTTGGACACGAATGTTCACAGTAGCATGTCTGTCCACTAATGAATGGGTAAATACAATGTGGTACCATGTACACAATGGAGTAGTATTTGGCAATAAAAAGAAAAGGAATACTGACAGATGTTGTCGTCGATCAATGAACCTTGAAAACATTATGCTAAATGAAAGACCCCAGTCACAAAGGATCACATATTGTGTGACCTCACTTCTACAGAATGTCCGTAACAGGTAAAGCCATAGAAAGAGAAAGTAGATGAGATGTTGCCTAGGGCTGGAGAGTCGGAGGAAATGAGGAGTGACGGCTAAGGGGTACGGGGTTTCTTACTGGGATGATAAAAATTTTTCTAAAACTGTTGTCAGGGAGCACCTGGGTGGCTCACTCAGTTAAGTGTCCACCATTGGTTTGGGTTGTGGTCTGGGGTCCTGGGATTGAGCCCCACATTGAGCTCTGCATTGGACTCCCTGCCCCATGAAGAGCCTGCTTCTCCCTCTCCCTCTGCCTGCTGCTTCCTCTGCTTGATCTCTCTGTCAAATAAATAAAGAAAATCTTTAAAAATAAAAAAATAAAACTATTGTCAGGGTTGAGCAACTGTATGAATATACTAAAAATCAATGAATTAAATTTTAAGTCTTAAATAGGTGAGCTGTGAATTACATCTATATAAAGCTGCTTTTTTTTTTTTTTTTAATTTATTCATGAGAGGCACACAGAGAGAGAGAGAGAGAGAGAGAGAGGCAGAGACACAGGCAGAGGGAGAAGCAGGCTCCATGCAGGGAGCCCAATGTGGGACTCGATCCCGGGTCTCCAGGATCATGCCCTGGGCCGAAGGCAGGTGCTAAACCGCTGAGCCACCCAGGGATCCCCAATAATGCTGTTCTAAAAAAACAAAACAAAACAAAACCTGAAGTTCCTGGAAATGACAACATTTCAGCATTCACACTGTATCTCCTAGATTCCCTTACCTTCTTTAGAGCCATAAAAACCCTTTGTCAGGCCAAAGGACTCAGAAAATAATGGTCCACAGTAAAACAAAAATAAAAAAACAGAAGGACTCCAACAAAGAGGGGAATTCATGTGCTCACATGTTTAGTATTTAAAACAAAGGCTGAATAAAAGGAAAGGACATTACTTTGTACCTTCTACATCTGAAAGAACAATCAGGAGGTCAGTTTTCATTTCCACAGCCAGACGTGCAGCCAGGCTATCATTATCTTTAACACTAATAACCTGGAATGCAGGTAAAAAGTCAAAAAGTGAGTGAAAGCCATACAGTTCAAGAAGACATTCACAGAAGCACTCTGCTGGTTTTGGCAGGCAAAATTAATTTTCAAGTGTGTAGATAACAGCTCTCATAGGCCCCTTCTGTCTGTAAAACACTGTGTCTACTGGCCACCCCATTTCCAAACATGCACCCTTTTCCATTGCTACACACAAGCCATGCTCATAGCACCATGTGAAATCACTACAGCACCTCACCCTGCAGAATGAGACCCCTTGACTTCAGAAGAGCTTATGCAGCCACTGTTCCATGAGGCCAGCTTCTATCCCAATTTCTCCATCTTGTTCATGCCAAACTTCTGGTGTTAGTACATGCAGCATAGCATGGCATTAGTCTCCAGCATGCTCAACCCTTAGGAATACTTTACCCACATTTACCCCCTGGAGATCACTATTGGGCTCAGCAGGGGGTACAACAGCATCATTTGTGTTGACAATGGGGACAATGTTCATTCGGAGGAGCTCATGAAGTGTTCCATTAAGGTTCCGGCGCTTCTGCTCATCGTGGAAATCCAAGTTGGTCACCAAAATCTAAAATTAAATGGATCAAAAATGTAGAAAGGGGGAAAATTATGAATGTCCCAGCAACAGCATACAAAAGATGCTAGGAGGAGAGGAGTTAAACTCTAGGTTTCTGGATCCCATACAGATTGCAATGGAACATACATCTTTGGATGTTTAACCAATTCTTTTAAAGATGGGGAAAAAAAATGAATCACTTGGAATATTTAAGGATGCTCAAGACTTCTTGTAAAAGTACTTTAATTCTCAAAGAGCTGTTAAATCTCTTCTATTTACTGAATTTAAAAAATTAATGTATGAACTTTCAAGAGACACACTTTCAGGGAAGAGATGGCCATCCATTAATCTCTAAAATATCTCTGTATTCTAG
The DNA here is from genome assembly GCF_011100685.1 of Canis lupus familiaris. NCBI lineage: Eukaryota > Metazoa > Chordata > Mammalia > Carnivora > Canidae > Canis > Canis lupus. The sequence goes on from NC_049249.1 coordinate 9,307,530, forward strand.
CATCTGATTCAGGAGCTGGCCACAGTAGGCACTGAAATATCTGGTGAGTGAAAGATGGCCTGCTCTGCTTGGAGAAGTTTATGGGACAAAACAGAATCAGGCTGGGCTGCCACTGTTGCTCTAGTAGCTGACCGTTGCTGCACTTAGCAAAGACTATCTGAGTAGTGGGATTGGTCTGAGAGGTTTATGAAGGTGAGTCTTTAGCCACAAACTGAAAGAAGAGCTAGACAAAACTTAGTTCAGGGAAGAGCCCTAAAAGAGAAAAGTATGTGAGTGGAGAAGGGAAGTCTGTTAGGATACAAATCAATTTCATTTTTATGAAGAAAAAATAAGCTGCTGTACTTAAGGTTAAAATGTGACAAACAACCTGGTAGAGATTTCCAAAAGCCACTTATAGTGATCTTTTTTTTTTTTTTTAAGATTCTATTTTTAGAGAGGGAGAGAGAGAGTATGAACGTACATGTAAGCAGGGTTGGGGAAAGGAGGAAGAGGGGGAGAATCCCAAGCACACACTGCTGAGTGTGGAGCCCAATGCCAGGCTCAAGCCCAGGAACCCAAGATCATGACCTGGGCCAAAATGAAGAGTCAGATGCTCAACCAACTGAACCACTAGGCACCCCTGATAATGGTCTTTAAAACAGGGTTACTAAAGACAACAAGAAACCACAGGAGAGTGGGACATCTGGGTGGCTCAGTGGTTGAGCATCTGCCTTTGGCTCAGGGTATTCCCAGAGTCCTAGGATTGAGTCCCACATCGGGCTTCCTACATGGAGCCTGCTTCTCCCTCTGCTTATGTCTCTGCCTCTCTCTCTCTCTGTCTCTCATGAATAAATAAATAAAATCTTAAAATAAATTAAAATAAATAAATAAATAAAAATTAAAAAACAAATAAAAAAAAACTCAAAAAGCATCATACCCGGGAGAAAAAACCAAAAGCATAGTCACTGGACCTAAGTTTCCTCATTTGGCTCCAGACACTTTTAAAACACTAAAGACTCAAATTATCATTGGATTGTGGATAAGAGAGGTGATAATTGTGGCTGACAGAAATTGAGATTTCTATTATATTTATGCTAACAGGAAAAAATCTAAGAGAGTGGGGTCCCCAGCTACAGACAACAAGTAGGCAAGTCCATGCCTTTCTGCTTCAGTTCAGTTACTCAATGACACTTTGGAACAATACTACAATATCACTGTGGATAACACTGTGAGAATTATGGAGAAAACAGAAAAAGCAGTAGGAAATGAAAAGACCAAAGACTTGAAAGGTATGTACAACAACATCAGATATGTAAAATAATATCTGTGTAAATGGTAGGATCAGGGGCAGCAAAGGCAATAACTTGGGGAGTTCAAAATTTTTCAAATGTTTTGTGAAGTGACTGTTAGTTGTTTTGTGATATTTACATGTTTTCTAGTGTGTAGTTGTACTGATGACTAAAGATATAACTGAAAAAAAATTCTGGAAATTTAGGTAAAAAATGTGGTAAGAAGGTTCTAGAACATTCAGGGGTGACCACTCACTAAAAATGTATAATTTCCGTAAGGACTAGAACCATGGTTGATTTGTTTACCACAGTATCCCCAATGCCTAACACACTTTTTGGTACACCGTAAGTGCTCAATAAATATTTGCTAAATGAATGAAAACAAACCACAGACATTACTCTTTTTTTTGAATGCCTGATAGAAATTTATTATACAAGGCAATCAGGTACAAAGAGAAGCAACCCAACGAAATAAAGACATCTAACTTTATTGTCTTTAGGAATATAAACACTTATAGTAGTAGCCATTAAGTGTTACTAGTACAATAACAAATGCTAATAACTACTGGGAATGACACTACATTAAATGCTTTTCATATATTTTCTCATTAACTTCTTCCAAAGACCCTCTCAAGTAAGCCCTGATATTACCTTCTTTTTTTCAGATGAGGAGACTCAGGCACAAAAAGGTTAGACCTCAAGACTTTCTCCAGACTTCCCAACTAACAAGTAGTAAAGTCAAGACTGTATCCTAGCAGTCCGGCTCTGGAGCCCAGCTCATCTTTCCTTTGTTCCATGGGAATCATCCTTATAGGTCCTACACCTCTCTGTAAAGGTAAGCCTCTCACCTGAGCAGCACAGATGCTGTACTGGGTAAACATGGCCTCATATAAGGCCATCAGTCCACTCTGTCCGGCGGCTGCGCAGGCTCGTGCTTCTAAGACTGGAATTGCCTGTAACACACAAATAGATATAGTGCAGTTGGGAGTGAGGGAAGGAGGCCTGTGGACCCATTAAAGGGCTGGGGAAGTAACACTCACCATCTCTTTCAGCTGGTTCTGCCCCGAGTGCAGGGCCTGCCGCACACTCTGAGACAGAAGGATCTCATGGCGCAAGCGTTGCTTGCCAAAGGCTACGGCTCCACTGGTCACAAGCATCATCTCTCGGCCTTGATTCTGTAGCACTGACACCTGACATTGAGAAAGGAAAAGGCGCAAGTCCCTATATCATCTCTTTCCTTTCTTCACAAGAGACTCAAGTAGGACAGATGATGGAGTGGATCCCAAATGCTGGTTTAAGGACCAGCACTGGGCTGGCTTTGGAAGAACCACCCAGGTTGTTTTGTAAAAATACAGATTCCTAGATGCTAACTCAAATCTGGTAAGTAGATAGCAGACAGGTATCAGGAATTTTGAGTAAGCGGATTCTGCTGTGCAGGCAGCTTTGACATCCACAGCACTTGATGGTATCCACTGGGAGTCTATAGTATAGAAGGCCTAATTGTTCCAGAAAAAGAAGTCTGGAACTAGGAACTGCAATGTAAACTTAGCAGATGGCTTATTAGGTTCTAAGACATGATCTGGGAGATTGAGGCTCTTTCTGAGGTATATTGATCCCTATGGGTCATCTTAGGCTAGACCAAGGACAGATGCTGACCCCACTCTGTTCTGTCTGCCCAGACCAGCTGTCGTCACTTTGTTCCCTACTTTGGACAGATGTGCATTGAAAGAATCAAAGATTCAAGCTACAAATAAAGTCCGTATTCCTAATGTGTCCCTTCTTCCTGATGTTTGAGCCCTCTCAGCTGGCTCAGGAACTCAAACACCTATGATGAATCATTTTGAAAAATAACTTTTTATCATACAAAATTTCATACTTGGGGTGCCTGGCTGGCTGTCAGAGGAGCATGTGACTCAATCTCAGGGTTGTGAGTTCAGGCCCCATGTTGGGTGTAGAGATTACTTAAAATGAATAAATAAATAACTTAAGAAATATTAACAAATGCACTATACAAAAAAGAAAATTTCATACTTAACCATAGTGGTAACAATAGTTTTATAATTCCCCGTGTACCCATCGCCGAGCTTCAACAACTATCTCTCATGCCAATTTCCCACTCTCTAGTCCTGCCTTTACAGCCAGCTCTGCCATTATTTTAATACCAATCCCAAGCACCAGACATATTTCATCTATAAATATTTCAGCAGTAACTGCTAAAAGACAGACTATATATGCATATATCCAAAAAACCAGTGTTACCTAAAACATTTCAGTATCTCAATAGAAAAGATCCAATCAGTTATAACAGTGCTCCAATCGTTTTTTTAAAATTTTTATTTATTGAGAGAGTAAGCAAGGAAGAAAGAACAAGGGGAGGGGCAGAGGAAGAAGCCAACTTCCTGTGGGGCAGGGAGCCCAACGTGGGACTCGATCCCAGGACCCAGGGATCACGATTTGAGCCGAAGGCAGACGCTTAACCTACTGAGCCACTCAGCTGCCCTGCTCCATTTTTTTAGCTTGCCAAATGACAATGACTGAGGAACCCAAAGATGGGAAAGTCAAGTCAGAATACAGTTATGCTCATTAAGGCCCTCTGGGACTCAGCCTGGGCCTCCAAGACTGGTAGGATTTGTATCTGCTGCTAAGTGCAGTGTGAATGGTGCCCTTGGAGTTGTGCAACCAAGCGGTTCTGAGGAAGAGGAGGCTCTAAGAGTGGATTCCAGGTGGGAGACAAAGGCAGGAATGAATACGATATGCTGGTGGGCTAGGGAGGAAGTAAGCTTGAAAGTAGTGGTAGTGGTCTTGCCAGGGAGAATGGGAAATAAAGTAGATCATTCTATTAGGCAGGAAGTCATGTAAAGGAATTGTGTTTCAGTCTTGAAAGCAGATTGAAGGTTTTGAGCAGAGGAGAAGCTTGATGAAAACAGTGGGAAGACCCTGGTAATGGTTTGCTTAGGTCACCAATTAACCATGGACCCCAGGGACAGGCTTTCTAGATCAGGGCACTACTAATACATAGAATCAATGGTCTTATCCAAGGCATTTGATCATGTTAGATGGACTCAGGAGCCAATGTAAAGTGGCTTCCACTGGCCACAGATTGTAAGAACTGAACATCAATAAAGATTTAGGCCCATTCACTTGATTATTTACTGCTTTCAACAATCACCTAATTGCTTTGGGAGTCCCAATTCCGGCCCAAGGGCAGAGATAACAATTACACATTGGTAAAGTCTCTCACAATATGGCCCTTTTATAAATATCTGTTATAATGATCTGGGGTACCTGGGTGGCTCAGCACTTAAGCATCTGCCTTCAACTCAGGTCATAATCCTGGGGTTCCATGTCAGGCTCCCTATTCCGCAGGAAGTCTGCGTCTGCTTCTCCCTTTCCCCAACTTGTGCTCTCTAATACAATAAAACAAAACAAACTTTAAAATGAATTGATCCCATCCAAACTCAACTGAATACACTGAACTGAATCTCAAGTGCACATGGAACTTTCTCCAGAATAGACCACATACTGGGTCACAAATCGGGTCTGAACCGATACCAAAAGATTGGGATCGTCCCCTGCATATTCTCAGACCATAATGCCTTGAAATTAGAACTAAATCACAAGAAGTTTGGAAGGACCTCAAACACGTGGAGGTTAAGGACCATCCTGCTAAAAGAGGAAAGGGTCAACCAGGAAATTAAGGAAGAATTGAAAAGATTCATGGAAACTAATGAGAATGGAGATACAACCATTCAAAATCTTTGGGATGCAGCAAAAGCAGTCCTAAGGGGGAAATACATCACAATACAAGCATCCATTCAAAAACTGGAAAGAACTCAAATACAAAAGCTCACCTTACACATAAAGGAGCTAGAGAAAAAACAGCAGATAGATCCTACACCCAGCAGAAGAAGAGAGTTAATTAAAATTTGAGCAGAACTCAACAAAATCGAGACCAAAAGAACTATGGAACAGATCAACAGAACCAGGAGTTGGTTCTTTGAAAGAATTAATAAGATAGATAAACCATTAGCCAACCTTATTAAAAAGAAAAGAGAGAAGACTCAAATTAATAAAATCATGAATGAGAAAGGAGAGATCACTACCAACACCAAGGAAATACAAACGATTTTAAAAACATATTATGAACAGCTATACGCCAATAAATTAGGCAATCTAGAAGAGATGGATGCATTCCTGGGAAGCCACAAACTACCAAAACTGGAACAGGAAGAAATAGAAAACCTGAACAGGCCAATAACCAGGGAGGAAATTGAAGCAGTCATCAAAAACCTCCCAAGACACAAGAGTCCAGGGCCACATGGCTTCCCAGGGGAATTCTATCAAACGTTTAAAGAAGAAACCATACCTATTCTACTAAAGCTGTTTGGAAAGATAGAAAGAGATGGAGTACTTCCAAATTCGTTCTATGAGGCCAGCATCACCTTAATTCCAAAACCAGACAAAGACCCCACCAAAAAGGAGAATTACAGACCAATATCCCTGATGAACATGGATGCAAAAATTCTCAACAAGATACTGGCCAATAGGATCCAACAGTACATTAAGAAAATTATTCACCATGACCAAGTAGGATTTATCCCCGGGACACAGGGCTGGTTCAACACTCGTAAAACAATCAGTGTGATTCATCATATCAGCAAGAGAAAAACCAAGAACCATATGATCTCATTAGATGCAGAGAAAGCATTTGACAAAATACAGCATCCATTTCTGATCAAAACTCTTCAGAGTGTAGGGATAGAGGGAACATTCCTCAATATCTTAAAAGCCATCTATGAAAAGCCCACAGCAAATATCATTCTCAATGGGGAAGCACTGGGAGCCTTTCCCCTAACATCAGGAACAAGACAGGGATGTCCACTTTCACCACTGCTATTCAACATAGTACTGGAAGTCCTAGCCTCAGCAGACAACAAAAAGACATTAAAGCCATTCAAATTGGCAAAGAAGAAGTCAAACTCTCCCTCTTCGCCGATGACATGATACTCTACATAGAAAACCCAAAAGCCTCCACCCCAAGATTGCTAGAACTCATACAGGAATTTGGTAGCGTGGCAGGATGCAAAATCAGTGCCCAGAAATCAATGGCATTTCTATATACTAACAATGAGACTGAAGAAAGAGAAATTAAGGAGTCAATCCCATTTACAATTGCACCCAAAAGCATAAGACACCTAGGAATAAACCTAACCAAAGAGGTAAAGGATCTATACCCTCAAAACTATAGAACACTTCTGAAAGAAATTGAGGAAGACACAAAGAGATGGAAAAATATTCCATGCTCATGGATTGGCAGAATTAATATTGTGAAAATGTCAATGTTACCCAGGGCAATATACACGTTTAAGGCAATCCCTATCAAAATACCATGGACTTTCTTCAGAGAGTTAGAACAAATTATTTTAAGATTTGTGTGGAATCAGAAAAGACCCCGAATAGCCAGGGGAATTTTAAAAAAGAAAACCATAGCTGGGGGCATCACAATGCCAGATTTCAGGTTGTACTACAAAGCTGTGGTCATCAAGACAGTGTGGTACTGGCACAAAAACAGACACACAGATCGATGGAACAGAATAGAGAACCCAGAAGTGGACCCTGAACTTTATGGTCAACTAATATTCGATAAAGGAGGAAAGACTATCCATTGGAAGAAAGACAGTCTCTTCAATAAATGGTGCTGGGAAAATTGGACATCCACATGCAGAAGAATGAAACTAGACCACTCTCTTTCACCATACACAAAGATAAACTCAAAATGGATGAAAGATCTAAATGTGAGACAAGATTCCATCAAAATCCTAGAGGAGAACACAGGCAACACCCTTTTTGAACTTGGCCACAGCAACTTCTTGCAAGATACATCCACGAAGGCAAAAGAAATAAAAGCAAAAATGAACTATCGGAACTTCATCAAGATAAGAAGCTTTTGCACAGCAAAGGATACAGTCAACAAAACTAAACAACAACCTACAGAATGGGAGAAGATATTTGCAAATGACATATCAGATAAAGGGCTAGTTTCCAAGATCTATAAAGAACTTATTAAACTCAACACCAAAGAAGCAAACAATCCAATCATGAAATGGGCAAAAGACATGAACAGAAATCTCACAGAGGAAGACACAGACATGGCCAACATGCACATGAGAAAATGCTCTGCATCACTTGCCATCAGGGAAATACAAATCAAAACCACAATGAGATACCACCTCACACCAGTGAGAATTGGGGAAAATTAACAAGGCAGGAAACAACAAATGTTGGAGAGGATGCGGAGAAAAGGGAACCCTCTTACATTGTTGGTGGGAATGTGAACTGGTGCAGCCACTCTGGAAAACTGTGTGGAGGTTCCTCAAAGAGTTAAAAATAGACCTGCCCTATGACCTAGCAATTGCACTGCTGGGGATTTACCCCAAAGATTCAGATGCATTGAAACGCCGGGACACCTGCACCCCGATGTTTCTAGCAGCAATGTCCACAATAGCCAAACTGTGGAAGAAGACTCGCTGTCCATCGAAAGATGAATGGATAAAGAAGATGTGGTTTATGTATACAATGGAATATTACTCAGCCATTAGAAACGACAAATACCCACCATTTGCTTCAACGTGGATGGAACTGGAGGGTATTATGCTGAGTGAAGTAAGTCAATCGGAGAAGGACAATCATTATATGTTCTCATTCATTTGGGGAATATAAATAATAGTGAAAGGGAATATAAGGGAAGGGAGAAGAAATGTGTGGGAAATATCAGAAAGGGAGACAGAACATAAAGACTCCTAACTCTGGGAAACGAACTAGGGGTGGTGGAAGGGGAGGAGGGCAGGGGGTGGGGGTGAATGGGTGACGGGCACTGAGGGGGGCACTTGACGGGATGAGCACTGGGTGTTATTCTGTATGTTGGCAAACTGAACACCAATAAAAAATTAATTTATTAAAAAAATAAAAAATAAAATAAAATGAATTGATCTGATGGACTCAATCTGGGAGGCAGATCTGATAAACTGATTACAGAAAATATTAAAAAAAAATTCCATCAAGTTTCAGTTAGCAGTTTCCTAATACAAACTTCTTAATAAACTTGTTTTTTAAAACCTAAAATTATGGTTATGGAGGACAGAGATGAGCTACAGACAGGAAGAAAAAAATCTAGTTTAACCATGATGCTTGGATGTCTGGGTTTTGACTCTTGGTCAGGGGCTGGCAAATTTTACCCAGCAAGTCAAATTTCGCCTGCACCTGGTTTTGTAAATAAAGTTTCACTAGAACACAGCTATGCCCTTTCATTTACATATTGTCTATGGTTGCTTTTGTTGCTACAATGGTAGAGACAAGTAGTTGAGGCAGAGACCATCTGGCCTACAAAGCCTAAACTATTTACTATTTGGCCTTTTGTAAAAAAAAAAAAAAAAAAAAAAAAAGGTTTACTGATACCTGCTCTTGGCAAAGATAGGTATGGGATCTGTAATATGTTTAAAGTCTAAAATCTCCAGGTTAACTCTGAAGGTCAATTTTTACTGATAGTCTACAGTCAGCCCGGCTTGCTTGCACAGCCAGTGGGGCATAAAATCCCCACTGGAAACTTCTGTTCTGAGCTCTCCCAAAGGTAAGATTCCCTACACAGATCTCTTGGTAATTCGATCTGGGGACAGACTGCAGTCTGTACAAATAAAGACACTGGAGGGCTTGTGCATAGATGTCCCTCAGAACCCCAATGCCTACTTGCACTCTCTCTCTTACTGCCTTCTATCCTTTGCCTTTAAATGAAAGTCTTATATGGTATTCTCTGTGGAGTCTGCTGAATCCTTTCAAATATCTCAACTTGGAAAATCTTTGCAATGATAGCTCATATTTACTTCAATATTATTGGCCTAGTTAAAAAAAAAAAAAAAAAGCCTAGCAAAATAGAAACAAAAAAAGCTCAATATTCACAAACATCCATTTGGGTATTCAACCCTGAGTACCTATTAGTCACCTGGGGAACTTTAAAAATCCAGGTGCTTGAGCCCCTTCCCAGAGACTGTGAAGCCTAGGAATCTCTAGGCCCCTCAGACAATTTTTATGTGTAGCCAAGATTAACAATCACTGACATATACAGCTCCTTATCACTAAGAAGCCTGAGAGATGAACTGCACGAAATCGACTTTACTCCTTGACATCTCCTTTGCTTGCCCTGGGATACAGGATGCACTGGTGCCTTTACTGGAAACAGTTTTCAGATTGGGTTACATCTATTGTACTCAAATTATTTTTACAAAGTGACACACCTGAACTGATGGTTTACGGTGGGTTAGGGATAAAATTAGGGTTGGAAAAAACCAAAACCACCTGAACTGACAGCTTAAAAATAAAAACCCCATACTGTTTTTGTCCACTAGAATTTTCCACCTTGGCAAATTACCTGCTCAACAATAGATGCCAGGCGCCCCAGGGCGAGGCCACACTCATCCCCCCGGGTTACTACAGCACTTCCAAGTTTCACCACGATTCTCTTGGCATGCTTCAGCTCACTGCGGTGGGCAAAAGATTTGCCATGTGCACGACTGAGGGGAACAGTAATAAAGGGGATGTTGCTCCAAGAACGGACATGCCTGATGGTTGAAGGCTGGACACGATCTGCAGCTCCCAAAGTGAAATGCAAGAAAAAAGACAAATATAGAAGATAAATTTCTCATTAAAAAGGTACATGTACAATATTCACTAGGTCAGCCAAAAAGTAGTTTTATCATTCTTAACAGAGTAAAACCAGTAAATCAAAAAGCCAGTACATCCAGCATGTTCTTATCTAATCTTGTGTGGAGTTTTATACCAGTACACAGGTCCTAGATATACTCAAACATTGTGAAGAGTTTAAACAAAACAATCTTTCCTAAAACAAGTTGGTAAAATATACCAAGTCTTTAAAATGTCCACATCTTTTGACCCAGTAATTCTATGTCCAAAAATTTATTATAAGAAACTAACTGGAGATGGAAACAAAAAGTTGTATCAGAAGGCTATTCATCAGTGTTATTTATAACAGGAAAAATCACAAGCAAAGTAAACATCCAAAGAAGGCAAAAGAATAAAATAACTTTTTCAGAATTTTTAATAACATAGGAAAATGCTCATATGTTAGTTCCCTATATGTGTCTAAATGAACAGAAAAAAGATTAAAATAAATCAAAATGTTAGTGGTTTTATTTTTGATGGAATTACAAGTGATTTTAATTTTCTTCCTTATTCTTGTCTATGTCTTCCAAATTTAAGCAATAAAAATATGTTGCTTTCATCATCAAAAAAATGTGTGCTTTTAAAGAAACCACACCATTACAAAGAGAGTGAGCCTGACTAGCAAAGACAATAAAGAGCAAAGTAACTGGTATGAGTAGTAAAAAAATGTAACTAATCCACCTACAAATTTTCTGACATGGTGGTATGATTCCAGATATCTGTAACAATGGTTAAAAAAACTGGATAGCTTTTTTTTTTTTTTTTTAAGATTTTATTTATTTATTTGACAGAGAGAGAGAGGGAAAAAAAAGCACAAGTAGAGAGAGCAGCAGGCAGAGGGAGGAGAAGCAGACTCCCTGCTAAGCAGAGAGCCCAAGGCAGGGCTCAAACCCAGGACCTGGGATCACCTGAGCCAAAGGCAAATGCTCAACTGCCTAAGCCACCCAGGTGGCCCAAAACTGGATAGCTTTCTAAAGGACAAGGAATGTTGGAGTCAGATACTTTCAATCTCTTTGGATATCTGCCTCTAAGTAATCCTATACAGGAATTCTAAGGAAGCAAGTATTTTACATACATACACACACACTCATATATATTTATATATAATCTTAATTAAAAAGCTAAATATATACCTGTATAAAGCCAAAAGTAAAACAGGCACTGAATCCCTTTACCACTATTCATGCATCCAACTCCTCCTGCTGGCTTCTTACTAATTATGCATTATCCTTTTCTCTCACTAATTAAGAGACTTCTCTACTTTGAGCGGGGCACAATGCCCCCAGTCAAGACATTTCCCAGACATTTTGTGCAGCTAGACATGGACATGTGCCTAAGTTAATGAGATACATGTGGAAATGTCATGTGGGACTTCTAGGAATTTCCTTCAAAAGAGAAATGCTTCCTTCTTCCTTTATCCTGCTGCTTAGAACATGCATATGAATGAGGTAGGAGCTCAAATACAATTTTAGACTACAAGAAAAACATCAAGAACTCTGGAATAACAGGAAAGGAGGAGTATGGATGCCTAATGATTTCACAGAACTATTCTGAAAGCCCTGGATTGCCTCTCTTCTTAGAGAACCCCCAGCTTCCTTTCAAAAGAGAGAGAGGGGTGATCAGCTCACTCTGTGGGTAGAACATGCAACTCTTGATCTCAAGGTTGTGGGTTTGAGTCCCATGCTGGGTGTAGAGATTACATAAAAATAAAAATCTTGGGCAGCCCCGGTGGTGCAGCGGTTTAGCGCCGCCTGCAGCCTAGGGCGTGATCCTGGAGACCCCGGATCGAGTCCCACGTCAGGCTCTCTGCATGAAGCCTGCTTCTCCCTCTGCCTGTGTCTCTGCCTCTCTCTCTCTCTGTGTGTGTCTCTATGAATGAATAAATAAATAAATAATCTTAAAAAAATCTTAAAAAAAAAAAGAGAAATATAGACTTCTATCTTGTTTGAGCCATTATTATTTTGGATTTTCTATTACACCTGACCCAATTTTAACTGATATAGAAGAAGGAGTGCACAGGCAGAGGGACAGGTGAGGTCTTGCTAATGAATAGTCTCACTCACAGCAAATGGATCTTCTCATGGTAGGAGTCCTTGGTTGCAAGAAGCAAGTCAAGATGAGTAATACAAGTCTTTGGCAGAACTAAACTTCAGGTACTCCCACCTCAAAGAGTTCTCTATGTGTCATTACAGACAACTAATAAATATTTGAATGAATTACTATAGTAATCATTCCAAGCTACTTTTTGGACCACCATTCTATAATGGTACTATTACAGAGTAACTTTGTCCACTCGAATAAACCATTATCACCTCCCTTTATATTTACAGACAGATTTCCCAGATTTCTCTAGAGCCACTATCTCTAACTCCTGACCACTAACTTTTCTAACTATAATATAGCTTATACGGTTCTCTCTATGCTGTAACAATGGAGGGTAAAGTGAGCAGAATCTTATTCTCATGGACTAGAAAATCATTGTGTGTTGTCCTCCCTCTTTGCCTCCTTCACACACAAATCTTAGAATGTTTTTTTTTTTTTTTTTTTTTAAGATTTTATTTATTTATTCATGAAAGAGAGACAGAGCCAGAGAGTCAGAGACATAGGCAGGGGGAAAAGCAGGCTCCCTGCAGGGAGCCCAATGCGGGACTCAATCCCTGGACCTGGGATCACACATTGAGCTAAAGGCAGATGCTCAACCGCTGAGCCACCCAGGCATCCCTAGAATGAGTATTCTTCTTTCTTTCTTTTTTTTAAAAAGATTTTATTTATTTATTCATGAGAGACACAGAGGGAGAGGCAGAGACATAGGCAGAGGGAGAAGCAGGCTCCTCGCAGGGAGCTTAATATGCAGGACTAGATCCCAGGACCCCAGGATCACACCCTGAGCCCAAGGCAGACCCTCAACCACTGAGCCACCCATGTGTCCCAGAATGAGTACTTTTCTTTTATTTATTTATTTTCTTAAAGACTTTATTTATTTATTCATGAGAGACACAGAGAGAGAGAGGCAGAGACACAGGCAGAGGGAGAAGCAGGCTCCATGCAGGGAGCCCGATGTGGGACTGATCCCAGGACTCCAGGATCATGCGCTGAGCTGAAGGCAGACACTTAACTGCTGAGCCACGCAGGTGTCCCTGGAATGAGTATTTTTAATGAATCAGTAAAAAGGCCTTTCTGCCCTCTCTTAAATGACAATTTTAAAAAGTGATTATGTTTCAGGTTTGTGGAGATACAAGAAAGATGATACTTTTTTTTCCACAATAGGCTCGCAGTATAGTTCCTGGCACAAAGATGCTCAGTAAGTCCATTGTCTGGGATGGAACTGGGACCTGGCACTCTTCCTAGACCCACAGATGGGGTTGCTCTTCCTGCAGGGGGAGTCCCAGGGCTACTTGGCTGGTTTGTTGCTGGGCCTAAGTTCTGTGGAGAGTCCTCTTTCTTCATGAAGTTCATCAATATAGTTACTGTGGCTCAGTCCTCAGTGATCTTATCATAAACAATATATATGCCTAAGTCTAAGCTTTAAAGTTGTAAATATAATTCTGGCCTCACTGACCTGATAGAGAGAGGGTTGGTAGACGGGGAGACTTGGGGTTTGGACCTGGGATCATTAGTGGCTATTTGCAAAGCACAGAGAGCTACACCCAACTTATCACGAATCCCTTTGATAGCTGTCAGGACTAGGCCTGATAGCCATTTTTCTTTCCTGTCCCTGCAGGCCTTGTCCTGTCCTAGAGAGTGCTAAACATGGGTGGATCAGTGTAAGAGGGCACCTAGGGACACAGGTAGTTGGCAAGCATGTCAGTGCAGGTGATCAAATGGCAGACACCTATCAGAATCTAGCAGCCAGGTTAGCATGAAAGAGGCTCCTGATCCACAGTCTTTATCAGCAAAGATACCAGCACACCTTGGTGCCAGGCAGTCAAGGGTCATTCTGGCTGCAGGCAACTGGGTCACAGCAGACCAGGGCAGACAAGATTCAAGAGGAGGAAACAACAACGAATAAGGTTTCAATCAAGTCCAAGGCTCAATTACATCTGATGGATTCTAGCATCAGGTAGTTCTATGGGATCCGGGGCTTTTTGGGTTTCCTGTTCCACAATGCCAAGGACCTGTATTACTCTCAGATTGACCCTACCTTTCTTGGGGATATTTTTTATGTTCTACAGTGTATTCTACTTTTTTAGAGTCCATATTGGAGACTGAGAAGGCCTTGATAAGTTAGGAAAAATCCAAGGCTTCTGGAGAGGCAATCTCTTCCCATCTTCCCAGCCTTCATTTAGGCTCTAAGTCCCACAGAAAAGCCATTTCCTCCTGGTTAGTATGAGAGGATATTGAAAAGTATGTGTGTGCAACATGTGGGGTGTGAGGTGATAGTCATCCACATTCCGGAAAAGTCCATTACCTTTTCAGCATCAGAGTCCTTATGCTCAGCAATCAATGAGCCTCTGTTCCAGGCCCGAACAAAAGAGGACTGATAGGATTTCTATCTCCCTTCCTGGCCTTCCGTTTCCTTCTGTTTTTATATGTATACGTTCTGTCACTTTGCCTTTCTTATTTCTTTTCTGCCCTTCTGCTTATCATGGTCAGTGAACAGAGGGCTCCAGAATCCAGAAAAATCTGGATACAAAAATTGAAAAATCTAGGGAAAAGATTAGAAAGTACCTCCTTTAGTGAATGACACATATGAGAACAAACAATAACAACAACAACAGGGGATCCCTGAGTGGCTCAGCAGTTTAGCACCTGCCTTCACGCCAAGGGCGTGATCCTGGAGTCCCAGGATCGAGTCCCGCATCGGACTCCCTGCATGGAGCCTGCTTCTCCCTCTGCCTGTGTCTCTGCCTCTCTCTCTCTCTATCATAAATAAATAAATCTTAAAAATAAAACCAACAACAATAAAAATACTGAGTACTTAATATACTAAGAGTTTTGTTAGGTATTTACACACCTTTTACAGAGGCAGAGGATATATAAAAGGACAAGTGCAGGTTCTCGAGCTAGACTGTCTGGGTTGGAATCTCAATCCCTCTGCTTATTTGCTGTTACCTCACCTATCTCTTAAGGTTACTGTAGAGAATAAAATGAATTG